>NC_142203.1:37140875-37838375 GCF_049639895.1 Pseudopodoces humilis | reverse complement strand
AGTAGAGAATATAATTGTTTTATTGAGGGACAGTTCAAAGAAAAATATGTTTGTTTCAGCTTTTACCCTCTATTTTGATTATCCCATTTGATCTCAATAGTTGTAAGTTTCTACCTCTTTAAACAATCAAGACATTACTTATAATTTTGTATCTACTTTTTCATTCAAGTATTTCCTCTTATGGTCTCAGTATGCACTATGTCATACCCCCAGCTAGCTACACCTGGGCCAGAAAGCATGTTCTTGATCACCATTTTAGCCTAAATGTGCTGTGATGGGGTGGATGATTACTTGTGAAATTAAGGGAATGGCAATGTGCCATAATTTTACTGTAGCAGGCAGCTAAGTCATACATAGATCAATCCTTATGGGTGTACTTGCTCTTGGAAGAGTATTGTCTATGAGCCATAGTATTTTTTAGGGGTATATCTGCTGCAGCAAGGACTTATCCAGAGCCACAGTAGTTTTGTGGTGCAAGTACTTCACTTTAACCTCATCCATGGGCCACAATTCCTTCTGGTGTGCATCAGCTCCACCATGGCACTGCCCATGGCCACAGACCTTTCAGAGGTGTTCCTCCTGTGTCATGGACTTATCCACAGGCAAAAAACCACACCGATGCCCTGGCCATCTGCTAGCCCAGGCACATCTCCATGCTGTTTTCCAAGTGTTCCTGGCCATAGCAGAGCACGGAACTCAGCAGCATAACACTCAGCAGCACAGCAGTACAGTGACCACCAAAAACAAGGAGCAGTCTCTTATATACAGGACAACAAGCCAGCCCCACAGCAAGCACAGAAACCTGCTGATTAATAGCTAAATTGTACTAACAACAGCTAGGAATTCAACTTAGCACATTCCAGTCAAACCTGTCATTATCTCAAACTCTTCTAGTCCTATACCGGGTGGCAAAAAGGACTGTCTTGGTATAAGCCCAATGGGCAAATAAATACTGCACACATTTTTGCTCAGAAAGCTCATGGATTGAAATACAGGCTGTTCAATAGGTAAAGAGAAAGGAATGAATTCACTGCTTCTCTGTAGCAGGCAAGTGTTCAGTCATCTTTGCGTCTCTATCATGTGTACCAGTTAATCAGGAAAAAGTTCTGACCATCATTCTGTCCTTCCTCCACCACTGTCATACCTTATAGGATACCCCTTTGGTCAGCTGGGTTCAACAACATTCCCAGCTGTGTCCCCTTCAAATTTCTTGCACAACCTCTGTCTGCTAGCTGGAGTGGCAGTGTGAGAAACAGAAAACTATTTGATATAAACACTGTTAAGTAGTAAGAGAAACATTTTTGTCACAAATACAAAACACAGCCCCATACAAACTCCTGTAAAATAATTAGGTCTGCTTCAACCAAACTCAGTGCAGAGTGTTAAGTCTCAATGGTTTGATAAAGAATTGGCCTGGCTGGTCCCCAACAGGCGTATGGACCTCAAGGTTTGGCCCTGCTGTCTGGAAATACCCACATATATACATAGATACATAGATACATACATACACGCATACATACACACATACATAGATACATACCAATTAGAAATTTCCTGTGTGCAACAAGACCAAAGTATTAAAATGTAAATTATAGACTATCTTCATCAACCAAAGAAAGAAAAAGAAAGTGTAAAAAAAAGTTTACACAGGAATCAATTACCCAAAGTAATGTGTAATTACATTTCCACTGCTGGTTCTCATTACTGACGAGTTCATCATAATGTCCCAATAACAGAATTAGTGAAACAATCTTTTATAAATAGGCCTACATGGTTAAACATTATGCAGTTTGTCTTTCAGATATCTAAAATTAGCATCTAAGGAGTTATACTTGGGGAGTGATTACTGGTGTTTGACTGTGAAGTGCACAGAAAGATAGCACAAAATTAATTATAAGCAACTTAAATTCTGTAAACATCTCAATGTACCAGTGAGTGGTGCTCATGAAATACAAGCCCTTTAGGTAGTATGCAAGTCTCAAGAAGAGGATAGTATCCAAGTGAATATATAATTTTGTCTGTAACAAGGTAGAAATAGTTTTATTGTCCTTGTCTAAATTTAAAGTTTATCTTTTGCACTGATAGCCAGAGATGCTGAAGATATAAAATAAAAAAGCACACTTAGATCTGTAAAATAGGTGAAGAATAAACCCTGCCAAGAAGTGATTTGAACTTATTTATCATAAGGTATGGGTTTTTTAGGTTTTTTTTTTGTGAGAACTGCTACAGGATTTGTTGTCACATCCTGTGTGCTGTACACAAATAAACCACTGATTTTTAATATCTTTAACTCCTCAAACAAATATTGACAAATATTATGCAAAATATTACCAGAAAAAAACCACAGTCTTCTGAGACATTTATGTCATTTGTACATGGTAGAATTTTTCATGGTAGTATTACTGAATGGAAGAAATATCAGAGAAAAATAATACTTGAACATCTAAATGGAAAGCAAGATATACTTCTTTTGTCACAGGAGTAACCCACAGATTGTAACTGTAAACTTGGCATTTACTGATAAACTTTAGAGTGACTACAGAATTATAGTGTCTAGAATATCACTGGATAGCAACATGGTTAAACCACAAGTGAAAAATGTAGACTTCATTGCTGACCTCAGTACCTGGTGAAGGTTCATCATCATGTAGAAATTTGTACACCTTTTCCCCAAGAAAAGTGGCTTGCTCTGTTGATGGATGAGCCTTGTCTCTGAGTCTGCTCCCTGTCTCAAGCACTTAGGACCAAGCATCCCTGGTGTTCTCTACACAGGTCCGTGACTTTTAGTGACTTTTCTCACTGACAGGGTCCTTGCTGCAGCCAAGGTCTTCACCTTCTTCTTTTAAAATCTCCTCCTTCCTTTTGGGAACTGCTGGTTTTGGTACTGTCTCCTCTTTTTCAAAGACTCCAAACTCTCAGTATTCCCTGTGTACATACAGAAGCATAGTATGTGATCAGCTTATTAATTGATGGTTCTGTCTTATGTGTCTTTATTATTTGTGCAATTCTGAACATGTCATTTTTGTTTAGCCTGGATGTTGTCAAAATTTACAATGGAATTGTATCACTGGCAGCTAGCAAGTGGAAGGTTTATGCATAAGGGCTCAAAAGCTTAGTGTTTGACAGTGTCCCATACATACAATTATTTTCTACCTAATATCATTCACAACCAAATCAATTTTTCAGCATGACAAACAGCTGTCACCAAAATCAAAATATACATCTGTCTGACAGAGAACAAGACAGCATTGTACGATTCCACATATGTAAAGCAAAACTCAAGAAAATTAAAATAAACTGGTCAAAACTATTTAATAACTCCTCTATGGGAAGACAGGACTTTTTATTTATTTATTTATTTAACTTTGTCAATAAATGTTTTTGCTCTTATCTAATGAAGTTTGGTTTCTGCTTGCTCTGTTTACTTGTGAGTATATATACACATACCATATATATGAAACTTAGATATCTTTCACACTTGCCGTGAACTTTTCTTTAGACACTCTTAGGATCACCTACGCTATTCTCTGTCCTGTGGAGTCACTCCCACGCATTTGATTTGATTTCAATGTCTCCATCTGTCCCATATGTTCCTAGCTTGCACCTGTGTTCTAGTCTCTGACAGGTGTTATTGTGATTTCCTTTACTATGCATTCCTGGTGGCAGAGTAATTACATGTATTGTCCCCATATATGAATTTTTCAAAGTGTATGCTCTGTGAATTTTTTTGTCTTGTACTCATTCCTACACTTTGGTATGAATGTGTGATCAGTTTCTAGGGATTTTCTCAAAGACAACATGAAACCTTCTTTTAAAGCCAACTGACAAGCTGTGGTAGTTTGACATTTAGTTTGACATTTTAGGGAAAGCAGTGGGAAACACCCATGGAAGTGACTTCTCTGAGAGAGGCTGCTGGGAGTTGCTTCTGTGTCTGAGATCAGCCCAATAGCTGGCCGCTTCTGAGAACTGGCAGCATTTTGCACCACTGAAAAGTAAGATCACCTCTGTGAATACCACCTTTTAAAACCCCAAACTCGGGAACTTCTTTCTCTTTCTGGCTTTGAAAGGCAGCAGAGTTCTGGTGCGGCTGGCCCCGCTCCCCTGCGGCCTGTGCGGCCTGGGGAGGGCTGGGCCGGAGCCCAGCGGCTCCCGGGTGGGGAATGGAGGCTGCAGCCCCCTTCTCAGGCTGGGCCGGGCTCTGCTGTGGCCCCTCCTGGGAAGCCCTCCAGGTCCCATTCCAGCAGGGTGACAGAAGCTCTTCCCAGGCTGAGCCCTTTCCAGCTGTGCTGCCAGTCCAGGCCAGTCCCCGGCTCAGCTGAAATTCTGCCACTGCTGAGTTTTACCAGAAGCTGCCGGGCAGGGGGAGGGGAAACCATCGGCCCTTAGCATACTGCCTCTGAGTGCTAGCGGGGCTCCTGAGATGCTGGCCGCCCTCCCTTAGCACAGCCACTGAAAATCATCCATCATAAGCAGCTCCAGCCACTGGCGCCGGCAGAGATCTCATGACCATCCACAAGACCTGGGCAAGATTTAACCTTTTCACTTCACAGATGAGACCTGTAGGCTTTAGTCTTCTCTCCAGGGAGAGAAAAGACAGAGCAATTGACATGCAAAGAGACAACATGAAAAATCAAGGTCAGTAAAAGAAGGAGTCAAGCCTCAGATGGAAGGAGAATGAGGAGATGCTCTAATAAGCTGAAATATTCTTTTGGTAGGGCCATGGAGATGGACAATAATGTTCTGAAAATTCATGAAAGAGTATTGGGGAAATGAAGTATTCAAGCTGTAGGTCTGGGCAGAGGTATCCATTGATGTAGACAAGCAGGTGATGGAGTAGCTGTGATCCTGTAAAACACTTGAATAGAGGGAGAGAGATGACAGTGATGAAGACCCTTTGCCCTAAGGGAGAGAAGGAGAAAACCTCTGTTCCCAGAGATGATCACAAAGACAAATGGAGAGAGCCTTTGCCTTTGAATAACTCATCCTTAAAATAATACCCCTTAAGTTCATGGCCCATGGACACACCTCTGAGTGATGTGAAAATAGGAGGAAGGCATAATGGCAGAGTTTGTGCCTGGGCGGCTGTCAGTTGTAGAAATGAAAAGCCACGAGAAAACTGTTGTGGAGAACTCTCCATGGAATGACAAGAGAAAACTCCTCTCCCTACAAAGACTGATAGAAAGACTATTGTATAGTTGGTACTGCTTTAACATCCCAGGTTTTGTCTCGATGTTGTCAGTAGGGAAAGGAAAGATTGGGTGGGGGTAGAAAAAGTTTCTGGAGGTTATATTCTGGTTTCTTGTTCTTGTAGTCTTGTTAATAAAGTTTCTCTATTCCTTTTAAGTTTTAAGCCTGTTTTGCCTTCTCCTAATCCATATCTCAGTGCAAGAAATGAGTAAGTACTCTGGTGATTTTAGCTAGCACTAAAAACCACCACACAAGCAAATGTAAATATAAGTAATAAGATTTTAAAAAGTAAATTATATCGCTTATAATTTGAATTTCATTTATAAAAATGCAGTATTTCAAGAAATTGCTTTGTTCAGTAAACTTCCTCTTAATTTACCCAACACAATCATGGGTTTATTAGGATGCAATCATTTACTAGTGGCTATACTGGTATTTTGTTTCATGTCTATGACCTTTCTTTGACACAAAGAAAAACCTGGATTCCATTTCATTTCTCAGCGAATAAGTGCAACAGAAGTCTGAAACTATGCACTCCTTTTCTCCTTTTCCAGCTGAAATTTGTAGTGCTGAACTCACTGACACCATAAATATGTACCTATACCTATACCAACTCATGCAAAGTGGGCTGGGCTAATGTAATTAGTGAGATTCAGTGATGTATTTATGGAGTCCAAGTTATTCTATCCTAAAGGCAAAACATTGATTAAGGAAAACTGTACTTTTTTTTCATCAACAAACTCCCCCTTTCAGGGTGTGTTGGAAGCCAAAATAAAAGCCTCTCTGGGCTCCTCAGAGACAAAAAATAACTAAAATATATTAAACCATAGATGCAGAGTAAAAGTGAAGGTTTTCGTTTTAAGTAGGTAAAAATATAGCTTAAGTGCCCTAAGAGTCTGTGTTAGCTAGTGAAAAGCTTTGTTCCCCAGTTTAAAGTTCAGTGATAATGCCCTTCACAGATTCAACTGAGCTCTAGACATAATGAAAATATAGTTTGCATTCTTGGATAAGAGCAGATAGGATTATTCATGTAAACAGATAATACCCTATACCTAAGATTTAGGTCAAAAGAGCTTTGCTTTTGTATGTTAGAATTAAGTTCATATTGGTGTAAAAGTATTGTTTTAGAAGCATGTTTTTAGCTGATTGGTTGATGTATAAATTTAATCCCCTGTACTGGGGATTGCAGGCTGGACTGAGAAAGAAGAGCGGCAGCTCCATCATCATCACCAGCTGCTTCTGTGGCCCAGGACAACAGAACACCACATTGGGAAACTGCTGCTCAGAATCCAGGATTTTATGCCAAAAGATTTTAGTAAGGACTTTAACTCTCTGAACTCTTTCCGACTGATACTTTTATACAATAAATACCTTTCTAGCAATCATTAACTGCTCATATCTCTTTGAGACCAGGAAAATCCCTTGAATCCCCATTGAAACATCAACAAATGGTGCCCCTGTTTTAAGCAGGAGTGAAGCAGTCAAGCTCTCCAGAGAACTCGTTGAACGCCTGCTTGGAGCCAGAATCCAGGGATCAAAATAACTACGGATAGCCAGTGAGTGCTTGAGGAAAAAGTCCAGGTGCTGGACACCTGTAACAGGTCCATGAAAGAACTATCACCTACTAAGTGGACAGGTGAGCTCTGGGGTAATCGGATTCTAATGGGGAAAAATATTTCTGAAGAGCAGATACATATCTATGACTATTTAAAATATTTTCTAAAAGATAATGTCCATGAAGTCTCAAATAAGGAGTTAAAAGATCTTTTAATATATGCTGAAAAGCATTTCCCAGAAGTGAATCTGGTAATCTAATAAGAATCTAGTAAATCTAATGCTTTAAATACCTCACTCTGGGCCCAAATTGGTGCTAAGCTAGTTGATAATGCCACCCATAGGAACAAACCAGCTATTTCTTTGTTGCCGACGTGGAGATCAGTTTTAGAAATCTTGGATGTTAACCCATTAGATGATACTACCAGAAGGGACAAAACAGCTGCTTCTTGGTTGCCAGCTCGGAGATTAATTGTAGAAATCTTGAAGAATTCACTCACAAATCCTGCAAACTCAGAGGCTGCCTCAGTACCCCCCATGCTGCCTCAGCAGCCTGACAGGCAGCAACACTGCCATCCCGGGTCGCTGCTGGAGCTGGAGATGGGCTCCGAGAAACATCGGGACAGGCAGAAGGACTCTCTTTGGCTTTGCCACCCCCCTCACAAATACTGCAGTTGCCATCATGGCCACACTGGGAGACCCCTGGCCAGAACCAGTGGGTTTTCTGGCCCCCGCAGCACCGTTCCCCCCTTCACGGCTGCAGCGGCGCCCCTCCTGCTCCAGCCCGGGCTGGACGTGCCCCCCACAGCAAGCCGTTCGCCACCGCTCCTGCGGCTGTGCTTAAATGAGACCAAAGCTGAAAAAAAAGAGGGGGAAAGGGCGGGAGAAATCTCCAAAATAAAGCAAATTAAATAGGAGATTGAAGATGGAAATCACTGGACTGGTGTGGGTGGAGGGGCAGATGATGAGTGTTCTATTCCTGAGGAACAATCAGATTTATCGATCTCAGTTCCAACAGACGCAGACTGGGAAAGAGACCGATCTTCCCCTCTGCGAGAATGTATGAGAGCTGCCTCCGTACTTCTAGAGATAACTTTTAGGAACAGAAGAGCAGGGCAGCCCAGCCCTCCCCCCGGCTCTCTCTCCAGAGAAGCGCTGGGATAGCATCCACCTTGTTAAAAAGTCATGGTTCCTTGTTTTCTTAGAATGTCTTTACACACCTTTTTAGAGTTAATTTTATGTTTTTAGGTACTTACAAGTTTTTGTGGTTTTACAGTTTTACTGGAAAAAATACTGTGACTCCTTAGAAAATTCAAACCAAAAAAAAACACCAACCCTTTTTAAAAAATGTTTAGAGAAAATATTAACGGAATTTAAAAGTTACCTTGCAATAATTAGTTTTAAAACCTAATGTCAAAACACGAAGTGATCTATAGCCACTGGTAAAACAATTCTCTCATTAACGTTATCTACAGAAGATACTCGTGGTCTAAAGAATAATTAGCTTGGGAAAAACTTCACTACATAAGAAAGTAAAGTTAACTATATATTGCCCATTTGTTTGTTTTTTCCCCTACAATTTAAAAAAGATAATTTTATTGTGAATCATAAAAACACGACAGCATGTATACTTACTTAAATCTTAATTAAAAATTGGACTTTTAGTTAGAACAGTTTAAGCATAAAGTTCATGACAATATTATATGAAGAGTTTCTTGTTGTTTTATGTTTTAAATATTTGTGTTCCCTTACCTTTATTAGGCCAAGCCCAAATTTATTCCACCGACATCTGCAAAGTGCTACAAAAGTTGAATGGCAATTTGCCAAACCCTTTGTTGTTATATTTTTTTTCTTTAGTAAAACTACACTTTAAAAGCCCTGATAAACTTGTTTGCACCAGAAAAATTCCCATTATCAATAAGTATTTTCAATAATATCTGCAGTTATTATGAGTTATTCTTAAGGCCAGATTACATAAAATCATAATATATTTGTCACATCTTTATAATTTCTGGAGTAAATCCATGTTGATATATTATGTTCATCTGTTATATACCAAACTTTTAGTTGTCTTTTTTGTAATCATAGAATTAAGTGCACATAATTGAAATAAGTGTATCTTAATAGAATTAACTACAGTTTTGTTATGTTTATGTCTAACTAATTTTTAAGATTTCTTTCTATCAGATGTCATTCATATTAAGTTTAAATGTACTTTAAATTGTCTCAAGATTTGTTAAAAGGTGCTTATCTGAACTGTATAGTTATTTTCTTTCAGAGATAAGATGACTATGACTGAAACAGCTGACATGAAACACTGATAAATACCTGCTTTTGGATGGAAGAAGATGTATACATCTTCTAGTCTAATACACCCTTGATTGCACCAAAGTTTTATTACTTGTTACAATCTCTGCTGTTTTTGTCTTTGATAGGTAGAATGAAAGAATAGTGATTGTTATTAATACTAAGAAGTTTAAAAGTTTTTACTGTTGATATATTTATTGTATAATGTGAATTTGTAGATTTTTATGATAAACATTATTTATAAGGTATCATTATTGTATTTACAGCCGGTTTCTCATGTACTTTAACATCTCTTTGTGTGATCACCTACACCAAACTGCAAAATGCAGTTGAACAGGTTGTTTCGCTAGTCCTGCGGAGGTTTCTCTCATTCTTTAGTCTCTCTTCTTGTTTGAACAGGTTTGCTATGGGTTTGATCCAGTGCAGCTTCATGATTTTTCAGTTTTTCCAGAGTTAAGTTTCAAAGAGAGCCAACTACTAGATGTTTGATTAGTTTCTAATTGTTAAGAGTCTTGTTTTTAAAAATTAGTTAAGGGACATCCTTCCAGTTTAAATTCTAGGCCCTGGCCAGGCCTTGACTTTACCTGGATGGAAAATTTGCCAACAATCCAGATGTTTTCTGCACCAAAACAATATTCGAGTCATTTTGACTTGACAATTTGACTCTATTGATATGACAGCTGGATCAGTTTTAAAGTGAGCTTGGAGAATCATTATCCATAAATTATTATCCAGTTCTTCACTGATTCGAGGTTTATTGGCTATTTGCAGACTTTGAGATGCTGGTATAGTGTTTTAGTGGTTAATAATAATTTAATCTCATATATGTTATTAATCATGTTTAACATCTGATTAATTTCTAACTACTGTTTTTGTTCATTATGTGTATTGTTTGTTTTGATATCTTTTATGTGCATGATAAGAGAGGTACATCTCCCTTTTAAAAACAATCAATGCCCTGAGAACATTCCATTAATGCCATATGTAAATTAAAAAATTAGACCATAATCCATTTTGAAAAATTTAGAAAAGATCAAATCTGAATTCATAATTAAGAATACTGCAGCTAATCCTAAGTGATTCCTTAAACTTAAAGAGGTGATATGCCTATGTTTTATTAACAGGTTCGAAATAATCATCTACTCATCTGACATTGTAAAGCTGTTTTGGCAAAAATAAGGTACAATTTGTGTTAAAAAAAATGTGAAAAAGAATTTGCAAAAAAATCAGAAGGTATCTAAAGCAAAAAAAAAATAAAAAATTAAAAGAACTTGAATGTGCCCAAAATAACTTCATGTCTTATCTTTGGCTAATACATGAACAACATTAGAAAGAAACAAACAAACAAACAAAATTTTAAAATTTGCTTAAAAATTAAAATTTAAAAAAATAATCTTTTGCCAAAAGACAATTTTAAGGTGTCGAGATGGAGCATGAGGGATAGGGCCACCTTGCTTTGAGATGATTTATTGCTCAAGTAGCCAGATAAGATGTCAGTCTCAAGGGGTGAGATTTAGAGGAGCAACAAGTCGGACACAGCTCAAGGAAGACACGAGTTTCTTCTTTGCACGGCAGTATATAACATTTTAGCCCAATAGGCAGTTGGCACGAAATTTGTTTTCACTTATTAACCTATCACCTTTGATTAATTTTGTTGCACTGCGACTCATACACACCTCTGTTATAGTTTCTAGATCTCTAACCTACTCTCTAAGTCACACTACTACAATTCAAACTTCAAACTATTTTACCTAATATAATTTCTTATCTACTCTAGGCATATTCTTACTTATAACTATAGAGACGTAAGTTTATAATTTCTCTACCTAATGTCTGTTACCTTCATCACTACAACAATCCAAGCTCTTTCTAAGGCTGCAGACTGAACTCTTCAGTACCTGTAGAAGTTTCTATTTTTCAGTTTCCAACATTAAGAAAACATTAAGTTTAATCAAATGTTAAGTTTATATTTCTTTTTGCTTAGTTTGCTTTGCTTGCTTTTTGTAGTACAGATTTGCTAGTTAGCCAGCCTGGAACCAATGTTTAAGTAACTTTAGCTAATGTGTCAGGTTTAGATACCATATGTGTGTCCAACACAATCCAAAAAAAAAAAAAATCATGTTCCACCTGCCTGATTAGTGTGCCAGTGGATGCTTGGCCAATTCCAAAAGAAATTAACAAAGCCATACAAGGTACCTTTGCAAGATCATCTACATGGGACCTATAGTCCCCAGCAGATGTGTGTAATTGTGGGCTCCTAACCTTCTCAAGGCACCTCTTGAACTATAGAGATCGCTGCCTCTGTAAAAATAGCTTGTTTAATGGATGAAGTTAAACATCATAGGTGAAAAAGTTTTTAAAAGAAAGTCTATACATTTTAGTCATCATAATAGTTGTACTAAATATAGTGCCTTGTTTTTTCCAATGCATTGGATAAATGATTAATAAAGCTTCTAGAGGAATCTACATGCTGCAAAAAGGAGGGGGAGATGTTGGAATCCAAAATAAAACCCCCTCTGAGCTCCTCAGAAACAGAAAATAACTGAAATGTATTAAACCATAGATACAGAGTAAAAGTGAAGGTTTTCGTTTTAAGTAAGTAAAAATATAGCTTAAGTGCCCTAAGAGTCTGTGTTAGCTAGTGAAAAGCTTTATTCCCCAGTTTAAAGTTCAGTGATAATGCCCTTCACAGATTCAACTGAGCTCTAGACATAATGAAAATATAGTTTGCATTCTTGGATAAGAGCAGATAGGATTATTCACGTAAACAGAGAATACCCTAAGTTCATACTGGTGTAAAAGTATTGTTTTAGAAGCATGTTTTTAGCTGATTGGTTGATGTATAAATTTAATCTGGGGATTGCGGGCTGGACTGAGAAAGAAGAGCGGCAGCTCCATCATCATCACCAGCTGCTTCTGCGGCCCAGGACAACAGAACACCACATTGGGAAACTGCAGAATCCAGGATTTTATGCCAAAATATTTTAGTAAGGACTTTAACTCTCTGAACTTTGCCTTTGAGACTGATGCTTTTATACAATAAATACCTTTCTGGCAATCATCAACTGCTATCTCTTTGAAACCAGGAAAATCCCTTGAATCCCCATTGAAACATCAACAAGGATGAAGAAAATTAAGTGGATCAATTATGAAGAGGTTATATCCTGAATATCTACATGGAACAGATCAATTATGTAGATTCTTCAGCTTCCTTATAGGCCAGCTGAAGATCTTCACTGTAGATGTGTCTGCACGAATCATTAGCAACTCAGACCTCTATGTGCTTCAGTCATGATTGCTACAGACTTTAAACAACAAATTGCATCACTTACCATTCTTGGATATTTTTTTCATATTGTCTTTAAGTAGGGAGAAATAGAATTGTCTGTAGTGAATGTTATTTTTAGACAATATGGCAATACAGTATGGACTTTGGACACCATCAAACTGCCACTGTATTTTTTCATGAGCTAATCAAAATAATTTTATGTTTTTTACTGTTTTCCTAATGATATATATAAATATATATAAACCTAGGTAGATTTATTTTCTTAGAATACACAGCATTCTTATACCATCATTTAGTTCATCAAGTTGGATATGCAGATTGCCAGAGATGCATTCTATTTATTCTTCTATTTATTACATATATTTAAGTGCATTGATTTACCTACTTGCAAGGAAATTGTCTGCATACATTTATTTTCAAAACTTTATGAGTAAATTTTTTTTATTGCATATATAATTTTAATTTTTTTATTAATGGGACCTTGCAGCCAAAGTGGTCAAAACAAGAAAATTGAAAATATGGAGTTGCTCTGATTCTGGCTGTTACGAGGATAGTTAGCTCTGTCCTAACCATGCCATGTGCATTCTGTTTTTTCTTATGTGACCAGTGAGAGGACACAAGGAACTGGGATGGTTAACCTACCTTGAAGCTACAAGCCCACATCTGCAAACTGGGGAGGAAGACAGCAATGAAGAAAGGGTCTTCCAAGAAGACTGTCACTCCAGCTGCTGCTGAGACAATAGAAGGCAAACAGTGATTCTCTACACACAGGAAGAAGACTGAGAGTGCCATGATTGTGGTGAAAGGACTTCTGGCACTGCAATGGTCAGGCAGTGAATACTCTGACCAGGAGCACAAGTTCTCTGGCTTATGCCAAAAGAAGGAAACAGGTAATTGGTTTTGAAGGACTGTGTGGATCTATCTGGCTGCATGGGACACCAGGTCCACAGAAGTCTTAAGCTTGGGCCTACTTCAGGGCAAAATGTACCCACCCTAATGTCATTAGGATACAGCGAGAAGAAGCCAGCTGTATTTCTGGAGTGACAGTGGGCTATCAGCAGTTGTCTGTTTTGAAGGCTGAGGTGAGCCTAAGAGGGGGACCAGCAGCAAAAGTATCCCATTGTGACCAGCCCAGAGACACAATGTTCTCTTGGCATAGATTACTGCAGCAGAAAGTACTCAACGACCCAGCAAGGTACTGATTGGTTTTTGGTGTATCCACCATGAACACAGAGAAAATTGAACAGCTGTTTACATTTCCAGAATCTTGGAAGATTCCACTGATGTAGGATTGCTATGAATTGAAGATTGGCAAGTACCAATGCAATTTACAATTGCAGTGTAATCCATATTGCTTTTCTTACTTGCTTTTTTATTATGTGTTTACACTGCATGTAGTAGAAATGCTTGCATGTTCAAAACATTTTCTGCTGAGATTCTTTCACATTTACATTCACATTCATTCACATTCTTTCTTTAAATGCTATAATACTGTAATAAATAGTATACCACTTTATGGGCATAAACCCCAAACCTGCATATCTTCTGATCTGGTTTTCTGAGCAGGTCTCAGTGTAGGTATGTGTAAAATGAAACAACAATTTACCAAAAATATTAGGAGTAAAGTCTCTACAGCATATAATCCAGCTCTGATTCACTTCCACTGTCTTTGCTGTGACAGCTCTCAATAGTCTCTTTCTGGATTATGAACTTTGGATGCTTTCTATATACCACAGGTGGTTAGAGCATGCTACTAATGCCACAGCTGTAGATTTGATCCCTGTATGGGCCGTTCACTGAAGAGCTGAACTTGCTGATCCTCGTGCATCCCTTTAAACTCACAATGTTCTGAGTGTGATTCTATGATTACCTTCTGGTATTGTATATTAAAAAATAAGTTATGCAGTCCTTAACAGGGCTTATGCATGTCAAATCTACTTTTTCTTCGTTTTGATGGTTTATGCTGTCAAACTCAGCAATGTTGTCAGAAATTTATGCAAAATCAGATTAATTCATTTTATGAATAGCTGTGCTATCATTTGCAACTTGCTCACACCTCTTTAATCAAATTTAGGATTCACTGGGTGCAAAGAAACAGAGCAAATGGGAAAATGAGCTCTTCATCTTAACCCTTGTAAACCATGAATTTCAGCATCTCTCTGTGCTATTGCTAATTCTCTAGATCACTGTTCTGAATTTGTTAAGAATTCAAGAACTTATTTTGAAGCTTATTTCATGGGAAGCGACAAGAAAACATTTTCCTTGGGCTAGACTGTTAAATTCCATCACAAAATCTGAGGAATGGGAAGAAGCAGTGGAGTATAAAAACATAGTTGTCTTATCATATAGTAAAGCATGAGCAAACCTCAATCAGCAAAATAGAGGAAAGAAAGAAATTTTGCATGTGAATATATAATTCAAAGAAAGAAAGGAAAGAAAATTTGCATGGGAAATACAGTTTTTTCCAGCATTTCTGAAGTACAGTTTAGTGAACATCTTTGGTGCTGAAAGACAGCCACCAGTACAACTGACTTCTTGACTGAGCCATCTGAAAGGCAGGAGACACATCTTCTTGATGTATTGTTGCATTGGCAATTTTGGCTGAGCACATCTATTCCTATCAAAAATCTTGTGTACACAGAAACATTAACAGGGCATGATCCAGAAAATAATTCTATGTTTCGTAGAGAAATTATACAGAAGAAAGTCAATATTGCAAATTAAATGCTATCTTAAGCTTAAACCTTATTTTCATATTTTGAACTTTAACAGTTTGACCTCTTTTATGGAATTCTCACAGGATAATAAGGAAATTACACATTCTATAATAATATTTATATGTGTCAGTTGCTCTCTACATGATTAGTAAAGTATTTGTGGTGGGTTTTCCAGCTTTTGATGTATAGTGTCTCTGAGTATAATTGGAATCTATATTTAGAAAGGGTATTGTGAGAGAATAATGAGAAGCTTGTGAGATTGTTTCCTCAGAAAAACTTACAGAGTCTCACTGTACTTGTTAGCAGGAAGCTTTGCTCCTTTTGGGAAAACAGTCTTTCTTAGAAGATACACTGGATATGCTGAGAGCAGCTAAAATCATATATCAAAGTGCATGATGCCAAAATTTATTAGAAACCAGTGAAAGTTGGATTTTGACATTCAACAGCATATTCTTGTGCATCTTGCTAGTGCAACCATCAGTGGGAGCCAGTCTAACACACTGTGGCTACCCTCTAGCAGAGGAGTGTTATAGGCAAGAGGGGACATTGATACCTTTGTCAGGACTGCAGAATAGAAGAGAGACCAAGGGAAATGAGCAGCAGAAGCAAAACTTTGCAAATAAATAAGTAAATGGAGATGATGACAGAACAGGTGCAAGGGTTTGCTAAAATGAAGTACGTATAAGCTAAGAACATAATGTGAATTACTAGCACATTCTTTGATGGCTCATTAAGACTGGTTTCACCTGAATCACATAATACCTGTATTTTGCAGCTGCTGTTCTCAAGGATCAACACTATCTTAAAAATGACTGCAAAAATGTCTGTTTGATAGCAGGTAGTGGCGTATCTAGGAAATCTGGCATCTACTCAGAACAGAGCGCAACATTTCAGTGCTAGTCAACAAAAATTGGAAATGCTTTCCTGAACTCCTGACTTTGGACCTGATAGAGTTGATTTTCTTCTTCTGGTAAAGGTCTGTATTTTGAATTCAGTATGAAAATAATGTTGACAACACACTGATGTCTTGGTGGGTGCCAGGTAGTCCTTATCCTTAGTCAAAAACTTTCCAGTTTCCCAGTCTGCCAGTGAGCAGGTGCAGTAAAAGCTGAGAGGGAGCACAGCCAAGACAACTGTCCCAAAGACATATTCTACACCACAGAATATCATGACTAGTATATAAATTTGGAGGGGAGAGAGGGGAGGGATTGGTTGGGAGGGGTAGATGGCTGCTGGGGGATGGGCTGGGCATTGGTTGGTGGGTGGTTAACAGTTGTATTGTGCATCACTTATTTATCTTAGTTTTTTCCTCTCTTTCTCATTACAATTATTACTTTATTTTATCTTTGTTTCAGTTTTTGGAGTGTTCTAATCTCAACCAAATGGCTTTATTTTTTCCTCCCCACCAGAGGCAGCATAGTGAGTGAGCAGCTGTGTGGTACTTAGTTGCCAGCTGGGATTAAACCATGATAGGAAGATATTGTTGTTTATGCCCTAATTGGACATGTCTTTCTTCAACCTCACACTTGATAATGAAATTTGTGCATAAGGTATTAGAAATGCGTGGTTGATAAACTAAATAGACTTCTATATATTTTATCAGACTTTCTGGTTTCTGATGTCAGTTACTTTGGAGACATACCTGCATAAAAACTAGATCAAAAGAAGGAAGGGAAATCTTGTTATGACAGGCAATTATGAATTAATGATGACCAATTGGTGATTATGCTTATCAGAATTATCATACTGAAGAATGAGCCAAGCAAGAAGTATCTGTACTTGTAGCAACCCTAATTTGCTTTTAAGGAAGTGGTACATTCTTTCTTTCGCTTTGTTTTAACATATAAATGTTACTAATGTTTGGGCTTTTTTGCCCAGCCAGAGTCACATGATGGACTTGTATGTACCATATAAGAATGAATCCAAATCCAGAGATGCTATATTTGCCTTTTTAAAGGTCTTAAAACCTTGATTAAAACTATTGTAATAGAAAAACACAAAAAATATTCAAGGAAAGAGAGTACAATATAAAAAAGATAATGACCAAGATAAAAGATCTAAATTTAGGAAATGGAAAGTTATGTAAAAAACTTCTTGAGGCTTTCAGAAGAGCAGCTGGGCAATAAATAGTATCTTATGTAAAAAAAACATACTTGAATCTCTTTATTCTTATGCAATGTGCTGACTGTTATTTTCAGGAACAAAATTTTATTATTTCTTCTGATGTCTGTCAGTTCTTACACCTCTTTTGTGTAATATTTGCAGATTGAGAGAAAGCCATACATACACATTTTATTAACTCTATTGCCTTTCTATAAACAACAGTGTAGATTTCATCACTTGATATTTGTTTCATAGCTTAAATATATTTTCTTGAGAAAATGCAATAGTGAATTGATTGAAGAAAAGAAATACTGTCTGCATCATAGAAAATAATTATGCCTTCTCATAAAATATGATGAAAAGATGAGTAAATGAATGAGAATCTCATAAGGTTTATCTGTTTCATTTTGCTATCAATTTTATATTATAAATACAATAATGAATACATATTTCTCCTTCTTTCTGTCTGTCTGTCATTCTTTCTAATTCCCCCCAGTTACAAAAAAATCTACAAAAGTCTTGAGATTCTGAGAGTGAAATATTTGCAGTGCTCTGAACAAAACTTCCTGTCTGAGCACCACTTCTTTTTAATGTGTGTAGGTTTTCCTATACAACAGATATTTTCTTTACATAGCATCAAAACCACTTTTTTGATTTTATTAGTAGAAAATATAAAAATCTATGAGACAATAATGTAATCTTTTTAATGAAGCAGTCATTTTCAAAGTAAACCCTAATAATAAAATTATGCTCTGACCAGATAATTCTAACTAGAAAAGCTATTTAGGAAAATATTGTTATTTAAATTTATGATTGGGAAGACATTAATAGAAATCTATTCCATAAATGTATAATATATGAGAAAGAAATGGAAGGGTATTGAAATCAGCACTGAATTACAAAAAATGTTCTTGGTTAAAGCTAAGCAGCTTCTTCAACAGCAATGTTTTCACAAATTTGTTTTAACCAAAATTCATGTTAAATATACATTTATATAGCATTGATAAGTATCAGATCAATTCAAAATCCCTTGTTGATCTGGTGTCATAAAAACTTTTGAAATATCAATTTCAGCAAATGCTTCTAATGGTTGCATAATTCGAAAGATATATACCACACCAATGTGTGGACTGTTTCCTTTAAGGAGTTTATTTGTGATATGGGCAGCAATCACATATTTATGGAAATCATGAAAATCTGTGTGCAACTATAATCAACAGCTTTCCTCTATGAAAATACAAATGGTCCTTTGTAAAAGCAACACCTTTTTTCAAGCACATGCTCTAAATAAATACAAATTTATTTCTAAATATTATTTTTAAAAAATAATTCCATTTTTAAAAGGGAATGATCCTTTGAGAATCAAAAAGTTCAATTCTGTTGAAATATTTCTACATTTAAATTATTCAAATCATAGTACAATCAATATTTTCTGCAAATATTTCAAGCAATACTCTTCTGTTCAGAAGATTTGGTTGTGCGTTCTGTCAAGAATCAGCAGTAGCCATGACTAAACAATGTGGTTATAACTGTTTGTGTTCAAGGCCAATGCAGACAGATAGGACACCAGGTGCATTTTTTGGGATTTATTACCTAAAATTTATTATTGTGATCCTTTTTGATTAAATTTCACATTGTTCCAACAGCTGGTGATTGGACAGATTTATTATGCAAAGAGAATTACTCAGTGATAGTATTACAACTCAGTGTCACCAATTTGGAAATTTCAGTGCCTGTATGCAAAATGCTTCTCATTTGCAAATTCTTTCTGATAGCTTCAGTTTCTTAACTCAGGAATATGTAGTGATATTAACTCAGTGTTTTGTTTCATTCACTGTTATAGACCACTGTTTCACAATCTGCAGAAATCCTGTGGGTACTGCTTTATTTTGCTGGAAATGATGGTCCTGAGGTATTAGGTAAGCCAGAGGAAAAATAATACAATTCTGCTGCTCAATGAAGCCCAAATCTTTCCATCATATGCAATAAAGAGGTTTAAGTTTCTGTATGTATTTATAGATTTTTGGATGTACATAGAGAATTTAGAATTCTAATTAATTATGTTTTCTTGCATAATTTAAAAAAAAACCCCTACAACATGTTAGTTTTTTTTACAACATGTTTTGGTTTTTTGAAAAACAGTCTTAAAGGCAGACAGAGGTGAGAGAGAAGACAGTGAATTTTCTAAGTATTTGAGGATATGTGAAACTAGCAGACATTTTCAGAAGAACATAGTTTTCAAACAGTCACTTATCTGTGCCAAAATATTCCTTGGACAAATAGGAGTCCCGTTAGTGAACACTTTTGTTTCACTTGAGTCATCAGTGAGTTTTTCATAGGTAGGTACAGGACTGTAAACACCCTAGCCAAAATTTTTAACTGCTTCTTATAACACCTGTTGCAGAACTTAAAATTTTTGAGAAGAATTTATAAATTTTTTATTGTTTTATTTTTATAACAGTATAGCTTTATACACAGTGTAAACAGGAAATTTAAGACACTGTGAAACTCCAGTTAGCATTTTTGAAAAGTTTGAAATTACTCCATGCTTTTGTCTTTTTCCTCTAGAAAACTTGTAAATTCTCTTTGCACTTCATTCTGTGGAGAGTAAAAGACATTTAGAAAAATTTCATGAATGTATATTTCTCTTGTGTTGGCATAAAATCTTTTTGAATGTTATTGAAGGTCTGTAACAACTCTTTACAAAACCTTAAACAGCTGTAAACTCAGGTGCTCAGGTTAGGCATAATTGTTTAGTCTTAAAAGTAGACAGAGATGAGACAGAACAGGGTGAATTTTCAAAGTATTTGAGGATATGTGAAACTAGCAGACATTTTAGGAGCAATTGTAAGTATAATTGCTTGGGCTGAGAATATGCAGAATGACAGGTCAAATAATTTATGCACAGAAAGAATGTGAAAGCAGAGGATAAGATTTTTTGAATTCTGATCCAGACAATACCATGTCCACAGCACATTCCTCTATATTGTGACATCAGGTCCATCATGCAGCAGAGCAGGTTTAGCTTCAAGCAGGTTGTTGGCTATTGTGAAAACTCCCTATATCTGCAAATTCATCTGGCAGTGTCCAGGCAGTGAAACAGGTCCATCTAAAGATCATAGTGACAGTATTTAAGAAAAAGAGACTAGTAAAAGAGATTATCTATCCTGTATTCACCCAGAAATAAATGCAAAAAAATTAAAAATGGAAGCGGTGATTGCTGGATATTTTAATCAAAAAAGGGAAATGATTATGGACTTTGTGGAATCACAAGATGGATTTTGGTTTAATGTCAGTAAGATTGTTGCAGTTTTTCAATACAGCAGCATCGCTACAGTTTCATTGACTAATTAAAGATTGGTGATCTCTCACCAAAATTGTGGTTGCAATATGTGTCGCAGTAATCTAATCCTGTTAATATGTTTTTCCCTAGTACAATAAATTAACATACGTTTGCCTAATCTGTTTTTATTGTGGTGTCTGTTTTATCATTTTACAGGGAAAAGTTAAACTGAAAAAATCAGCTTAAAAGATGACATTAAATGGAAATTCGTGAAGTTAAAGTCAGTGATAATAAAAAAGGCTGCAGTGACAACAGTTGGGGTGAAGATCTTGTTTTACTTAGGGGATAAACTTCAAAGATTTAAAACTGCCTACATTTAAGTCTGAACTTTAAGTCTGATTTAACTCTAAGTCAGAAATTCCAGATTATCATTATTCTTATCACCTAACTGCAATGTGCATGCCTTTCATTTGTCTCGGTATTGGTTTCAAACCATTAAATGGCAAATGCTAAAGGCCAAGTCACTGTTCTGTGTTTAATATTGCTAACTTTCGTACTTATGTTGAACTTGAAAACTATGAAGAATGACTGTGAAATTTCAGATAGGAACTATTAACACAGACATTAAAAAAATCTGAAAGAACTGTTTTTGTACTGTATTAATACTTTTCCTTTGGATTACAATGTATTTTTTTAATTTAGAAAAATTTATAGTATAATTTCATAGATGCACAATTTATTAAATTAAAAGAAAAGCTTTGATAGTAAATTTATCATTTACTATATTTTTTACTACAATTCTGGCATGATTTTATTAGTAAAAATTTTGCAATCTGGATAGTCAAACACTGAACAAAACTGGAGAGATCATGGAACCTCTTTCTGGGACATATGTAAGTTTTACCACAGGATGCCCTGCAAAACTTGTCCTGTTCTGGCCTTGCTTTGAATGACAGGGCGGACCAGAGGACCTCTAGAAGTCCACTCCAAATTAATTAGTTCTATGACAATTATCAAAATGTCTATCATTTTGCTGCTTCATTTTGCAAGCAATGAACACTTTAAAACTCCACCAAAATGAAAATGTAGAAGTGATACTATTTTCCTCTAACAAATCAAAACTTGAAATCCTCCTATTTTCTGCAGCATTCAGAGTCTGGTATTTTAAAATCCTCAAGAACATGTCCTCTTCTGTAGCACTTTTGTGTGCTGTAGGCTATCTATGAAACTAATTTTAGAGATATGCTCAGACATTTAAGTTCAGCATGTACCTGCTGGAAGTGCTATGAAACTGCTCATGATAGATGATAGATTTGTTATTCAAAAAAAGGATGCTGTGCATCAGCACAGCAGTCTTTGCATCAATATTGCTGGAAACCAGGGACATGCTAAAAGGGCTTTTTTATTATTTATTTGGACTTTATTTCTGGGATAATATATATTATTTTAAGACTGAAGAGAACAAATTAACTATATTTACATAAACATCCTAAAATAATTAATTTATTATCTGCTCAAGGATTTTTTAGTATTTTTGTTTAGAAATATAAAAACATAGCATTTCTGAGTATGAAGCTAATAAGAAAATGGACTAAGTGAACATGAATACATAAAGCCATACCTTTTCATTTAGCTGCCATTTTAGATGATTGCTGGCATGACTTCCTCAAGACAGAAGGAAGCAGAATGTGTTTAGTGTGCTAAGCATTCATGTTGTAATAGGCAATATGACATTTATAGAAATGAGATATTATGAGATATTATAAGATACCATGGCAGATGAATATGTATTTATGTAAGAAATATTTTACAGACCATAACCAGTTGTGGTGGAAATGTACCCCCTGTTTTGAAAACACCATCAAAAAAATTTAAAGAATTCTTTTTATTCCTATGTTCTTAAAGTATTTTGATATATATTTTGAAATATATTCTAAGACCATCAAGTGGACTTTATAGAAGAGTATAATTATGTATTGACATTCATACTCTCTCAAAATAAGTGGGCTGCAAATCCACAGGTTTTATTTGAGGGCTTACTTAGACTTTTGTGTCAGAGAGATGGGGCTGGATACACATTTGTCTCTCTAGTGAAGATAAAATCTGAGGGAAGGACAATTTTATTTTCCTTCATAACCTACACATACCATGTCAAAAAGAATGAAATAAACATTTATCTCTTAATCGGTCCTGTATTCTCAATTTATAGGATATGTGGGACTTGTATTTAATTTATTTTTATAGGTAACAAAATATCTTTTGCTATGCTATTAATTTGAGCTGGTATCTCATTATGCCTTGGAAGAAATAACTTCATATAATCTAATAATGTAACAGATTTATGTCAGAGTCTTTGTGGAATAACTTGTATTAATATTGGTTTTCTAGATTCATTTATTAATATTCATGTTTCACTTTTAGTTCTGGTGGCTCAAGAACTACTAGAGTTATTTAAATACCATGAAATATAACCCATTCTGATTATAAATAGATGAAGAAACATCTTTTTTATGCTGATTTTAAATTTTGGTAGCAAAAAACCAAAAATATTTAACCTTGGAGAGCGTACTATTTTAACAAACACTTAGCCATAACTTGGTGTTTACCATTTTGATGCCATCGGCATTGGCATTGGCATTCTGCATGCTAAGCGTTATGCAAAATGCTTTTATAACTTTAGCATTAAATCAACTTTGTACCTCAGGGTTAAATAAGAAAACGGATTGAGATATTTTACTTTGAATTGTACTTCCAGCAGGAAATGCTGCCTGCTATTTTTAAAAGCAGATTTTTCTGCTACAAAAATTAGTGTTCTGAATACTATTAATGTATCCCTAAAACAAAAAGAAGGAAAAAATACATTACAAATGTAAACTTTTGAGTTGAAGCCATCTAAAACTAAAAGATGAAGGGTAAACAAGTGTCTTGTAAAAAGCCTTCACCAGTTTTATAAAGGTTAGGATACCTATGTTATGGAATGTGATTCCCACTACCTGACTCTATATGCTCATCACCAACTTTATGGATGACCTGGACATCCCCAGTTCTCAGGTAGGAATGATTGCAATGTAGACGGCAATTCAAGTCTGCTGCTTGTTTCTCTCTTCAAATTTCATTCTCTTAGTGGCTTTTTGTTTGTTTGCTTGTGGATTCTTGGTTTGGTTTGGTTCGGTTCGGTTCGGTTCAGTTCGGTTCGGTTCTGTTCAGTTCGGTTCAGTTCGGTTCGGTTCGGTTCGGTTCGGTTCGGTTCGGTTTGGTTTGGTTTGGTTTGGTTTGGTTTGGTTTGATTTGGTTTGGTCAGGATTTTTTTTCTGGTTTTAGTACTCTATTCTAGACCTAGTTATGCCAGCACTTCCCTATGCTCATCTTGGCTAGTTGAGGAAGTATTCTCCAATCATTAACTCAGCAAAGACCATTTACAAAACCATCAGATCCATTCAAGTGACATAATCAATTGATTCACTTTTACAGAAGTTTATGAGTAAGAAATCCCTTTGTGTTCTCTTTATGTTGAGATACTTTTAATTTTCCTAGTAACTGTCAGTTTTTCCCTATAGTCTTCCTTAAGATTTATGAAGATTTTACCTGGGCCCATCTTGCCTGATTCTTCTTCCACTGTATGGACTTGTTTCTCTGTTGCATATTTCCCTGAATCTGAAGCTTGGAGAAACAATTGTTATTTTCATTTTTACGTTTAAATAGCCCTCAGAAGCATTATTTTTTTTCTTGTCAGTATTAACCTTGGGAGCTACTCCCTAGAATTAAAAGAGAAAAGCCTTTTGTGATATATATCAACCCATGCACTGGAAGGGCAGAATTTATGAAAAAAATTATGTGCAACAATATAAAAGAAGATTGAAAGTTAATGTGCACATACTTGAGAAGAAACTAAAATGGCACTGGAAATCTTCATCTGTTTGAAGATTATTAGTGTTTGCCTTTGCAAATTTGAGCTGGGTGGTAAGGTTTTTTCCATCTGAATTTCATTTTAACTGGGATATATAAAGTCAATGTGCTCTTAACCAGTCTTCAGGTCCAGCTTGCATAAAAATAATCTATTATGATCAGATAATGGCTATACAACTAATTATAAGATTATTTTAGTAAACCTCCTAAGTTAAGAAAGAAATAACATATAATGTTTCTGACTAAGATATTTTTCCAAGCACTTAGCAAAGCTCCAGCATCAGTACTGTTCTGATTCAGACTAGTTTGATACAGGGCAATGTTCAGTTTATCACTTTGGTATAGTTTAATTTCATGAGCATAGGTAATATCATTGGAATTAATAGGTCTAGTAGTGTTTAATGTGTTTATTGTGTTTAGTTGTGTTAAACATCTGTTTTATAAAATATTGACCTTTCTCTCTAAAACTACTGTGCTTTTCTCAGATTTTTTTTCATTGCTGAGGCTTTTAATCCTGGAAAATAGAAATTTGGCATCCATTTAATCTATATGGATTGATTTCAGCATTTATTTTTTAGTCTGTGCATATATATTTGCTTCTCTGAAGTTTGGAAACTAATTATCATGCTGCATCAGAATATCTAACTGTTAACAATACTTTCCATTGCCTCATTTAGCAGAAACCTACCTTTTTAAAGTGATAATATTTAGCTGCTGACTGAACAAATGGTAAGAGAGAGATAAAACACCAGATTACTGGATTTTAAGTATAGATCTTATTCTATTAATCTCAGTTTAGCTAAATTGTTAAGGAGATATTCCACACACATACATGAATACACTACCAAAAGGCCATGCAGATGACCCTCTGTAGTAGTTTAAATCCATACAGTAGAATCAGCTTTTGCTATTGTTATTATTTTTTGGAATTTCTTGGGATTTAATGAGTGTAGAAAATTTTAACATTACCTCTGCTTCTCTCATGCAATTGTATACTGTCTTTTTTCAAGTAAAAAAAGTCTTATTCCTTTTTTTGATTATAAAATTTTTACTTGTGCTTTGTTCTTGGCTTTGAATCACAATATGTCTGTAGAATTATGATTATTTTAAAACAGAACTATTTTGCACCTGAAATCATTGTTGCAAGGATATTTCTTGATAAATGTTAGCTATTTAGAATTTACTTGTGCTTAAGGGCACACTTAGCATCACAACAGCCTCCTATAAGAAGAAAGTAGGTCACATTATCCAAGCCTCACTAAGATATTTGTCAAATTTCAGAGTTTCATACTTTGTAGATGATAATATTTTAAGGAGCACTGTAAACTACATCTGTAATTAAACTATGTTAAACCACATTAGGATAGGTTTGGCACAGGGAAATAATGTAATTGCCAAAGTCTGAAACATAAACTTTAATTTAATTGAGTATCAAAATATTTGAGCTCCTCACCTCTTTATGTGTTAGCTGGGTATCTATTTATGAAAATCATCACTTGATATTTTGAAATAGGGTTGTTAGGGTTGATATTTTGAAATAGTTGTGAAAATTTGAAATTTTCACAAACTATTTGTACGCCACTAATTACCTTTTGTGGACATCAGTGGTCACTAGGCTGAATAGAACAGAATTGTTTTCAATCAATCTCCCCCAAAAGGAAAACTTAAATGGGTATCTGACATATCTTTACCAAATCCATGTACTTTTGTTCACTTCTAATGAATCTGTGAGAATTAAAATATCTGGGGAAGGCCCAAAATAATTGCTATAACATCAAGGTGGAACAATGCAACATTTGAATACAAAATGTTTTGATTCTTATCGTATCACCCTTCACATCACCTAAAGTTATTCTCAAATACTTCAATTATAGGGATAGTATAGTTACAATCTAGGTTTCTGACATGTTGTATTGGCATTTTAAAGGGGAAAATAGCCCTTTGCATTTCAACATGGGAAAAAATGGAAGCATTTTACCTTCCAATTCACTTCTTCCTCTTATTTCTCTAGGTACATAAAGCATTGTTTTCATCATTCAGTGCAGCTTTAAATGACAATCCAAACACATAAGCACAGACTTTTTTTGTGCACTGCTATATGTTGTTTATCAGCCCTACCATCTCTAAGAGTATGGATTATTCTGCTTTCATTTTCCTCAGCTGTTAAGCTCAAAGCCAGGCTCAATATTTACTCTGGCAATTTTATATCCCCTCTGGACAGGAATTGATGTCTGAAATTCTAAGATTCTTTCTGTTTGTTGATACCACTGTCAAGTTTGGTCAACACTGGAAAAAAATACTCAAAAGCCAGTCTCACTAATGACATATATTAGTTTCCCTGTAAGCTGGCCCCTCTCTGCTCCTATCCTGCCATTATGAGAAAAAATGCAAAAGTTTAATGTGAGGCTAACTGGCAGAAAACAAAAGATATGGTGGCACATGAGGAGCATATCAGTTAAATAACTCTGACAGTCCAAATTACTTCTTTTTTTTTTTTTTTTCCTTTTCCCTCAAGTATTACTGTAGAGTTAGCATCTGAGTGATAAAAACAGGATATTAATAGTGGATGGCTCCAATCTACTTCATTAATCTCTGTAGTATTAACTTAAAGTCTTTTATAAAGCTTTTTTTTTTTCTTTTTTAGGTTTGTCCATATTTTGGACATTCAGTGCAGTAAATATGGTTCTCAGGGTATGCTTACAGCTTGGTAGTTTGTGTATTACTGACAGCACCCTCTGAATCTTCCTAAAAATGCTACCTAGCCAATTTCCACAGCATATTTTGATAGAAGTATACTGTTTTACAAGTGAATTTTACAAGTGTTTTATAAGGGAAATTAATCAGTTGAAAAATACTTATTTACTGAAAGCTCATTGGAGGTAAGCCCCTTGTACTAAGAAAGGACAGCTAAAAACACACTTGGTTTTGTTCCTAAGAGGAAATGAAGTGTGGTAATTTATAAAGTCACTCTGCTTGCATATGTCTTCCTGAAGTAGTCTGTTTTTAATCACTTTGCAGAAGTTACAATTCCTTGCTGAAGGAGTCAAATTGATTTTTTTAGTGTTTGTTTTGTTGCAAGTAAACTACAAAATGTGTACAATTTTAATATATGTTAATGTAGGCTTCTAAATGGAAAATGTGTTAAAAACTTTGTATGTATATATACAAATCATCAAAAGGTAGATCACTTAATGGACTTTGAATATTTATCCTACTTTTTTACTGTTTCATCAGACTTTTAAAATCTACTTGAGCAGAAACCAAGATGTTCCATGTTTTCTATAATATCTGAAGCTGAATGTCTTGTCAAACTGTCTGCAAAGGACTTATGTGTGGAAACTGGATTTCTTCCCGTAAGGAGAAAATTTTCACTCTTCCTCTCAATGAAATACCTTAAACCTGCATTTATTTTCACAAGTGAATGGGTAAGTGAAACTAAATAAAAGCTTTTTCCCTAGCAGAAGAGAGGCTGATGTCATCAAACTTAAGGTGTTTACAACACAGATATCTACATCTGAGATACTTGTCTGGATTGGCACAGACACCAGAGAAGCTGCTCTCCACAGATGTTATTTGGAGTGAGATCCAGCTGCCCAAGGGTAGATATCAATTTGTCTGTGGAATTTGGAAACAGTTCTTGTTTTTCTTTCATTTATACACTTTATATGTGCAAAGAGAAGAATGAGAAAAGTTGTGCTTTTCTAGGGTCGTTCAAGCACCTTTCAGAGCAGCTGAAGGAACCTCCCTTCTGACTTTTGTTATATTTCATCATCTTCTCTCAGAGCTAGGCATGAGACTACATGTGTAGATTTCAAGTGGAGCTGAAGAATATTTGTAAATTATCACTCTGAATTCAGATGGAGATGAATATTTCAGTAACATATTTAGTGGATATTTGCATTTTGAAACAAAATAATGAACTGGCAACTGAAACTCAGATCTAAACCAGATAAGTCTATGTTTTAAAGTCTTGAAAGAGTTGGTCTCCAAAACACAGAAGAGTTCTGATTATGAAGAAATTGCTAAATGTCTTTATTCACTTTTAAAATCACTTCTTGTCTAAAATAGAGATTGATTTTGATTTCAGAGCTGAGCATGCTATTGAGCAGGAGTGAATGCTCAGATTGAAATTCTCATCATATTGCCATTAAAGTTTAGTTGCTATGGATTTTTCTAAGATTTAAATTTACTCTTTCCTTGACAGTTTCTCTTTAAGGTATTTGAATAATCAGGACTTTTTTTTTTCCATTAGTAGGTTATGGTAATTTATTCAATTTCTGTTTTTTTTTTTTTCTCTCTCTCTATAGTTTCTAGAAAGGCTATATTATACTAATTTTCCCAAGTGATTAGTCATTTGTGTTCCATAAAACTGTGGGCTACCAATATTTAAATATCTAAACTGTGGTATACAGCAATTTATCATGTTTTCTTACAAATTGCTTTGATCTTGCATGTCATTTAAGGCTTAATTATGATTAAGAGTATTTAATAAATTTCAACTCATTTTAACAAATTGACCTTACATTTGCTCAGACTTTATAAAGGACTTCTAAAAATTAACAGTTTGAACTGTTATATTTCAAATTAGAACATTTTCAAATAAGGATTATTTGCCTCACACTTTGGGTAGCTCACCCAACTCCTAGTTTTAAAGTGTTTCCCTTATTATTTTTACTTTTTTTTTTTTCTGCTTAGTCATGAACAATTTGTCAAACTATGTTGAATGTGAGCAACCATCCTTTTCTTCTCTGCATGTTATGAAACTTGTCAGGGCTTTGTCCCTGTGGATTTGTGAACACCTGATCTTTAGCTTTGCAAAAACCCACAGTTCAGAAAAGGAACTTTCCTATTAAATTATATTAAAAACGTCAGCAGAAATATGTATGGGCATATGGATGCCCATGCACAAATTTCCTTGCCTGCTTAGTGATAAAACTACTGGCTGACCCTAGGGACCTTAAGGGATTGGAGAGACATAGGATCTTTTTCAAACTGTTACACAAGTGTGTGTCGGTCTAGCAGCAGAGCTGATATCCTGTAGCTTCATGTCTAACAGAGTTAATACCTAATGTCTAACAGCTCTGGGATCTAGTCACTCTTGTCCTTCTGCCAGTGGGCCCTAAGCAATGTAAAAACTGCCTGGAGACAAAAGGCATTTTTGGATAATGAGAATGGCTTTGTATTTGTTCACGTCTGTGTGGGGAATTTCTTCGAGCATTTCAAAGGGTGTGATTGATACAGGTGTCTGGCTAGATTTTAAAACATACTCCCTTATAAAATCCCTGAAGAAGGATTACAGAAATAGTCTCATATCTAGGGCCATGCCTGATTCCAGTGCTTGCATATGTTTCAACTTCTTCTTGGTACTTGTAGGTGGGGTAAAACACTGTTCTGTACAGGTTCTACCAGTTTATACGGTTCTCAGGTTCTACCATTTTCAGTACAATGACATGCAATGCTTACCAAACCTTAGCATATGCACCTACTGCACAGTTTTGTAAATCTCAAGAGTAAAGGACAGAAAATAGATTTTTCAGAATTAAATTAACCAACAGCATCAAAGTTGTTTTCCTTGTGTCTGTGGCTTCTATTTGGTCTTGACATTAAATATTTTTCTTTATTGACAGGCTCTATCAAGAACTGCATACCTTTTTGACTGTACAATTTTCTTTAGAGATTGAATTCATTATCATAAATGGAAGTGTTAGATAATACATTTGCATGTTAGATAATACAAATGCATCCTTGCTAATTCATTCTTTCTTAAAAGCTAGAGTAACCAGCACAAGAAGGATAATAGTAGAAATGCTGAAGTGGTAATCAAAGAATAAAAATCTTTGTTCAAATCAAAGAACTATAGATTTCTACTGTGATTCTGAGTTATCACATCTGTCATGATCTTTTACTGTTTTACAGATCTGGTTGTAACTTTAGTAACCAGGTATCCATAGTAGCATATATATTCAAAGACAAACATCTGATTAAAACTTTTTTGTCATCTGATTTCTGAGGTTCTGATAGACTTTTTTGCTTATTTCAGGATGAAATTAGAGTCCAACTTTTCAATTTTTTAAATACTTTGTATCACATCACAGATTATCTTTCTCAAAATAGTGTCTAGTTGTATGAATAACAGGCATGTCACTGTGTGTCATTCATGAGGGCACAGATTGCTGTATCTTACAGTACATGATGTCTGTTGAAAGTGAATATTGAATTAAATAGCATATTTTAGAATATAACACACGGATATGCTTATTTTACCATAGAATAGAAAAACACTAAAAGGATATTTCTTACACTACATCAACACAAATAAATAAAAATCTGAAGCAGTAGAGATGCATTCATATTAATTTTGCATCATCTTTAAATAGATATGAAAAATGTCTTTGCAGTTTTATAACTTTTGAACAAACATAAAGTTGAACAAACATAAAATATTGAACTTCTAATAGATGGTTTTAACATCTTGGAAAAAATCCAAACAATGTGAAGACACAGTATAAAAATGAGACTCAGCATTTTACTTCAGGGGAAGCTGGAAATGCTGAATATCCATTGGATTAGTTGTCCTTACGGTCCTCACATTTCATTAAAGCGGAAAATGATGTAAGTGGATAAAATACAAGAGGCAATATTGTCTGTAGAGACAGGATCATCAGGCTTACTACTCCGGCACTATAAACTTTGGAAAGTAAACTGGGTGAATTGGTGGCTGGAAGATATCTAGATTTTGTTATCAAACAACATTTAATAAAATTAGAATTCTGAAGTCCTCTTCAATATATGAAATAGAGAATAGTATTTATAACATCTAAATAAATGTATTCAGTGTGTATTTACTTTAATAAAAGGAACCAACCAATCAAAAATCACAGGTTTCCAGAATCAAACACCTCCAAAGTTCCTTATTAGAAGAAGATAATTTTCTAATTTTCCCTTCAGGTCATAAGTTCCTTCTTCAGGAGGAAAAAACCTCTCAGCAGCCCATACCTGATTTAATCTGAAAGGTCATATATTTTTATCAATAATAGAGTAGTTATTATCCATGAATTTTGTAATTGCCTAATATAGCCTTAGATGATCTTTTAACATATTAATTATTTTATTTCTAATAACTTTCTTCCCTAAGGTAAGTGGGGATCGTACCATTTTACTTTCTTCCTATCAAGTTTTTTTTGTCCTAATTCTCTACAATTTTGTTTTCTCATTACTGCACTGCAAACAAAATACAGGAAAAAGCTTCTCACTAGTACCCCACATTGTCACAGTGATCCAGGTTGTAGATGCAATTCAAGAACAGCCTTCAATTCATACAGCCTTCACTCCTTTCTGCTGTACAAATGGACATAAATTTATTTTCTCTACAACTCATGCTAGATGTATAAGTTTAACAGTAAGTGTCATCACAACCATTATGAATTACATGTTCATATTTTATAGCAAATATTTTGTATCTGTATGGGAAACCTGGTGATTGTTTGAAATGATACAACTTTGTTCTCAGTATCTCTGCATACCTATACCAAATTTGAACTCAGTGGCTTGAAGAAGCAGGTAGAATAAAGAAAAAGACCTGTAAAATCAACAAACATGATCTGGTTTGTAGTGTTTAGTTACATTAAAGTTGCATTTTAACCTCAACATCTTGGGCTCAAAATCAAGATTAAGAGATTTAGTTCTTAAGAAAGACATAACACTTCTAATATTCTTTTCCCCAGAGAGATGTACTTTTCCATGTATTGTATTAGACCTCTCTTCTGATATATAATATTTTTTATTAAATATTGTTAATATTGTTTGATTACAAAAATATGAAAGCTGCACTAGAGAATTAGCAATCTACATTCAGAGGTGATGCAGAAAAATGTATATAGAGATGACAAAGTTATTCACCCGAAAATGCAGAGTGAAAACAGTGGATGTTTACTGTACTTATTTACTAACTTTACTGACATGTTTATTTTTAGTAGATTGAAAAATTTACATTATTTAAAATTAGAAGATGATTTAAGATTAGAAGGTAATAGATATGTAATAGGATCTTTCAAATGGACAATCAGGTTCAATCTTTAATATTTATCATGCACTTAAATTGAATAACAACATAGCTGAATAGATGGTCATTAATATATATAAAGCAATCTAAATATGAGTTTGAAATACATTTTGATACAGATGAAAAATAATTAAAAGAATAAGTTTTTTCTGCAATGTGTAAGTTCACTTTTTAATAAAAATGAAAAGTGATTCCATCACAGATGATTATAGAAAAACAAAAATATTATGGAATTATGAAAACATTGTGGTAAAATCTTGGTTCTGATAAATGTTAAAAACTACAGCTTTTGAAGAGATGACTAATATGCATTTGTAGTAGATACTACCCATAATGTTAGTAAGATTAGTATTACCCAAACAAATGAAAGGGATATGTAAACTAATTTCATTAAAATTTAGAATAAAACAATCACTGCTGTAATCAGAATAGTATTATAAATTACAGTGGTTTCTTTCCCTTTATGTTGACTTATTTCTGCTATTAAGGAACACCACCCCTAGTCTCTCCTCTCCACCCTTCATTCAAATCATTACACTGCATAGTCTCCACAACAAATATACTGTACTCTTGTTCCTTTTATGTGCCATAAAGCTACACATCATTTGTAAGATGAAAGGAAATCCTAAATCAGAAAAGAATGAGGCCAGGCCTGAGGTGCATTATGTAGTTGTATTGATAAAGAATTCTTTTGACACAATTTTTCATCAGAAAAACACAGCTTCATGATACTGAACCAGTTTCTGTACTGCAGTTCTGAAGTATTGTTTAAACACTGATAGTTGAAAACTGTTTTTGAATTTAAAATTTAATCAATGGAATAAATTTATATATTCCACACAAGAAAATGAAACATTTTGTCTTGAATTTTAATTAGGAGACAAAATCCAGTTTAGCAATACAATGATAAAATGACAGCCAAAGGTGACTCTTGAGCAGGTCGTAAGAATTAGTACTATGCAGTATTCTGAATCACAAAAAAATCTGAAATATCATACAGATGGAAGAGCTGTTTAAAGCTTTCAAATGTAACATCTGAACACAATACTTACCATGCTATATGATAGCATTTAGGCAAAACACAGTCTGAAGCAGGTTTATTGTGAATTCAGTGTACTTCAGAATATACCTTCAATCAGTTAAAAAATCCTTTATTTACTGTCTTCAAAGATTTGATGTAATATTTCCTACCTGTAATTTTTATCACCATTATGATAATTAGAGGTGATAGAATAGTTTGAGTTGGAAGTGAACTTTAAAGGTCATCTTGTTCAATGTCCTGGCAATAAGCAGGGAACATCTTCAACTAGATCTGGTGCCTAAGAGCCCCATTCAACCCTGCTTGAATGTTTCCAGGGCAACCTGTTCCAGTGCCTGACCACAGCCATCATAAAAAATGTCCTTATATCTAGTCTAATCCTTTTTTGTTTAAAACTATTATCTTATATCCTATTGCTATGGTTCTTACTAAAGAGTCTGTCCCCATTCTTCTTATTCCTTTTTAGTTACTGAAGGACCACAAAAGGTCCCTCAGGGCCTTCTTTTCTCCTGGCTGAACAGCCTCAGTAGTCTCAGTCTTTCTTTGTAGGAGAGATTCTCCAACCCTCTAATAACTTTGGTCATGCTTGCTTCCACAGTTCCATGTCCTTCCTGTGCTGGGCCCCCAGAGCTGGATGCAGGGTTCCAGGAGGGGTCTCAGCAGAGCAGAGCAGAGGGGCAGAATGCCGTCCCTCCCCTGCTGCCCACACTGCTCTGGATGCAGCCCAGGACACGTTTGGCTCTCTGGGCTGGGAGTGCCCATGGCTGGGTCATGTCCAGCCTCCCATCCACCACCATCCTCAAGTCCCTTTTGCAGGACTGCTCTCCTTCTGCTCATCTCCCAGCCAGTGCTGGTACCAGGGGTTGATCTGACCCAGGTGTAGCTCTTTGTTCTTGGTTTTGTTAGATCTTATGAAGTACTCATGGGCCCACTTCTTGAGCTTGTCCAGGTCCCTCTGGATGCCATCCTGTCCTTCATCTCTGTCAACAGCATCACCTGGCATTGTGTTCTCTAAAAATTTGCTGAGCATGCACTTGATCCTTTTGTCTACGACACTAATGAAGATATTTAATAACACGGATCCCAGTATAGATCCCTGATGGTTCCCACCTGTCACCGGCATTGTGAGCCTTTGACCACTACCCTCTGGATGTGACTATCTGTCTTAACAGTCCAAGACTCTACCCATCCATGTCTTTCCAGTTTGGGAAGAAAGATGCTATAGGGGGTTGTGTCAAAGTCTTTGTGGAAGTCCACATAAATGATCACTTTGTCCGCTGATGGTGTCACTCTGTGCATAGAAAGCCACTGGGTTGGCTTCCATCTTTGGTTAATCTGTGGTTGTTGCTGCAAATCAGGTCTCTGTCCTCCATGTGCCTTAGCATAACTTCTAGGAGGATCATTCCATGATCTTCCTAGTCACAGAGATGAGACTGAGAGGGTGGCACTTCTCAGAATCTTTTTAAAGATGAGTACAATGTTTCCTTTTTCCTGCTCCCTGGGACTTTACCTGAAACCCACAACTTTTCAAATGTCACGGAGAATGCCTTGGCAACTGTATTAGCCAATTCCCTCAGAATTTTCCCTCAGAATTCTAGTTCTCAGATCATGGTTCATTAGTTCCCAATGCATTTCACCAGGTCCCATAGTCTTATGTACATTCAAATTCCTCATTGGTCATGAATCTGATCTCTACCTACAGTGGAAATTTTATTGTTTCCACCAGTCCCCATCATGCTGTCCATCCACTTAAGAGGTGTGAGAAAAGAGGTTGCTATTGAAGACTGAGTCATAAAAGTTGAGTTCCTCAGACATATCCTCATCAGTTGCTACCAGTTCTCCAGCATTGTTTATAAGGGATGTTCAACTTCTTCGACTTTTCTGATTAACATACCTGTAGAAGACCTTAGTTTTCTTTGTGCCTGTTTCTGGTTTCGATTCCAGGAATATCTTGGTCTTTGTCACCCCATCCACAACAAAACTTTGTGTCTCTATCATTTTCAGGTCCCCAGTCATAGCTTCAAATGTTGGTGATTTGCTTCTTTCTGTTTTTGTCTGACCAGTAGTTTGCTACTCAGATGTGCCGGTCTCTTGCCTTCCTGGCCTGATTTCTTGTTCCTGGGGATTGCCAGCTCTTCTGCTCTATGGAACACTTCCTCAGAAATCTGCCAGCTCTGTTCCACTCTCTTGCTCCTCTGGAAGTCTCCCAGGAGAGCCCACTGACTAGCTCTCTGAGAAGCTGGAATTCTGCTTTCCTAAAGTTCAGGAGCCTAACTTTACCTGACCCATATCCCTCAGGACTGCAAACTCCACTAGTGCGTGGTCACTGCAACCAGGCAGCCTCCAGTTCTGATGTGCCTGGTTCACTCCCTGACCTTGGTGACCATCAGGTCCAGTATCACATCCTCTCTAGCAGGGCTATAACCTGGCTCAAGGAGTTTTCCTCCATGCATTCCAGGAGTCTCCTGGATTGCCTACAGCTTGCTGAGCCACTTTCCAAGCGGATGTCAGGGTGGTTGAAGTGTCCCAGCGGGACAGGAACCAGCAAGTGTAATGTCTTCTGTAGCCTGAGCAAGAAGGCTTTGTTATTAGGCTCCCTACAGTAAAGTATAGGCAGCCTATAGTAAAGTACTTCCTGGACTGGAAATCAAGCATAGCTACAGTTATCAGAGAAGTGAAGGGCAAATCATTGGAACCACAAGGATTTGGTGTGATATTTCAAAATATTTTGTTGCATTCAGTAGTGCAGGACTCTGTATTAAAATATAAGTCATATGTAGGTGGTATACGAGAAGAGTATAATTTTACCATGTTTAAAAGCTTAAACATTTAAACATGTGGTAAAAATTAAGAGTGAAGAGGTAAATGTAAATTGTATATTAGTGAATATTTTGACCTAAATTAAGGGTGAACAGGATAAATCTCATCTCTGCATAAACAAAGCAGGGGGAAAAATTATGGAAGTCTGTTTTCAGATTAAGTAGCAGAGTTACAGTTTTATTACAACTAAACTTGGGAGCACAAATACACAAAATTCAATGATTATTTAAAAAAACCCCTTGCTATACTGTATTCAGCTAAAAAATAAATAAACCACTTTCCACCCCCCCTTCTCCCTCCGTACTCCTACAAAAGCCTCTGCTCTTTTCAGTTCTTAGGGGTTTTCTCTTAAGCTGTTTTTGACAAAAAAAAAATATTTCTCACACAGTATAGCACTAGTAATACTTCCTCCTGTCTTTCCCTGTGTTTCTCTTCCATTAGTTACATGGTTCAAACACAGCTTGCAACAAAAATTCTCCCTATACATTTGCACACACTGGTAGGTTTTTCTTCAAACATTTGTGACCTTTTCTTAAACAGGAAAAGTCATCAAGGAGATGAAAGGCCTACTGTTATGTACAGCTGTCATAATATTGCGTCATGAAATTTTCATTTGGACCCTCTCAGACCAGCAATTAAAAAAAGTTCTTCAAAATTTGCCTTCACTTTTAATGAGTAAAATTAGCTTGGTAGAATCCCTCTGTCTGTCATTTGGGGAAGGTCCGGTGCAGTGTGGGAAAGGGAAGGGAAAGGGAAGGGAAAAGGGAAAAGGGAAGGGGAAGGGGGAGGGGGAGCGGGAGGGGAGGTGCGGGAAGGGAAGGTGCGGGAAGGGAAAGGGAAAGGGAAAGGGAAAGGGAAAGGGAAAGGGAAAGGGAAAGGGAAAGGGAAAGGGAAAGGGAAAGGGAAAGGGAAAGGGAAAGGGAAAGGGAAAGGGAAAGGGAAAGGGAAAGGGAAAGGGAAGAAACAAAAAAGAGAAAAGAGAAAAGAGAAGAAAAGAAAAAAGAGAAAAGCTTTTTATCCTCTTTGAAGAGTCATGTTATTGACTAGAAAAGAAGACTCGAGAGGCTAGAGAAAACCAGTCAGCACCAAAATTGGATTAAATAGAAGAGAGCAACAGAGAGAGTTGTGCTTCAGGTAACTTCTGGTGTTCTTTCATGTAGAGAAGCCCAATACAATAATATTTCTGTCTAGATTATGGAATTCCTTTTGAGACCTCCCATGATTTTTATTTCCTCTTACTGTAGAACAATTAATGTTGGAGTCTGAGGATTTTTGTTTCACAGAAATGAAAGTTAAATGACAGTTACATGATAGAAAAAACTTATTTTTTAAAAAAGAGGTATAATAAGAAATCTAACTAAATTCTATCTGAACTTAAAATTAGAACTTCTTATGTAAAATATTTCAGTATGCTCTGACAATGCTTAGCTTATATGAAAATCTCCTTAATTTATTCCTTTACTTCTCAAACCAAATTGTCAAAAATTGGTTTCTGTTGTGATTGGCACTGTTGTAAGACTTTAATTTCCATTCTGATCCTAACCACAACACCAAAACTGAAAGGAGTATGTCTAAGAAAGGAAGGAAAACTCAAGGGTTTCTGCAATGTAATAAGATGTTAAAAGTAACATAAGCAAATTACAGCATGATTTTCATGTCTAGTGTGACTCTTCCTTGATATTTGAGTCTGGCTGGTGGTTTGGGCTCTCCTCTCCTCTCCTCTCCTCTCCTCTCCTCTCCTCTCCTCTCCTCTCCTCTCCTCTCCTCTCCTCTCCTCTCCTCTCCTCTCCTCTCCTCTCCTCTCCTCTCCTCTCCTCTCCTCTCCTCTCCTCTCCTCTCCTCTCCTCTCCTCTCCTCTCCTCTCCTCTCCTCTCCTCTCCTCGAGTCTCCTCTCCTCCTGTCTCCTCTCCTCGAGTCTCCTCTCCTCGAGTCTCCTCTCCTCTCCTCGAGTCTCCTCTCCTCTCCTCTCCTCGAGTCTCCTCTCCTCTCCTCTCCTCTTCTCTCCTCTCCTCGAGTCTCCTCTCCTCTCCTCTCCTCAAGTCTCCTCTCCTCTCCTCTCCTCTCCTCTCCCCCCGTCTCCTCTCCTCTCCTCTCCTCTCCTCTCCTCTCCTCTCCTCTCCTCTCCTCTCCTCTCCTCTCCTCTCCTCTCCTCTCCTCTCCTCTCCTCTCCTCTCCTCGAGTCTCCTCTCCTCTCCTCGAGTCTCCTCTCCTCGAGTCTCCTCTCCTCGAGTCTCCTCTCCTCGAGTCTCCTCGAGTCTCCTCTTTAGATAATTTTGAGCTCCGTATAACTGATATTTCTTCATTGTAATTCCCAAAGAAACCTCAAGCCAATGCAGCTGACTGTATAATGCATGCCAATACTAAAAAGAAACTATAATAATCCTTTGGTATGATCATTTACCATCAGTCTATGTCATCACCCTAATTGCATTGAATGATCTCATCTCCTGACAAATGAGGCCAGGTACAAAAAAATGTGTATCTTACATGTTCATTTTCAGAAATTCTAATCATTCAACGTAAAGATGAAAAATGGGCTTGTCAACATTGAAAATGCATTGAGAGTAAATATAAGAAGGTAAGAAACACAGCTGCTGAATGCTGATTCAACAGGGTTGTGTCTCTGTCTTCTCTTTTACTATCCAGTAATAAAAAGAACTGCTGCTGCATTCTATGCCTAGATGTAAGTCTATTGGGTCATCATAATGACTGACAGATGCAATGTTAGTAAAGATAAAATAAGGAAAAAAGAACTTTTTTGAGGAGTTTCTGGCCTAGGATGTACATGTCAAGAAAAGCTGATAAAATTCCATTATAATAACCATGTGGCACTGTAGCAAAAAGATACATTCATCATTCAGTTATGTGATGGCAGCACACTTTTTTTGCATGGATTTTTCTTCTTCTGTACCTTTTCCTGTGATGTCCTTTCTACTGACAGCATGTGAGAGGTTGAATTTATAGTTTTGTTTCCATTGTGCCAGAAGCTTCTGGAAATTATAACGTCAGAATTACATATTGTGCTGTGCTGTCCTATCACTCTATTGACAGCAGGGTTAATCCAAAATTCTACTACTGACTTCAGCAAAGCAGTAATTTGGGTTTACATTGGCAGAGTACCAGGGTCTTTCCCAGCATGTCTCTTGGAAGCTGCAGGGAAACCAAAGGCAGACAGTGTTTCTTACAATTACTAAGGTGGTCTCTGATGACCCAGTTCACTTCAGATTCTGCAGCAATCTCTGTCACTGCAAAGGAACCTCGGGCCAGTGGCACTGTGTGTTGCACACATAGTGAAACTGCCAAGTTTTTGGCAGGCCTGCAAGGTGGCATTTCTTTTCAGGACTCTTTAAGGTCAAATTACACCCAGCAGTCTGTCACTCTATGTCACATATAGCTGGTATGCACTCTCCAAAAACACTTCTGTAGCTAGATTAAATGAACCAAGCCAAGCTGAACTCACTGCATTAACAATTTGAATCACAGAATGGCTGATACTGGAATAGTAGTCTGGAGTCCATTTTGATCAGCTGTGGAATTGCTGAAGGCAAGACTTGCTTAAACAGTCTGAGGCATAGAAAGCGTTCATTACCTCTGCCTTTTCATATCCTGTGTCACCAGACTTCCTGACACATTCAGCAAGGAGCCTACATTTCCTCTAATATTCTCATTCCCACTTATTTAGAGAATAAGCTAGTGTCTTATTCTCTTATCTTGGCATCCCTTACCAGTATCAAGTTCCAGGCATGTTTGCTTTCTCTAGCTATGCATTCTAAACCATGCTCAGACAGTGTCTCCATGATCTTCCCAGATGATTTGTCCTTGCTTTGACCTTCTTTCTTTTTCTTTTTTAATGTTTGAATTTTCTTAAGAGCCACTTGTTCATCCTTGTCCTGACATTTAAATCTTATTTCCTGCTCACTGGGATAGATGACTCTCAATAAATAGTTTTGTTAAATACTGCAAACAGTTTTCAAACCACAACCAGCTGTTTCTTGTTTTTGAGTACTAGGTACAGAAAAGCACCTTGTTGGATCCTCTGTCATTGCCACCACAAAGTTTTTCTAAATGCTCTGCAGCAAACTTCTGGATTGCGTACATCAATGTAAAGATGGTTCAAAGAGACTCCAGCATTCTGATTTCTCAAAACCATCCTATTTCATGTTTGAGTTTGTGAGATTTTATGTTTGGGTTTTGGAGAGACTGGAATGTTAGTGGTTAATGACTCAAAGCTTTCTGTCTTTTGTGGAAGTGGCAGGGTGCTTTATTTACAAACCTAGGGGGAGGAGGAGGAGGGATTTTTGTGCTGGATGTTGAGGCAGATAAAGGAGAACTTGCAGAAGTGGGATAGTGCTTTCATAATCCATATCCTCCCTCTGATGACTCCCCAGCTCAGCCAGGGAAGATGGGCATTTATGGGACATTCACAAGTGGGCCTGAAGTATTTATCCTTTCTGTTGGGGCTTAACCATGCTGAAGTGAGAGGCAGCAATTGTGTCTTAGAAGGCTTCATAAACCATCACTTGGTTTTGCCTTGACTAATTTCTGGACCTTCCACCAGAGGACTGTGCAAAATTCACTATATTGCAACAGACAGAGTAAAGCTCCACTCCTAGGGGAGGTATCTGAGTGCTTCCACCTAAACTTAAATGCGTATTAAACCAGTGAACTTACTGTTTCTTGGACTTTCCCCAGCCTCTGAGGAATCAATACTGTGACTACCACTTCAACCAAGAGAGAAGAGGCAACAATCACATTTTGATGCTAGATCCACAGATGGTGATGCCTTTCTATTCTTATTTTTCTTTATTTCTTTTCTTTAAATATTTTATTGCTATATTGCTATAGATAATATTAACCAAACCACCTACACAGCTGCTTTCCATTGCAATCAAATGGTTCTAAAGTTAACACTATATTTATATTTATATTTATATTTATATTTATATTTATATTTATATTTATATTTATATTTATATTTATATTTATATCTATATTTATATTTATATTTATATTTATATTTTTATTTATATTTATATTCACTGATCATTCAGTGTCTTTTCACTCTAATCCACCCCAAGGGACCTATTAACAAGAATATGGGGTACTCTCACATTCTGGGATGGGTCAAAAGAGGGTTTTATGGTTCTGTTTTTCCATATAATGGTAGCTGTTAGCTGCTCGTATGAAAATATTTGAGGTCAGCCCTTCTAGGCCCAGTTTTGTCAATTTTGTGTTTGCTTCCCTTCAACTTCTCTAGGTTCTTTCCTTGTTAATCCTGTACATCCATTTATCAGAGGGCTGATGCTAATTCTCCCCCTGCCCTCATTCTCATTTTCAAGCCCATCATACCAGATCAGTCATCCTGCTAGAAAAGATACCTTTGTTGCACTTACTGAGCTGGATCCCACCTCTTCCAAGAAGATGTTTATGGTCAATTAGCATCCCACATTCATGAAAACCAAAACCTTGTTGCTGATACCAGCTCTGCAATCAGTTGATGCAGTATCAGTGACACCTTCCTAACAACCCTTTTCCCTCAACAGCACGAGTGAGTAAAACACTACCTGGGCCCTCATACCTGTTTCTGCCTGTATTGATAATGTCCAGACTGCTCTTGGCAGTATCCTTAGTGCCCACCTGAAAGCACAGCAGATTGCAGTTGTCAAAGGATTAGACAGGCCTTGACAGTCTCCACAACATTCTGGGTAAGGGCCCCAGGCAGCAGCAGTCCAGTGCTTTTGTTTATTGGCACAGAATATTGTTGATTTGCATAGAAAACGTAACCAGATTTCAGTGTTGGCTGAAATGATTACTAGGTAGCTCATCAATCAGCATGAGAGTCTGGGTAAAAGGCACTGCAATGTGATAAATATCAATCCCCTGTAACTTTGGCTTTCAATCAAGGCAGTAGAAGGTAGGAAGAGAGTGCAACTTCCTCAGAAAGATCTGTTATACTATATTACGAAATATTGTAATACAGTGCAAATAATAAAAATTAGTTTTTCTTATTGCTATGTCTTCAAAAATTCTCATCAATCTTTTTATGGCAGATCTCTTTTTTAGGTTAAATATTTGACTTCTCAACACATTACCATCTTTCATATTTTTAGTTAGAATTATACTCCATACATCAGTCAATTTACAATCACATTTCTCTTAAGGTTTGTTTTTATCATAGTGACCCAGTTTCTTTTCTGATGACTTCAGAATAAACTTAGTAGTGATGGCTTAAAGGTGACTTTCTTGTTAGCCAGGATAATCAGAAAGGTGTTTAAGCCACAGTGAACTGTAAGCCCCATAACATTTGGGAGGCATGTTGCTTCAAGGGTTGCACAAAGGGATGTAGGTATTCTTACTTTGCTGAGGTCTAAACATGTCTTGTCCTCAGACCTGCCTGTGAAGAAAATTTTGGTACAGAAGTAAATTCATTGGAGTCTGGACATGAGATCCATCATTTCTTGACCTTGCAAGACTAGACCTAATGCCTAATTGTTTATAAATTGAAAATATCTTTGGGGAATATATTAGCTTTGTGGCCCAGTTAGACAGGTGCATTAATAAAAACAATTGTGGACAGAGCTTTTTAAGAGTTCTGTCTGCAGCTGGACAGTTTTACTGATTTCTACTTTTCAGACTCTTACTGTTTGATGACAGGATTACCATCGCTTATAGACAAAGTTAAAAGAGTAAAGAGAAAAGGAAGACTGAATACTTTCTAGCAGCACAATATCACTATCATGTGTATATGAAAGAAAGAGAAATAAGTGTTAGAGGAAGAAAAGAATCTATATGGTTAAAATTTATTGTGAATATTTTTAACTTATTTAGTAAAATAGTGTTTGAATTCTTTTTATCATTTCACTGTACCTTTTATTGACATTATATTTCATGTTTTTCTAACACTTCTCATGCCTAGACATTTGCCAAAATGGAAGAATGATACTCATTTTTGTTTCTTCAAATGCAAGTTGTAACCTTCCATTACCTTCAATCAGTAGGCTACAATTTTTAGAGTTAGTACTTCCTGAAAATTATGCCCCACAAAGAATACCAGGCTCCATAAGTCTTTGTAACTTCAATCTGTACCTCTGCAGTAGTTTTTCACAGTAAGGTGTGTGCATTCCTAAGCAAGAGGATGGCCAGATGTGGAGAGGAGGCAATGATACTCATCTCTATGCGCTTGATGGCAGGGTCCTGAAATGGTAGCCTGAGGGCTCACAGGTGTTTTCTGGAAAGGGTGCAGATATGCTCTTCAGTGCTTGAGTCTTTCTCTATGCTTTAATCATCTTTATGGAATGAAGCCTTTATTAAGGCAACAGGAATGAATTTCTGAAAAGCAGTGTTTTAGTCCCTCATCATCTACAGAAAAATGCAAAAGGTTCATTTTGACAGGGAAATGGGTATGTGTAATGTGTGTAATGGATATATCAGACTTAAACAGCAAAAACATTACAAGTTTTTGAAACTTTTATGAATACACTCTTTCTGGGAAGTACTTGACAGGGAAAATTAATCCACCTGTAGTTCATGCTAATAACTCCTTGTGACTTGCCGTGCTGATGCTTGCACCTCACCCATGCCAGAAGAACAGAATAGGTGACAGAAACATAAAGTCGTGCTTTGCTGACTACTTGCAAACCTAGAGCAATTATTGCTGTAAATTTTGCTTTGAGACTATACCAGCTGTGAGGAGCAGCTCAGTTTGGGACTAATTCTGAAATGTGACTGATGTAAATCTCTTGGTGCACAGCAAGTGCCTTTTCAGGATCTAGCCCTTTGCTTATGGCCAGCATCTCAAGTGATGGAAGGACAAATTTATAGCTTTTAGAGACAGAGGAAAGAATGTAGATTCAATTAAGGGAGGAATTTGTCTTAGAAAAACTTTGAGGAACAGGAACCGGGGTAATTTACTTGTTTGTGAATTTAAATAAACTTATTGGATAAATTGCTCTGAAATTGCAGAATGAAGCTGAGCTTAATGAATTTTTATTGCATATTGGAAAGAAAGAATTGAAGGAATTAATTTTGAAGTCTTTCAAAGAAGCTTGTTCCTATTAATTTATTTTTATGGGAAAGAAGAATGACATCAGTGGCTTGTATTTGTCTTTTGAGGAGGTTGAGAATAGAATTGATTGTCTTGTTTTTAGGATCTTAAACATTGCAGAAAGGAAATAAATTGTCAGAGAAATTACTTTTGTCTTTAATTGATCCTAAGTAATGTTTTAGCATGGAGTAAAATTTCTGTAATTAAAATTACTGCTTTGAACTTTTTAGTAGAATATTAATTTGCAGAGTATTATTCTGGACTTTGAATTTTATTTAGGTAGTAGGGATTTAATTCCAAAAACTTTTTTGATGAAACCCTATTTACAGTGGTATTTGTGCCAACAATACTGTATCAAAACCTGTGGATTTATATGACAGCTTTTAATTTGAGACATTGAAAACTCCACTGGAGTATGCTTGTTCCTTTATTTTTGCATACATTTCCCTTTCAAGGCACAGGAATTGTATCCCCCACATACAACAAGTGATTTGTTATGTCTTACTTGTTATGTTCATAGTGTTTATCTACACTGTCTGTAGATAAAACCATCAAAATCTTCATTCATCTAAATTACCAACTTGAAGTCAGATCTTTTCTCCCTATCTCAGGATTTTCTGATAATCAAAATACATACAGTAGTCTTTCTGCAGAGAATTCCTGGGTGTGGGGGGGACTGGGGTCAGATATGTTTTGTCTCAATCATTCTGACTATGACAAGGGGAAAGTTGTTGTTTGAAGAAGGGGTTCCACAGAGGTGGAAAGGTGCTGTTCTGGACCACTTTACCTCCTTGAGGTGGGTGCCCAGTCCCTCCTAATTCCTCCCAACTCTGTAAACAAGGTCTCAGAAAGGTTGGCAGCACACATGCAAACAAAATGATGCAAAATGAGAGGCGTATACAAGGTTAATTATAAAAGGAAGTGGATCGGTCTCCCTCTCTTTTTTCTGTTTTTCTTTCTTTGTCTCACTATCCCAGATCTGCACCATCCACTTAGCACGACCAATGTGAGATCTGAAAACTGATAATATTTGTTCTCTGTCTCTTTTCTGCCTTTATTTCTCTACTCCCTTGCTGCATCTGGGCAAGGTGTGGCCTGTGCTCTGTACTGAAGTTTCTTGTATTCTTTGAAAGTATTGTATCACTATTATGAAAAGAGTTTTAGGGCAATATTCAAGACAGATAGGCAACCCTACATGAAACAAAACCAAAACCAAAATCAAAACAAAAAACAAAAAACTCAAGATCACTTTCTCTGAAACTCTGCAATCAGTTTTTCCTCAACTCTGTGAGTGTTTGGCTTCTCATTAACATAATCCTCATTGTTTATGGGTAGAAAACAAATTAAACAAAATATCTGCATCCAATTAACAGAGCAATGAAGAGGACACATATCCCACATGAGGCACGATGCAATGATCACTCTTGAAAATTGATAGTTAGGTTTTGTAACTATATTGTCTATTATGAGACTAAGAAAAATAGGAATTTTTTTTCTTGTGTGTACTTTTAATTAAGACATAAAGCAGCATTAGAAGACGATGAGTTTTAATTGACACAAACTCTTAAAAGAAGCTAAGATTCAAATGTTTTGTTGAAAGCAAAGGTTGGAAAAAACAGATTTCAAAGCTTTCAGATACCAAGTTATTGCTGACCGCTTTGTATCTCAACTTAATAGCATACAAATATGGGCAAAGGGGAATGTCTTGCTGCTAATTCTTAGCCTCAGGTTCAGATGTGCAGCAAACACACTTCAGTTCTTAATCACCTGTGCTGAAACTAAAGCTGAAGCTATTTGGGTTACTAAAATCACATTGATTTTGAAACTGATCAGAGGATTAATTTAACTGCTTTAGGTTATGGTTGATGTGTAAAGGTTTGGGATTCGGGGAGATTCTAGAAGCTAAATTTATATTCTGGGCGTGTGGTTCTCATGCTTTCTTCTTTGCTTCTGTACCATATCATACAGTAGAACACAATTATATGTTTCTCTAGTCCAAATTTATTTTGTTTGTTTGTTTGGTTGAGCTTTTCTTTTTTCATAATTGCATTTGCCTATTTCTGGCTTTGGCAATATTTAAAGTCAAGTATCTTATTACTTGTTTAAAAGTCACGGTATTTCTTGTGCAGATTTAGTTATTGATTTGCTGTATTTTCATTTTCTATTACATTTGTGAGTCAAAAATGAGTATCAAAACCCTTCAAAGCCAATAAACTGTTATTTAAGGAAGTTTAAAACTATCCTATCAAAGTACTTCTCAGAATGTATTTGACATATTTCTGAAAACTGCAGGATAAAACATAATTTGGAATTTAATGCCGTCCAGATCATCTCTATAAATTTAATAACATACATGTTTCTGGTTTTGTGGAAAATCTCTCCTTGTTTCCACAGATGTGTCCCTACAGAAGAATCATGCATGTCTAGCACACAGGAGGCTGAGAAAATTTGTCATATATTGAGTATATTTTGAGATAAAGGCCCATCTTACTCTTTCTCATTTGAAGTGCCCTGCAAAACATGCATGAAGTTAGGAAAATAGTACTCTTAAAGCCAAATAAAAATTAAAAATAGTCAAAAGCTGGAAATACAGAATTATAATTACTTTGTTTCAGTCATTTTAATTTGTACACATGTAAAGATATTTTCTTAAATACAGAGTATAATATAATTTTTTAAGGATAAATGGGATTCAGGTAATGAGCTTTTCATTGATGAATTTGGAGTCCTAGACTGTATTTGCTGAACTGTATGTAAGCTTTACTGTATAGTAAAGGTAAGCATGTTACAGAAAGATTAAAGGCTATGGTGAGACCTGACATGGGAATAGTTATAGTTGTTGAATCAAGAACTGAAATGTTCTGGAAATGTTCTGGAAAAAAGTTTAACACTTTCTATCATGAGTGGTGTTAATAACCTCACTTGTTTTTCACCTGTGCCTGGAAGAGAGAATGATTAGACCACATTGTGTTATTAACGTATCATCACTTCACAGATTCTTCTGTTTGGTTTAATACTTGTAGCCTCGCACTTCAGAACAAAGAAGAAAGATGTTAGTTAAGAAAAATGTCTGACGGATCTTTTGAAGGGTCTAGAGCAAGAGACTGTGGGCTTGTCTGCTTTTTGCTCTTTCCTAACAGCCCAGTATTGGCAGAAGCAAGGAGTGGATTGTGTTAGATGGATCTGGTTCTCCCATCACAACAGGGAAGTAGTATTATTGACTGTCTTCCACTGCTACTTGTCACTTTTTCCTCAGATGTGTGATAACTGTGATCCTCTTTTTGCTATAGTGATGAGACAAGAATTCCAAATACCTCAGTAGGTCTGTAGAAGGAGCCACAGCAGTGCGTACTGTAGAGATGATCTGATCTCTAAAACTACAAGGATAAATACAGTGTATTTATCATAAGGTTAAAATAGAATAATTTATGTATTTATGTATAGCTTGTATTTCTTTGATAAGGTAAGATGAAGAGCAAAAGAGATGACAGTCTGTACTGGTTTTGGGTGGGGCAGAGTTGACATTCTTTATAGTAACGTGTACATTGCTATGTACTGAAAAGAATACAATGTGTTGATAACACAGACATGTTTTAGTTAGTGCTGAGCAATGTGTACACAGTGTCAGGGATTTTTCTGATTCTGATGCTGTCCTATTAATGAATAGGCTGACAGCAGACAAGAAGTTTGGATGGCTCTAACCACAACAGACAAAAGTGGTGTAGCAAACTGTATAATGTCTTGCTCAGCAATAAATGCTGGTGGAGAATAAGACGTGAGGGGAGGGTGTTTGAAGTTACGGCATTGTCTTCCAAAGTAACCATTAAATATGGTGGGTCCCTGCTTTCCTGGATATGACTAAACATCTGGCTGTCACTGGAGAAAAAAATAAAATAAATCCCTTGTTTTATTTTGATTAAGCATACGGCTTTTGCTTTACCTATTAAGCTATCTTTATCTCAATCCACCAGTTTTTGCCCTTTTATCCTTTAATTTTCTAATGAATGAGATGCTGTGTGATACTTTTCTGTCTTCTATGGTTAAACTGTGATGTGGTCAAACAATGAATTTTTTTGTTAGCATTCTGTTACGGAGATACTCCTAAATTAACCAGAACTTCTAAAAATATTTGTCAAACACTGCCAAGAGCTATCTGCAAGGAGAAATGCAATTCCCTAGAGTTATCTCTGATTTTCTCCATATTAAAGGGGATAAAAGCAATACAAAAACTTTGCTTTTTATTGCAAGCATCTATTCTCAGTAATGCAAAGGACTTCTTGAAAGCTTTCTAGTTCAGAGACAAGAATTGCTTAAAAAAAATGAAAAAAATATATTTATGGTTAAATCTTTTTCAGTAACATAGATTAATTGTTGTTGTACAGTCATTTGACGTTTTCCACCTGAAAACAATTTTTGCATATAATTGAATGTGGTGCTGCCATTATCATCTTGTTATTAATTTAATTATGAATCTAGATTATTCAATAAAAAAAGAAGTGTGTTGGAACTGATTTAATAAAGAAATTATTGAAACAGAGCAATGCACCTCTGACTTCTACCTTAATGCTAGTTGTCACCAGCCTACTTCTAGAACCTAAGTAGGTCATACAGATAAGCTTTGTCTACATAGCACTACCTTAATTGGGGTGGGAGAGCCTTCAGATGCTCAGATGGGCTTCAAGGAAATCTCATACCCTTGACAGAGCTAACATGATGGATTCTACACATACCTACCCTGAGGTTAAAAGAATAGATGAAAATATTTAGGTGATGTACAAATTTTACATTCAGGACAACAGCAGCCAAAACTCACCAGTGGTGGATGATCACAGTGGTTGATTCCATTTGGTGAGAAGGACCAAAACAGTCTGTTCAATCTAATGAACAGAAAGAATGACTTCATGGAAGCTGAAATTCTTAACAAGTCGTGATGAGGGGTAATTTTGGAACCAAGCAGCACAGTGGCAGTGATATCAAAAAGCTTTCCTTTTTATAGCTTTCCCATGCATTATACGTCTCACCTAGTAGAGCAGATAAGATCATCTCAACATTATTCCAATATTTAAAGTTGATGACAGAATTGACAAGCAAGCTCTGTTGTTATTTTGACACCCTTGACAAACACAGGGCATCATAAAAGAGTAACTGGAAGTAGATGTCATCAGATATTAATGAAACAAAATAATGAAAGAATATTTACTAATCAATATGAAACTATCTGTGGTCAAATAACCTTGATACCATTACAGTGTCTTGGAAAGACAGGAACAGAATGGGTCAACTGCAATGTCTAAGTGGTTCTTGGAGCCTACTAAAAGATTAAAACTGCATATTTAAGTTAGCTTAAATGAGTATTATTCATCACTATAGAGAATCACAGAATATTCTGAGGGAAGAAACCAAAAAAATCAAGTCCAATTCTTACATGGATGGAATTGAGCCCACAATCTTGGCATCATTATTATCACCTTGCTCTAACCAACTGAGCTAATCTCAGTCCATACAGGCATTCAAGGTCAGAATTTCCCTAAAGAGAAAGTGAGGACAACTGAGAGAAGGCTTTATACCAGCAGATTTCTTCTTCAAATGTCACATTCACAGTTTGCTGTTCAGATTTAGCATTTCAATAAACAGCATATCTACAGGTATTGTTGATAAAAGAAATAGATTCCTATGCAAGAGTGTTTGGTTGCTTGTTTTGTTTTTTTTTTTAAATTTTGATTTATTCCATAAGAACTAATGAAGCCTACTGGGATTTCTATGGTGGAATAGAGATCTTTACTTTCTAATGAATATTTGCATAAGGGTAAAAAATAAGACATTAATAAGCTTCTTGGTAGCAAGTCCTCAGAGTAAACTTTATAATTCTGTGTGTGTTATTCTGTGTAAATGTCTTTAGTTGTGTGTTGAATTTTGGAATTTTCAATTTATTCACAAAAATTAAGCTATTGGAGCTATCTCTACAGGACAAGGACTTAGAGTTTAATCATTCATATTGAGTAAGAAGAGATTAGGAAATTTTCCTGAATGCTTATATGTCTGGTAGTATTTTTTTGATTCACTTACATGAAGAATTGTTTGTCCTTTGGCATAGACTGTCTTTTTTGCATAACAAACGTCCCCTTTATGCAGCACAGTTTATGCAGCACAGCAGCTGAATCAAAAAATTCTGATCATTCCTGCTGACTGCTTTTTTGCTCAGTAAATGAGTTCAGGCTTACTATATGTGTCTTTTTACACAAAGCAAAATCACCTGGATTAACATAATATAAATTGATATAGGTGGGAAAGCATGGAATGTGTTTTTCCAATATGAAAAAACATATAAGAGAGAATTTTGTGAATTGATACAATACAGACATACAACTTCAATAGTCACCTATGGGAAAACACGTGTATTGCCTATGATACTTGGATGGGAACAAATGAAAAATTTTCTGCTTGTGTATAATTCCACATTCTTAAATTCCTTTCATTCAAAGATCTAGTGAGTTTGAAATAAATTACACAAAAATTTTAGGTAGAAACCTATTTAGGAGGAGAGCTTTGACAACTCACTAATTATTTCTTCTGTTTTTACACTTTAAAATCACCAGATTCTTTTTAAGTTAACATGGAAAATTCTTAAATATTTAAACACATTTATTCACATTTATTGTCATTTTTGTGAGGGCTATATAAAGATTTGTATGAGAGGAATAGAATCTTATTCAGGTTACTCCTCACTCAATCCAATATGTTCAAGATCTTTCAAGAGCAAAAAGCCAGCAAAAATATTTCTGTTTCTCCTTTTATGAAGAGTTCAAGTTGAACCTATGTGTAAGGTGTTGCTATTTCATCATTGGAAAAAAATAGTATAACTTTAGCCCTTGAACATTTTGCCTAAATTGTACAAGTTCTTGTAATTTCTTTCATCCTTTGGTTGAAAGAAAGAAAAAATTTATGGCATCATATCAGATTTTTAATTGTTATCTAGGCTGAGACAAAACTACTTTCCTTCAACAGGTTCAGGTAGCTCTACTATTTTTACTGCTTTCATTAAAGTGACTGACTTGGTGAAAAAGTATCAGATGTTCTATAAATAGAGCACACTTTTGTAGAGTGTCTTTTAAAAGAAACGGAAGAGTCATAGAGATTCTGGATCTTTTGTGCTTTTACAGGCAAATTTGTTATTGATTTGGGACAAAAATTATAATTTAAGTAGGTAATTCATATTCAGTTATTTGTTTGTTATGAGTTTAAATAAGTTTACTTCCTGCTTGGTTTTTGTATCTCTGCTACTTTTGTTGTAACTGGACAAACTGACAATAATAAAGAAGCCAAGCTCCTTTCATCTCTTCCTCACAGAGTTTCCTGTCATCTTTCTAGTAAACTTCATTTGCCTTTACTCCAGTTCAAAATTCTTTTTTTCCTAAAAGAGATATCCTAACTGAAGACTTTATAGAGGTAGGATATGAGCAACGTACTGTATTACCTACAACTTCTGAAAGAGTATTCATCTTTTACATTTAAAAAGGAAACAGATATGATTTCATTCATGATTTATGAACCAAATTAATATCTATGATCAGAGGGGTGAATTTTGAAAGCTTCCTGCAAAATGTAAATAATCTTACATACAGGTGCAAGGTATCTGGCTTGACATACATTTTTACATTATTTAGTTTCATTGCATTGACCCAGCACAGTTCTGTCACCCTTATCAACCTAGTACCAGTCTTTTCTTTTCTCATTTGACTGCTGCTTTTCCATGTAACAACATATCAGCTTCTTTACTGAAGTCCAGTTAGACATATTTACTGAGTTCCCTAATTTGGGAAACAGATTATTAAGAAAATATATCAGTGCTCATTTATCACTACCTTCCCTTTTTATTTTTCTTTCTTTTCCCTCTCATTGACTTTATTAAAAAAAAAATAAATTTTGTCTTTCAAAGCTGATTTTAAACCTTACAGCCTATTAATATTAACCTAATCCTTTGTACTTGACTTTATATTTTTCCTCCTCTTTTATGATCTTTGCAGTTCTTGAATCATACATTATTAGCTTTGACAGATCTAGGAAAGTGCATTATTAATTGCAGAACATAATGGGTAAGTTGTTTCAGAGATGTTGGAAGAAAATAGCTTCTATGTACTGAGTTAATTTTAGTACATAGAACTGGACTGCAATTTACTTTGCTGCTGTCTCAGATCTGTTATCTTCCTGGTATTTACTTTTATATTATGTTTATTTTCCCTTCTGAAAAAAACCCAAAAAAACAACTCAAAACACAAAACCCACACACTGCTAAAACAAGAGTGGCATATCTTAATTTTTCTTGGTTTAGCACTATGTATTGATTATCTATAATCTTTGCTCTGCCCTTATGCATTACCACCTTGCCACTAATGGTATTGTTCTTTCACATGTGTGGAGAATATCTACCAGTTGTTAACTTGTTAAAATCTGACCGAGGATTTTATGTATATCCACTTCCATCTTCTAAGGGCACGGAAATTTAATTTTCACCTAAATGCTAAGACCTAACACTAAATCTCTTATGACCTGATGATGGGACTGTCATAGATAGATGATACAGAGGAAAAGACAACAGGTTCTACCCCATCAGTTTTAAACAAAATTGACAGATAGACTGAGATCTCTTAAATCTGTATTTGTTCTTCATGTAGAAGCTGCCAACGTAAAGATTATATTTGACTGAATAAAATGCACTTTCAAATACTGTCATGTTCAAGTCCACAGGCCACAGAATATGCTGAGTTGGAAGGGACCTACAAGAATCAATGAGTCCAACACCTGGCCCTGCACAGAACCATCCCCTGAAATAACACCATGTCCCTGAAAGCATGGTCCAAATGCTTACTGAACTCTGTCAGGCTAATTGGACCTCTTCCCTGGGGAGCTTGATGTTGCAAATCAGCCTTAGACAGTTGCTGGTATAAATGCAGAAGTTTTCTCTGGAGCTGTATGTGAGCATCTGCAAGGATTGATGTCTCAAGACATTTTGGGATGCAGGGAGAGGCTGTTTGGGCCTTGCTGTGGTGGGACAGTGAGCTGCCCTACACCTCCACCCCACAGCCTATATCCCAGCTTGGCAGTGGTGCCAATCATTGCCACACTGGAGGCAGTGCCCTGTGGAGGCTGGTGGGCAGATTAACAAAGAATCCACAACTCTCCCTTGGAGGAAAAGCTCCTAGATGAGTTTCTTCATTGTTGAGGCAACTAAAGGAGTCGCCCCTAGCATGCCTTGCAGCCCCTGCAAATTTTATGTACCCTGTGCAAATTCTGTGTACCCCATTGGTCTTCCTCTTTGCTCTGCCCCTGAACCCTCATTGGACTAGGTCTGATGCTCCAGTATAAGCCCCTGTTTCCCTCTGACTATCTGGAGTCTTTTGTCCCTGACCCCTTTGTGGAAGCCAGAGTTCTCCTTGTTCCTGGCCCAAGAATCAAGGCTTGCTGAGCACCACATGAGGCTCTTGTCCTTCCTTTTGTGTCTCCCAGATATCAACAAAGAGCTGCAATGACTCAAGAGCCCTTTTCAGGGCTCAGAGCTGAGATCGCTCTCAGCAGGGCAGGGAGTGCCTGAGCACCCGAAAGTGTCCTTCCAGGGATGCTTCTCTGGGAAGGCCACGGCACCCAGACCACTGCCCTGGCCGTGACACTGCCCCATCACTTCAGCCACCAGCCCAGCTCCTGAGAGGCCAAATGACTAGAAGTCCCACTTGGGGGAAGGGCCTGGGAAGGCCAAGGGGTATTTAAGGCTGAGCACAAGGCCATCGCATGGTCTGGACCCTATTCTCAGAGCTTCTATCTCTGTTGGAACCCAGGAGCTGGTAGCTATTTGTATCCTTTTCTATATTATGTCTTTTTATCTCTCTACTAATTTCCTGCTTTTGGAATTCCTGTTTATTTGAAATTGAATGGGTTTAAATTTTACTAAGTTGAATGGGCCAAGTTAAAGCTTTGGGAAGTGTTTTACATTGATGAGCTGCTGCACTGAACCTTTTGCCCAAGGTCTCTGATTTTCTAAAGTTGCCAGTAAAGATTTTTTGTTGTTGTTGTTTTGACCTCTTGAGGATATCTTGTTGGTATTTCCCCCATGCATCCAGCTCAGAGTACACGAACCACAATAAGCCCACCTTGTTGAGCGAGTTGTTTTTTACGCTGTAGTATGCATGGTGTAAGAATTCAGTCTGGAATGAGCTTTTAAACTGAAGGTAATGATAGACTAGAAAGGACCTAGCAGTTAAAACCACCAGGTATTGAATAATATTCCTTTGCCTAATACTACATTTTTCTTGCTTCTTTGGGAGATTCTTGGAATGACTAGTCAGTTGGTACCAATGAAATAATGCTTTAAATGTGTGAAAGATTCAGCTACATTCTCAAACTGTTCTTTGTGCATGCTAAATAAGGCTTCAAAATAAGTTGTATTTGTATCCTTAATATTTAAGTTAAACTTCTCCTATAAATATTTTATATTTTAAGAAACATGAATAATATAATTTGCAAAATTAACACCAGAAATGAAGCATTTTTTGTCAGAGAGCTCATTAATATAATGTATTCTTCTGGAGCAAATATGCATTATTTTATACCTATTGCAATATTATTTCAAATTAAGAAATTGGTTCTGTTGTATTCATTAACTTGTTATAATTGATCTGTTCATATTATTTTTTTGTCTCCAGTGTACTTCCTTTATTTTCAATTACTGTATGACTTGTGGTTTTTAAATATACTATAGTTTATAGACATATACATGACATTATATGAAAGAAACATCAAAGATCTTGTGAAATTGGTGGAAATAAAACCTCCAATCTGATTTGACTTTCAAGAAGAGAAACTTAGTCCAGATTAAACTGGATTTAAAAATGCACCTTCATAATTTTATACATAAAAATCTCTGACTAATTTAAACATTAAATTATTTTGTATTTTCGCAATGAGGTGATTGTAGGTCACTAGTTAGATACCTCGTTAGCTGTTGGAATTGTACATAATGATTAGGAGTAGGTCCTAAGTGTGTGCTTTTCCAACACTGGAGCTGTGAATTCTGAAGAAAGAAAAATATTCAGAGGGTGCTTTCTCGACTACACTATTTTTAAAATTTGATTTAAAGAGGCAGGTGACTTTGGCTAGTTTTAGCTAAACTACATTCATCGTAGCTATCATTCTGCTCCTTATGTCTATGTGGAAAAGGTTTCAGAAGGAAAAATATTGCAAATTAGGATCTAATGTGTTCAAACACTCAAAAGTAAAATTACTGTGTTTTAGTTTTGAATACTATTATTTATCTAGAAACAGTACAAGTATGTGGGGTGTTCTTCACCATGGTATAATTGAACAATTTGTGCTCCAAGGTATTATTGTCTAGATGTTTATTGCTAAAGAAAGTGAGTCTGGTTGGGTTTTTGATTACAGTTTTTGAAGTGCCTGTGTGTATTCCTGAGGACAGGATTTGCTGTGCGTCCAAGATAGTAAAGTCTGAAAGCAATGTGAGGACATGTTGCCCTTTGCACATTTTTTGTACATTTGGTATATCTAGCAAGAAAAAAAAAAAAAAAAAGTTAGCATGGTGTTATATAGTAGTATTAGTTTGGGTGTTAACAGACAAATTCAATACAGCCTTTCTATGGGCTGTATTACTTCTGGCCCTAGAGATTTTACTGGGAACAATAGGGTTCATTCACTAATTTTTAAGTAGTCTGATACTGGTCAAAAGATCCCTAAAGGATTTTCTGAGGGATCTAAATAGTGTCTAAAAATATAATTGGTTTAATAATTTCATTTCAGAATATATGCAACTTATTTCTATCTTTCTTAACATGTATGAAACATATAAAGCAAAGTACTTTGTTTGAAATTTTGTAGATGTATCTAACTAAGTACAGTTAACAGAAGACCTGCATTCAGAGATGTTATGGACTAGGCATTTCAAAAGGAAGAAGTATAAGGAAATAACAAAAATTAGTAAAACCCACACATATTCAAATCCATAGGAGGAAAAAAATGCAAACCCTGCAACATAATTTTTTTCTCTTTGTATCTTTGAAAAGTTTACCAGTTCTGAAGTCTCTGAGGAGCTATGGAACTCTTGTTAGATCATGTCCAGTAATGGAACTCACTGCAATTAAGCAAGTGTGATATGTGTATTTGGGATAAAATAAGTGGAGTGTTGAAAGGGACCTTGAGGGTTCATGTTATCTGTCTTTCTGGTCTTAAGTAGTATTAAGTATACTTAGATCATCCCTGCTACTGTTAATTATTTTGTAATTTAAAAGCTTGCAGTAAAGATTTTATAACCTTTACAGGGCAGCCTTTACCCTTTGTGCTGTAATTGCAGTAGCCTTTAATTTTTCACCTGTGGTCCCACAATAGAAAATTTTTTCCACTTTCATTACAGAAAACCTCAGTGTTCTCTTCATTAAAGCAGAGCATATCAATGCAGTGTTTCCTTAGGATACGGCATACTTTTTCTCCTATGAATTTGCTTAGATGATTAATTGCTACACCCAAAACTGAAGATGTACTCCAAAAGATATGCCCCTAGAATAATTAGACCAGAATAGCTGTCATCATATATAACATTGTTCTTGCTATATCCCACAGTGATAGCTGCCTGATATGATGATAAGGAATAGCATTGCACTTTTGACTCACAATCTATTTTATCTACTCAGCATCTAGTTCCTTTTTGCAGCATTTCAGCCTGATCTGTATTTGCTTGTTTCCCATTCTTGCATTTGTTATCACCTTTCCAAATATAGGTTTTTGCATTTATCTTTATTGAGTTTCATCTGGCTGATTTTATGCCAGGTCTAAAATTTGAAATTTTTTTTTTTTAGTCACGGACATATTCAATTTAATTATATAGAAAAGTAAAGCTTCACCCTATCTAATGCAGTAGACTTGTCATAAAGAAAGGTGTTTGGCATGATTCTTTTTTGTCCTGATAAATTCACATTTGCTATGCTTTTTTATAACTTCAGGAATTTTCTGTTTGCATACAATTTGCTTGTAAACATTCATTCTAGCATTATTCATTCTGAGGACTGAAATGTGGGATGACACATTGTCTGTTCTCTGTTTCTCTCCTCTTAGATTCTGGTGTTAATTCAGAAAATGAATTATTTAGTTTCTTAAGTATGTTCCCTGTATTCATGTGTGTATGTGTATATATAATTATTTTAAAATGTAATAAAAAAATATTTTTTTCACTCACAAGAGCTTAGCCTTAGTTGCTTTGAAAATGAGACGTTTTTAATAAAAACTTTCCAAAATAAGTGCTCTGAAACTTTATATCCTGTTGGTAACTGACTTATCCCACTAACTGAAAATAATTTTCCCTCTTTCTTTTATAGTTTTGTATCAATTATGCTTGAGTATGTGAGAATATGGTGGATGCTTGACATACAAGGTCAGGTGCTGAATTCTGCTGTGAAAAATTAAGAAAGTAATAAAATGACTGAGGCCCTGTATTACGTAAATTGTTGGTAGTAACAAATTATTAAAATCCCTGAATGAAGGCTTTCAGCCCAGGAAGAAGGTCGAGGTAAGCTATTCTACCCTGTGTCTTTGTCCTTTTTGATACTAGGATTTTCCTTCTTCCTTACTTGATTTCGCTATATTTTCTTTGGGATTTTTTGTTTTGTTTTGTTTGGGTCCTCTTTGTTTGTTTTTAATATTTTTTCCTTTCTTTTTATACTATCTTTAGTTTTCTTTTTTGAATTCCTGAGAAAGCTGAGTAAGAGTCTTACCCTTGCCCATGAACTAGTTGCCAGGTATTTTATTTAAAATTTTTATTAACAACCACCAGGTAGTATCAGTCATTCCTTATACTATGCCTTGTAAGGTACAACTCTGTATTGACTGACTGGTCCTCAGCTGGGTTGAGGATGTTCTGAGAGCCTAATTGTACCTACAGGGACACATTTTCCTCTGTAAATGCTGGGTGTTATACCCTGTTTCACTAAAATGGTGTGTGGAAGGACCTGTTCTCATCGTGAACACTTACTGTGTTTTTACTTCAGGTCTGCCCCTCTCCTTTACTTCTGCTGGCATACACACACTGGAAAGGGGCCTTCCAGACAACATCTTCCTTCTGCAAGGTCTGCACACTTCTCTTTTGCCAGGGAAACTAGATAGCCTGTCCAAATTGAATTCAGGTCCAGGCCTGGCATTAAACCCACCCTTCAAGAAAACCCTATTCCACTGTTTAGTGGGTTGCCTAACACTCAATAAACCTCAATCTCTTTAATTTGCTTTAATAACAAAGTGGGTCATTCTGTGACTAGGGAGGCAGATAACTGCCAAGGGCAATAATCATCCCAAGAGCACCTCTTAGGGTGTGAAATTGTAGGCAGCCAAATTTATAGCTCATGCTAAGCAAACTTTTTGAATGCAGCAGCCGTTCTAGCCAGCTCTCACTGCCCTGTCAGATAATTAGCAGTGAGAAGAGGTACCAGATGGAGCTGTTTTTAAGTTCCTCTTGGATGAAGCTAGTTTTTTTAGAACTTACACCAGCCATTACCTGAGCACTGCAGTTATCCCTGGAATGTGGCTGCACTGATAGATAGCTGCTGGATGTGCAACATTCAGTTCGTGTGGCGTCTGGCATGGTGAAACTTACATTTGGCTGGCAACAAGGAACAAAGAGAACAAATTGGCAATGACTCTAGAAATAAGACAGCTTCTCTAGGCATGCAGCACTCCCTTGAGATAAAATACAATTTTTTTAGTGTCCCAACATCTGCTTGAAAAAGGAAATAGGTTCTGATCTAGGGAGAGTTTATTTCCTTCCTTTATTAAATGAACTCATCATCTCATTACAAAGCAAGCTGAGGGCTTATCGGTGCTGCCAAAATGTAATGAATGACTGACTCAGCTGGGGAGATGTTTCTGTGGTTAAAACTGAAATCAGAAAATAACATGCAAGTCATTCCCTTCTACCTTGTAGGTCTTTAGAGGGCTCAGCACATACGGTATTCAATTGCCTACTTGGTGGAGGAAATGGACTGGGCATGAATCTTCTCCAAGTCATCTACATCCAAGTGATTATGTTGATAAAATGAAGAACAAAAGAATATTTCCGGTGAACAGTACTATTGATAAAGTCTGAGATTTATTTTCTGTTATATTCCAATTATGTACTATGTTCTAATTATATATAATATTTGAATTATAGATAATATTATCTAATTATATTGACATTTCAAACATATATTTTGCATTCTATTTTTCTAATTTATCAATATTTTGTGTTTAATGTAAATAACTAGTTCACTCAGCACTTACAGATGTTTAAGAAAATGCAATCACTATTTGACCATTTCAAGATACAATCTTTTTCATATTTACCTATATCAGACTCTAGAAAAATGACTTCTATTGACAGAAAGTTGTCTTTGCTGCTTTCATTTGCATCTGAAAATTAGGAATACCACATGTGCAATACACATCCAAGGCTATACTTTTTCTAGAAGGATTCAAGAGGAAATTGAATGGAACAAACCGTATAAAATCAAATGTGCTAACATAGCATATCTGGAATCTGAAAAAAATGTCTGGTTGCTATCTAGTCTGAAAGCTTGTAGATTTATTTTTAATTAATTCATAAAATATTTTCCTGAGTTATTGTGTCTAGACATAAGTTATTATTATACACTGCTTGGAAATATGACAGATCATTAAAATGTAATGAAGATTTGAAAAAGTTCTACCAACTTACAAGTTTCTAGAAGAGCTTAATTTAGGTTTCATTTGCTCATCTTCCAACTAAAATTGAAATGTAATGATGGAGAAACCCTCAGGATTCTTGTTTTATCATGGTATGCTTTGCTGCTTCCCTTATACATTGAACTATTTAAAACTAATTTATATGGCTCTAGAGGTTATCTGCAAATATGCAAGTAGGGTAGATGGCTTAATGTTTGCATGACAACTCTCTCCAGCTAGTCATTTTATATCAGATAATTTGTATCCCTTACTCTAAACCTTACTGGCAAGTAAACAAATTGTATCATGAAGGAAAAATGCCAGGTTGACACCTACTGTTTTCAGCCAGCGCAGTACTCAGTGGAAAGTGGAGTTAGCAGTCTGTAAAAACTGCATTTTTCTGAGAAGGGGGGAGGGTGGGGATTAAAAAAATAAAAAAAAAACCAAAAAACAACTATATGCAAAATGAATATAGAAGTAAATCTAATGTATGCATTCAAAAACCATCACTGTACACAGTGCTCCTGGTGGAATATTAAGTGTTTATAATTCAGTGCACATTCTCTGAATACAAGCCAGAATGATGTACACACAGTAAATGAATGCAAAGAGCTGAGAAGAATTGTAAATGTGGTTCGGTTAGCTATATCTCCCGAGAAGTGTGTAGAAAGAGAAAAGCTGATCTTTTATATTCTGCGTAACTGAACAGCCAGTGAGCCTGTCTTCTCTAGATGCACTTCTTTATGTGCAGCAGCCTTTAGTTTGGAATACTGATTGATGCCAATGGGAATGGGAAGAATGGGATACCTTCCCACTCATGTTGAGATATATGTAAAGATGATCATATCCAGAAAATGTAACATTAGTTTTGGCAACAAAGGAAGAAAATCACATGAGTATTTCTGCATTTAAAGCCATTTTTATTGTGGTATGTGGTAGAACATAAAACACTATGACATTTTTTCATGGTAAGAGAAGTCCAAGGAGTGAGTAGGGCCAGAGGCACTTTCTTGTGGGTGTGTTTTTGTATACATACATAGATATACACACACACATATATATAGATATGTATATACTGGCTGACATAGTGAAATACTTGTATGAATTGTTAAATAATGAAATGACAATATCTAATGTAATGACACTTACTTGTTTTATTGACATGGCAATTGATATTGATATTGATTGTATATTGTATGCAGCTGTATGAAGACACAATGTTGAAGGGAAAAAATATTTATTATTGACTTCTTACTTTGTAGAGCTAATTATTTCAATTACTGATGAACTCTAAGGTATAGAAGATTTAATTTTTGAGGCTCTTCAGAAGCTATTTCACTTATGTAGCATAGTTATGGAATATCAAACATATATTAGTATTTTCTATAGCTTACAAATACATTTGATAAACAAGACATAAAAAGCCCTCCAAATGAATGATGAATATTACAGTTAGGTTTGAAACTCTTGGAGCTTATTTTAATTTTTGGGTATGGTTAGTAGTTTGCTTTTGCTTTAACCCACGTAAATGTGCAGACAAACTCTCACTGTATGCAGGCTGGACAAATCTATGATTTAAAGGTGGAGCTGCACAGCTGTATAGCTGCAGCCACAACCTTAAAATAGTCCCAATGATGGAAAAAGGCAAAGCAATACATAAATTTTATACATCTCTGATGGCAAATTCATATTGGAGTTTGTTCTCAGATCAAGTGTTGAGGTGTTTATAGTTGGCATGTTTCTGCAATTTTTCTGTCCAGCTTTTTTTTTCAAACTATCTTTTTGAAGCAGCATATGCTGCAGTTCATCTGATTTCAGAGTATGAAGAAATTCAAGCAACTCACCTGTGCATGCCAAATGTTTTTTGTAAAGCTAGTTATAAGGTCATGCTGTGAAGAGTCTTCTACTTTACTGTGAGGAACAAAAGCCCAATAAAGGAAGCTCATGATAAGGAGAGGAAGTAAAGAGAAATACTACTCAATATAAGCCAGCTTTGTGGAATATGACAGCTGATAGAAGGCGCAGTGGCAAGCAAGCTGTGTTATTTCACATGTTCAATGCCCTGCTAAATGGAGGCATGGAAGGATTGTGACAGGAAAAAATCGATAAAGGGAAATAATAAACAGCTTGTATTCTCGTAAATGGCCTTTCTTTCAATGTCTAATGAATAAAACAAGCCCCAAAACATTACTGTATTTGACTACCTGTTTAAATATTTGGTTGAAAATTTAGCACTAGATTTTTTGAAATCAACATAAGCATAAAGCACTTTCAAAAAAGAGTTAAAGAAAATAATTTTTATTTTCAGAGCAGTGGATATATATTTACAGTGAGCTGATTATACCGGTTCATACCACTGTCTCCTGAAGAGATATATACATATATAGATATAGATATATATATATATATGTATATAAATATATGAGGGTTCATATCCTATGAATGTGTCTGTGACTCAGTACATTAAAAGCATAATTGAGATTGACTGTTCATTCAACTGAGTCATAACAACCTCAAGAAAGCTATTTAAAGCTACGTTAAATTTACCTGATATCTCGTATTTCAAGTGAGATAAGTGGAAATGGTGTAAAGCACTTGAGTAAAGTTTCAGTAGCTGACGATTATGGCAGTGAAGTCATGAAAGTATTGGCATCAACAGCGATAAGTTAGACACATAAATAATACTTTGATTTAGTTTATTTTTACTGATACTGTGATGCTAGAAATAGGAATTTTATACCATAGACACCAAATTATGGTTCTACATGAACGGAATATAGCCTTCCTTTTCTTCTTAAAGTCTTTTTGCCGTTCAAGAAATTCTGATTTAATTACCTGCTGCATAGCATCACAAAAATATATATGAAAAAAACATTAAAAAATGCCAAACCCAGCAAAATCCATGCAAGAAGGCAGGAAAGAAACATGAAACTCAGAGTGCTTAGCTTTATTTTCTATTTCACCACATACCATTCATGTTCCTTATTTTAACATGAGGAAATTTAGCGTATGTTACTAGAAAGACAAATACAGTATGTTTAAACTCTTTTATTTCTAGATTTTAATACATTAAACAAAAATCATTTTAATAACATGATCTTATAGGGGGTATATTGGAAGTTTTCTCTTGACTCATTAGAAAAAATAATTTTTTGAAAAATAAACAAAAAAAAATTAAAGGAAATCTTTAGAAAAATAACATTTTTCTAAAGGCTTAAGCCTTTCCACAGAAGAAACAGCAGATTTAATATGATGGATGCCATGTTGATAAATGTTGATTAGAGAACATCACTGTGACAATTACAGCAATTCCAAAAGTTAAACAGCGGGACAAAAATTTCAGCCAAATTCTTAAAAATGATCCTTGACCAGATAATTTTTAAGAAACACATTATCCATCTCCTTCCAGTAAGGAGGAATTTTTCTTAAGGAAAATATAATAGCTGAAATAGGTTATTCTTCCTTTAAAATTACCTACCAGACTTTCTGCTTTCTTATTTTGTGATATTTGAAAATGACATGAAAAATCTTCCTATACTTCATTTATTTTTTCCACTGAGAAATTAACACTCTTCTACTCTGTCACTGGTATACTAGAAAACTTGTACAAAAAGTGTTTCAACCTCTTTATTCTCTTCGTTGTGAACTCAGTACATTTCTGTGTTCTTAGAGAAGCACCAAATATTATCTTCTCAGAATGCTTCAAATCAAATATATATAATTTCCGTAGTTTTTTGCATAATTTTTCCACAAGTTTATTCACAGGGATTTTTTTCTTGTTTCATTATTCTTCACTTCTTCCCTTGCTTCAAGGATCTTTAGGCGAACACAGCTCAGGAGCTCTTAAATATTTCAACGGTGGTCCACTCCTGCCTGTTCTTGTGCTTGGAAACCCAAGTTCCATATAAAATATGGCTGCTTAGATGTGCTCAGATACATAAATACCAGTTAGTCTGCTCTCTTCTTACCCTACAGGATAGCTCATGCCTTTAGGAAAATATTAATTTTGTGACAGATATATACCTAAGATTTAGCTTCTTCCCTTTCCTCAAGAATTATGGCTGCAAAAAACAGAACAAGGAACTGTAATATTTGCCTCTGCTCAGCACATAAGACAGTAAATCCACCATTTTTTTTGCCTGGATCTAAGAATTACCTCTTAAAATTTATTTCTTTTTCTTCCAGTGGGGAGATTAATTTATTTTTTGAATTTAAAAATAGAAAAATGAAATTATTATGGAGTTATTAAATATTTTTAAAATAGTGAAATTCAGAAAAGCAATATTTTAAAATAATTTTCATACTACTCTGATTTACACTAGCTGAATATGCTTCTATTTAATTCTTGATTTGACTTTATTTCAGATTTCTATTGCTTAGTAAAGGAGTAAATGTCTTATTATAAGAATATATGTTAATTTAAACTAATTATTTGCTACTGGATTTTCACAAACAACTACTCTCAATGTCTACAGAACAAAAAATCTTAAATTAATCAAAGACATGTCCAAATCTGATTTTCAGAATTGTCATCTTTAGGTACTCTATGCAAGGTTTAGTTGTACCTGTAATTCCTTTTTCATCCCTCAAGTTACTTTCAGCTTGTCCTTCATAGCTGACATATTTGTCGGTTGTCTATCTTCTGTGCTCCGTTCTGTTTTGAACTTTTTTTTGATAGTGAGAAGCCTTTGGGTTTTGTTAATTGCAATATACCTTTCTCACATAATCTGCTTTGTCTAGGTTTTACTTTTCTACAGAGTAGAGATATACGGAAGAACTATTAAGGAATTTACCTCAAAAAGGTCTAAATTAAATTACTTATATTTTAGTCTTAAATCCTAGGCCTGGCATCAAACTAAAACACATTTCAGAATGGAACTGAAATGCAACAGAAATTTTTCAGAGTTAGGCTGTTTTATCTTTTCAAATATTGCAATGTACAGGATGAAAATAATGTTATGTAATCAACTTGGAAAACAAAACAAAAGAAAAAAGTAAAGACAACTGTCCTGGTTCCATCCAGGACAGAGTCAATTTTTACAGTAGCTACGGATAGACAAAGTCTGGACATATACTTTCTGTTATTGTAACACCACTGTGTTTAGAGACACAGAGTAATTCTCCTGAGTGCATTCAGCAAGGTGAAAAGAGACAGTGGTTGTGCAAAAAAAATCTGGTAACACATGAATCCATTTAATAAAGTTCAAGATGCTGAGAGCCAAGTAATCTCACTTTTTGGAGGCAAGAGGCAAAGATCATTAGGATTCCCATTCTTTAATGGAACCAGGTAGTTTTGTCGCAAAATGGACTGCTCTACCTTAAGTTTTGGAAAGAGTTAAGCGAATGTGACTCCCCTGAAGACCTTTTCCACAAATAGAATAGAATAGGCAGGCTAAAATCTCCATTGGAAAGTACAGTTACAGATGCTTTTAGAGGGATCATGTAATGGAATGGAAAAATTTTTTAAATGGCATGGAAAAGATGCTGTTGATTATATTTTGGTTGCCTCCAGTTGCACTCCCCTCCAACCTGCATTTAATTTTTGTTGTTGTTGTTGCTGTCACTGTTGTTTTTGTGTTTGGCATTGTTGTTGTTGGTGTTTTTATTTTTTATGAGAAAAGTACACTTGTTAAAATTTAACATCGCTGGGAAGCCAGCTTTGTTATTTGTCTCCCCAATGTTTTCCATAGAAAATATTAAGTTCTGAGACTTAGGATTCCACTGAGGTGGATTTGGAAAGCTGGCATTCTCAGATTAAAATTGCTGCAAAAGTTGAAACTGTGGCTGGAGAGTATGTGCGTGTGTTCAAAACTGTTCAATTAAGTTATGGTTTATATGATTATTAAGAGCTTAAGCAAGTGTGGGACAGGATGTGCTTTAGAGTAAAGCTTGAGTGTGGCAGGCATGTGTGGTTATGTTTTCTGCAGAGGAACATATGAATGGAGATTATAGATTTTCTAGGGCAACAGTGGGTGAGAAGTGCATCATTCAGATGAGTCACGGCATACTGCAATTCAAAACCTTGCTGTGAAAAAGCTGGTTTACTGTGTTTGCTCAACCTCTCTCTTGGTGCAGAAGACTATCAGCAAATTTCATTTAAGCAGTACTTAACATTACTCTCCACAGCCTCAGTTTTCAACTACACTGACAGATGTTTTTCGTGCATTGTCTGGACAACACTGTACCACTGATAAAAAGATGCTTTAAATTATTTTTTTCCTTAAACTTATATTGTATAAATAGGCTCAGATTTACTTTGACACTCTTTAGAATAAATGTCAATTTAGAGTATGAAATATTGTTAAGGGAGAATTCTGGTTGTTTGTTTCATTGTTTTTTTTTTTTTTTAAAATTTCTCCCTCTTTCTAGCTAAATGTATTTAAAACATAGATGTATATGAAAGCAATATTGAATTATGACTTTAGGAATATTTGAACTTAGTTCACTATGATTTTCATGCATTTTCATGCATGTTTTACACGTCCCAAAGGAGTTAATAACAAAACACAAAATTCAAACTCCGAACAATATGACATAAAGAACACAAACATACAAAATCTATAATTCTGCATGTTTATGTACGCATTTGGTTCACAGGGAACCAAGAGCAAAACAACCAAAAAAACTTCCCCAAAATACCAACTTTTTTATTTTTAGTTTCACTAAATGCTAATCAGTTCTATTGAAAAGGATCAAAACCAACAAAAGCTATGAGAAAAAATAAAAAAGACCCTATAAAGCTATATAAAGGACAAGTCATTTACTATTAATGTTTTAGTCATAAGTCTTTTGAAATTAAAAAGCATGAGAAAATGCATCAAACAGAAAGAAATAAATACCAAAGACATAAACACAATATATAGATTTTATTTGGGGCCCAAAAAGACCTATTGTTTAAGTTACAGTATTTTTCCTAATAAATATAATTTAAGAAAAATTGTGCAAATGTGAAGGTAGTGCATTATACATTTTATGCACTGAATAACAGTAAACTTCTTTTTCATTTGAGAAAATGAAAATAAAATGCAGTTAAATTGTATTTCTAATTCATGATTTCCCAATGGCATGATCAGAGAATCCTCTCAAGGATCCTGAATGTTAGGTTGCAAAGATAAAACAGGAATTGCAAAAATAATTTCTACAAGTATATTATTTTTTCTGATTTACTTCTATTAACAAGAGCTGAGTTTACTTGTTCATCCTCACCCTTGGAATCCATACTCAGTGTTTTATGCTAGATTCATTCATGTCCTATGAGACTTACTGGCAAGTATACCTACATGGTATACTTGCCTAGTAACCCTTCTGTACTCAAAGACAAACACAGGAAATAGGTTTTTCTCAAGTCAGTTATTTACTGCAACATAAGCACAGAGAATTAATTGAAAAATGGAACATGAATACAAGCTAGAGTGCAACTAAGAACTGAGCTGGATGTGCTTTGATCCAGCTGAATGGCCTATATTAAGATCTGTTAGATGGAAGCTCATTAATACCTCAGTCATTCAGGTAGAATGAAAAACCATGGCTAGTGCAATTAAAATAACACTATAAACAGTATTTAGAAGTAATTTTTACTATAAAAAGTACAAGTACTTTTAAAATTTATTTATTAATATCTGCACTCTGCAGATATATTAACCCTGTCAGGGTGTCCTCAGGTGTTTTATAAATGACTTATTTTTAGCCCACTGACAAGAATTTATTTCAATTTTTCTTTAATTTGGTCTTAAAATATTTTTAATGTCTCTGCTTTATGTATTTTGTAGCTATTTCATCTCCAAGTAGTCTGGACCAATATATTATACTTGCAATATAATTTTCTGAGCTTGCTTTGTTGTTTTGTTTAGCACTGTGCATTTTTCGCTCCTTAATTTTACTCCCCATGCACCAGGACAACTTTCCCAGATTTTTTTCTTATCCAGTATACTGCTATTTGCATTACTTCTTGGAGATTATTGTCATTCTCCATTCATTTCATGCTGTTTGTAAGAAAAAACTCTACAGGGCTTTATTTTCTCTGCAGTGCATGCACAGAAGTCCCATTATTGTTAATGGAAGTTTCATGTCCCCATTAAATTGCAGAATCAGTACAAAAAGAAGGGAACTGTAATTGGCCTATCTTTTTTTTGCAACATGGAAGCCTTTAGCTCATTATCTCTAAACTAAACCAAATCAGTATTTTAATGTCTACGGACTAACTTTAAATATCACTACTGATAGTAATTCTGCTCTCTGTGTTGGCAGTTTTCTTCCATGTTTGTGGGAGAAAGTGATCAACAGCAATAAGGTATTTAAAATGAGATTTACATCCAGTTTGAGTGGTTTGTGAATGTGCCAGGTGTAAAAAATTGTGTATAAGGCCTCAGAGATCTGAAAGAAATTTTTTTGGATGCTAGAGATCACTAGGTCATGCATATTGCTGATAAAAAGGATACTACATTCTCTTTGAGACTGTTTGAATATTCTTTGTTCTTACTCAGTTTTCTGAAATAATTGTCTTTTTTGCAAGTTGTAAAAGAGTTGTACATGTTGCAAATAGTCAGTAGTGGATATTCTGAATTATATTTTTTACAAGTAGAGAACACTAGCACAAACCTTACTTTTAGCAGATATTGGTTGTTTGACTGAAATATGTTTTAAGTAGAATGAGTAATATAAAGTTATAATACTGTGATTTATTTTGTTGTTTTTCTTAGCTTTGAATGTTTAGCATGAGTAGATGGATTTGTTGAAATCTTGGGCCCCAAGCTGTGAACATACACTTAAATGTGTTTTCAGCTGGAAGAGAGTTTTCTTAGTAATTTTCCTGGTAGCTGGTACAGTGCTGTGTTTTGTCTTTAGTATAGCCAGAATACTGATAACACATTGATGTTTTTGTTGTTGAGAGGTAATATTTAACTTAAGTCTAGGACTGCAGCAGCAAGCAAGTACACTTTAAATCCAAACCAGAAGACAAAGACACTAGAGCCATCAGCTGAATTTGCAACCTGACAAGAACAGTTAACAGGTACAAAGAGAAAGATGCTGTAATAATAAGATGCTGTAATATCCAGCCTAAAAATCACCACTGGACGAAGAGGCTCTGATAAGGCATGTTGAAAGCATGTGAGGGAAGAGTAAAATTGCACAGGGATTTCTTTGTTTGAAATAGCTCCCCAGAGGTATCCATCTCAAGCTGACCTGCTACTGTACCACACTATTAAATTATTCACTTTTATAAATCTGAGAGACTGAGACTCTGCAATGAGGATCATAGGATTGAGCCTGAAAAAGAAGAAAGAGCTCTTGAGAGTGAGTGTGTGTAAAGAGGAGTTGACAGGGGCACCCCTCAGCTCTGTGAGGTCTGTGGTCCCAGAAGTCAAAATCCCTGGTGGTGAGTGTGTGAGTCCTAGAGTGGTGTGACAATGCTCAGGTAGTGGCTTCTCCATTAGGATTTGGCTATTCGACTCTGACACCAGTGAAGTTGGCACAGTATGAACAAAAACATGAAATAGACTCTTGGATATTGTAGTGTTTTCTGAAGATATATTAAGTACTGAGCTGTATTAGCAGCTTAACATTTATAATTGTCTTTCAGAGAAGGGTGTATAAAATAGTTAAATGAGACAAATCAAAAAAAGGGAGGTAATTCACCTTCTACACAGAGAGATTGCAGCTTCTCTGTTTTAAAGCACACAGAATACGTGAAATTGTCATGTACCATCACTTGCAGATTTGTTGACTTTTTGGGGACAAGAGCCTTGCAGAGGGATCAAAATACATTGGAGCACTGGGTAACTATCAGTGGCATGAAACTTTAATGAGAACAAATACAGATTCTGCCCCTGGGATGCAGTAAAGCTGGGCACAAGTATCGGCTGGGAGAGGAGTGTGTGTAGAGCAGCCCTGCAGAAAGGGATCTGGGGGTGCTGGTCTGCAGCAGCTCAGGGTGAATCAGCAGTGTGTGCCCGGGCAGCCAGGAGGGCAAACCCCATCCCGGGCCGCATCAGACACAGCATCACCAGCTGTGGCTGGGATCATCCTGCTGGATTCAGCCCTGCTGCGGCCTCACCCTGAGTCCTGTGTGCAGTGCTGGGCCCCACAGCCTGAGAAGGATGGGAAGGGCCCTGAATGGTCCAGAGAAGGACAACAGAGCTGGTGGAAGGGCTGGAAGGCACATCCTGTGAGGAGCGGCTGAGGGCTCTGGGTTTGTCTGGTTTGGAGAGAAGGAGGCTCAGGGGTGACCCCATTGCTCGGTACAGCTTCCTTAGTGGGGACCTGGAGAGGGAAGGTCTGATTTCCCTGGGATTTAATAACAAGAGCATTGCTGGGAATGGCAATGGCTCAAAGCTGCATCAGGGGAAGTTCAGGTTGGATACTGGAAAAAATTTATTTTCTTCAAGGGTGGTCAAACACCTGCACAGGCTTTTTAGAGAGGTTGTTGATGCCTTGTGCTTGTCTGTGCCTTCAAAGGAGGCCTGTGGACCATGTGTTTAATGCCAAATTTTAACTTTTGGTCAGCACTGAATCGGTTGAGAAATTGGATTAGGTGATCATTCTAGTCCCTGCCAGCTGAAGTATTGTATTCTGTCCATTAATTTTGACTTCTGTCACCTTTACAAAATAGTTTTAAAAATTCTTGAACTAGATACTCACAATTATGAATATATCATAATATATTAATATATGATTAATATACTTGAAGTGTTGGATAAATATGGGTCAGAACCTGTCTTTGAGGGTATCATCCGTGACCCTATGTCTAATAAATTAGTTAGACATAATGTGGTATATCTTTGTATTAGAAATATATAAACCTATAATATGCATAATATCCTTTGGCTTCTAGCCATTCCTTGTATTTCATGAAGACTTTCTGTTCTCATGAGAGTTCTGCCTCCTTGCTTGCTATGGGCTGAGAAACTGTATAGGTGTTACCTGAAGCCAAACAGCATCTAGAAATTAATTTATTCCAAGTCTCCAATAAAGTCTAGAGTGAAAAGTGTTCACAGTGAATGTCTGAATATGGTCTTGCACAATTTAGGTTTTGTTTTGTGTTAAGGTGTGGTATTGACCTGTCATCTATAATTTAAGAGTGCTTAAGGTTAGTTGCTTAGACCAGAGTGATTGCTCTGCCTCTTTCTGAGTTCTCCAAGAGTACTACATCCTCTAGCTTAAAGGCTGGAAGAGTGTCTAACATATGTTTAACTGCTATCCCCTTTCTCTTAAATGTGCAAAATCTTTTTTGTCAGAGAACAAGCATTCTTCTCCAGTAATTATCTATATTCCTTCTGTAATTTAGTACTGAGACATGAATCCAAGAAGGGTATGATCAGATTTCTAAATCCTGCTTCCAAAATTCATCTGGGATTTAAATTTGACAGTATTTTTAGGAAGTGTATCAATATACCCGATGAATTTTCTTCATTGTTACTTTGTTTGAACATTGTCTTCTTCTGGTCTCCTGAAGAAATTATTAGGTGAATACTTTATGATGCTATTTTTTTTAAAAAAAGAGCATAAGTGTCTTAGAAGAAGATGCTGAGCCTGTTCTGATTCTTTCGAACATTAACTATAGGTATCTGCTCTCAAAGGGAAAAAAATTAAAAGAAAAATAGAAAAGCCCAGGTTTCACACACATGAAACAGTTTCCCTAAAGCTAATATAAGAAAAAATGTCAATTTAGAGCTTTCATCTATTAATTACATGGAGATTTCATGCAGTAGATCTGTGTTTAGTTTTCTGTGCCAAATATGATGATTTTGTTCTGGATTGAAGATCCAAACATGTGACTGAACTTTGGGATTTGTACTAGGAAACTGAAATCTGTAAATTAAATTCAATTCAGCCCTAAAATATAGCCTAAAGTGTGTCATTTTGACTTCAGAGTGGTTGAGTCTAAAAATTTTACGGAGAAAATAAAGTACTTTTTATGATGGCATATTATACAATTGCCATCGTTGATTTACCTTTGTTTTTGATAAACTAAGCTATAACGCGTCTGGTAATTATATTGCATATCCCACATGAGAAAATATCTTGATTGTTTTTAAAAGAATAAGTAAAAATTGATGCTCATAAAGAATTTTTCAGTTCTAACTCATGCTATATGTTCCTCCATTTCCTGTATTCTTTTTCTTTAGTGTAGTCTTCCCTCAATTATCCCTGACAAATTAAATGAATTTTCCCAAAGGTTATGGAGTCTTACTAATGAAAAGTTATGTTTACACCCTGACTACCTAGTCATATTGTTCTAGTTCTTTTTTATTCTCTTTTGATATTAGTATTAACACAAAATTTGTTACAGTTAGTATTTATAATGTGCTAACTTTATATTTAGAATTCTCAAACTTGTTATTATAATTGATGATGAATAATAGCTAATGGATGCTTTATGTTTGTTACCTCAAATTATTTACATAATTTTAATTTTTCATTTTAGAATTTAATGCATCAAGATTATTTAAAAACACTTCTGAGTTTTTATAAAGCAAGCAAGATTATATGGTTATTTGAATAAAACCTCTAAAATAGTTTCACAGAATTCTTTAGACAGTCTCAATCAAATATGGAGCCAATGGAGGCGAATATATGATTTTTACTAGATAAGTAGATTTACAGAATATAATCCAGACTTGTGATTAAAAATGTTATTTGTTTGGAAAATAGTTTTAAATAGTCTTCATTAATTTAAAAATTGATTTTAATTTAGAAAAATGAAAGCCGAGGCAAACAGAAGCTGCCTAGTGTTTTTGTGTAACAATAAATGTTTACAGTTTGCTTAGGTGATGTGAGACGTCATATGCATCAGTGTGATCCGAGGCTACAAATTACATAAGAAACTGCTAATCACCTTCAGTGAGACTGAAATGTTTATCACACCAAAATAGCAATGGAAAATGTAAAGAAGAAGAAGATGCTGGAGGAGGAAATAATCTCTGTTTTGCAGAATGGAGGTGTAAAATGGTGTCCTAGAGCAGTCTTAGGGACAATATATTCTGCTCTTTTGATATAGATGCATAGAGGCATTGATGAAAAGAGTATTAGTAACTCTACAGATTCAATTCTTGCCAAGAAAAGCATAACAAATTTATTATGTAAAAACAAAACTAAAACCAAAACCAAACAAATAAAACGTTGCATGCAGTGATGCAGGATAGAAAATAATTGATTTAGAGCTGTTGATTTTGCTGTGAAGTATTTTGGCTTTTATCTGGCAGCCATAACATAGTAGAAAACATAGAGGTCATGAACTGAACTGCAGAAAAGGGGATGGAGAAAAAAATACATACCTTTCTTTTCTGCAAAATTACTGCACAGAGTCTGAAAAAAATTCATAAGGTAAAATAATGTGTTTTGTCTTGTCAGAAGTTTTGGCTTTCTGTTAACTTGAGGAAAAAGACAGCCACATGGAAAAACAGATTTCCAAGGTTACTGCTGAAGAATAGGCAAGACTGTGTAATTTCCTTAGGGAACCAATTTCTTCATATTTAATTTCCACAAAAGTTTCAGCACTTACTACTGTGAATGCTGATTAAATTCAATTTTAATTTTGAGTAGTTGTATGTTAGCCAGAATCAAGTCTTTCTTTATTTATTTGATTTTGAAATTTAAACCTTACGCAGTGCTAGTTATATAAATCATAGAATTGCAACAATGTCATTAGAGCTCTACAGCTAATCAGCACAACTCCAAGCCTGAGCATTCATCACTGAAGGGTTACATGAGGAGGAGGAAGTGTATGCTGTACTGTGGCTTGAGTGGTTCCACCGAAAGAGTGCAGACAATTTCATGAAAAGTTCATGAACAGATAAAGACTAAGTTGTTAGCTGCATGAATAAAAATGAATTATTCATCCATCTTTGTAATAGAAATCTGGCTGACAACTATGTTAGTCAAGATACCGAGAACACATTTGCAGATGCTATTTTAAAATCAGGACTGGAAGTTTCCATAAAAACTGCAATGATTCTTCATGAACAATAAAAAAGAAAAAATAGGACTTAGTTTAATTTAATTTCATGTCCTACCTTTAATCTCTGTAATTCTATTGTCTAAGAAATTAGACAGCTACAAGCTTGAGATCTGATTTAATGCTGTATTTTCTACTGATAAATTAGTCAGGCAAAATATGGTTTGGATATATGCATATTTTGCCTTTGGCATCAAGCTGTGTTGCAGTTCTTGTTTGCCTTGATGTATATCACCTTCTCATCTAGGAAAATGAAGAGCTACACTTTAACTGCAGATAAAAAAACCCTACAGGTTAAACAATGGAAAAAGCTTTTCTTCAAGCTAGTGTAGGAAACAGAAGACAGGATGCCTACTCAAAGTATATAAAAATAAGATCTTATGGGAGCATTCGGTTGCTTACAGAAGATCTTAAAGTTGATAGAAATTGTTATGTTCAGACCATGTTCTGTAAAATATTGTATATTAAATGACTACACACGATAAGCAAAGGAAGAATGGAAACATAGGGATATGAAATTGAAGGAAGTGATGAAAGAATAGTTAAAAAAAGGTGAGTGAAGAAAGTGATAGAAGGCTCAGGTGTAATACAGTAAAGCCTGCAGGGAGGGAAAGAAGGAGAAGATTACCTTAGTGAACCCATTTACTCATTTATCCACTGAAGAAAAAAATGGCTGAGAGAGTGAAAAGATCTAGGAGAGAGGACAGCAACCTGTAGCAATGGATACACACAAGTTAGAAGAATTATTTCATTAAATTCCATTATAAATTTAAGCCTACAAGCAATACCTGCAGGTTTTCTGTTTGCTGCAGATAACAAAAACTTTGATTTAAACTCATGTGTTGAGAAATAGTATAATATTTAGGTGGTAATGATTCAACAGTGTGAAAGTGGTTCCATGAGACTTTGGTCTCTGACGGATTAGAGAGTTTTGACCTTGTACAGGGATAATACACTATACTCTTATAAATTCAGAAAGAAATAAGAGAAGATAGGAAAATGTATACATGCAGTAATAAGAAACAAATGGTTGCTTGAAGAAATGCCAAATGTAAGGAAGACACCTTTACAAAAACAGATCTTATTTTACCTTTTGCACTGCATTATTGATTGCCCCATATTTGATATTTTTAGAGGTTTTTTTTTGTGTGTGTGTGGAAATACCTGTATTACTGTTCTACTAAAAAATGTTAATCTTTAAAAAAAAAAAAAAAGAATAACATCTTACAACACAGACAAGATAAAAGTGTGCTTTCACAACTGGAGATTAAAATTGTCCATACTCTAGTGGAAATTATTATGATTGCTGTATTCTTTCAGAGTTTTTGAAATCCAGTGTTTCAGTAGTGGGGAAGTAATTATGAGATACAGGTGAAAGATAATTCCATTCTCTTTACAGTGCATGTAGTCACTTTCCTGGTTTCATTGGTCAAAGTTTTGGATGATAGTCATGCAGTCTGTTGAAATTTTTTGTACCTAGACATGCCCTTGTCATACACATCCTGCAGCAGGAGCAGTAGAAGCCCATAAGCAGGCACTGGCAAGGGCACGCTTTCCCAGGGAATGCTACATTAAAAGGTACAATGAGCACAGCTACATAAGATGTCTGCAGTATTTAATCAAAAAACTGAACAATTTTTTTGTAGCAAAGAAAGCCACAAAATGGTCAGCCATAGCTGTTTAGAGGAATTATCTTGTTGCAAAATTATAGTTCATTTAAGGAATATAGGCAAGGATCAGAGGCAGAGGGGATATATTACTAATATAGGGATTATTTTCTACAGATCCTCAACAGTTACATGACTTGGGAACTTAGAGAGAAATATTATAACAAGAATATCTCAATTTCATTACTTACTTTGTTTTCCTATTGATTCCTTTTACAGATCTTGTGATGTTATGGCACTTAAGAATTGCATCTATAGCTGTTTTCTGGGAAAAAAACCATCACTGTAGCTGCTAATTGTCAGACTCTGGGGTTTTTTTATCTACTAGATTTATCTTAACCCTCATGAAGAGTAAGAGACTTGACAGTTTTATTTTACTTGGTCATTATTTCCTATCTCTGTTGAGCACCAAATTTTTCCATTTATATTTAATTTCATAGTAGTTTTGTTTTAATGTTTTAAACTACCACTGTTCATGCATAATAAATATATTACTTCCCCTCTGGAAAATTATCAGTTATTTATCTATGCAGTTCTTGACAAAGTCAGTTATTTTTTATAATTAATATATTAATAATTCAAAAGGAGCATAGATTTATAAATTATATGTTAGCAGCATACAAACCCCAAATAATGCTGGATCAGTAAAGTCTTAAAGTGTGTCATCACCATTATCACCCATTTTGACTGTTTATATTATTATGGTTAAAAAATAGGATTGTTTTATGTGGCTGAAATCTATGATCACGGCAATAGTTTTGTAAAATAGGCTTTTAGGATAACAATTACTTTCTAATAGATGTAAAAGAAAAAGAAACAAACAAAAAAACTAGCACAAAAAAGGTATTTTGTAGCTATTTTCTTCAGTTGTTCATTAGAAGATATATTTTAATGTGTCTTTCGTGATTTAAAATAACCTAATGTTGAATATCTAAGTTGAGCATACTAATGGGGGGGATACAAGAGCTCAGAATAAAAATTATGGGAGCCTTTTAGATGTGTATAGAACATGGGATGCTATAGCTAGTCTTCAATAATTTTTTTTCCATAAAACAAGCTTTTAAAATACATTCTTTTTACAAAGCCAGCATTATAATTAATCTCTGTAACTAAGCAAGTCTAAAGATACTTGATAGGGGAAGTTTAGATGTTGATAGTACTGTGATACCTGCCTCTTGCCCAGGCAGTTAAGTTACTCTCCCTTGCAGGAGGACACATGGTAGAGCATTCTTTCTCACAGAGGGAGAGTGGCTTAGGGGCTGAGTGTGGAGCAGGTGGTGGGAGAGCAGGGGAATGGAACTGAAAGAGAGTCAAAGATCCTCTTCCATATCTCCTTTAAACCCAATACCCTCCTCCAGCCCCATGTAGTCTCAGAGTAAGGGAATAAAAATGACTGGACCAGGAGGAGATGATGAATACCACGTCCCACAAGGACACTGGCTGTAACTGTACAAGCTGTAACTTTTGTCAGAGCTGCAAATTTTTTTTTATGTGTGGACAGTGTTAAAAAGTATTCTATTTTAAATACAATAATTCTATTTTTAATACAATAATATGCATTTTAATATATTTGAGTACATTTATATTCTATTTTTAATAAGATATTTGAGTTGTATTTTAAAGAAAAACAATAAATTCACTCACTGGGGGCATTTTAAGAAGTAACACTGTTTCTTAACTACACATCTTTCACTGACAGTAGTTATTCAGAGCTCTTTTTTCAGGATTGTGTGTGCACTTAACACAACTCATGAGAGCATGGGTAGAACTAGTCAAGAGAAGTGTTCAGATAATAGTTGCCAATGGAGATTAAACAAAAAAGAGGCTTCTACAAGGAACTGGTAATGACTACTTTTTAGAACTTGAGCCTTAAACTCTTTTGAAAATGCATCCCTTACATTTGTATTTTAACAGCAGAAGGAAATACTGGATCAGAGTTTTAATTATATATTTTACCCCCTTTTTAAGAGTGTAACACATGCTGTGTATCTGGAGAAGAGTGTTCAAAATCTTGCATTACAGACACACTTTTGCCACCGACTTTCTTAAGTCAGGCCTGAAAGATATCTTGCCTCTTCAAATCTATCAAATATTTTGAACACAACCAAAGTCATAAATACCATTTTAAAGCAAAGCAATATTTACTTGGGATGTTTTACTTCAGTCAGTCCCTATCATCTTCAGAAAATCCTGCCACAGCAGAGCTAAAGTCAATAAAAGAAAGAAAGATCTTTAAATTGTTTAAGTCACTTTAAAGTTGTGTGGGAATAAACACCTTATTTTAATTTTCAAATGGTGATTCACATTCAAGGTCCTCTGCAGGTATCTAGGCCTAGTTCACTAAAGGCACCCTAAACCACAGGAAATAACTCTTATTCCTTCAGCCCTGCTGATAAAATGTCTTCTGTGCCATAGAGAAGAGACCAGGTCTCTTTTTTTTTTTAAGCTTCTCACATGGATAATGATAGGAATAGAAGCAGGATGGTAATCAAGTAACTATGAATTTCATAGAGAGTGATAGAATAGATTTGCAAACAAAAGGTAGCAGAATAGGATTTTAGTTATGGATTTTTAACATTTCTTAATGTTAATTACCAGAATGCTCAAAGACATATCCACAAAAATAGCAGTTTGGATTATGTCCTAAACTTTTTTCTTATAATGCAAGAAGATCACTGCCTTTTAGTGCAGCATTTGTGGCAAGTTTCTAAGTACTACCAAGCACTTTGTGAACAAATTACGGCTATAGAAATACATAAACAGTTCAAAGCAAAGCAAATTTGCAAATAGAAAGTATTAGGTGTCTTGAGCATGGTGAGATGATGATTTATTTATTTATGTTTCCATCTCACGAAAATGCATTTTATACATTATCTTCATATTGTGTGTGAAATACTGTGGGGGGATGTATGTATAGCAACAGTTATGATTTTATTCCTGCCATTATTTGTTGCACAGTTTCCTAAAGACTTACCGTGTTATATTCAGGAATGGCCTTGGACTATTTGTCTAAATCAGCACAAACCTCACCACCACTTGTCAAAAGCTTGCTATCTTATTCCATCATTTGATGAGTGCGGACTTGAGCACAGTCAAGATAAAACAAATGAAGCCAGACAGAATTCCCTATTCACTATTTATAGTATGCAGGAGTTTTCTAACTCTGTATATTTGTCACACGTATTTGGATATTAAAGAGGATGTAAAGGGTCTGTACTTGCTATTCAGGATAATGGAATTCAGGGAATGAAGCTTTCTTAAACATTCCATTAGTTTTGTACCTGCTCTACATATTATTTACATATTACATATTACAATTTATTTACATATTTCACCTTCTGAAGATTTCCATATATATTTGAGAGAGAGAGAAACTGCCCAAGAAGGGTTAGTTCCTTGTACCAGTCTCTGAGAAATATAGTAGACAGCTCCTGCAACCTTAATCACTTTAAGAGAAGCATTTATTAACCCTCAGGGGAATATTTGCTGTTTCAAGGTTTTGTAGTGATAATGTGAGTTCTACTGGCTTTACTGTTAATAGGGAATGCACAGTCTTAACAGTTAATCTATATTCAGCTTGAGGTATTTCAAATGTCTAAATCACTTACTACTAAAGGATTTATACACAAGCATAATGCCATTTGTAATGATATTACAGCAATATACAATATTTAATCAACCTCTTTTGGACCGTGCAACTCAGCTTCAAGAGTTTATCCATCAGTTCTACCTTATCCTAACTGGAAATCCATGACAGGCACACCTATACTGGAGTTATTAAATATGTTCCAAGATTGTGTCTTTGCCTCTACCCTTTCACTTTTGCAGCAACTTTGGCTCGTAGATGCTGTCTCACCACAAGTTCCAGTTGCACTAGAATACCATATATTGCAAGCCAAGCAGCCTAATAATGTTGTGCTCTGTACATGTGTTTGCCGGTCTGTATCCCTTCTGGCTTCCTCATTTCACAGAGCAAATGCCTAAAGAAACATGGCAAAGCATTACATGGAAAGTCTTCTAGGGGGCAGGCTTTCTTCGTCCTGTTGCATATATGAAAAATGGTTAATTTGAGCCAGGTTGGCTGATTTATCATGCTTACTTTGATTACTGTGGAAATATGTTTTGAACCAAAACCGTCATGTTTATGGGAGCTGACAGGCTGATGCTTTTGTGTCATAAGAAACAAGACCTTCTCCTTGGCTTATACACTTAAAATGAGATTGTTATATTCCAAAGGGTACTGGTTTTGCTCTTTTTTCCCAATCTTCCTGTTATTAGAAATTCCAAATGTAAGTGTTGAAATGCTTAGATGTTCACATCACAAGTATGTACTATGTGCTGTAAAGACACTATATGGAAAGTTTATGCCTACCTCTCTGGATAGCATATATATGTTTATCTTTGTAGCTCTATAAAGGGCCTATATATATACATATGTAAAGTACAGTATACCCTATATTGCTTAATTGTACTTAGACCAACTAAATATTGCAATATTAATATAGAAAGCATGTATGTGTACAGATATAGAAGATATATTAAAAAAAAAAAATAGAAACTGTTTAAACTGCAAACTGTGAGCCCAAATTTTCCAAACTTGCCAAATTTGAGTTTCTGTAGTTTTTGTAACAATCCTGGTTTCCTTTTGAAGAGAGGTTTAAACAGAAACTTTTGAAGGATTCATAAAAAGGGCTGGTGCGACTGGAATGTTTGCATAAGGCTGAGGAAATAAGAAAGAAATTTTGGACAGAATCACATCTCTAATCGTCTTGAAAAGAACTTAACCCATTGTAAAACTGCAACAGTATAAATGGAAATCAATTGGATTGATTTTTGAGGAACTTACTGTAGTGCTGCCAGTTCAAAACTCAATTAAACACTCTATTTAGTGATAAGGTCATTAATGACCAATAGTTTCACTTAAAGTATAAAATCTACAGATTTTTTTCAGTGCATTTTGTGACTTTTAAGATTGTAATTTATTTAGTATTATGAATCTATAATATGCATTATGATCCACTCAACTCTTGCTTTTTCACTGGTGTATGAAAAATTTATCTGGATTATTTCTATGAATGCTAATGGAACTCCACTTTCATAATTCCTACTGTAATCAGCCCTGGGATTTGGCCCAATTAATATGAAACAGTCAATTTTCATGGTATATCTGATTTAAATGGCAAGGTTTCATGGTGGTGGTGATGGTGGAGTGCTGCAGGTTTGGCCTCAATGAGAAGGCACCAGGATCTGATCCATGTCATACACAGCAGTTTGTAATGGACCCATTGAAGAACACAGCTGAGCCCATCAGCCAAGCATTCCTGTATTACAACATATTTCAGTGGGGGTGAAAAATGCTTTATGGCTGCTCTGTGAGAGAGGTGTGAGAGAAATGTGAGAAAAACATCCCTGCACACAACAAAGTCAGTGGAGAAGCAGGGGGAGGAGATGTTTCCAGTACTGGAGCTGAGATTCCCCTGCCGCCTGTGGTGCAGCCCATGGTGAGGCAGCTGTGACCCTGCAGCCCAGGGAGGTCCATGGGGATGAAGAGATCCACCTGCAGCCCATGGGGGAGACTCACAGTGGAACATGTGGATTCCTGTAGTGACTGTGACCCAGTGGAGAGAGCTTATGCTGGAATAGGCTCTTGGCAGGCTCTATGGTTCTATGAAGAGAGAAGCCTATGCTGGAGCAGTTTGGCTGGAAGGAGGTGCAGTCCATGGAAGACCCACGCAGAAGCTGTCTGTTTCTGAATGACTGCACCTTATGGAAGGGATCCATGGTGCAGGAGGAGTTTGTGAAGAACTGCAGTCCATAGGAAGAATCCATGTTGGAGAGGTTCATGAAGGACTTTGGTCTATGGAAAGGACCAAATGCTAGAAAGGGGAAGAATATGGGAAGGAAGACTCATCAAGGTGTATGAACATACCTATGTCCTGTTTTCCATACTCCTGCAATTCTCGGGGGTAAAAAAGCAGAAGAGTCAGAGGTGAAGGTGAACCAGCTGGAGGGATGGGGGAATGGAAAAAAAAATTTTAGACTTATTTTTCATTATTCTACTTGGTCTACTTGACAATGAATTAAAATAATTTCCCCTAGTTGAGTCTGTTCTGCCCATAATGATATTTTCTGAGTGGTCTCTCTGTCCTTATCTTAACTGTATTTTCTCCCCTTGTCCTGTTGACTAGGCACAGTTTGATGAGCATGTGATGACCTGTCAGGTCAACTAACCATAGTAATTTTGTTGGCGCCTGACTTGGGAATTTTAAAGAATTCAAGGTAAGGACAGTAACTGGGAGAGCTAACAAGCAAAACATAGACTGAACTTTGCTAGAGAGCAAAATAACTCTGGGGAATACCTGTTATAATTTTGCTGAAGAGATGAGGGCTTGTGTGTGTAAATTCCAGCAGGTCTTCTAGTAGGAAATGCAGCCTGGGGAGGACTGGTAGTCTGCATCTAAAGGATTATACCGCTCATAAAGGGCCTCATGCTGGAGGTGGGGAAAAGTGTGAGGAGGAAGGAGCTGTTACAGACTGAGCAGAATCCCATTTCCCTATCCCTCGGTGTTACTCAGAGCAGGGTGGATAGAAGAATTTGGAATGAAGGAATAAAATTGAGCCTAAGGCTGGGATAAAGGTGTTCTAGTTTTTTTCTTTATTTTTCCCCATCCTACTCTATTTTTAATTGGTAATTAATTTCCCCAGGTGAAGTCTGTTTTGCCTGTGACTGATTTCCCTATTTTTCCCTCAACTCATAAGCATTTTTATCTTGTTTTCTCCTCAAATTCTGTTGAGGAGATGGAGGAATGGAGCATTTTTCTAAGCCCCTGACAGCCAGCTGAGGGAGATCAACCCACTACAAGTGGCTTGACATCATCTTGCTGCTCGAAACTTACAAAGCTGACCTACTTTCCCGGAAAACTATACAAGAACACTGTAGGCTGAATGTAAAGGAGAAATTCCTGAAAATCTGCAAACAGTAAGGATATCTTTTGGAACTGATTTTATATTCCACAATTATGTTGTTATCCTGGTTTAACTACATAATCAAACACGGAGTAGACAACATGCAACCACACTTACGTCAGTGTTTCGTTATGTGTTACATTATGTGGTCTGATAGTGCTGTGTCTGAAGTAGAGGAGAGCATAAGAGTGGTGAATAGAAAGCAAGCAATCAGTGTTCAGCTGTCAGCCAACTTGACAGCTCAGACCTAGTTTAAAAAGGCTGGCATTCTGCTCACCAGTAGCTGTTAGTTAGTGCATGAGGTTAATCATCTCTAGTACTTCTAAGGATTCACTCAGAAAAGTGAAGTACAGAAAACTCATTGGGAAGATGATGACATTATGGAAAAAAACACTGTGCTATAAACCAACTTTTTATACAAATGCTTCAGCTTTGAAATTGAACATTGGAAGATTCACTCGCCTGCAACTGTGGCCACAGAGAAATTTCTTGCAGTGTTAATAAATTATTCTCTAAACATATTTCTGAGAGATGGAATTTCCTTTTAATTGCAGGAACTGAAAATGGATTCTAGAAATCCATCTCATGCTGAAGGAGAAAACATAATCATGACTGCTATCTTTTGTGTGCTTACTCAGGGGAAAAAAAAAAAGTTTTAATTAACTTTATCTTATGGCGTTTTTAAATGTGTTTGTATGATGTTTCATTCAAGGAGTGGGCTCTAGATCCTGAGTGAGAGTATTTTTTAATATTGAGAAGATGGGTGTGAGCTCAGATATACCTTTCTTTGGACATTTAAAAAAAATTCCTTCAAAGAGCTGCATCTTCTTAAGGAGAGTACAGGAACTGAAGTGCTCAGCTGTCTTTTGAGATTCAAATTTTCAAGTTTTCCTATTTGATTTGTCAGTAATCTGCTCTCCTCTTTTTAAGACTTTACATATCCAGATGAAAAGTAACTGATTTCATCTGTAGTTCAAGTATTCAATACAAGTACTTTCTGCCATTCCTTCCTACCTTTTCTCCTTTGGTTTCACACTGTATCTTATGAATACTATTATTTTCTCCACATATTTCAGAAACAGCTTGCATAATTTTTGTGCATTCATCTCTGCTTTTATCTGGCAGCATTATTTTTGTTATCATTACAGCTGCATTTTCCTGAACTATTTTCTTGGACTGCATTTTCAGAAAGGCTCATGCTGTTTAAAGTTATCACATGGAGGCCCACTTTATTCCAGTTTTGCCCCTAATTGCTGTGTCTGTCTGATTAAACTGTCTCCTAGAATGTCTTTAGCCAGACCCCATTGTTTTACATTTCAGGGGTAATTTTATCACACATACTTGATTCAATTTTGTTGTTTGGACTGAATATTCTTTGGAATTCTTCTTCCCCTACTTTAGAATTTGAATTTTATTCAGCTATGTTCCCACACTTTCTCATTGAATTCATAAGTTATCTCAGATGTCACCCAAAGCTGAATTTATCCAGAGGTGATTTCTAGGTTGAGTGGTAGTTAGCCTCTTCCTTCTCAAATGTTGTAATTAAAAAATAAAACAAAATTCTACTGAAAGAAGCTTTTTCACAGACTTTATAATCTGTGTTATATAATTCTTAAGTATTTTATGTGACTTACAGAAATGATACAGTTTTACTTTATACAGATACTGCCAGACTTGATTACTGTCCTGTTTTATGTGTGAACTCTATGCAAATACTATCAGTCTTAATTGCAGAAATGTTAGCTGCTATTACAGGTTGCTCACTTTGTCTCCTTTTAACAAGCGTGGTCTCCTTTAGCTAGCCTTTTCTATCTTAATGTTTATTTCTTTAATCTCAGTTCTGTTCTCCCGTTAATGAGACTATAATTGTCCCTTTAAAATGAATTGAGGAATTGAACAAATTGCAGCACTTCCCTGGAATTTTATGCAATGTATATTGTTGTATCTGCTTATTAAAGAAGATACTGCTTTGTCTTGGGGTTTAGATGTTTTGTTTTCTTTGATTTCTTTGCAGTCAAGAAGTCTGAATTAGTTTATGCTTAAAATGTTACTCTATGCCCATTGCAAAAAAGAGGAATGCACAAAATCTTAGGGGAAATAAATTTCAGAATACTGACATCAACCACCCTCCCATCCTCCTTATACTCAGCTATCTTATCAGCAATGCCAGGGTAGATAAAACAAACTGTGTATTTGTATAAAATGAATACGTAAGTATCAGTAGTTACATATTATCTGGATAAACAATAACTTTGCCATATTTTTGTTGGAAATTTAAAGATCTATTCTCATTTGGAATGCATGCCCTAATTTTCTACAGTAGAGGCATATAATAGGGAAATTAAATATGTGATCACTCAGGAAAAAGTTTGTGAAGCAATTATATGACTGAGAATATGACTGTGCCAGTGCTGTAACCTAAACATTGTGTGATTGTCACTTTGGGTGTAAAAATCTCTCTAATTTTGTTAAAGATATAGGGGTTCCTTACTTCACAAAGTGCAATTAAAGTTAATTACATTAACAGGGGTGAAAAGATGCACTTAGTAACAGAGATTTTTTTCTTATTAGAAATTAGAAAGAATGAACACTTTAATTTTATTTTACATTATTAAGGATTAAATAAAGTGGCAATTCTTAAATTACTGTATTTTGTATTCTATATAAAAAGACATTTATTCATTCACAGTCCCACTTTCATCTACCTGCAATGGACATAGGGAAAGGTCAGAATAAAATCCAGATTTTTCCAGTGCTATTACAATGGACGAGAAGCAAAAGTTTACTTTATATGGTGTTTAAAATGCTTTAAAATTTGAATAATAATGTGGAACAATCTCAAACATTGAAAATAAATTTTGAATCCTTTTATTTTGTCTGTCCACTTGAGATACCAAAATTGAATTTTTAAAATACATTTGAATAATACTCTCCAAAAGTTGAAGTGCTGAATGATAATATTTTAAATGATGGTGACAATGTCCAACGTGAATGATGACAATTTGGTGTAGACACTATAAAGTCAAGTAATGAAGTAAGAAAGAACATTATTATACATTACTATGCTTTTTACTTTCAAAAGCTATTTTAGAACATCTTGCTTTTTCAAAGTGCAATTTTCTTTTGGAGTTCCTTACAGCATATGATTCCTGAAACATGCTTTATCATAATTTATCTGGAATTCTGCCTAAAGTAAGAAGAAATTACCTAATCAGTAAAGGATTTTTATTTTTTTTTCCTGCACCTTTTGTGTTAAATTGATTCACAGAATTCTCAGAATTCACAGAATCACAAGGTTGGAAGAGACCTTCAAGATCATCGAGTCCAGCCCATGTCCTAACATCTCAACTAAACCATGGCACCAAGTGCCACATCCAGTCTGTTTTTAAACACATCCAGGGATGGTGACTCCACCACCTCCCCGGGTAGACTATTCCAGTACTTTATCACTCTTTCCATAAAAAAGTTTTCCCAATATTCAACCTATATTTCCCTTGGTGCAGCTTGAGATGATGTCCTCTCGTTCTGTCAGTTGCTGCCTGGAGAAAGAGACCAACCCCCACCTGACCACAAACACCTTTCAGGAAGTTGTAGAGAGTGATGAGGTCACCCCTGAGTCTCCTTTTCTCCAGGCTAAACAACCCCAGCTCCCTCAGCCATTCCCCACAGGACTTGTGTTCCAAGCCCCTCACCAGCCTTGTTGCCTCCTCTGGATGCGCTCAAGCGTCTCAACGTCCTTCCTGAACTGAGGGCCCAGAACTGGACACAGCCCTCGAGGTGCCTCATCACACAGCCTCACCAGTGCCGAGTTCAGGGGGAGAATGATCTCCCTGCTCCTGCTGGCCACACCAGTCCTGGTACAGGCCAGGATGCCATTGGCCTTCTTGGCCACCAGGGCACACTGCTGGCTCATGTCCAGCTGGCTGTCCCCAGTACCCCCAGGTCCCTTTCTGCCTGGGCACTGTCCAGCCACAGCGTCCCCAGCCTGTAACATTGCAGGGGGTTATTGTGGCCAAAATGTAGCACCGGGCCTACATTTGGACTTGGACTGGGACTTATTAAACTTCATCTTGTTGGACTCTGCCCATCCATCCAACTGTTCCAGGTCTCTCTGCAGAGCTCTCTTCCCTTCCAACAGATCAGCATACACTCCCAGCTTAGTGTCCTCTGCAAATTTACTAATGAGGGACTCAGTTCCCTCATCCATGTCATCAATAAAAATATTGAGCAGAACTGGCCCCAGCACAGACCCCTGAGGGACACCACTGGTGCCCAGCCCCCAGTTGGATGCAGCACCGTTCACCACCACTCTCTGGGCCCGGCCATCCAGCCAGTTCCTAACCCAGCACTGAGTGCTCCTGCCCAAGCCGAGGGCTGCCAGCTGTTCAGGAGTGTGCTGTGGGAGACAGTGTCAAAGCCTTGCTGAAGTCCAAACAGACAACATCCACAGCTTTTCCTGCATCCACCAGCTGGGTCACCTGGTCATAAAGGGAGATCAGGTTGGCCAAACATGACCTACCCCTCCTAAACCCATGCTGGCTGGGTCTGATACCCTGGCCATCCTGTGTGTGCTGTGTGATGGCACTCAGTATAAACAGCTCCATTACCTTACTGGGTACTTAGGTCAGGCTGACTGGCCTGAAATTACTAGGATCCTCCTTCCCACCCTTTATGTGAATGGGTGTCACATTGGCCAGCTTCCAGTCATTTGGAACCTCACCAGTGAGTCAGGACTGTTGGTAAATGATGGAGAGCAGCTTCACAAGCTCATCTGCCATCTCCCTCATCACCCTAGGATGGATCCCATCTGGGCCCATAGATTTATCAATATCCAAACATCTCAGCAGTTCTCTGACTGCCTCCTCCTGGATCACAGGGGGACCATTCTGCTCCCTGACACCATCAACCAACCCAAGAGGACAGCTGTCCAGAAGGCAAGTTGTTTTCCCACTAAAAACTGAGGCAAAGAAGGCATTGAGCACTTCTGCCTTCTCCCCATCTGCAGTTACTAAGTCCCCTTCTGAATCTAATAAAAAACAAAGGTTGGTCTTACCCTTCCTTTTACCATTAATATATTTGTAAAAACATTTTTTATTATCCTTTACAGAAGTCACCATTTTAAGTTCAAACTGAGCTTTGGCCTCCCTAATATTTTTCCTACATGCTCTAGCAGCCCCCTTAAGTACTTCCTGAGAGACCTGACCCTCCTTCCAAAGATGATACATCCTCTTTTTATTCCTAAGTTCCTCCAAAACCTCCTTGCCCATCCAGGCTGGATGTTTACCTTGTTGACTTGTCTTTTGGCACATAGGGACAGTCTGTTCCTGTGCCCTCAAGATCTCTGTTCTGAAGCACACCCAGCTTTCCTGAGCTCCTTTGTTTCTAAGGGCTGCTTCCCAGGGAACTCTCTGAATAAGTCTCCTAAATAGGCCAAAGTCTGCCCTCCAGAAGTCCAATATAAAAGTCTTATTCGTGCTCCTCCTGATTTCACCAAATACTGAGAACTCTACAATTTCATGATCACTGTGCCCCAAGTGGCCTCCAACCACCACATCTCCCACCAGCCCATCTCTATTTGCAAATAACAGATCTAACATAGTCCCTCCCCTGGTGGGCTCACCCACCAGCTGTGACAAAAAGTTGTCCTCCACACACTTTAAAAACTTCCTGGACTGCCTCTTTTCTGCTGTATTACGTTCCCAACAGATGTCTGGCAGACTGAAGTCACCTTCAAGTACAAGGGCAGATGATCCTGAGACATTCTCCAATTTATAGAAAAAGTTGTCCACCTCTTCCTGATTGGGTGGACGATGACAGACTCCTAGCAGGATGTCAGCCTTGTTGGCTTTCCCCTTAATTCTTACCTACAAACCTAGCTTAAAGCCCTCTCAATGAGTTCTTCCAGTTCATGAGCCAAAAACCTTCTGCCCTTAACAGAGAGATGCATCCAATATTCAAGCAATTTAAAGTGTTTCATCATTTCTAAATTATTACTTTTTTTTAAAATCTGTGGTTCAGAGTGAGCCTACAGTGTCACTATATAAGAAGAGAAGGGAAGCGTTGGTCAGGTTTTTCAGGAGTGGGCAGTGAACTTAAATCATCCTCTTCCTTAGAAAATATAGCTCTGGAAAACCAAAGATAGTGTTTTTCACAAAAGGCAACAGCTATTAAATATTGTTCCCATCTGAAGTGTTTGAGAATGTAAATGAAAATAATTTTAAATCAGTAATTAATAAATCAACTTTGTTTTCTTTTAGTAATTATTTTGTATTAATTGTATTTCAGTCATAAGGGAAGGGGAAATCCTCTTACAGTATTTTCCCAGACAGACTTCTACAGAGATCTATTTCCTTTAGCGGGAAACCATTATTTAGAAAGAGGTTTTAGCCCTAGAGTATCTATTGATTTCTTGAAAACCCTTAGGTGAGGCTCATCAGTTTCAGAAGTACTTTGTGACAAAATTTTTGATATTTTAAAACATATATGTATGAATTTATTTGCAGTTGCAATATTTCAAAAAGATAATTAATCCATTTATGATGTCATTAAGATACAATTTCTCTGTAGTAAGTAATATGAATTGCTAAAGTTATCTATTTTAAAGGCACTAAAATGAAAAGAGCTTGCCTGAGGGTAAAAATCTGTGTGGTTTTTAGTAATACCTAGTTATTAATCTATGTATGAGTGACTGATTTCTAAAAATAAATACAGGAGCCAACTGAAACCAGCTATGGTACATTATAAACATGTAGATAATGAGGAACGTTGTCTCAAATATTTGCATAATATTATGCTTTAGCAATTAATAGATTTGGTCAGCTATTTTCTAAGTATTCTAACAGATCATTCAAATATTAATAAATATGTTTTATATACTTCAGCAATGGTATCTTTGGAACCAGATTTCTTTACATGGGGATGTTTTCATAATTTAAGAATAGTTCTGTTCATACTGGTGCTCTTTGATACTTGCTGATGAGGAACAGCAAATGTAATCCTTTTTTAATGTTAATTTAATTAAGTAATAATCTGTTGCTGACATGGAAGAAATCACCAAGGAAACGGGGCACTGTACTTCTTAGGGGACAGCGGTGTAGTCCGAAATGTATTCAATTTGTGCTGCTTTCTAAGTATTAATGATTAGTGGGGCAAGCCCTATTTTTACCCCACACCAAAGCCTAACTGAACCAAATTATATATCCAAGAAGAATGATGCATCTGCCTTTTTATTATTTTATTAAAAGTGATATTCTGAACCTTTTTTAATTTTCTTCCCCTCCCCCATCAGCCCTAGAGGAAGGTAAAAATTTTAAAAATACTTCTCAAATACTATTTTGTAGCCCAGTAAATGACATGTCTGACTTTATTTTCCTAGGACTCAAGTGCTCTCTGGATGTGACTTCCTTTTTTTCCAACAAGACATCAGAGATACTAGCTGAAGTAGTAAGTTCAAAGTACACTATAATTGCAGTTGTTATGTTGAGAGAACACCTTAAGTAAGAGTCAGGGAGGAAGGAGATGCCTGTGGTACTGTTACTGAATCTTTCTCCCTTTCTGACAACTGACGAAAATGCCAGTCATGTTCCTGTTTCATCCTGCCAGTTAATGAAGACTTTACTTTCTTTCAGTATCTTTTACTGGGGAAGGCTGAATGGATGGTGGAAAGTTGCTAGGTTCAGGGGAATTTTTATTATCCGACTTTAATCTAGAGAAGCAAACTCATAGCAAGGAAGAGTGCTCCCAAGGAAAATTTTAGACTAAGGCACAGAATGGTTGAGGTAGAACCTTTGGATGTCATGTAGTCCAACCTGCTCTGCTGAAGCAGGTTTACCTACATCAGATTGCTAGGGATCAGATCCAGGTGGGTTTTGAAGAATCCATAGAAGAATCTGGGACCTCTCTGAACAACTTATTCCAGTGCTCTGTTAATTTCAAAGTAAAGAAGGTTTTCCTCATATTTAGATGAAGCTTCCTGTCTTTCAGTTTGTGATCATCTCTTGTTCTGTTGCTGGGCACTACTGAAAAATCTGGTTGCATCTTCTTGATACCCACCCTTGAGTTTTATGTATGCATTGGAATACTAAAAACATAGAATGTTTGAGGTTGGCAAAGGCTTTTTATGATCCTGGAGCCAAATTATTAATGAAACACCACCAAAATGACCACTGAACCATGTCCCTATGCTCCACATCTACATGACTTTTTAACACTTCCAGGGATGTTGTTTCCACTTCCATAGGCAGCCTGTTGCAGTGCTTGACAATCATTTAGGTGATGAAGTATTTCCTAATATGTGTTCCTGGTGCAACTTGAGGCCATTTTCTCTCATTCTGTCATTTTTTAGAGAAGAGACTGGCCCCACCTGGCTACACCCTCCTCTCAGGTGGTTGTGGAGAGTGATAAGGTCTCCCCTGACCCTCCTTTTCTCCAGGATAAACACCCCCAGTTCCCTCAGCTGCTCCTCACAGGACTGTGCTAGACCCTTCACCAACTCCATTGCCCTTCTCTGGACTCACTCCAGCCCCTTAATGTTTTTCTTGCCACGAGGGTCCCAAAACTGAACAGGGGATTGAAAGTGTGGCATGACCAGTGCCACATACAGAGGGACAATCACTGCCCTGGTTCTGCTGGCTACTGTTTCTGATACAAACCAGGATGCCATTGGCCTTCTAGGCCACTGACACAGCTGGCTCATGTTCAGACACTGTTGACCAGCACCTCCAGGTCCTTTTCTGGTGGACAGCTTCTCAGAAACTCTGTCCTCAGCCTGCAACACTACCTGAGGCTGTTGTGACCCAAGGGCAGGACCCTGCACTTCACCTCATGGAACCTTGGCCCATTGGTCCATCTTGTCCACACCCTTTTGTAGCGCTTTTTTTTCTCCAGCAGACCAACACTCCCACCCAGTTTGGTGTCATCTTCAGATTTACTGAGAGCGTACTTGATAAGGATATGAAGCAGAACTGGTCCAAATACAAAGCTCTGGGAAACCCCACTAGTGACCAGCCACCAACTGCTTTCAGATCCTTTCACCACCACTTTCTCAGCTCTGCCATCCAGACAGATTTTTCCTTAGTGAATGGTTCAACTGTCCAAGCCATGAGCAGCCAGTATCTGCAGCACAATGCTGTAGAAAATGGTGCAAATGGTTTTACTAAAATCCATAGACAACATCCACAGCCCTTTCCTCATCAACTAAGTGCTTCAGTTTTCATAGAAAGAGATCAGGTTGGTCAGGTTAGCCACAAACCGATGCTGGCTAGGTCTGATCCTCTGGCTGTTCTGCACATGCCACTAAAGATGATCTGTTCCATTACCTACCCCACCAGAGAAGGCAGGCTGACAGGCCTGTAGGTCCCCAGATCTTTCTTCTGTGTGGATCTCTGTCCAATAGCCCAGCCCTCAAGCTGTGTTAGTGCATGGGGAAATTTATTGACATGCCCATGATTCTACATTTGACTTCATTGAACTTCATTAGGTTCATTATGCTCTCGAGCATGTTCAGGTCTCAGTGAATGACAGCACAGCTTCTGGTGTATCAGTCCCCCACAGAAGCAAAGAAGGTATGGAAAAGAAATATAATCAGGAATGAACACCATGAGGCTCTATATGATTCATAGACACTGTAAATCACACAGGTGTGATATGGCCATGGAATGGCAGTGGGTCACCATTGAGCCTCAGAGACCGCAGTGGTTCCTTTAAGGGGCATGAGTAATGCATATTAGTAGTGTTATGCAGACATGTTTATTTTTTATCTGTAGAACTTGTGATAAATATGCCATATTCAGTTTAAAGGTCATAGAAATATGAGATTTTCTTATTTGTCTTGTAGGATCAGAAAGACTTGTCATTCCAAATATAGGCTATTTTTTTTCTTTTTTTTTTTTTTAAGGGAGAATCAAGAAAATTTCTTGCCTTAGAATATGTATTTCCCTTGCTATGTAGCCAAATTGTAATGTATATTTGCTTTAATGCATGGTTTTTCTGGTTGTTATTATTTTTTTTGCCATTTCCTTGAGGGGGAGGAATGGCTTTGTTGTATACATTGACAGCTTTTTGTCTCAAATGGATCGACAAATAAATTCAGATCTTTTAAAAAAATGTTTTCAAGAGAGTAGATCCAAACTTCAGAATAGCAACAGAGCTGAATCCCTTGTTGGTTATAAACACTCCAAGCACAAGCTTGAATAAATAGCTCTGTTTCAGGTCAACTGGCTCCTGCTGCAGCCATTTACTGCTTCTTCCTCTGACAGGGAGGCAGATTTTGCCTTGGATTTTTCCAGATGTAGCAACTGTACTCTCTTCTCTGTTCCGTTTTGATTGTAGCAGCTAATTTCTATTTTCTTTGATTACCTTTCACTTTAAAGGATCTTGTAATGTTGCAGTTTAGATTCAGTGTTGCTCTCTGGAAAGAATTCAACAACCTTTAGGCTTTAAACTGTGATGAAAAACACCATTACTGAATGATTTAAAATCAATGAGGTTTACTGCAGAGCTTTAACTTGTGCAGAACAAACAACAGGTTATATAAGAAGTCTCTGTAATATCAACCTTTTCAGTAAAGTAATGACTGGGAAATGTGTATCATTGAGGTAAATATAATCATTTGGTCAACCTATTTTAACTCAGGTACCAAATAAGCACTTCTAGAGCTTTTAAAAACAGCGTTTTTTTCAGTGTTGGATGACTGTTACAAACTATAGTTGGAAAGGAACATTTCCATTCCAAATCACCAATATGTAGCAAAAACTATTCCATATGTGTTTCTTTCAGATCTGTTGCATTTTTATTTCCACCAGTGAAAGGGAATTTTAGTAAAATGGCATGGTTATTATACTTTTGGGGTGACATCAAGGAGTAAAGTTGTAAAGGATTTTTGTTCTGTGCTGATCAGCAACACATTGATCTGCAAACATAAGTCCAGAGGACATAAACAGTGGTAAGGGATCTAAATCTAGAAAACAAAAGGAAAGAATGAATTAAATGAAGATTGTAAGCTTGTAACAGAAGCAATTGAAGAAAGCTCTGATAACAGCCTTAAAAATTATAAAAGCGTGCTTCTAAGGGATAATCAGTTCTCTGTGTCCAGTCTAGATAAGACAAGAAGTAATTGGTTTAACTTCCAGGAAGGGAGATTTAGGTTATACATTAGGAAAAATGTTCTAATAGAAAGGACTGCTAAGCATTGCAATAGTTTACCTGTGGATGCTATTGAATGTTCATTGCAGGAGGCTGTCGTGAATGATACTGGTATTTTGCCATCCTTGTTCTGTGCCAAGACCACTGGCTAGATGACCTTTCAGGGCTCTTTTCTGTTCTTTGACTTTAATACTACAACAGATATAAGCTTCTGACTGAGCTGAAGGAGTGTTTTAACAGAAAAAATCCTTATCATAATTAGAGTTTTCCTTGATCTAAAACTGCATCTTGAAGTGGAAGAAGGATTAGAGGAACAGAGCAGGAGTAAGAACCAAGTGACTGGACAGTATATCAGGTTAAAAGACTTTGTGGGTAAGCTAAGTGAGCTACAGGGTAGGGCAAAATGGCTAGGTGTATTACTAACCGTGAAAGAAAATATCACATGCTTTTGGAGAAATTATATTATTTTTGTGAAAGTAGTGGATGGCTCCGAGGGGAGTTTAACACTACATTCACTTTGTGACTTTCAATTTAGAATAATGTAAACAATATTAATGCAAATTTTCTTAAAGCTGGTTACTGCTAAGGGATTTGCTTTAACATTCTACTCTCCTCTGTTTCATTATCAGTTATAAGATTACTATGTTTCAAGGAAACAAAAGCTGAGGAGAGTGAGGCAGAATGCTTTCTGGAAAGACATTTATTCTGACAGTTTTGGTCATGAAGGGATTTGTTTATAACCAAATAAAATTCTCATTTTTTGAATCATAGCTTTGCTGTATATCCGGATGAGACTCTCCACACACTAACCACAAACCAACCTTCAGCGCTGTATCTGCTAATACTGCAGCAGCTCTAGCTTGTTCTGCTTCTCCAGGGCTTTGATGCTAACTCTCAAACTCTGCAAGCATTAACCAGTTTATGTCAACATTGTGCATAATCAGAGTTAAACCACTGCTGGGGGCTAGAACTGCAGTAGAGTCAAACAGTATGCCATGTACCACTATAATACTAACAGCTAGATTTCCTATCAGAGCTCTGCAGTAAGACCATAGCTTATTTCAATTTTATTATAAAACATTTCAGTTTTCTAGACTTCCAGCAGCAGGCATCATATGCATATATTTTGAAGTTAAATAGTTCCTGCTAGTTTTGTTTTCCTCAGCTGCATAATGTATGGACATTAAGGAGGAAAAAGGAATGGAAAGGCAAATATCAACACTGTTCTCTAAAGAGGTAAAATTACACAAGATTCAAACATACACTGAATTCTTCAAGGAGTCCTAGTGTACTAGTGTTCTAGTGAGATGTATGGAAGCTGAGAAAGAGGGGACAGAAATTAGGAGTCAATAAAAATTTCTGTCTTCAGGCCTACTGTATGAGTGGCTAAATACCATGAGACTGACAAATACTTACAGAAGTACAACCTCATGTAAGTTTCCCAGGACTTAGAAAACCCCTGTATTAGAACAAATATTTAAGTATCTGTGTGTATTGAGTGGAATTTTGTTTTTGTTGTTTGTTCCATAGTATGATTTTTCGGGGCTGTAAGGAGGGTGGTAAATTTTCATTCCCTCCCTCCCCCCCTCCCTCCCTCCCTCTCTATTTCTTTCTTTCTCTCTCTCTTGCTCTGTCTCTAAAAAGTTAAAACTACCCCTTTATGTTTCTTGAATGGCTCACATACTGCTACGTTGCTTCAAGAGTAAAACTCACTTTTTTTTGGTACAAATTAACTAACCTGAGTTGCAACTGCTGTTACTTAATGTACTCTACACTGTCTTTCTAAACTGTCTTTTTAATTGAAAATCATAATGGAAAACAACAGGAAATGAAGGCCATGAAAATCTTATTTCTACATAAACCGAGATATAAGGAATTGAGAATAGTGTATTTAAATTTATAAGTCTTAAACAGCAATTGAGAATGATATTTTTTTTTCCAATTCCCCCCAAAAAGGATCAAGAAAATTCTTTTTCATTACTGCTGTTTTGTAAGTAGCACAAACAAAACTGTAAGAATTGTTTTAGTAAGCAGTGAAGATGACTGCAGACTCTTTGATGGAATAATAACATTGCAATTAATATAAGATTATACTTAAAATGTATTTCTACAAATTCTTTAAAACCAAAAAATTAATCAGAATGCATTGTACAATCAGAACTAGTTATTTCCATTTTTCCATAAATATACACTATTTTTATTGCCTTCAATGGGGTCTATAATTACCCTCCAGTCAGCTTCAGTGTTTATTTAATACAACAGCTGTGATGTGCAGAACTAGTATTTTAAGTACCAAAAGACTTCCTTATTGATCAATTTTTCTTTCAGTAAAATGTTCTTCCTACATTTAGATTGAGTGTCTCTTAGAAGTTTGGTTTTGTATAAACTCTTGCTGTGATTCAGGACAACAGAAGTACTGTAGCTTTTGAGTCTTCACTTATTAACACTGTTGCTTCGTGATATTTAGTGACATAAATGCTTAAGATATTTCTATTGAGACTTTTTGGTCCTCTAATTGCTGATCTTTTTTATTGCTTCTGCCTAATACTTGATGAAGAATGAGCTCAAGGTTGCTCAAACAAGACGAAAGAAGAAATCCAAAAATCTATATCTCCTGATAGGTAGTAGAGATTTCCAGCTTTTCAGTGTTAGGCTTCCAGCACTTAAAAACCAAACAGAGTATGCTAGAAGGAGCAAGTGTTTCGTCTGTAGGACAGCTGCTTGACGAGTCACAGAATCACTAAGTCATGTTGGAAGGGGCCACAGTGGGACATGCAGTCCAACCCTCTGATTAAGCAGGGTCACCCTAGAGCACATTTCACAGCATTGCATCCAGATGGTTTTGTAGAATCTTCAGTAAGAGACACTCCAGCAATATCTCTGGGCAAACTGTGCCAGTGCATTGTCACCTGCACAGTAAAGCAATCCTTCCTCGTGCTCAGGTGGAACTTCTGTTCATCTGTTTGCACCCATTGCCTCTTGTCCTATTTCTCGGCATCATCATCCAGAGCCTGGATCCATCCTCTTGGCATCTGTCCCTTCAGATCAGGACATCGATGAGGTCCCTTTGGTTGTCTCTTCTTAAGGCTGAACAGACCCAGCTCCCTCAGCCTTCCTTGTAAGACAGAAGTTACTTTTTAATCATCTTTTTATTCCTCTACAGGGCTTGCTCCACAAGTTTCATGTCTCTCCTGTACTGTGAATCCCAGAACTCAACAGAGCACTCCAGCACCAGGGTTCTCAACCTGCTGGCAATACTTTTCCTAACTCATTCCTAGATACCATTTGCCTTCATGGCCACAAGGGCAAACTGCTGGCTGATGGACAGACAATTGAGGGATTGGAGCAAGGAGTAGTCTAATGTCCCCTGAAAGCCAAACTACTTTATGATTCTATTTCTTTCCCAATGTCACCATAGTGAAAAGTTCAAATTTTATAATCACTTATTATAAAAAAGTATAAATTACTTTTTAAAGCTGAAACAAATAATCAAATTTATTGGTTAATTAGGTTTATTAAGGTAATATCCAAATTTCGGTATAATTGAAAAAATAAAAGAAAAGGAAGCTATAGTGTTGATTTTTTAATATTTCTTTCAATAGCTCATATTGCTAACTGGGGTAGTGTCTGAATCTTCCACAAAGTCCCACACTTATATAACATGTATTCAATTGATCTGCTATGATTTATAGATTAAAGCATAGAAGAAAAATTGTGTAAGACTGAAACCTAGGCCATAATTACCTGATTTAAAGTAAATGGATACTTTGTTCTGTGATTTGAGAGGTAATCTGAAATGAGTCAAACAAATAATTCTTGCAAATAAGGTTGTGTTTTAGTTTGAAGACCTGAAAGATAAGATATATGATAATTTCATTTGCTGTGATGAAATAATATAATTATGGATTGTGTTGGCCTTTGTGTCTCATGAGAGCTAGCAATATACTTCTTTATGTGAAGAAACATTTTTTTTGTTTTACTCCTCAGCTGTAAATATAATACAGATGTTTTATATTAGCATGTAGTATCCGGAGTCCATTTAATGCATTCATGGCTTGTATTACTGTTTCTTTATGCTTATAACTAAGATTTTGGCTAAAATCTTAGTCAAAAACTTAATACAGGCAGCACTTCCCACAGTAATGATTGCTGCTTCTGTTTAACTCTTTTCTGGAAATAGATTCCCTGGCAAAGTGCAAACAATAGCTACAGCTGAATGCACCGCCTAACCACAATGGGGTTTTCTCGTCCCTCTATTTCTGTGGAATATATCAGAAATTTAATTCTAGTATGATCAAGAACTTGTATGTCTGTCTTGATTCATTTTCTTTATAAACCATTATGCTGGTTTTGCATTAACTGATATTTGGTGAGGAGGGAAGAAGCCATCCACGGAAATGATTTTTCTAAGAGAAGGTGCTAAGAGCTTCCTCTGTGCCTAGCAGAAACCAATAGCTGTCTAACTCTGAAAATGGACAACCTATTAAAGCATTTAGAAGCAGTGTCTGCCTCTGTGAGATTAACATTTTAAAGATGGGCCAGCCTGGTGTCCTGGGGTGACTTTATGATGCTTCTATCCCCAGTTGCTTTGTTTATGTTACATATTAAATTCTGCACCTTTAAGACTGGCTCTGAGAGCGAAGTGGGGAAAGAAGAAGTGCGCAGTTTGTGTCCAGAAATGGCACTCACTCCCCTGCATCCTGCTCCTGGACTGTGCTGTCTGCAGCATGGACAGACAGTGGGACAGAGCTCTCCTTTGCTTTTAGTTAGTTTTTAGCAAGCTGAGGCAGAGAAGTTCCCCTGATTGTATTTTTCCCTTTTTCCTTGGATCTGTTCAAACTTGCTCTAGACTAAAAACCCAGACAAGCCCCAGGAGCTCACACCTGTGGCCCACCAGGGCCTGGGCTTTGGCACTTTCCAGCACTGGAGGGACTGATAAAAGACTGAGAGAGCCAAGCTACACCACATGAATATGACTTTTCTGGGTCTGCCATCTCACTGAACAGCGAGAGGTTTTATTGTTTAATATTATTCAATTCTTGTTAAACAAAGTTTTTTCCACTTTTCTCCAAGGAAATATTTTCCTGAACCAGTTGGGGAAGGAGCCGATTGAATTTGCTTTCTGGAGGGACCCGATTCGGAGGCTCTCTCCCAAATTGCCCTAAACCGGGACACCCGGGAAATCTCTCTCTTGGCTTACAGCCTTGAACAAGTAACTGGGAGCCGGGCCCTTCCTGGCCCGCACAGCTGGGCCGAGGCTTTGCCGCGGTACTGACTCATTCTCGGGAAGCCCTCAGGATCCCATTCTGGCACGGCAGCCAGGGCCCGTTCATGGGGGCCGAGCCCTTCCTGGGGACCCTGCTGAGCATCGCCCCTGCGGGTGGTTTGGGGCCCTTCCCAGCAGGGCCGTGCCCGGTCGGTCCTTTCCTCAGTAGCGCCACCAGGGCTGTGCCAGGCTAGGGTTATACCAGCGCTGGGAGCAACCAGGAGCAGGGACCAGGGCCAAGAGTAGCGCCGCAGTCAACACTAGAGGTGGCCCTGAAGCCAAGAGCAGCTGGAGCTGGGAGTAGATGTCCAGCTCATCACAAACCAAGAGCAGCAACATGGCCAGTAGTGCGTGGCCAGAATCGGCACAACTGGGACAGTGGCATGTGGTCGTGTCTGCCTTAGCATGAACTTTGTTTATTTAGTTACTTTGAGCCAGCCATGCTTTGGACAGAAGGACAAAAACAGCAGCAGGAGCTTTTCTTGTTTCCAGCACTCCACATGAAGAAAAGCTCTGAGTGGAGCCAGCAGCCAGCACGGCTCGCACGATGTTGGCAAAGACCCCATGAGCAGCAGTGAGAGGCACAGCGAGCGATCCCCCCAGTGCACAGCCTGGATGAGAGAAGGCTTTCAGCACTGCAGAGCTCTGTAAAAACTGTGTCAGTTTTTATAGAATTATAAAGTTTAAAGTTATAAAACTGGAGAAGAAATGAACTTGCAAACACCAATTCTCTCCTGAGTCAGGAAAATGAAAGGGTGAAGACACGTAAGGAAAACAACATGGGATACTGCGGTCAGTAAAGAAGGAGCCAAATTCTAGTTAGGAGCAGGTTGAGGAGATGCCTTGGTCTTGGGCTGAAATTCTCTTTGTAAGGCTATCATGAAGACATATTTTTCACATATCAGGCTTTGTTTCTTTCTCCCTGTAACTCATGTAGCACATGAGGGGATGCAGCATTCGCCTGCAGCCCATGAGAAAAGGGCACTTGTGCTGGAGCGTGTTGATGCTGGAAACCTGTAATCTAATGACAATCTTGAGCAGAAAGAGAGATGAAAGACTTTACCCCAGGGACAGAAGAAGATAACCCTCTGTTCCTGGAGATAAAAGAAGAGAACTTTTGGGTTTTTATGCTAGAACAGCTCATTCTTAAAATACCCTGCCATGAGTTGATATGGACTATGAAAGCAGCTTTGGGAAAGCTGCAAGGCATGGGGGGGACTTTCACACTGCAAACAGATTTTCCTTTCCTGGGTGGCTGATTCTCTGTGACATTGAAGCCACCAGAGAACTGTTTCTTGTGGAGAAGTCTTCATGACATGGTGAGAGAAAATCCTCTCCCTACAAGAACTGATGAAAGATTAGTGTACAAGTGGTTACTGATTGAAAATCTCGGGTTTTGTCTCTATGTTGTCAGACGGAAAGAAAAGAAGTTGTGGGGAGAAGTATTCTGAAGGTTTTATTCTGATTCTTATTATTCTTTTAGTTCTGTTAATAAATTTTTCTTTATATGTTTTAAGTTTTGAGTCTGCTTTGCCTTCCTTCTAACTCATATCTCGCAGCAGGAAATGAGTAAATAATTCTAGTAGGTGCACTGGTGATTTTAGCCAGCACTGAACCCATTACATTATTTGGTGCATTGGCTGAGAAACTAACCTAAACCACTACAACCATTAAACATTTAAATTATTATTAAATTTCCTAATAATTTACTTATTAATATATAATTTAATAATATTCCTTCCTTTTTATGAAACTTCCATCATTGGCATATGTCTCTGAAGAAAAATAAGGCTAAAAAATTAATTTTTTGTGTGGCAAATAATAAATAATACATATTAAGGTAAGACCAACTTTGTTATATATTTTAAATATCTCTTCTTTAAAAACTTTAATCGCCATTGATGTCTCTCACTCATCTTTTACAGAGAATCTTCTTATGTGAAATAAATACATTCTACACTGAAAATTCAGAATTCTGCAAAATTAATTTTTGTGTCTTCTCTTGTTAATACTTCAGAAAGATCATAAGGAAATAGCAGAGAATTTATTTAAGTAATTCAGATTTATTTTTCAGTGAAATCCTCAGTGTCTTATTTTAAGGTTTACCATATACCTGCAATTCTGTAATATATCTGTATAACTTAGAATTTGTCTAGGCAGTCACTGATAATTTTCATGTTGCCTTGTGTTTTTGGCCCTTTTTCTTGCTGTTGTTTCTTTAAATTTTTTTCTCCCTAAGCTCTATTAAATCTACTGTATTTTTTTAATAGATGGTACAATGCACATGCTAAGTGATGCACTACAGGAAATGCATCAGCAGTAGGTAAAAAGAGAGATAAAAATATTCTTAGTAACTGGACACAACACCCTTAGAACCCAAAATTAAGCCGTACTGTGGCAGGTGTGATAGAATGTGGCATGGTTTCTGTGAAATATTAACAAAATTACTATACCTTTGAGAAAGCATTGCTGGTTTGTGGTGGTAGCAGTGAAAGTTTTGCCTGAAGTTCTACCTTAATAATTAAAACTGGTGAAAAGAAGATAGTATCACAGTACCCAACCTGGCCAAAAATATTAGACTCCAGTGTTGGCTCTGCAGTCAGACTGTAGACTCCAGTCTTTATTTTTAAGGATGTTATTGCACTAGCTTATCATTCCTGGAGACTTTCAAAGAGTGAACTCCAAAGTGCAAGAACTTCAACAAGATTTTTGTTAAGTTAATGAAGGCTAAATTTAATTTTACATTAGGAAATCTATACCCAGTTCAAAATCTATGACAACTGTTCTTCCACATGAGAAGCTAGGTCTGTCCAATGGAGACATTCCCAGAGAATTAACTTCTGTAAAGATGTTTCTTCATGCTTTCCTGTACTGGATTTAAGGAATGTCTGGTTGACTCAAAGACAGCTACTTACTTCTCTAAGTCTTGTCCATCAGACATGATGATTTTCAGTGATAGAGAACCCAGACTCTTATTTTTCTGGACTGGTGTAAATCCATTTTCCTGCCCATGTGGTTTCTTCATATGTGCACATTCTGCATTCTTCACAATTTTCTCCATATTCATTTTTTCAGTCTTTTATTCCTGATTTGACAATTTCCTCTGTCTTTTTGTGATAAAGGTAACCTACAACTTCTAGCAACTTGGTAGTTATTATTAATATAAAAAGCCTGCTTTTCTTTTTTGTATTATTAAGACAAATAATTCTCTTTCCCTCCAGCATAAAACATAGGAGACTGAGAGCTATTTTTGAAAAAAAAAATTAGATATTTCCCAATTTCCATGCAATCTGACATTTAACTGTAATTTGTAAGAAACAGAAATTAGCTTTGTACAAATGTTTGTTTAAAGGGGCACATGTTAGTTATTCCATAAGGTTAAGACAAGTTTTACATACCTATTAATTTACTTAGAGTGCATTATAGACATCTGGTAGTACAAAAGTAAGTAATAATTATTATGCTGTTTCATTGGGGTTTTATTAATAGTTAAATAATTTACTGCTTTATTTTTGAGGAAACCACTTGTGGCAGGCAGAACTTTAAATAATTTAATATTGTAAGTGAAAAAACTGACATATTTTGTTTATTATTTGATTATTCAGAGTTGGCTGTTAATGCCAACTCTGTATATATAGCATATATAGCATATATACTATATATAGATAGGGACAACATCAGACCTTGCATTTACTTAAAGAGTAAAAATCTATGGTCTAGTAATTACTTCCTCAAGAAACAACTGACTCAAGAAATTCTGGGAACACATAAGAAAGATGCTCTCCCAAATAGAATAATACCTCCAGATGTCCAGGACTTTTCAGTGAGACACGTAATTAAGAAATTAAAAATCTTTAACTTCAAAGTGTAATCATTAATGCATAACCAGCATGAATAAAATTACTTCTATGGACTTCCATGTGAATTAGTGATTCTAAGACTGAGAAAGAAGAATAGAGCTACAAAAAAATATATTAAATTTTAAAGTATAGAAATAGATACTTTATTATTTTCCAGAAGGTATCCTGACATCACAATTTTTAAATATTATGGAACTATAATTAAACGTTTTTTTAAAAGGAACAGTCTTTTCCAAAACTATTATTTAGTCATGTAGTTGTTTTTAGAAAAGTGATGAACCAAATATTGCTGGGTGAAATCAATAACTGAGTGATATACAATTTTTAAAACAACATTTTTCATAGATTTACATGCTAGGTTTTAATTCAGGGATTCACAAGGATATATGTATTTGACCAGGTGGTGTATATTAAGAATAAAATTGTCAGTAAGTCTGGTAATTTATTCCCAGGAAGTTCTTAGTAGGTATAAGAGTGGGTTCAAAGAAGAAGCTTTCTTTATGGATGTACAATTACACACTTCAGGGAGACTTCTATGAATAAACAGAATATTGCTCTCTGTTGAAATCAGAAAATAATAAAAAATAAAAAAAAAGTTTAAGTGTTTAAAGAAAAAAATGAGAAAAACAGAGAAGAGGGATACATTACTATTTATAATCTTTATTTAGATTTATAGATTAATTACTGTATAATTTGAATTACATATGTGTACTTTCCTTTCTAGTTCAAAAATTGCACCAATAATATATCTTAAAAATGAAAAGTGCCATTTATATAGAACTGGCATTTTCATTGTGTGCAATGAAATACAAGGCCACAGAAATTTTTAGTATTTAGAAAATTAAAATGACCTAATGAATCTAGACTAGGGTCTGTAAGTTTTTCATTGTGCTTTTTATTGCTGCAACATACTTTGAGTTTATGATGTGAATGTTCTAAACTAAAAGTGAATATGAAATCTAAAGGCTTACTGAAGATGTGATAGTAAAAGTTATATCTCAGGTTATTAACTAACATTCTGGCCTTGTGGTTTTAGTTTCATTTTCTTATTCCTGTTGGAACATTTATTAAAGAAGTAATAAATGCATGACTGATTTGGTATCTCAACCCAAAGCACTTCAATCAGTTGAGACCTTAAAATTAATATTTAAAAACCTGAGAGGTATTTTGGGTATGAATTCAATCTGAATGGTATGTATTTGTGTATGAATGGTTTTAATTATATCAGCTTTTCAATATCTTCTTTTAAAAATCTCTTATATTAAAGGTGAAATTTGAACCATAATCAGTTTTTCCCTGCTCTACTAATTATGCACAAATTCCCTTTGTAAAAGAAGAATTCATAAATGTATGCAATTCTTTCCTGACTTCTTTTTTAAAAATAATGTATTTTTTCTGTTACTGGCTTTAATTGTAACTTTTATGCAAATTCCAAGATGATGATGATGGTGATGGTGATGATGATGATGATGATGATGATGATGCAAAGGTCTGGTTTAAAAGACAGAGAAAAAGCCCCAAAAAGCAAGAAAAAATAAGAATTAGTAATGTTATAGGTGCTACAAAGTTTAAATACATTTAGGAAGTTAGAAAAGATTGAATCAAATTTCTCTGAAGATTCATTTGAGAGTTCCCTGAAGACCTGCTGAAATATGCTAATCTGATCAATTTTCTAGAAGAAGTGGAACTTTGTGTGCCTTACAGAAGTTGTGGTCAGCTTACCATACAGTGAAACTTATTGAAAAGACCAATTCAAACAAAGTAAAGGAAAGTTATGAGGACAATTAATGTAGATCCTATTCTGCTACAGTTTTTCAGCCAAACTCCAGATTTTAACAAAGCTGCAGATTAATTTTTCTCTTTTATAATGCATTACTTAAAGACTGTGTTGGAAAAGAACACTGTAAGTTTCAGCTTAGATATTACTGCTTGCAGATTTTCGTCTTCTTGCCAATAATTCTTAGTGGAATGTATTATAAGACCTAGGTGAGTTCATAGGTCCTGGCTGATGAGCATGAGCATGTGGGAGGATTTTCCTGCTGACACATACTCAAAATAGAAAATTAAGCTAGTAAGACAAGAGGGTTAAAAAAAAGAGGGAATTTTTTCAGGGGCTTTGTTGTCAGAGAAAGATCATCTAAAAACTTAATTTCAATACATAATAATGGAAATAATAAACTTAAAAGTAATTTCCTAGAAGTATTATTTAAAGAGAAAAAAAAGTTTTTAATTATAAGCAAAATAAGAGTGTAAACTGACATTTTCACAGAACTATAATTAGGAGACACATTAGAGACAGTTGTCTGAAGTGAAAATAACTGTAGAACCTTATCTAACATGTTCAAAACCCAGATAAAGAAAACCTAAGGAATAATACACGCTCCCAATAGTGAACTCTACTCTTTTAAAGGTCAGTGGCAATGCTAGAGTCATAGTAAGATGATGACTGATGAAAATGCACATAAATTTATTTATTTCAGCAGTTTTCTTTTTTGGTAAAAAAAAACAAATGTTTTTGCCGGAAAAACAATATACATTCTTCTTGTTCTCCAAAATTTAGCTGTACCTCTACAGTTATATAGATATGCACAGAATTTAAGGCAGTAGAAACCTCTTTAAAATAATGTAGCTTTTGTTGCTTTGTTTTTCCTCATTTTGTTAATTTAATATCTCATCCAATGCTTTAATCATTTGATATCCCTTCATTTTCTCATATTTTCTTTTTTTTGTTGTACATCTGTTTTCTTTATTTTCTTATGTCTCTTTGAATCTATTTTTCTTTTAATTAATTCTTGTGTACCAGTTTATCCTTATTGTGAGAGAGAAAAAGGAGTGATGGAATGAAGAGACTAAATACACCCAACTGTTTTCTCACGTTTATTCTTTTCTTCATTGTGTTTCTCAGTGGTTTTAAGATATACTAATATCTCCTTTTGTTTTTTTCTTCTTTTTTTTCTTTCCCTATCTTTTCCTCAGCAGTTCTGAAATTTGCACTGATAGTGTGCTGTATGAAATGCATTGCTTTCACTTTGACCTTGTGAATTTCAAGTTGCACTGCTGAATTCATTATCTGTTAGACAAAAACTGATGTATGGGACAAGCAAAGGAGAATATTGAACAAACTACATTGTTTCTATATTTGTATATATTTCTGCTCTGGAAAAGTTTTCCAAAGCCATTTAGCTACCTTTGTTGTGGTTTTAGTTTGTTTTGAAAACCAGAAGTGTTAGTAATATGATTCTTCTATAGGAAGCTTCTAGTGGAAAAACAAGGGCCCTTGGGCCCAAATAAAGGCCCTTGGCCTTTAATGTATCATAGTCCCAGTATATTATTCCCAGTTTTTATGAGGTATCTTTTAGCTGTTCTCACTAAACTACTTTCTACCTCTTCTCCTTCTTTTTTTCCCCCCATTATCCTGTTGTTCTTTTTTCTAGTGTTTTCTATATATGGTCTCTTTTAGGTGTCTTCTCTGGCTAATCAATTCTCTGCAATGTCTGCTGGTATTCTTCAAAATTTCCTTCCTTTCACATATCTTCCTCTTATTTCCTTTTATTTTTTTCTCCTTTTTTCTCCTTTTTCTTTTCCCTCCGGAAATACTTTTTTTCTGCTTAAAAAAATTCAGCAAACAAAAAAACAAACCCAAATAAAAACAAAAAATTCCCCCTGGGGATAATAGCCCTCCAAGGAATTAATATTTTACAATACTCTATCACATCATGCAGATGCCTTTGTAGTTTCAGTAATTTAGGGAATTTTTAATTGTTTACAATTTCTGGTGCAACTTCTGCTGTTTTAATTCAAATATCTGCTGAATAGAATGAAATTCAGAACACAGCTGTCTAAGGTTACATGAATAAGGATAAATTCATCTAAGCTGCTTGCAATCTGTAAAATAAATTTTTAAGATGCTACATTTTGTATACATTTTATTTGAATTAGCATTCTAGAATCAAACTTCTAGTCATGTTTCTGATTATCTTTTTTTCATAAATTACTGATTTCATTTTTATTTAAGGCTGCCAGACACATTATTCATGTGACATAAGTGAAAGGTAATGCACATGTGAAGGGAAATGTTGAAAAGTGGCATATCTTAGAGACTTTGAGACAAGCTAAGTTATTACAAAAAAATACCTGTCTTCTTGGCAAAGATACTGTTAAAGACTTTAATTTAAAGTATGTAGCTTTAGATAACATTCCCATAATATGTTGAACAACCATTGTACTTAAACCTGTACCTCTATCAGGATGTCAGATTTTTCTATTTGCTCACACAGTAAACAGAATCAGACAGAAGTTCACTTGAGTTACTGTATAGTACAAAATTGATTACATTGGCCTAGATTTTAATTTTTTTTATATCACAGAGCAACATGCATAATTATGTAGCCACTATGCTGGGACCAACAGAGGAACAGAAATGAAATGAAAATAAAATAATGTGGATACTTACACCAGTGTTTTCTTATCCTATTTCTAGTGTTGCTCTAGGTACATGATTTATGGCTGGTACCTGCTCCACTGTGAAGCATGACAGCTGGAACTGTTCTAGTGTTCCCTGAAACTGCTAATTGTTTTTAAGAAGGACTACTGCTTCCTCATCACAATTCATCCTTGTATCAGATAGTTTTGAATGAAGTAGCTAGTGAAGCATTGCAATACCTGCAGCTCAGCCTTGTATAATTAGAAATCACTGCAGCTTAGTTTAGGTTTTGTGCAAGGATTGCTACAAAATGACAAAAGTACGGAGCCGTGTATATGTTCTTCGTAACTCATCTTCAACCACAGGCATATCAACAAAGTGACTAAAATAGTAGTAAAATATTTTCAGTGCCCACTTATAGATATTGTATGCAGTATTTAAAGCTTTCAGATGTACTCCTGGGATCTGTGGCATAACTTGAGTAAGTGTGATTGTTAAGGACTCATTTTAATTTTAATCATTACCATTCTTGAATGAACTGAGCAATGCAATCTTGATCCCACCTAATATATGCCATAAATACCCTGGTAATGAATAATTAGCCTATGAAAATCCAAGATCATTTCTCCTTAGTATTCTTGAGGAAATTATTATGTAATGGGAAGGGAAGGAAAGAATCCTATGGTGATTTAGACACCTTTGAACCTAAACAGGATTATAAAATATAAAGAGGAGCTGGGGGAGGGTTGTTTTGGTTTTTTTTATTCTGAGTTTTCTTAGTATTTCAGTGGTTTGGTACACAGTTGGAATTAAATTAATGCATTGTCACATGTCCTTAGCAGGCAGCAGAAATAACAGGGTCCTAAGAAAGGTGGTTGCTTTCTAGATATTAGGTTGAAAACTACAAAGTGTTTGCCCTGTGTACAGTTTTAGAACATATTTAATTTGAATGATTTAATCTGTATGAAATGAAAAACTAATAACAGTAGAATAAAGTTTTCTTGACCAAAGCCTTGAAGCAACTTGAAGATCGTCTTTTAATTTTTGCTGCAGTATACTAGATTTAAAGCTAGTATACTAGATTCTGAATTTAGAGATACTCATACATATTTTGAAGTAGAAGAAAATAATTGGTTCTGCAGAAAATTGTGACATAGTTTCTATGCCATGAACAATATCCTTGGCATATGTGCTATTAACTGTGAATCTGCCAAAACAGTTTATCTTCTTTTATAGGCAAAACCCATTGCTTTGCAATGCTAATAGAACACACATTGAGCACTCAATATTGTAATTTTTAAATGTTGCAATAAGAAAAGGAATTGCTTAAAACAGAAGAATTGGAATTTGTTACAAGCTTGAAAAAGTACACAAACATGAACTCCTCTAAATCAATTAGCTCTGAAATTCTGGTGAACTACATTTCATAAAAGAAACAGTCATATGTATGGAAATGGCCTACTTAATTCCTTTGTTGTTTGCTTGATTAGGAGTAAGTTAGTAGGGGGTACTATTTATTTTAAATGAGAAACAACATTTCCTTGGCACCCCACAGGATAGTATAATTTAGAGAAATTCTTCACAGGCTTTTATTGGTCCCAGCTGTGAACCAAAACACTAGTTATATGTTTTCAATATTATTTCTGCAACTCAGTACAAAAGGAGATATCCCACTCCAGCATCTCTTTCTTGTCCGATCTAGCACTCACTTTGTGCCACACTGTAACCACAAAGCATAAGGCAATGCATTTATCAAATAAATTAAATTAAATATTGCGCTAAAACTAAAATCCTAAAATGATAGGGCTGCTGATCCTTAATTTGTCAGTGTCAGTCAGAGTTTCCTACTGTGCAATCCTACAGATTGGGATTGTGCACTAGTTTCTAGCATGGCTGTAACTCCAAACAAAACCAGGCCAAAATCTTGGAATACATATGTCTATAATTCCAGAACAAAATTCTTTTTTGGAAAAACTAGAGAAGAAACTGTGGAGACTTTTTTATATAAGGACTTTTACTTTTGAGTTGATGGGTATATCTGTTAACAGTTTCACCATTTTTGTGCTCGTGGGGTTTTATGTTACTCTATAAATACCCATAGTTATTCTTTGCAGGGTTCAGTACCAGGTAGATCACTTACCTGTAACACCAGATCTAACCATTGAACTGATAGATGTTCAATATACTTTTAACAACTTCATAGATTTTCTAAAGTAAACTATTAAAAATTTGTAAACTTGGAACATCAGTGACAGAATCTTGAACATTTGAATACATGTTGTAGCATGAAAACAGTTCTATTTCCTCTGCAAAAACACAAAGGTAAAATTAACTTATCTCCTCAGCCTCAACTGGAATATTATTTTGCCTTTACCTTGCCTAAGCTTCAAAAAAATCTGGTTTCCTGAAGACCTGATGTTAGCTGCCAAAACTGCAGACATTTTCTATGAGAATTGTACTTCCAGGGAGTCAATAATTTGGAACATTACAGTAAAAGCAATTGATTGTATCTGTTTTGGGTATCCATGGCAAGGTGTTAACAGCCAGAGCAGGGGCAGCTGCAGGGGTGGCCTCTGTGGGAAGAGGCCAGGGACTGCCATATGTTGGACACAGCTGCTTTCCTGAAGCCAAGCTGATACCATCAGCAAAGCTAGTGAGGCCTCTATGAAAACATGTTTTAAAAAGGACAGAAAATACTCTATGGTGGGAAGGGAAGAGGAGGGAACAAAAGGTGTGATAAAGAACAGAGGAAACACTAAGGCCAGGACATGAAGAGCAGGAGCAAGAAGTGTTTCATGGTTAAGTAAATCTCCAGACTGCAGCCTATGGAATGCCCATGCTGCTGCAGTGAGGTATTCCTAAAAGAACTGCAGACCATGGGGAGACCTCACTGGGGCAGAGGAAAAGTGTGTGGGATATAGTGCTGTAAAGGTGTGGAGGTAGTAGTGCTTGGAGTGACAGAATGATGGTGAACCTGGGAGAGAGGAAAGGTGTTACAATGCTTGTCTTTTTGCTTTCTGTCTGTTTGAACAGACAATATAATATTTTTCTCAAAGTTGAGTTGGTTTTGCCTTTAACAGTAATTGGTAAGTAATCTTCCTGGTTTTATCCTGAAATATGAATATTCTCATTGTCCTTTGCCCTATTTCAGTCCCCATCTCAATGTGGGGTGTATATGTGTATGTGTGTGTCTTTGTGTGTGTAGCTAAGGCTACCATAAATATATAGGGAAAACAAACAACTAAAACCTCCCACAGACACACATTTATATTTAAAAACCCACCAAGTAAATATTTTTTCTTGGTGGTGTCTTCTTAATTAATGTTTGAGCACAGATTTCCTCTGCCATCTCAGAAAATTAATTCTTTAATAAATTAAAGATATTTTGTTACAACAGATGTTTACTGTAATAGGAGAAAGGACCAGTTGGCCATCATTGAGATCAGTTTGAATGGTTATCAGACCTGGATATGAGCACTTCCCATTATTTGGTTGTTATTGGCTTACTCAGGTGTGAAAGAACCAGGTCGAAGTAGTTCTGTGTATGGACAATCTACACTGCTCTAGCATATGGCTAAACTTGACCAGGCTCGCTTTAACTGAGAAAGAGAAAAAGAGTGACATAGAGAAAAAAATAGGCATAAAATTTACCAAACTTCTTAGAAGAATCAAAATTGATAGAGTCAGGTGTTCATCAGATATTACTGAGATACACTTTCATTAATCTTATAAAATAATACAATAAATCTGTTATAGAATTTATTTTCAGTATTGCAATATATCATGCACACAACTAAATATTATTTTACTTCCAGTTTATATTTTACTTCTTTGGTCCTCTATATCAAATCTCTGATTTTCTTAGAACCATAGAGATATTTCACCTTTTCAGAATAATTTTCAGATTGCTTCAAATGTAACATTGAGAACACTTGATGATGCAAGGATTCTTTTAAGGTGAGATTAAATTCTGTCAAGAACTGTAAACAAGTCTGATTTTCTTGTGTGTGTTTTCATTAGAACATTTTCTATATGTTATAATAAGTCTTCTTTCTTTTGGAAAGGAAATAACAACCATTCCTTTGAACAGCTGTCTTTTGGAAATTTGCTGAAAAAGTCTGTTTGTTATTTTTGGTGAGTTTATTTTTCGATGGTTTCAGCTAAAATGCTGTGTATTTCCAATATTATTATTTATTCCTTGTACAGTACTTCTAATCCACATATCAAGGTATTCCTGTCTTTAATAGGTTAATCTGAGTCCTTGTATGAATATCTTTAGACTGTAGTCTTTTGTGAAGTGGTTTATCAGGCACTGCTTTCAAGCATCAGAGTATGAATACACTGCTGCTGCCTCTGGCATTCTTTTTTCCTGAGAATGTTATCCTCCATTGTGCATAAAAAATAGGTAGAAGTCTGAAACCCATTGACTTTTTAGTAAAACTGCTTTAACATTTCTTTTCTCTCAAGTTCCTGGCTGGGAATTGTCTGGGCAATGTCCGTGTTACTCAAAAGACCACTTGAAGCACAACAAAGTCAAGACATACTGGCCCAGAAGCAGAAATCAAGTGCAGATACACAGTCTGTTTTTGAACCAGTGACATTCATGAGCAGATAGAGCATCACTTTGATACAGCTGTGCTGACCTTGATTCCTTGACATAACTATTTATTACTAAACAGCTCTGCAGCATATCTTTTTCCCAGACTATCTGTATCTTGGATCCTTTTTTCAACAGGACTTGTTTTTCAGAGTTTTTTTTGAGATTAATGAAGGTATAAATAGCTCCAGGTAGGATTCACAGTACAGAATTGACCACAATAAAAGCCTTATTATTAGAATGGGTCTAAAAGAAGTTTTATTTAAAGTGTTTTTTCAGTGGGATCTTATTTCTGGTATTGCTTTGGGGTTTTTCTCCTCTAACTTATGTAATAATTTATTTCTGTAATGAAAAAAATGCAGGAAAAATTAAATGTATGAAACTTTGGACAGACAATTGCAGTATAACTTTTTTTAAAGGCTTACTAAGGTCTTTTTTTCTGTCCTTCTGCATCTTAAAATGAAGCCATGTTTGTAGAATATGGGTGAATGTACAGTAAGACTAATTTTCACTGCATCTGTAATGCTTCTGATGAACATGATGTAAGTGAAGCACAACTTCAGCGTTTATTTTGAAAGTGGCATATGTATTTGAACACAGTATATATGAGACTATATAATATGTATGGGTAACAAAAACTGTAAGAAAAGGCAAAGGATTAAACATTTATAGTGTTTTCAATTGCTTTTTTTGTAGTGTGTCTCACACAAAATATTATGTTTGTATTGAAACGTCCCTAAGAAGTTCTCTGTCTATAATTGAGAGATTCAGTATGAAATATAAAAGCACAGATTACATTTAATTTGTATTTTTAACTACCATATGAAGAATTACTTTGATGCTATCATCTGTAACAGTGGAAGAAATGGAAATTTTACATCTTTCCTCATCTTTTCTTGATCATAAGTGGTGATTAGGACATGACTAGAAACTAAGGTTCACTTGAATAACATGATAACTATGGAGAAAGTGGCAGTGAGACATGTAAATAGTCTACAGTATCTTGGAAATGTACTGTAGGAACATGCTTAATATTCGTTAGACATCCTCTGGTTCTGCCTTCCTCAGTCTATTGTGGAATACAGTGAAAGCAAAGAGGAACTATTTTCACTTGCAAGTTTTAACACAATTTGTGATGCATTAAAGCAATGATCCTTGAATCTGCTGCCCTTGATAGTGGTTCCAAAACAATACCTGCTGTGCAGCATGAAGAGGTAGCTTCACGGTGCATTTCATTGATAGTGGAGTAACAATGAACTTTGATGTCAATTGTGCATATTATATTATTCATTCATGTGTTCTTGCTTTATTGCCTTTTTTATGGATTTGGAATCATATGTCTTGCTGCAAGTTTAATCAGCATGACAAACAGATTCTTTTTTTTTTCCACCTCCTGAATAATCCCTTCTGCTTACATTTCCACAGCCTTTTTATCCTACCTTCAAAGGTTAATTTTCAGGCTACTGTCCTTCTGCATAACAGTGTCTGGATAGCAGTGTTTTTAAATCAGTCTGTCAGAGCCGTTCTGAAGTCGGTATGAGACGTACTTATTGATCAGTTGATCTTTCCTCCCTTCAGGAAGCTTCCTGCTTTTTCAGTACTATGTACATGCATCAAATAACTTAGTGTGTACTAAAGGTGATGAGATTAGTTTGTTAGTCCATATTCCTGATGCTCCAAGCAGCATTCAAACCTTCCCTGCTCTGCCTGCTGAGTATCTAGCACTGCTATCACACACCCAAAATATCTCCAGTCTGGCTGTTACTCAGCTTTTTGACTACATAGCTATCTTCTGACCTGATATTCATTGGTTATATAAATTGATATTTATACAATATCTCTTAAATTGCTTTTAGTTTCTTAATAGTTTTATAATCTGTATAATTTTAAAATGTATTGTACTGGCATGATCTGACACAGAAAATTTCAGTTTAATTTGTTTCTGAACTGAGTGGGAAGGCTCTCTGTAGTACAGAAAACAAGCTTCCCAAACACACCTTATTCCTTATTTATTTTATTACTCGTACTTCTCTTACATTTTTTTATTTTCTTACCTGTGTCTGCAAATGCAGAGTTTTGGATAGAACAAAATAAAATAATAGGCATCACCTTTTGAACTTTGCTCAAGTGAGAGAAGATGGCATGTTCCTGCTGCAATCAGAAAGGTTTATTTTGGAAATAGGAATAATTTTTATTGGTGTTTCTGCTTTTCTGAATGATAGATCACGTCTAGTGTTGACACCAAGCTGTTCTTTTGAATGGATGCCTTCACCTGCCCCTTTGCCAGCTGCTCTTTGTTCTCCTACATAAAAGAAGAAAAGGTATGATTATAATATCAGTTTTTTCTTTCTGTCTCACTGAGTAACATGGCTGATGTTCCAGAACTTGAACTGCTTGCAGGATTAAGATCCATCACATTTGATTTAGCCAGATTTCCTTATGTGATTTCCTCTTTTGTTATGCATCACACAGAGCTTTGTTCCAGTCTAGCAGCCTATGACAATAAGCTGGAAACTGAGACTGAAGCTGATGGAAAGTAGAGTTAAAAATGAAAATGCATGAAAAACAACTGACAAAAGTAAGGGGAAATTTTTAGATTATTTCATAGGTACTTCTAAAGTGCAGTCAGTGCTGATACGTATTGGAAGCTATAGTGGTTACATGCTCTGTAAATACTGGGTATGCTTGATAATTTTGCATGCCCTGCCTGCAGAAAGTTGTTTAAGAGCAACTGCAGAGTCCTGAAAGGATCAGGATTTGGATAGGGTCACCAAAATTTGGGTTTAAGGTATTCAATTCTTGCCCCATTTCTCCATTTTCTATAGTGATATTTATCCACACTTGAAAAAGAAAAACTTAACAGTATCACAGGACCAACACAAAGAGCTCAAAATTCACCAGATAAGCTCAGCCTTCCTAAGCCAAGAAAAATTAATAACTTTAAGCTATTCTTAAAAAAAAAAATCAAAACAAAAAAGCAAATTACAATCAATCAGCTGGATAAAATAGTGTCACTAAACAAGAACTTTAGTACCTTTTTTCTTTTTTTTCCCCTAAATTCTAAGTGTAAACTAGTACTGGAACTCCGAAAATGGAGTTTAAATATCTTCCATAATTATCCAACTTAAAACAGTCTAACAAAAGTAATAAAAACTCTAATGTTTGAAACAGTAGAACTGGTAGCATGAAACAACTGAAACCCACTTATAAAAGCCTTAACAGAAAAAAAGGACTGTAGAATAGGAGACTGAAAAATTACTTTTTAGGACAATTTAATATGGAATTAGTTTCTTTAAACAACCAGCAATTGCTCTTTTAAGGTAGGAAAAGAGCATAGCTATATATTTGCAGGAGCATTAAAAGCTCAAAAACACCAAGACCATGGGCAAAGACTCAGGTCTTTTGTCTGATATACATGGGTACATGTTCATGTACATTCACAAAACATAATGTCATGTTAGATTTGGTGGAATTCATAGCATAGAGAAAATTGGGCAGTGTTACCCAATGAGTGTGATAACACTATAGTAATACAGTCCAATAAAAGTTTTGAAAGTCTTGTGTTTGAGTAGTACTTTCTGCTCTAAGACAACAAAGACTGATTAAGTATTGTTTAACTTTTTTATGCGCTTCTCCTCGACTCTGCTCAGACTAGCTGGGGAGGAAGAGATCTTAGCTTCAGCACTACATATATTTTTGAAAGAAATAAAACCCTTCCAAATGAATTTCTGATCAATGTTCTGTATCTAGTTCCTTCTTGAATTTTTCAGGAAAATAAACCATATGCTTTTTTGTCTTACTTCAACAATTCAGATATTCAAGAATGGAAGGGTAAAGAAACAGTGCAAGAATACTTTGCTTTTAAAAGTAAAATTTCACATCACCCTACTCTTTCTTTAAAAGGCTGCCCACTTTTTCTCTCTCTCTCACCTGTTTTTTCAGATGAACAAAAGACAGTGAAAAATGCAAGATTTGGGGGGTTTTAGTACACTAATGCCTCTGTCAGTTCTGGCAGCAACATTTTGCCATTATCAGCTTTAATGGACATCAGAACACAGGTACATGTTTAAAATTTCTGACAAAGTATCAGTTTAATGAGTTTTTTTAAAAAAAGAAAAATTTAATTTAAAAAAAGTTCTAGATTCCCACATCTGTGAAACAAAATCAGTGGAAGTATCACTTGCCGTATCTGGGAAAAAAATACTAGTAGAAGAGATATTATCATTATTTTTACTGTTAAAATAAAGTGGAGACTTTACATTTCCATTTCACATTTGAAAATGGTTTATTTATTTAACTACCTATGTGAAAAAATTGTTTTCAAAATACACTACTAATTCAATAGCTTAGCAGAGTAAAATCAACAATTTTTATTCATAAATTACAAATGAACAACGTTATTGTATGTGCCTGTGTCTGTATGCAAACACACATGCTTTTGTATGGCTTAATGAAAATCTCACTGCCCAGTGCATGTGTATTTATGAGCACATGCTGAGGCTTGGTGTTCACATGATACAAGAGCACCAAGTGAAACTATTTTAACCCAGTTTAACAAGATTTTTTTCTATTTTTTTGCTTCTTCAGGGGCCTTCAAAATCACTGAAAAAGTTCATTTGTTACTCCTTGACTATAGGAGGAAAGATTGCTGTCTATGAGTATTTCCACAACTGGTGATATCCTCATGACCAGCTGTTTTAATGTTGTCTGGAAAATCAACAAGTTTCTAATTTGCTTCCTTTAAATGAGAAACTAAATACCAAGAAGCCTTCTCCAGAGGAGTAGGATGGAGAATTGCCTCCCTGCTGTTCTTCAATCCCTGTTCTTGAAATTCAAGGGCTTTTATACAGATGTGTGCTGGTAAATAATACAAGAATAACTGCTGTATTTGTTACTGCTACAGTAATTTTCTATTGTATCTTTCAGTATCTTTCATCTTTTTCTGGCATCCTTCACACCAGAAATTTTGTTACTGCGGCTGACAAGGATTTTCAGCACTTGAACTGAAAAACCAGTAAAATATAGTTTTACTCTTGGGTGTTTCATTCCATATGAAATAGCAGAATAGTCTTTCTAAATTTTTTTTTTCTGGAGATAAAATTTATATACCTCTTTGAAGCTCCTCTCAAATGATCTTTTTCACTGTCCTGGCTTTATACAGTAGAAAAATTACAATAATGTAAGTGATGATGCCAAAATTTAGATGTGCTACAAAAGTGGAATTTACCTTTCATATTTTCTGTATTTCAAGAACTTGATTATTATAAAACTTCATAATTGCTACAAGACAGATGGTATCTTTTTTAACGCTTTGATCATTTCAGTGGATTTCATACATTAGTGTTTTTGTCTGATGATAAAACAGTGCATATATACCAGAAACCTTTCTAGCTTTTTTTTTATTCATCATTCATTTCCTTCATCCACATGCTGCTGTATTTTAGTAAATGATTACGTTCATTTTTTTTTTATTTCTCTGCACAGACAAGTATTATTTGCAGGAAAATCTACAAGCCAGGACCCCATTGTGAATAGCTGACATGAATTGGTCTCGACTTGCATTAATGATGATTGTCTTAAAATACGTCAAAGAGCTGCTATAGTTTATTAAGTATTCATTATGTTAATTTTCATTATGACCTTCTGCAAAGACTCAAGATATGACTACAAATATAAATTCAGAAAACTTTTATTCTGGTAAAGTCATTGCTGTTGTACATTTGGGGCAAAATTTCACAGAGCAGAAAATGTGACAATTTACTTTTAAGGTGCTGGTGAAGAACTCTGTTACTGTAGAACCAGAGGGGTAACGTGAAATGAAAGGGGAAAAATAGAAAAATTTTCACATAAATTCACATTAATTTCTCTTTTGAGAAATGTATGTATGTAGGTGATTTCAAACTGTACTAATGGATAATTCTCAAAGTTTCCTATAGTTAAAGAAACATAAGCATTTGGGTTTCATAAGAGGAAGCTGTAATTTCTCCCAGCTTGGTCAGAGAAGTTCATGGCCAAAACTTAATTCTGTGCATTGTGATGATAGAGATAATACTAATGCGTATGACACACGCGAACTGTTTGTTTCTTCCCTGTCATTGCTTTTGCTAACTTCAGGTCAGTATGCATTTGATCTTTTATCATTATAATTTTAACTCCTGTATCACATAAATAAGCAACAAACTATTTAAATTGCTTTTATTAGAGGAATTACTAATTCAATTTAATTTTTTGATATCTGTCCACATTTGCTTGAAAGTTATGACTGTTGGCAGATGATTCAAGAGCAGACCTGATAAAGTCATATAAAATTCTGCTTTCTTGATTTGATTCTGAATTCAGAGATTGCCAAGTTTCAGGTTTTGATGGCTGGACTCTTTATGTGCTATGCTGGCATGAATAGTGACGGTCAACAACACAGTATGGAAGGACCATAGATTCTATCCAGGACCTCTGTGCTGGTTGCATTTGAATATTAAATATCTTTAAGATCTCTCCAGGAAAATGTGTAAAACTAACTTTAAATATTGACTGTTAATTTAACTGTGATGCACTTCAAAGCATGTCCAGCCAAGCTCAGGGGAGCTGCGTCTTTGTTTCAGACTTTCTAACACTTTTAGTAAGTGAATTTTGAGAAAGATATTAAGAAGAGGGAGAGATGTAAGAGATCATCAGCTTTTACAGGATAAATTTATAAACTCCAATAAGTGTCCTGCAAAGCAGATTTGTTATGAATGTTAACCATTTTTAACTTAGTGAATCATTTGGGATTTTTAGCTGCTGAATCATTCAAATTTTAATGACTCATTCAGATAATGATGGTAAAAGGACTCTTTATTATTTGCACAGTAGTCCAGTTATGTTACCAGAGAGAAGTTGCTGGTTTGAAAGGCTTTTAACTTTTTGTCATTGTCATAATTCTCTTCTATTTGTACCATCAATAGGTTCTTAATCTGTGGAACTTCATAGAATCCATTTGGATGCTGCTGTTGCTTTTATGAGTTCTAAAAAGTCATCTTAAAATTTGAAAATAATTAATAGTATGAAGGTAAAAATTGTAGCAGACCTACCACCCATATTTTATTTCTTTTTTATTGTCATTTGAAGAGCAGACAGTTCCCCAGGTTCAGTTCTCCGTATTGAGACTCCTGACCACTCCTTATCACTTGGGGAGAGAAAGAGTCTGTAATCCTGAGGATGTAACCCTGCTCCTGTCGCCCTCTCAAGCAGGTAGAGAAAAGTCATCTATATTCCCAGCTACCAGTTTTAAATGGCAGTAACTCCTACTTAGCCACTCTGAACACTGCTTTGGTTTCAAGCTATAGACAGGGAGAATTCTAGTCAGTCATTTCCTCATGTGTTTTTGTCTTCTCTCCTAGTAGTGAACAGTAGGTATTTGCCCCCAAAATCAGAACTACTTAAAGTGCTGGGATGAAGGCTGCACCTTTCCATATCATATTTGAATAATTTAACATCTTAGGGTTGCAAAACCCTGCCTAATTGGCCAGCAAAATCATGATTGAATGAGGCCTTGGTCATCCCCAAAACCTATGTGAAACCCAGGTTAGCTTTTGTGAAGGTGCTTTGGAAAAAGTGTGCATGTATTTAGATCTCATTCCCTTCCCTGCTCCATGTGGATTCTCTGTATGTGACTGTGCTGTGGCCCTAAAGAGTTACAAGGAGTAACTTTTAAAATAAACTGTTTCTCACAGCCGGTGCCAGCCTTGTTGCACATGTAGGAACAGGCGAGTATCTGAGCTATTGGGTATTTTTACCTAGGCAGTAAGATTGTAGATGTGGTGAAACGTTACTGCATGAAAGAACAAGGAAAATCTATATTTCATCTATGCAAAATCCATTTAAAATCAATGTTTGGGGTTTTTTGAAAGATTTTGCTACTTCGATACTGATCATAAACGAAAGTTGGTGGCAGGCTGTCTGCAACTGATGTTTATTGAATCTGTTTTTCTGCACTTTCAAATTTGTCTCTCTTGGTGGTTTTGTGATATCTTCGTACTGAAAAAAAAATCATATTATTGTCATTAAGAATGTTATAAATAAGAAATATGATTACTGATTACAATTTTTTTCACTTAAATAAAGCAAATTAATAAAAAACTATATTTGAATGTTTATTTCCATTTTAACAGGTGCATTGAATATAAATGCTAGCAGCATCAATGAATAAATTAATCACAATTAACACTCAGTTAAAAAGATTCTTCTCATCAAAGATGTAGATGTTATAATTAGAGCTCCTAATTTTAGATAGGGAAGGATATTTATTAGCAAATATTTGATTTTTGGGGGGAAAAATGCTGAAAAATGTGTATTCTACATCAAATTTATGAATAATATTAGAATTACAGTTAAACTACTCCCAGAGATGTAAATTAAATAAATATGTCCATTTGCTTTGATTCAGTTGTACATTCCCACTTAACATTAAAATTTAGCAGTGTAATACAAACTTAATAGCATAGATGTCTTTTCCATTCTAAGCCACATGAAATGAAAATTAGGTGTCTCCTATATGACTTAAATGCCTCACTAAGTGACATAAATTCCAAAACATATCATTTAGATGACCAAGACCCAAAATTTCATCGGGTAGCCTTCGAAGAATCTGAAGTTCTGGTCTTTCATCTCTATCCAGATCACATTCATGAAGTTCCTTTGAGCCATTCCCATTCCTGTCACCACTACAACTCACAAAGTGAGGGGTCTTTATGCTTAGCACTTGTACAGGGATGGGCACACGCAGGACACCGCATTCATCACATGTAGCAACTGCTGAAAGTGGTTTACATCACAAGTAAACTACTGAAACATTAACTGGTTCCACAGTAACAGGTGGAAATAATATTCCTCTTCTCAAGCAGGCTATGGGACAGTCAGTTGAGTTGTCTCCCTGTCAGTAAAAGACCAGATGTGATCTCAAGTGTAGGACAGAAACACAGCTTTGTTTCCCAAAAATGCATTTAATTATCAGGCTATAAACAACCCATTTGTGGTCACATGTCACATAAATCCTGAGGGGTTGGTGAAAAAAATAAGCAAGAAATAACATAAATGGATATCTATTGCTTTGGCAATAGTTAATATGCCTACAGATATTTTATTATTAAAAAATAAATTGATGAAACACAAAACCAGGTTTGGAACCTTAGAATGAAATATTTGATTGCTTGCTTGGGGTATTTTTATTTTTTGTTTGTTTTTTTTTTGTTTGTTTGTTTGGCTTGGTTTTACTTTTGCTTTTGGATTTTATTTGTTTTGTTTTGGGTTTTTGTTTGTTTTGTTTTTGTTTTTTCCTTAATTAGATCTGCATTAAGCATAAAGAAACTTATGAAGTCACAATAGGACAACCTCAATTAGTTCAGTTTTGGGCAAAAGTGCTGTCCATATTTGTCTCAGAGCAGAAAACTGAGCAAGGGCTCAGTCAAGAGACCTTAACAGAGGAAAGAACTACAATAACAGAAGTAGAAATGATGGTGCTCATTTGAAACTATATACATGAGTTAAATAACTAGATAGCAAACCAATTTATTAATAACCCTTTAAAGCAGACCTAGAGGCTACAGCAATCAATAATGAACAGTAGATCTCAGCTTTACATTTATTAAAAATCTCAACAAACTATTCCTAGTATGTGAATCAGTTAAAACTATTTCTGCAGCAAATTCCTTTAGGCAGAAATTTCTCAGTGGGGAACTGCTGTCTGGAACTTCTCTAATAACCAGATTAAATAAAATACATGCCAAACCATTCTCAGAGAACACCATAAATCTCAAATTTTTGCAAAAGTTTCTCTCCAATTAAAATAAAAAATCCTTTTGTGAGTAACACTGACATTTTCAGTTATTGTAGACTCCATAGGAATGAAACTAAAAAATGTAGATGGGATGAGGAAACAAAAATTACGTAAACATATTGTCTCTATAAACTTAATGTGCACATTAGATAAGTCTAAATGAATTAAATAATAAGGCATGGTAATTAACTACTTTAAGCCTCACTTCTATAATAGGATAGAAAAGAAAACCAGAAAAATAATTATTATTTTTCCTAACCAGATATGTGTTTTGCAATCCCTCAAATAATCCCACATACTTCAAATGCATCTGGCATACCAAATTTATATTACATCATTTGTTTTGCCAACAAGAATGAAATTTTTCTTCTGACTAATTTTTTGCCACTGCATTTAAAGTTCTACCATCCAAACTGCTCTTTTTTTGGATCAAAATCAATTTCAAGTGTTTGGAATTTCAGAATGTTCATTTTGAGTTGCCTCGGTACCAGCTACTGTCTCAAAATCATCACAAACATATCAATTACTATTCTCTTATATAAATAGTAATAGTTGATTATAAATGCTTTGTAAAAACACAGTCCTTCCTTTCAGAAACAAACCTTTCTCGGTGCATTAGGACTGTTTCTTATTTTATTAAATCAGCTAAATCAGCTGTATTTGAATATTCTATAAATAATTTCAGTATTTACTGCAGTTAATGATTGGAAGATCATTTTCCAAAGTGTAAATAAATTTGGATAATTAAATATTGCATTTCTTTTCAATCAAGAAGAAAATTATTTTTCTGATTGGTGCTCCTGATTAAAGTTCCCTAAATTTTGTCTCTCCTTGCCAAACAGAGGTTGTATAAATATAAAGTACCTGCTGAGATTACCCTGTTAATGGAAATTGAACCCTGCCTTTATTCCCTGTCTCTGTTTATCCCTGCAGTCACTATTATTTCATGTCCCTCAGATATCCCAGCCTGTGTTCTCCACAAATTCCCACTAGTTTGCAGCTCTGCAATCAATTATTTTTTCATCGCATTTACATAATTCTCTCTCATGACAGGAAATCAGAAGGGAAGTGAATCAGTTTTCTCTGAAAGAAGTTTTAAGGGTGAACAGATGAGATTCTCAGATGGACTTTGAAATATTTTAATGAAGCAATTAAAATAGAACCTGGTGAAGATGGGCTGTTGAAAGGAAAGATTATTATAAAGCTGCTTAGTCATTAGTGCACTCACTGTGCACTGCAGTTTTATGTCTGGGAGTAGCAAGCTCATCCAGTCAAATATTACAGGCAGTGTTTGCACTGCTTTTTTAAACCTAAGCATAAAAGTGAAACCTACTTATAGACTCAAAAGAAAGATTGTAGAATATCAATTAATTATAAATCTGTGTGTAAGGGAAGATTGAATTTTAATTGTTGCTTAACTTGCAATGTTTGAAAAGGATGCATCCTGAAGATTCATTTCCAGTTTAAGACAAAGAACACTACTTTGCCTGCTTAAGAAAATATGAAAAAGGTATATTACCATAGAAAGTGGAAGCACCAGAAGGTGTTGCATGAAGAACCCTGAGCAGTGAAATGACCGTTCATTCCCATATGTAGGTTATAGATGAAAAAATACTTGCCTCAACTGTGTTATGATCAATTGGTAATGCAACCTGATCCTTCAAAGAAGGCATTTACTACAACAAAGAGAAAAGGTAATTTTATGTAAATAGTCTATAAAGTAGAGAGAATTTACAAATTATTATGCAGGAAGTGTATTTTATTTTTATATTATCTTATTTTAGATTTACTGTACTTTTGTTTCCTTGACCCAATGTAGCAACATTGACTATTTTAAAATGGAGGGTTCATTTAGGTACTTGTACTGGACCTGGTTAGAATAGAGCTAATTTGCTTCATAACAGCTTGCATGATGATGTATTTTAGATTTCTGATCAAAGAAGTGTTTAAACAGCATCAAGGCCTCCTTGGTATCTCATTCTACCCCTATAGTGAATACTGTAGGGAGGGGAGAGGGTGTGCAGGGAGAGGACATAACTGGGCAGATTAACTAAAATAACCAAAGATATATATATATTATTTCATAATATATAGTGCAATGAAGAAGGGACAGGGCAGGGAGAGGGGAGGGGAGGGGAGGGGAGGGGAGGGGAGGGGAGGGGAGGGGAGGGGAGGGGAGGGGAGGGGGGGGGGGGAGGAGAGGGGGGGAGGGGGGGGGAGGGGGGAGGGGGGGAGGGGAGGGGAGAGGAGACTCGAGGAGAGGAGAAGAGAGGAGAAGAGAGGAGACTCGAGGAGAGGAGACTCGAGGAGACTCGAGGAGAGGAGACTCGAGGAGAGGAGAGGAGAGGAGACTCGAGGAGAGGAGAGGAGACTCGAGGAGAGGAGAGGAGACTCGAGGAGAGGAGAGGAGAGGAGACTCGAGGAGAGGAGAGGAGACTCGAGACTCGAGGAGACTCGAGGAGAGGAGAGGAGACTCGAGGAGACTCGAGGAGAGGAGACTCGAGGAGAGGAGACTCGAGGAGACTCGAGGAGACTCGAGGAGAGGAGAGGAGAGGAGAGGAGAGGAGAGGAGAGGAGAGGAGAGGAGAGGAGAGGAGAGGAGAGGAGAGGAGAGGAGAGGAGAGGAGAGGAGAGGAGAGGAGAGGAGAGGAGAGGAGAGGAGAGGAGAGGAGAGGAGAGGAGAGGAGAGGAGAGGAGAGGAGAGGAGAGGAGAGGAGAGGAGAGGAGAGGAGAGGAGAGGAGAGGAGAGGAGAGGAGAGGAGAGGAGAGGAGAGGAGAGGAGAGGAGAGGAGAGGAGAGGAGAGGAGAGGAGAGGAGAGGAGAGGAGAGGAGAGGAGAGGAGAGGAGAGGAGAGGAGTTTACCTGCTTCTTATTTGGAAACCCATTGGATATTGGTCTGACCAAATGAGATTGTGAGTGATTGCTTTTGTATCACTTGTTCAGTTTTTAATCCTTCTTCTTCCAGTTACCATTCATTTATTAAAGTGTTGTTTGTTTGGTTTTTTGTTTTATTTGACCCCCAATTTTTCTTGCTTTTATTCTTCTTTCTTCCTCCACTCTTCTGGAGGAAGTGAGTGAGTGACTCCACGGTGCATATCTGCAGCAGAACTAATCTACAACAGCATATTAAAGAGAAGATGCACATGTTTGACACTAAGAATGTCTAGGTGAAAGAACACAGTCAGATATTTTGGTGTCACCAAATCCATTTCTGGCCTCTTTGGAATAGGAGCTTAAGGCAAGTAAATGAGCGTCTAAACAACAGTACCCCCACAAAACTCTAAGACTCAAGTCGCATGCTGAAGGACTCTAGGACTCAAGAATCATCTGGCATAACCTTAGTTAAACATTGAAAAACTTCTGAGCACTGAATTTAACCAAATTGAATTATTAACGTGTAAAAACACAAGAAAATATTAAAACACTGACTAAATGTCCTGAAATTTCTGTAGTATAGTTTGCTGTACTGACCACATGGGTCTGAGTTCCCATGTGGTCTTTTGAGGATTGCTAGTCATCTGAGACTACTTCTCAGAAACGTAATTTACCACTAATTTAACTCTCTGGGAAAAGTTTAAAATATCATCTTAGATACTTGATGAAAGTGCACTTTTCATTTCAATGTGGGGTGCACTTGGAGAACAGCTGACCAGAGTTAGGATAAAGAATTTTGTCCAAATAAACAAAAAAATAATAGAGGAGAAATGCATATTGATTAATATGTGGAAACGAATCACTTCCAAACCACAAATGAGTTTCTAATATAAATTTCATATCAAAGTGTTTAGACTACTGCTCTTAAGTTATGTGTTCAGTATATTAAATAAAGAGAATTAGAATAACAGGATTGACACTGAGTCCTTACAGTTTAATTGCAAAGATCTGCAAGTATTCCACTGATTAGGAATATAGGTGACTATATCTCACAGAACAGACTGAGCATACTTTAATCTGATGTACTATTTTTAGGGAGGCAGAACATACACTTGCTTTGTAACTTTGCTTCAACACATTTTTTTGGTCAAAACTTGTGTACTTAAATCAAACAGAATGTACCATGTGAGGTGGTGACTCTCTGCTATTTTCTCTGTTGTTTGCTTTTTATTATCCATGTGCCCAAACACTCTACTCTTGAATACAGAGGACATTAATAGCTTTTCATGTACTTTTTTCATAACCTGTCCATCTTTCTTTAGTGAATGTACTTAATACATATTTAGTTTGTATGAGAAATGTGATAAGCAGTCTCTTTGCCTTGGTCATTTTCATGTAGAATAATATAAGAAAACTTCACTTGTCTGTGACGTGATGTTGAATTAATGTTTTTGACACTGCTGTAAACACATCTCCATCGATTATGTGCAATGATCACTGTTAATCACTGCTCTTAGAGTAGATACATTCTAGAATACATTTCTGTGTGATCTTCTTCAATGTTAGACATTTTTGACCTCCACTTCTCCTTTCATTGGTATTATTTCTCTTTCTGTAGATGTCAATCCTAGTTTAATAGCATAAGAGACTTCAGATAACATACTGCTTTCATAGACCAGGCAGCACAGGCACTTATATTTTTCTTTTACTCTTCTGCCTTGCCCTTCAGGCAATTTTCAGTTCATAGAAGACTGGTTCACATCCAGATGACTTCAAGTTGTTCTTTGAAGACAGATTTCCTCAGGGCCTGTATCAAATACTTTTCTAAGCTCCTCTTGTACTACACATGGCATATTCCCCTTTGTCCATGGACTCCTTCACATTTTTCCCTCCTATGGTGAGGGTCAATGGAGTGAGTGGAAGCTGAAACAAGCTGCTGAAAAAAGTAGGTTTTCTCACTCTTTCTGCTGAAGCTTGTTCTCTTGAGTTTCCTTGCTCTTTTTTTCCCCCTTCTTTATACTTTGCTGGTAGCTTAATAGTCTATGCTTCCTTTAAAAAAGACTTTTTTTGCTTAATATATTTTTGATTTAAACTCTGAGTGGTTCAATTATACTGATTTCCAATTTTTGCCATGTCCCCAGTAGCTATTCAGGACTCATTTGTAGGACCAGTTCTGTTCAACAGGTTTATAATTTATTTCTATGTGTTCATTGAATGCACAATTAATAAATTTATTGATCATACTAAACTTAGAACTGCTGTTGACTCTCTCAATGGACTACGAGAGTGGTCAAACACTGGCAAGGCTTCACAGAGAGGTGTTTCGTGCCCCATGTCTGCCACTGCCTCAAAAAGAGGCATTTGGATAATGCCCTTCATAATGTGCTTTAACTTCTGGTCAGCCCTGTGCAGGTGCTTCATGACAGCAGTTATAGGCAGGGGTCTAGACAACTGTGTCGTCCATTCCATTCCATTCCGTTCCATTCCATTCCATTCCATTCCATTCCATTCCATTCCATTCCATTCCATCCTGTTTTATTTGTGCTCTTCTGTAGTTCAGCATCCCAGGTCAGGAAAGAGGCACAATTCATCTCAGTATGGGATAGACTATACAGAAACACCTCCATCTGAAGTCTTTATACTAAAGGTGTGGTAAACAGACACATTTCAAGTGTGTCATGGTCTGGTCATTATATCTGTGGTCATATTTTAAAAAAATTTCTTTCTGTTCTTGTCTCTTCTTGCCTTACCTAGTATTTGTAATATGCCACTTTTTAATCTCGGTATCCATTACTTGTAAAAAGGGAAGTGTGTATGACCAATATGTTACCATAATGTATTACAATGTTTTTGCCATTGCCTCAGTTTTCTATAATTATTTTTCTTTTGTTCTTTTCCTTGTAGCCAATCTCCACCCTATTAGTTTCTCCTGTCAATACTTGCCTCTGTGATGTATTCACATCCGTTTCTATGTTTTACCTTGAAGTCACCTGCTTTTTGAGTTTCTTCAGCTTCTGCATAAAGAAATTGATCTATCACTTATTCTTTATTGCATCTTTCATGTTCATGAAGATGTGGGAATACCAAGCTCCATAGCTTCAGTATCAGTTATCCTACTGGGAAACATTGTGGACCATCTAGTAAAAGAATAATTTTACAATGTGCAGTGTAAAAGTAGCTTTGTCCCTTTTTAACTCTCCAGAGTAACCAGATTCAAATGACCAGCTGACATGTAATATAGAAAGGCAGTTGTAAGTTATTAATATATTCAGATACTATTTAAAGCCCCAAGCGCAAATTAAAATATTTTTACTTATAAAAAGGTAAGGTATTTTTATGTTTGCGTCTCTAAATGTTTAAACTTGAGTCATTTTGACTGTGTAAAACTCTGGTACGATACACTGCAAAGGGTCTCAAAAACACACATCAGATATTGGTGACAAAATGTGAATTCATGTTCCACTAACTAGACAAGTTAAAGCATGTTTTGATTTGGACTAAATCTGCTGCTGCTGAAAATAAAAGGTCTTAGGTCTGAAAATCATTCATATATGCTTCAAATTTATATAAAGATGTTGAATGTGTTAATTCATAATCTGATGCAAATATCAGTGTTTGCAAGTGCTAGAGTTTGCCACATTGGCTGCAGTCTGATCTCTTTCACAGGTACACTGTGCAGTCATGTTTTTAGAAAAAAGAAATAAATACAGTTATTTATGTCCTGATAAAGCCTTCTGGCCTCAAGAATTTGCAAGCTGACATTTCTCATAAGTTTTGCAGTTCAGGTTGTCCTTGCTCTGAACTCCCTAAGCAATCAATGCATTTTTTCCTGTAGCTCACTGTTCACTAGGATTTGTAGCCGTAGTTCATGTCAAATACAGCAATTTTTGACTCCCCAGTTGTTTTTAAACAATTTGTAATTATCAATTCCACCATAGCTACCAAACTTTTTTGACTCTGGTCTATCTGTGTGGACAAGAAAGCTGTTTTCCTATTTTCTCCTAAAGTGTTCTTGGAGTGGACTGTTCTGAAGTTTGATAGCAGGGATCCAGTCTCACACTGCTTCATGGTTTCAATTGCAATCTCACAATGTCAAGAAACATATTGTTTGGAGACTTCCACTCAGGTGCCTTAAAAATGAAGGAAGGACTTGTTTGATCCTGCCAGACAACTAAATTTGTTGAAGTAGCCTGGGCACAAGATTGCATTTAAACAGTGCTGGATCTAACTTTACAAATGTTATTAAAAAAAGCTCCATATAGGCAACATCAAGCTTATCATCAGTTCTTAAATAATGGTGTCAAATGCTACTGAACATGTCCTTGTATACGTTTAGAATTTTGCTTATTTCTACTGGTACTTAATCTCAAATTTTTCTGAAAACAATATAATTAAAAACATAGAATGTGCTTGACCTGGGTTGATTATGATGTTAAATTGTATCCCCATTCGTCCACCTAACCCAGACACAGGTTTTGTATTCTTAAAATTCCATCTGAGAGTAAAAGTGAGTGGAAAAGAAGCACCGAGTCTGTTATCAGAGACTGTACTTGCTCCCCCCGCATCGGGAGTTTTGACTACAGCACAGACAGACAACAAGATACAGATCGCCTTGGCTTTCCAACTAGCCGGAGCAGAGAGGTCTTCCTGGACTGTTTTCTTTCCCTTTTTCTGAAATGAATCGAATCTGCTCTGGACTGGGGACTCGGGGGAGCACCGGGAGCTTGCACCCGTGGACTACCAGGAGCCCAGCCTGGGCAGCGGCATTTTCCAGCGCCAGAGGGACTGATAACAGAGCGAACACCCACAGGAAAGAGACCCTCTGAAGTTTGTCATCTCTTCTGAAGGGCGAGAGGTTTTGTAATTTGATATCATTCATTTTTGTGCTGGGTAGTGCTGTACCTGTGAAATAAACAGGTTTTTTCCACTTCTCAGAAAAATCTCTTCCCGAACCGGTTGGGGGGTGGGAGAAAAGGGCCACGTGGGTTTGCTTCCCGGGGGGAGCCCCACTGGAGGTTTTCTCCCAAATTTGCCCTAAACCAGGACAATGCTTCTTCAAAAAAGTCTTTAAAACTATTTAAATTATATATTATTACATTATATTATATTATATTATATTATATTATATTATATTATATTATATTATATTTATTATATTTATGATATGCTATGATATGCTATGATATGATATGATATGATATGATATGATATGATATGATATGATATGATATGATATGATATGATATGATATTATATTATATTATATTATATTATATTATATTATATTATATTATATTATATTATATTATATTTCTTCTACATAAAAAATCATGCAGGCCCTGCTCTTCTCATCTAATAGTTCTCTCAAAATAGGCATAACCATTGCTATTTTACTGAGAATTACCATACATTATGTTTCTTGTAAGCCTTGTTTCTCTGGGCTATACATATTTATTCCACTGCTTTCTGTCTGTTATGGTAAAATGAAAGAGAAAGCTGATATTTTGTTTGTATTAAAATCTTGCCTAAGTTTAATGAAGATGAACTCTTGTCCCTCTTCTGCTGGAAGAAAAGCCTCTGTGATGTGCAATCAATACAGACTCTTCCCTACCTTCTTGGCATATAGGCATGCCGGACCAATGCTGAACAGACTTACCCGAGTGTGAAGATAAATTCAAGTTCCTTTGCTCAGTTGATATTGTAAAGTGATTCTCTGAGCACAAAATTAAAGATCAGTTTAGGGTGAAAGTAGCAGCAACAGAGAAAAAAAAGGAAATTTACTAAAAAGGTTAAAACAAATTAACTTTGGCTAGTAAGAAACTTCTCTTAGCTCTTTCTGAAACTGTAGAACAGGCTTTGAAATGAAGACTTCCTGCTAGTTTGATCACTTTAGTGCAAGTAATAAAAAAAATCCAGAACAGCAATCGTAGTTCTCTAGAAGAAATACTTTTTCTTTCATGGGAACGATGACTTGAGAATTCTTTAGTGTTTCCCATTACCTTGCCTAAGACAGGCATTGAACTTTTTTGCCTTCAAAAAGGAGAATTTAATTTATCATGCAACAGACTGTACTGGTCTCACTTTTATAGGATGTCATTATTATAGAAAAGTACTGTTCTGAAGAACTTTTTCACATGATTATGTACAGTGGATAAATATCTTTCTCATAAAATAAGAGAGTCACACTGTGATTCTTATTTTTATCCTGCTTGAAAAGTGCAGAGCATCTTTTAAATGTTTCATACATGCTCACATTTTCATGTATATGTTAGTCTTTATTTCATAAAGATATAAAATAATGTTGTTTTGAACATCTAAGAACAGAACTAGCTTAAGTAGTAGGCAGCAAGCAATCAAAAGAAATTGGTTTATTTTTTCATCCACCTTCTCTTCATTACAGCTTCAAAACAATCATAGAATGATAAAATCATAGAATAGGTTGGGTTGGAAAGGACATTAAAATCATCCTGTTCTAACCCACCTGCCATGAACAACTTCCACTAGACCAGATTTTTTAGACCCCATTCAGCCTGGCATCAAACACCTCCACAACTTCCTTGGCAAGTTGCTCCTGTGCCTCACCACCCTCCCAGTAAAGAATTTCTTCCTAATACCTAATCTAAACCTATTCTCTTTCAGTTTTTCCTGAAAAAGTTTACTTAACTACCAGATACTAAGGATTAAAATAGCTCAAACTATTTAATAAAGGAGGAAGCATTTTTGATTTCCAAACAGTAATGAAAGCTGGGATCTCGGAAATACTTAGGCATGTTTCTCATTACCCTCATGTCTGCAGGGTCAAGTATCATGGGCAGAGCAAAGGTAAAACCCTTTTTTGAAAAATCTCTCCAAAAGAGGTTTTGCAGAACCTGTGTATGTTTTTGTTGGCAAGAAACATGTTGGAGGGGGTCCATAGGAAGGCCAGGAGCACCCTTTCTGTTAAAACATGTACTGAATGTTTGGTTGCTCAGCCTTTTGAAGGGTCTGAGGAGACCATATAGCAGTCTTCCAGTATTTAAAGAGGGCTTTAAGGGAGACATTTTTTTTATCTGGGCCTGTAGAAATGTCTGTAATTATTTTAAACTAAAACATGCTAGATTTGGGCTAGATAGAAAGAAATTTTTTTCTTAAAAGGGTGGTGAAACACTAGAAGATGTTGCCCAAACAGGTGGTAGATGTCTCATTTGCTGGAACCACTCTAGCTCTGAGCAATCTGATCTAGTCCCTGTCCATGACAGTAATGTTGGACTAGATGACCTTTAAAGGTCCCTTCCAGCCCAAACTATTCTATGATTTTATGATTATATGATTCTATTAAGCTATGCAGTTGAGTATAGGCTATTATTATATGAAAAAATTTTCCAGGTCCTCCAACTCATGACTAGTTTCAGGTTTTTACAGAAAAATCTATATTTATTACAAATTATAAAATCCAATTCTATTGTGTGAATAAATATGAAGCTTGTGGGTGAGAAGTAGGAGAGCAACAGTCTAAGGGCACAGTCTCTATTGGCTCTGATATAAAAAAAATAAAAGTGTCAAGTTTTCTGTATTTTGATACTAATATTTGCCTTATATATGAACAGAGCAGTGGTCTGTAATAATGTGAACAGTATTATGATGACTGGATTGAACACAATTACAGAATCATCAATATGCTGAGTTCAAAGGCACCCACAAGGGTGATCGAGTCCAGCTCCTGGCCCTGCACAGCACCATCCCTAAGAGTCACACCCTGTGCTTGAGAACATGCTGAATGCTTCTTGAGCTCTGTCAGGCTGCTGCTGTGGCCACTGCCCTGGGGAGTCTGTTCTAGTGCTCAACCACCCTCTGGGTGAAGAACCTTTTCCTAATATCCAACCTAAACCTCCCTGACCCAACTTCAGGCCATTCCCAGGGGTTCTGTCACTGGTCACCACAGAGATGAGATCAGTGCCTGTCCCTCCTCTTCTCCTGAAGAATGAGTTGTAACTGCAGTGAGGTCTGTCCTCAGTCTCCTCTTCATGAGGAACAAATCAACAGACCTCAACAGCTCCTCCTGTGGCTTCCCTTCAAGGAAATTTATCATCTTTGTTGCCCTTCTTTTTATACTTTCAAATAGCTTAATATCTTCCTTATATTGTAGTTATTGTAATTGTATATCTTTCTTATAATATCTTCAAATAAATACATTTTTAAAAATTTGTTAGTTAACATTATTATTTTTTCTATTAGTCTAGTTCTATATAGTCTAAAATCTTTTCCTTTTAAACATTTCTAACTAAAGTTAGATTTCCAAATGCGATTTATTTAAATAAATATAATTTTATTATTATTATAATTTATTATTATATTTATTTTTATAATATAATATTATTACTATTATTCAAGGTCTCTTGAGTATATGCCATTGATTTAAGTTTTAGCAGGATCTCCACTTCTCTTTGGAACAAGCAACCTGAAGCAAAAATCTCTGATTTAGGGACCTGTTAAACATAAATGCAGTTCATAGGATGATGAAGAAAATGGTTGCTTAATTCAGATTTCTGGAGTTTGAAAAAGCTGAATCAAAACCTTCACAAGAGACAGAAAAGAAAGACAGAAAAGAAATTAATTTACCCTCAGGCAAACATCTTATGATGACCTAAATTTTATTATTGAGAATAAAATTAATGAACAGAGGGATAATGTAAAGCACTCTGTACATGAGTTGTCAAAAGACTACTTTGGGGATATGCCTTTCATGTTACTGTCTAATAATGTTTTTGTTCTTTGAATCCTTTTTAAATTTATTAAGCAAATATTACTACCAATGATAGCTTAAAATGGGCTGGATCAAATTTGTAGTAAGTACATTGCACAATAAAAAGTCTTCCAAAGAATAAATTCACTGCTAGGAAAGCCTTCAAGTTGCATAGATCTCAGAATCTTAAAGGATTTTATGCAAGAAACATTAATTTTAGGGAAAGAAACTCTGCAAAACATTTCCTTCTGTTCAGGTAACTATGTATTACAGTTATAATATTGTTGGATCTTAAAGAAATTTAGAGAAATAGCTAAAAAAATGATAAAAAAATAAATAGCACCAGACATAACAAGAAATATTAGGAGGAAATAAGAATAGTATTAATTACTTTTTAAAATATGCTAACTTGGAAAAAGTAGAATTATTATGTGTAAGAATATGCCATATTCTTGTTAATTCTGAAAAACACAGTAATTTCTTAGAATGTGATTCATATTACCTTCTGTAGTTTTTAGTTTAAATATTGCAATAACTTAAATATAGGTCCTTCTATCAACATTTATAATTTTACAGAAGATTCAAGAACAGAAAAAAGTATTAAGTCTATAATGAATGGAAGACATCTGGGTCTCAATTATGCAATTTAATAAATCATATTTTCTGCACTTTCTTTTAAAATTGTGAAATAAATGTTTTGTTATTAAAAAAAGGAAAAAGAAAACCCAAGAAATTTTCATAAATATTTTTAACTATGTCCTCACTATTTAATTTCAGTGTTATGGATTAATTCCATAATTCCTTTAATAGTTAATTACTGTGATTTCAAGTAATGAAAATTATTTTCCCAACTTCTCATCATACGTATATACTGTCTAATAAGTTTTGATATATTTTCATACTGGAAAGGATAAAAATACATCTGTGCTGTGTTGCACTAAGAATTTCTCTAATTTTAAAAAAAAATAAAAATCTAACCATATATTGGATAATGTAAAAAATTTTAAAAAAATCTGGAGTATTGAAAAAAAAATCCAAACAAACAAATAATTTTTTCTCAAAATCTTTCTACTGCAGGCCAGAGAAACACAGACAAATTTCAATGTTGTGTTTAAGATCAGAAACCAAGTAACTTTAGATCTGATAATAGAATGTTATTTTTGCTATTAACTTGCAATAATTTTTTATTGCAAAAATGCTATTATTTGCAATAATATTTTGATATTATTTCTTCTATCTCTCCTTCGTAGACTTTAGGGAAAATATAGTGTGATATTACAATCAGTGTTACATAGATTATTGCAGCAATTATTTTAAATAGAAATATATCAGTCTTAAGGAAAAACCTCTGTTTACAAATCCAATCCTAAGTCACAAAATCAAAACCATCAGGATTAATTTAAAGAAATGTCTTAGAGAAATGAAAGAAAACACTTTTCTTCCGGGTTCAAAGAGAAGAAGAATGGGTCAAGGCATTTACCTATAATTTTTAAAATTTGAACAAAACAGAAGACAAGAAATAAATGCTTGATTTTCCCTCTGTAGAGTGTCAGTAAGCTTCATATTTGTATTTTTATATAATGGTAAACATGTTTTTGTCTCTCAACTATTCATTTTATAATGAATTTAAACAAAGTAACAGAGGCAGCCTCCAAAATTAGTCATACAAGCAAGTGGATCTGATAAATTTATTGTTCAGTCTTCCTTTTAGGTAGAATATTCAAAACAAATCAATCCTAAACACCTTGGAAAGAAGTCAAGACAAACTTTAATGGAACAGTGTATCCATTCCCATAGGACAGGTGCATTTAGAAGTGCTTTCTCCAGAATGTGCTGTTTGACTATTAGCTAGATATATTGTACCTAGTTCAAAATATTGTGATGTTCTTGTGACAAAAGGACTGCATTTTTCCCTTCTCAAGTCACTTGCTAAACTCCTGCAGGCTATATTCTCTGAACAGAACTTTATATGAAAGAACTGTCCAGTATTAATAATAATAGTATGTGGTAGAAATAAATATTACTGTGGAAAAATGGACTTTTAAGACAAATTTAATGCATGTAAATTCATCAGTAACTAGTGTTCCAAGCATTCTCAAAGCAGTATATTCTTAAGGAAAGGGGAAATAAACTTTTCATAACACAATTTTCTCTGAAGAGAATATCAGAAATTGAAGGCAAATAAGATTTTCAGTTCTATCATGCTACCAATATATGTATTAGGAAATTTTATTACTGTAGATAATATAACGTAAACAGTACATATGATGTATATGATGATGACTGAGGATGAATTAAGGATGATGAATTAGGGAAAATTTTGTCAAGTTTAGTTCTTATTTTATATAAAAATAACTTAAAGAGTTGATCTTTAAATTCTAAATATTTTCATTTATGTATTGTACAAAGAAACACAAAATTGATTTAATTTCACATGCAAAACCACCAAATAAATTGGATTTTAATTTTCTTCCACTCTTTTGAGTCTTGTCATGTTGAAAAGTTTTATAACTCCATTAATCAGTATGAGTTAAAATTAAATTAGTTGCACATATACTAATAAATCCTCATGGATTTCCATAAGGAAATGTTGTCCTCTAGCAAAATTGCATTGTCTCCATAAATAAAAATACCATCAAATATCTGCTTAAGGTGCAAAATCTTTTACTGTAGCGATGGGATGCAACTTCCATCACTCTGTCATTCTTTGTTATATTAGAATTCAGTTTTAAAAAGTCTACTGTTCTTATGCTTCCTTTGGAGTGTAAAAGAGTAGGTAAATGTCTTTATTTGATTTCTGAGCTGCAGTCACTCATTTTTTTTCTCCCCCTGTTTTGCTCTGAGAAAGGAACAGATGTCCAGTGCTGTCAAAATACATGGCTGGATACAGATGTAAATTTATTATGCCTTACATTTCTTTAGTGCATTAGTCTAAATTAGGTGGGAAAAAAAAAAAAAAAAAAAAAAAAGAAGAAAAAAGATTAAATTTCAGAATATCCTCTTTAATTTGGCTTTTAAGAAAAAGGTGAAAAAGGTTAGCTGCTTTGATGAGGCTGTATCTTCACACTGGTCAGGCATGAAAACTCTTGAGAAGCAGATTTGAAGAATGTTGAATCTGACTAGAGGTTATAAATTTTCCAGACTGACTTTCTTTTAAAGTGATCCTAATATTTCTGTAGTTCATGATATCTTGATAGGTGGTTTTGCATTTATATAGGGTTGTGTGCCTTTTAGTTTGCAAATATTATACTTGAATTCTAACTTTCTTAGCCAAAAATGTAACTCTGTGTGTAAAGGGATTTCTCAGCTATAAGCTAGCATAAAACTGATTTGATTTCCTAGCCTTTGTTTACAGTGTCCTGTGGGAAGACATTACCAGTCAGGCAAATTAAATGGAATTAAATTGAATAGTTTTGTAATAAAGAAAGTTTTCATTACATGAGCTGAAATAATGAGCACATATAGTTTAATATTAATTCCATCATCATAGAGATAAATCTCATTGTAATCTTTAAATCAGATGATAAGACCCTTTGTCTTTATATTAAAAGTTATTATAGTTTCTAGTTAAGGGCCACCTGTTCACACTAGCTTTGTAATTGCTTTGATTATCTATTCCTACTGAGTTCAAACAAAGTGAATTTATTTTTTAAAAAGGTATTTTAAACTGATTTTGGGTTTAGTTTATAATCACAAATATTAAATATATATTTAATCTTTTAAATATGAAGAAATAACATTTTACAGAGTTCCATGCAATGTTATACTCTTTATCATTCTCCTAGTGCTTATTTTTCCCAATTTGTCTTATCTCATCACAACATCCTTGTTTGATTTAAGCTCTGAGCCTGTCAAAGCTGGTGCACACCTGCATGGCTTTAACTGGAAGTTTGTAAGAATTCCATATGGAATTGCTCAAATAGAAATTTTCTAATTAAATAGGAAACTCAGTATGGTGGTGAGGAATAGAACCATATGGCCTCCTGCACTGAGTTGCTCAGTTCTTTGGCAATTGACAGACTAGACCAATTCTTCCCAGTTTACCCTCTAACTCTCTAAAATGGTGACACTGAGAGACCTGTCTCTGGAGTCTCTGGGGATATAGGCAGACGGGCAAGAAGGAGCTCCCAGCACTGTTCTCTGGTGTCCACAGAAGAACCTGTCCACAACCCTGTGAGCTGCTCTTCTGCTCCAGCTGATTCTCTGGAGGCAGAGGAACACTTTGAAGCCACGGATTTTGGCTGTCAGCTTCAGGTACTGGTGCCAGGTCATCCTACAGTACAAAAAATGGTGCTAAGAGACTACTGATTTACCTTGAATGGTGTCCAGTTGAAAAATTAACAAACTAAGAAACAAGGAACCAATAACTGTAGATAACAATTTCAACTATTAAAAACTTTGATATTTGTCCTTGGTGTAATTTCTTTTTCTCCAGTTCTAATTATCTCTATCAGTCTACATTTTCCCATTAAAATCAAATGTATTTAGGTGTATTTAGCTGTATGAAATGTACAAATTATCCAGCAATTAAATGAAGACAAATGCTTCAAACTAAATACTAACAAATACAACTAATTTACTGGAAAGTGCACATAACTTCTAGCTCCCTAACAATAAGAACAATCCTGTTATTTGTAAAGATATTATCTCAGATTCAAAAAGCAAAACCAAAATAGACAGGTCCACTTTTTTCCTTCCTTTGCTTCTCAAAGAATTAGTTTGTTACGCTGTAGAAAAATAAGCATGTACATAATACGGAAGAAACAGCTGCAGCAGCACTAAAATTTAACTCTTAACTTGTCTTAACTCTTAAAAGGCCTTAATGAAGCTCTAGCATGGGGCTTTTTCAATTTTTTGTCATTTGTCACAAGAGAGACTTTGAGTAATAAATTCAAAACTTTGATTTAGTCATTGACTTCAAGGTGGCATGTATTTCACCACATTTTCTGACAAAATATGTCAGACTTTTACTGTTTTGAAAGGAGACTGATATATCCCCATCAGTCATAATTCTCTTGAAAGAACTTTGGATTACTGTGGAAGAAATTTATCATAATACAACTTTTGTCCTTGCTTTTCTCCAAATTTTGTGTGCATTAGAAATTCATTCATATTTTAAGTGACTTACACATTTTGGAGACATGTAAATAACAATAAATATTTTGCCTCTGTGTTTAAAGTTTACAGGCCATTAACTTGCATTACTGGCATTCCTATATTAGCGTATATATATTTTGTCATTCATTTGACAAATATATGAGCTAATTATAACAGCTCCTCTCCTTATATGTGTTCCTGCATGTCAAATATTTTTAAGGATTTGTTGGCATATGATCATTAGTAAGATGTGTATGTTATACAGGCTAGTAGTGTGCGTCTAAAACACTCATCATTTGAACTCTTGCACTTTTCTAATGACAACTAGTCTTAATTTAAAGCCTTAGGCAGTGGAGATTCTAGAAGGTTCACCTATAAGCTGTTACAGTGATAAACTGGAAAACATTCTTGTCCATACTTGAATTTTCATCCCCTAGTTTTGTCTTCCAGGCAGTGACTCTTATTGTGTTCTCCTCTCCTAGACTGAAAAGTTGTAAGAAATTTGTTCCTCATGTGCTTTCTTGTAGCTGCTGGTCACACCATGCCTTAAACTTCTTTTCTACTCATTAAAGAGAACAAATTAAATTTATTAAATCTCTTGCTTGTAAAACACCTTTGAGAGGTGAGTCATTACTGGAGCACTCTTCTGAAACTGCATCACCTTGATGCAGAAAAAAACCCATAAAAATGTTGCAGTTTTATTTGAATCCCTTTACTGGGTTAATTTTCAAGACAACTGATCAGCCCTATCAGATTCTTCTTCAATAAAACTAAACATGCCTTTTTAAATCATTTTCACCCTACTTTATCAAAAAATATTAAAATACTTAAAAGCATTTTCAAAATTGTTTTTAAATTCATATGAAATTTAAAGAGAATGACTATCAAGTAGCTCATGTTTGTTCTTTATTGCAGTCACAGATGTGTTCTTCTCTGCTTCAGTTTTCTACGGAATTCACTCAAACTAAGAAAATGCCTATGTCTTTAGAAGGGTGGACCACACGTGAATGAACAGTCAGTTATTTAACTAAACTAACTAAAATAGAGGAAAAAAACTGACACAGTGAGAGGAGCTGCACAGTTGAGGATCTAGGAGACAGAGCTGTATGAATAGGGCAAGCCACTGATGAAGAATCATAGGCAGCTCTGCTGGTACCCAACATAATACATGGGAACACAAACACATGCACAAAGTCCATTGCTTCTAAATCGCAAGTTTCAGTTTACAGGCAGAACAGGTGTTGTAAGTATTAGGAAATTATATTTATTCTAAAGAAATATACATGCATACATATACATATATGCATATATATCTGTATAATTATATGTTTTATGCTTCATTGAAAGTAATATTTATATATAGTGTTTGTTTAATTGATATTATATAGAATACACTTATACATAACTCTATATGAATAACAAATACTGCACATGTTACATTACTAACACTGTTATATTTTAACATTTACAATACTTCTAAAAATGAAGTTAATGAATTATGATAGAAACTAGACTTTTTTTTGAAATGTGCAGGAATTTCAAAATAAATTTCTGAAATATATAAACACTTAAGGACAATCACTATTTTTACTCAAGGAAAAAATATCTTACTGTTATTATTTCAGACATTCCTAGATTTTTTTTTTTCTGAGAAACAACTGTAGAAGTGGTTGTAACAAAAAAACCTCAACCAACCAAGCCAGAAAGATGTAATTTCCTATAAAGTACTGAACACAGATTTTTCTGCTTCTGAGAAATAGGTAACATTTAGCCAGTATTAAATGACTCTTTCAGCTTTTCAGCTCAGGGAAAAATTCGCACTTAAAAGACACAACAGAAAACGTCACCATGAATTAATATTTCTCTGTTTCTCCCCACACCAATCTCTGTAAATTGATATATACATGCACACAACCACATATGTGAAAATAAATACATACTGTGACAATCTAATTAAATAACTAGTGAGATGTTTAAAAGGCTTGAGGTTTAGAGGATGGTGTCAGTCAATATTCTAGTGAGGATTAAAGGTTGATTCTCACATTCTTCCTTAAATACAGTACATCAAGTGAAAGACTATTGTAATTTTCATCATTGTTAGGCTAAAATGTTTGACAATTACTGAAAATGATAGTCACTCAAAAAAACCCCAAGAGCAAAATAAAGCGAAAAAGCAACCTGTAATAGGTTTGGAGAAAATTTACTTAGAAATATGAGACTCATATAAGGAAAAGTCAGCTGGATAAGGAGAAAAGGGAAAGATGAAGATATTATCATCTGTGAGAGTCAAGGATAGATGCTAACTGAAAGGAAGCAAAATAAGGATGAAATAAGTGGCCCTATGACAAATTATATATTAAGTGAATCTACGATATATTATCCTGAAGGAGATGGCAGAGGTTTCTAAAGCAAAATGAAAGAGTATGTCTGTGTGCAGAAAAATTCAACATTGTCTTCTAAGAAAGTTTTATTTAATGCAACATGGTTACACAAAGGACCTGCTGCACATGAGCTCTGAATGATATGTTAAAGTACAGGACAGAAAAGAGGACAATGAGCTGCAACCACTATGGCAAGCCACAGAGATACATCAGGAAAGTGTTTAACTATTACTGTAGAGGGTCAGAAAGTTTCATAGAGCAACCTCTCAGCCACAGCTGGGAAAACTATAAACATTGTTGCACACAAGAAATAAAAGAAAGCTATTTCCTCTGAGATTGCTTCAAACTAGAATCAAAGGGTCTCATTTAACAGCTGTGTAGAGAATAAATCATTCTCTCTTTTATCTTTTTAAGTGCACTAGAAGATGCATTGGACCCTCCAGAGAGAAGTAATGATCAGAACTGGGGAAAAAGCCCTCTAAACACTTGTAATACTGCTTGTGATCATAGTTTTAGCATTGATTTTAGGAATAGGGATTTTGGTCCTTTGACAGATGTTACACTCACAAGAAATTTTTTCTGAAACATTGTTTTTATAACAAAACAGCATTCTACTTATCCTTCCCTTTCTTACATTCTTCCCTTCAGAACCACCTAAATAGCTGCTGAATAATTAACACAGTAGCAGTTGTGTAATTAACAACTTCTCCAGTATTTACAAGGAAATTGTGGAGCCTGCCCCCTTGACTGTGGAACTTTAGGACCCATCTAACAGTAATAAAATTGAACAGGATTTCATAGAAACACTATGGAAAGGGAATCCTACCTGTTATGTTCCTATTTATGGAAACCTATTGATTTCTGGCTTTTGATATACATTATCTTTAGAAACATGACACCGCTGCAGAAGAACAGTGAGTTACATGTACAGCACCAAATCGCCTTATATTCAGTCAATAAATTCCACGTGATCCTACCTCTTACTCACTTCATGTGTGATGTGCGATATCTGATTAATAACAAAAATCTCTCTAAGACATGCAAAAGGATTAACACTAGCAACATGGTGAGAGTTATCACCTCCCTGCTTCTTCCCCCACAAATTCTCACTGAATTCCAAGGTTTTGACTGGCTTTTTGTATAAACCTAGATGATAAGGGGGCTAATGTGTATGTCTCAAACACAGATATTTGGATGGCAGTGGAGACAGTCAAGAATTTTTGGTAATAACAGCCAAGGATTGTTGATAACAACACGTGAGAAATTACAGGATGTGGCTGGAGATGTGGGGCACTCAAGTGGGGCAGCACCTTCCCGGGACAAAATAAGCCTAGAAGAGTACAGTGAAAGTGCAGGAATGAGGCCAATTAGTGGGCATGAGCAATCAAAGACTTCTGAAGACTTTGAACCCATTTCTGGAAAGGCTGAAAAGAACGGACAGTGCATGATAATGAATCTGTATAGAAAGTTAGACACTTATCTCCAGGGCAGAGTAAAAATTTACCTAGTAAAAGGTATACCCACAGGGCCTGGGCATACATGCAACCACAATACCATGCACTTCCCATCAGGGGATGACACTGGAGGCAGAACAGTGGTGATAATTAGTGATTTCCTTCCTTCCTTCCTTCCTTCCTTCCTTCCTTCCTTCCTTCCTTCCTTCCTTCCTTCCTTCCTTCCTTCCTTCCTTCCTTCCTTCCTTCCTTCCTTCCTTCCTTCCTTCCTTCCTTCCTTCCTTCCTTCCTTCCTTCCTTCCTTCCTTCCTTCCGCCACTTCCTTCCTTCCTTCCTTCCGCCACTTCCTTCCTTCCTTCCTTCCTTCCTTCCGCCACTTCCTTCCTTCCTTCCGCCACTTCCTTCCTTCCTTCCTTCCTTCCTTCCTTCCTTCCTTCCTTCCTTCCTTCCTTCCTTCCTTCCTTCCTTCCTTCCTTCCTTCCTTCCTTCCTTCCTTCCTTCCTTCCTTCCTTCCTTCCTTCCTTCCTTCCTTCCTTCCTTCCTTCCTTCCTTCCTTCCTTCCTTCCTTCCTTCCTTCCTTCCTTCCTTCCTTCCTTCCTTCCTTCCCTCCTTCCCTCCTTCCCTCCTTCCCTCCTTCCCTCCTTCCCTCCTTCCCTCCTTCCCTCCTTCCTTCCTTCCTTCCTTCCTTCCTTCCTTCCGCCACTTCCTTCCTTCCGCCACTTCCTTCCTTCCGCCACTTCCTTCCTTCCGCCACTTCCTTCCTTCCTTCCTTCCTTCCGCCACTTCCTTCCTTCCGCCACTTCCTTCCGCCACTTCCTTCCTTCCTTCCTTCCTTCCTTCCTTCCTTCCTTCCTTCCTTCCTTCCTTCCTTCCTTCCTTCCTTCCTTCCTTCCTTCCTTCCTTCCTTCCTTCCTTCCTTCCTTCCTTCCTTCCTTCCTTCCTTCCTTCCTTCCTTCCTTCCTTCCTTCCTTCCTTCCTTCCTTCCTTCCTTCCTTCCTTCCTTCCTTCCTTCCTTCCTTCCTTCCTTCCTTCCTTCCTTCCTTCCTTCCTTCCTTCCTTCCTTCCTTCCTTCCTTCCTTCCTTCCTTCCCTCCTTCCCTCCCTCCCTCCCTGCCTCCCTGCCTGCCTGCCTGCCTGCCTGCTAGCCCGCCTGCCTGCCTGCCTGCCTGCTAGCCTGCCTTCAGGAGTGTTTTCTCCTCCCCTTAAGGTCAGGACAACACACTTTCTGCAAATGAAATGTTGTATACTTTAAAAATCATTCCTGATGTGGATTATAGAACAGAAGCAGAGTTCAATAATGATCAGCAAAGTTCATTGACTTGAAAAAATAATTAACAAGCTCTGGGGCAGATAGAATCTTGGTAGTGGCAAAATGATTAATGTTTCATCAAATTAAAATAATAATATTTTAATCAAAGACAGAAATATTTTATAATTGAATGCAATAGTTTACTAATTTGGGATCTTACTGGGAGTGACATTTCACTGCTTTTCTTTCTGACATTTGGAAATTAGTTTCAATTGACACAGTTTTCAGGAAAAGTAAGACTCTCTTTAACCATACAAATATTTGAAGATTTGTGGGGTTTTTTTGGTTGTTTGGTTGGTTTGCTTTTAAAGCCAGACTTGATATTTCTTAATAGGATGTAATTAAAACTTAATGTTCGATGACATATGAATTTTCCATGTTATGCAAACATGAGGCAACATATATTTACATCCTTAACATTTAATTAAAAATTTGGGGAACACATTTTAATCCAAAAGTCTAAACTAACTAATGTAGGTCACTGAAACAGCTGAGAAAAAAACATCATGCTATTTATGTTATGAATTTCATAGGAGAAAAGTACTCTCATCATTATTTTTTGAGTGACATTTTAGTATATTGGTCCTAGTCCTTTGTTTCATTCTTCAATGTATAGAGCATACTGTTTTAAATTACTTATACCTCTAACACACTCAAAGTGGTACTGGATGAATGCTCATGAGAGCAAAGGAGCAGGTGAATTTACATGAAGAGAAAAAAATCAGACACATCTGCATTTTATCACATGATTTTAGACACCACACAAATGAGAAATGGGTGTGCAGTTAGTTCTTCGATGGGCTAATAATCACTTGTTATCATTATAATGTATAGACCACTGTGAAGGTATTATTAATACTTATGTGATTTGGCTTCAGCTATAGGGGACCGTAGAGATAGGCTAGAATTGTGCCTGCATCCTTTTACAGTGCATGGCCACATCACCACTGAGTCTCTATACTCCATGTTTTTCCATGTATTTTTCTCTATCCTGTCATTCTCTGTTATTCCTTAGACTCTTTGGGAAAAGAGTAATAGCCTTTTCACTGTTTCTGGATACTCACATCGTAAACTGAATGCGATCTCTGAATATTAGGGAAGTGCAAATAATAATAGATGAAATAACCTTTTCAGTAAGTAGACACATAATTTTAGAGTAATGAATTATGATTCTCATAATTTAGTCATACTTAAAAATATTTGCCTTGTGCCAATAAAGACAGACATTCTCTATATGCCTTTAAGCAAAAAGCCACAGATTAATCTTTCAATACAATATTTCATTATTTTATTGACCCTAACCATTCAGTGCAATCTTTGCACCCACAGTTCTGTTTGTGATCTAAACAGAAGATTCTCTTTTCCTTAGTAATGAATGAAGTCTCAATTTCCTCACTGCCAGGTTTAAGATGGGGATTGGTTGTGCTGGTTCTTATGTGAGATTAGTTTACACCTTGATAGTCCCATTATATGAATGTAAAGCCATTATTTGTGGTGCTCTGAACATAGAAACTTGGGTCATGACCAAAATTCTGCGTGGTGATGGAGATTCTCAGTGCTGTAGTCAATTTAAGTATCTCTGATATCCTCATATTTGTAAAATATCCTTGCAGCAGAAAATACTTCAAATCCGGTGGATTCAGTCCACACCTCACATCTCAGTTTTTATTCAGTCCTTCTTATAACCATTGATATTTTCCAGTATTCTCAATGCATTTAAATGTAAGTAAGTAGTATTCTTTGCTTGGAAGTGAGCTGTTGTAGTGAATGATGAGATAAATTGTTAAATAATATTTCTACATGATTTAAGTATTACAGCAGGAAAATTCATCAGAAAGATATCACATTTCTGTTATTTAAGACATATTTTCTAACAGTATCAACAATTTGAAACCAGTACTGTCCCAAGAAAGATACACAGAAACAGGTGAAATCTCTCCTTTAGTAGATATTAGGTGGTTGCTTTTTTGGTTTTGGTTTTGTTTTGATTTTGTTTGTTTTTGTGTTTGTTTTTGTTTTTGTTATTAAAAAATTGGACAAGTCTTGTAAAAGCGAATCTTGTGGTCACAGGTTACCTCTTATTGCATAGTTCTGGAGATTAAGGTAATTCATCTTTAAAACCACCTGGAAGTCTAATTTTTTTAAATTAATATTCTTTCCATTAATAGCTTTAAGGGTTTATTATTATTATTTATCACTAAGAAGCACAAATATCACAAACATTTCTAACTCTTAAGGAATAAAATACAAATCAGGAAATATGTAATGAAATATCAAAGTAACTGAATATCAGACAAGAGATGTTTTGCGAACCCTTTTTACTGAAGAAGAATAAGAAAATATTCCTTTAACTGGATATGTACTGTAATTTCACTCAACTGCTTTCTTTCTAGACAGATATGGTCCTGTCTGCAAAAAGTCTTGAAGAAATTATGAGTCTTGTTACTCAATATAGGATAATGAATATTGTGTCAGATAAAATCATGGGGAATGCATCTAAAAGATTGGAAAAGTTGTGCAATTATGCAGATTTCTGCAGCAAGAAGCAAGTCATGCTGTGGTTCTGCTTTGCATGTATTTTGCTATGAAGATAACTTCTATAATGCAAATACTGTCCGTTTTAGTTTTCTGGCCTAATTGAACAGTCTGAAATACAGTTCTGGTCCACAAAAATATAATAACTTTACTTCTTCCCCTGTTTTCTTAATAGAATACATTTTTTGGGTCAAAATCCAATTTGCACCTTTTTAAAATTTCACATAGTGGGTATTACTGTAAGATGCACTGATAGTTTTAGAATGTAAAAGAGAAGTTTATTTTAAAGAGAAGTTTCGAACATATTGAACTAAAGTTGTAAAGGATGAATGAATTTTTATATCTAATTTTCTTCCAATTGTACTGACTGTAAATACTTATCTGTACATCAGTAGAAGTAATTAAAGTTTATTATTTCTTTGATGCTCACTAATGTACGTTAAACACCTGTTGCAAATGAGACTAGTGTTTGAACCAGGATTATGTTAATTAATATAAAAAGGAGAAAAAAGATTGGTATTAAAGGAATATGATTTGTCTTTATTAGGGTGAGCAACACATTATTTTGATTTGTTTTCATATGTACTATCATGAGATTAATTCCTTTACTCACTGATAAAACTATTAAAACAAGCAGGACATAAAGTATTAAGTTAATTGATAATCATCTGATTTTTTTCTAGTGGACCCTCCATGAATGCAAAGGTGTCAGGTTTGGCTTCTGAAAATTTGGAAGGCTTATAGAGATTAAAACAAAAATTAAATTGGCATATGGAACCAGTGAGAGAGCAGTTAAAATTACAAGTGCTGTTTGGTTATAATATGGTGAACATAAAAGTAGTTTTTACCTCCTAGTGGGTCTGAAGTTTCAGTGGGAGGAGGCTCACAGCTTATGACAGTCACTGGTCAAGACTATAACAGAAATCTAATCTGCTAGAAATGAATGTAACTTCATGCCTGCACTTTAACCATGTCTGATATAATAGTGAAATTCATTTCTTGCAATTCAGCAATAAAATTGGAAAGATTTTATTGCAGTAATTTAAGAAATAGCTCAGTTCTCTCAGCCAAAATGTACATTGCCTACACATAAACTTTCAGTACAAACCCTACAGGACTGAAAGACACTGAATTTGTAGGAGATTCTCGTAGGAGAACCTTTACTTTTTCAGTCACACTTTTTCAGACAGCACTGTAAGACATGTCAGTGAGTGTTAAATGCAGTTTAGGTACTGATTCAGATTGGGTCACTAAGATGCCTCCAAGAGTATCTTCTGTACTCTTTCTAATATGCTGACATCACTTTTGATTTGGAGGAATTTCTAGTCTTATGTGATTCATACAAAGTGTAACTGCCAGAATGTAAAATGAGTATCGTCTAACTTTATAAGTCAAATTGTCAAAGCAGCTCATGGGGCTTTACACTCACCAATGATGCTAACAATAATGCTGTCAGACAGGGAATCCCTCTGTTTAGTGCTTTAAAGATAGTATTTTTCTTGTCGTTTACAAAGTTGTGGAGTCTTTACAAACTAAATAACATTTTAAAATGATGCATTAATTATTACAGAAACAGGAAAACATGTTAGAAGCCTAATTTAAATTAGGATTGATAAAAATTTTTTAAAACCAAGTTTTAATAGTAGGTTAATAAGGCAAAAGACATTTTACCCTTAGAAGTGTTAGTAATGGAGTTTCCTCTTATTAACTTAGTTATAAAAGTCAATGAATAATTTATGTCATGAGTAACCTGTGAAGGTCAAATCCCTTGCTGAAATAAGGGCCAAATGTTGTAGAAGTTGTGCAGGATTGTCATTTTTCAGGTCTGAGTATCATCCAGCATGACAGTCCTCTGGGCCTCAGCTCCACTCCTAATTATCCTCATGGTAAAAATTTGTTTTCTAACACCTGATGAGAATTTATTCCCCTGTAACTTGTATCTGTTGTCTCTTCCCCTTTTACTGTATATTTCAGAACTGTTTGGTCTGTTTCTGGTCCACCTTTCCATTTACCATTTGGACACAGCAGAAAGATCCTTCTTTAAACTTCTCTTCTTAAGGTTCAATAAACCAATTTTTCTCAGACTCTACTCATACACCATGTGTTTTAGCCCTGTAATTTTATGGATTTCTCACTGTATGTTAGTTTCTTTCCGTACTGGGTGCTAACCCATAGTCCATAATGGGTAAAAAATGTCACACATTTAAGGGTTGATATCCCTGTTATTATAAATGGGATTGAAGTGGACCGAGAATAAATTGTCTAATGGAATTATTAAACCACTACATACAAGCAAATGTCTAAGTGTGTATATATATTCATGTATGATTATGATTAAATGTGGTAGAGGATTTGGCAGAGCATTGCTTTTATATAAATTCATGTATTTTGTTTAAAATATTTATTTTCAATGGATAAAATAATTTTAATCCATGAAATTGAAATAGTTTCTCAAAACTCATAGGGAGATTCAATTACAAATGTAAAACATAATATTCAGAAGGAAGAAACAAAAAAATATTTAATGAATCCCATTTCATCCAAAGCTTTTAACTAATTAGCCATTTGGAGCAGAAGACAGCATTTCTTAATCTTGCATTATTATGCACAAGGATTGCACAGTGATTACATTATGATTGAAGACAATGAAAGACTTAATTTTGTACATGACTGTCTCTACTCATTTCAATGCAGTGATTCATTTTCCTCATGGTTATGGAAATAGGACAAAAAGGAAATATGGTCTGTTTATCAGAAGTAGACAAATAAGTAGTTCATCCATTTGACAAAATTAAAGTACACACAGGATATTACTTCAAACCTGATTATTCAAACCTGATTATTTTTTGGAATAAAGGATGGAAGATCTGAGTGAATTACTTTATTTACTTTTTAAGCTTATTTGATTACAGGAGGAAGATATTGTTGAAACGTTAAAAGTTTGAAATCAGTTTTTTCAAAGTCTTTAATATTTTCTGGTGTTCTGGTATTTCACAGGAATTTGTGAATTCAAACTGAGTTTTCATGAATTTAAATCTAAGCTTCATGCAGTATTAGAAAACTCTACATTAACAATGACAACCTCAACCAACCTCTATCAATCTAATGAGTACTTTTATGAAATAGGAAAATTTTGTCAGTTGCAATTTTTATGTTAGTTTAAGGAAGTACCCTTCAAGATAATACGACACAAATTGGCCAAATTCACATTTTTATTCAGAAGCATCTTATTTTGTGTTCTAAAAAATTAATAGAAAGTAATTTATCTCCTTTTAACAAGGTGTTGGGCTGGTTTTTTTTTTTGTCCCTTATGTGAAAATATCAGATTCATTCACTTTTTCAATCACTTGACTTCTGCAGATGCTTTCCTCAGAGCCTTTATAATGAATATTTCTCGAAAATTAATAACCTGGGTATTCAGTAGAAGTTTCAGTCTGCTCATATAAGGAAACTGAAAAAAGGGATATAACAATAAACCCTGAAAAGGTTGCTTTCTACAGTTCTTTGAACCTTCTGATTGGGTCCTCGAGAGGAACTAAAGGACATATTTAGGAAAGCAGTGGTTTGACCTATGGAAAATTGCGACCATCTGAGAACTGGGGTTTTCTGAAGACTGCCATGGTCAAATCAAACTAAGGAATTAATTTTATTAAACACATTTTATTTTACTGGCATCATAGAGAATGAAGTGGGTCTTAGATTGTATTTTTACAGATCACATGAAATAAATTTGCTGTCTAGTAAGCAAGAAGCTGAGAACAATCTGTAGCTCACAAAGACCTAGTTAATCAGTAATACTGAGAAAGCAATTTCCCTCAAAGATGCTTTTGATTGGCATAAGATTATTCTGGGACAAATGCATTAGAACACCACTTCTCCATAATTATATAAGATACTGAACAAGGACCTTTGAAATGGCGTTCTAAAACCAGTCAGTTTTGTTGTGAAATGGTGAATTATTTTTATTTTTTTTACTTTGATAGATTTTGCATTTTTAATTGAGTGGTGGTAGTACATGTGTTTTCATGCTGTATTTACAGGGAAAGCTGTATCTGAAAGGACAGAAAAGAGTAACAGTGCTTATACTAAAAAAATAAAAAAAATGTTACTATCTGTGATATATTACTTTCATGTAAAAGTTTGTTGTTAATTGGCCCAGACTCTGAAATGTATATTGTGAATTAAACACTGTATGTTCTATCCTTGTCATAGCCCTGCTATGTGTTCTGTGTATTGTTCATGTCTGAGACTAAAAAAAATTAAAATTAAAAAAAAAATTATATATATATATATATAAAAGAATTTCTATAGAATAATTGTCATTCTACAGTTCTAACCAAACAATTCTTAATGAATTTAAGCAACTTGATCAATTTTCTCTGTGGTAAAAAAATATCCTTAGCCTTCAGGTCAAATATATTTTTGTTAACCAGATCATATTTAATCAGACAGCAGATAAAAGTGGTGCTTATTTGGGGAACCAAAGGTCTCTTCTGAGATTTATGAGTATTGCAGTTTGCATATCAGTTTGTTAAACTGCACATGAACCTGTCACAATACACATTAATACCCAGTTTAATGTAGGGTATTTTCCTTTTCACATTCTGGTGGTTGTGGGCATCTTTTAGTGTTTAAATTCAGACACTTTCAGAATAAATCAGATGTGAATTACTTTGCAAAGAACAAGTAATATTTTCCCTTGTTCCCTCATCCTCAAGATTCCATGATGAGGAATGATGATTTCTTGGTTATTTTTAGTGGTAAACTTGGTTATACGTTTCTCCAATTCAAATCCTATTAACAGCAGCTGTTTAGCAGCCATAGGTTGCCTAACTTATGAATTGACCTCGTCAGATCTGCACAAAGCATGGGCAGAAAATTTGGAATCCATATTTTTAACCTAACAAGTTTTTATATATAGCAAAACTCTTAAGAAATATTTTTAAGATAAATCCATTACTCAAAACCAAATAATTAAATATTATCCAAAATATTTCTGTGCTGAAATTAGAGAAAAGACATTATATATAAACTAACCAGAAACTACCTCACTCATTTACTAGAAACTGTTGGAATTATTCACACAGACACCAGCAAGATCTAGTTTGTTTTTCCAGGAGACATTTATTTCTTGTTCCGGATACTATATTAATCTTAATTCCAGGAAAACTGATGAGAGAAGCAATCATTTCCTTACCAGAGTTGCTCTTGAATAATGTGTTGTAAATACACCACAGGGTCATTCACTAAATGTTATGATGGAAAAGATTCTGAATAACTGGTCATTAAGTAAGCATCATCATTCTGCATACAGAGGAAGGCAGTTATTCTCTGGAAAATGTAGTGGTCATGTAATTAAAACCTGTCTTAGGGTGCACACATAAGGTGGGTAATCAAAGGCTGCTTCAACCCCTTAATTCTTAGAACCTGATGAATTTCTAATAAGAATTTTATAGCACATTTTGTTAATATTTGTGGAACAATCTGTTGCTGTTGGACATGAAATGATTCACACAGATACAGCTCAATGTGTGACAGGAAAAAGAGAGCCATATATTTCATGGTTTCAGTATTTATAGATTCTTGACAATGACCAGGGATTGAATAGTTAGCCACCTTCCCAACCACACTGGTAGTGAGAAGCATCTATCAAAAGACATTTCCTTAATGGAATGTATAAACATCTATGTTTATAGTTACTTTCCTGGGAAAGTGGCTAGAAACTATGAAAACAAGATCAGAAGGTTTAATTCTCAGGGCTACACAGTCTTATTATTCAACCGTCTGAAAAAATTTGCTTTTTAATTTAAAACTTTCCAATATATCTTTTACCTCATGCAAGTTTCTTAATTAAGATAATGCATAGTTTGCCCAGCAATTGCAACAATGATCTCAAAAAATCATCTGAAAAAAAAATCATCTGAAACAGACAAACAAAACGCATCCCATTAAATATGTTACAGTGATTGTCTTTTGATTTTAGGGAACACAGAACACAATAATATTGATTTTGAAAATGAAGCAAATTTGTTTCCTGATTACTAATACAACATAAAGAAATTAGTGAACTATTCCGTTTGATAATCTATTTCCTTTACTTGGCAACAAGAATTGCTCTCTGCTTTTCACATTACACGAGTGCCTTAGAATTATTTTGTAGCCTTTTATTCAAATTTTATAGTGAAGCTGCCATCTCTACAAAAGCATGTCCCTTAAAAAAATATGCAGCAATATGCTATTAGTCTGTTATGTGTGAAGTACTGTGTATCTAACCATTATCAGAGACTTGTAGACTCCAAATAATGCCTTTGATCTTTGGTTTGGCCACAGGTTATCTAAATTCAAACACAGGCAAGGATTTAAACAACAGGCTGTGACTTTACTAGCTTAATGTATATAACTATTTCAATGGGCCTAGTGTTGGGAGACTAAAATTTTTCTTTCTCTCTGACTGAAACAGTGATTACAGGCGCAGGTTCATTTTCTTTTTGGACTCAAGTCTTAGATTGCAGCCACAAACCACAATGAAAATATGCAACAAAAACACTAGAATTTTCATTTCTGTTCTTTGACAATGACATGCCCAGGATTCATGAAGGTGGGAGAGCAGTCATATGGGAAAATTTCTTTGTTTAATCTACAAAAGGCAGCAGTCAAGCAGATCTGCTGTGCCTTTTTGAACATCCTCCAAAATTTCATTTGCTTGGGAAAAAGAAACTTGGCAGCAAGAACAAGACAATACAAGAATCTGATAAGTGAGAACAAGAAAGGTTAGTGGTCATTTAATGCTGGTTTCCTTTTACATGATTTTGGGGAAAGAAAACTTTTTGTTAAATGCAAATTTTGCAGGTTTGTTCCAGTTCATATATGTTCCTTATATGATACTATTGATCTACAATATGATCAAGCATTCCTAAACTTTGGCCAAGTGTATATTTTCTAAAAAGGATAAGGAGTTTGTAGAACCCTCCTTGAGTATGGCCTGTATAGGATATCCACTTCAGTGTCAAGCAAGAATGTTAGGTCAATCTATAAACTGAATCTGGTCTATGCTTTCTTCTTCATCTGACTGATCTGCAACTTATTTTTCTGTTTTGGAATGCAAACTTAAAAACACCCAGTCACATCAAAAAGCACAAGTAATTTGGTGGTGTTTGGATTTTTTTTTTTGATTTTTTTTTTTCTACAGAAAGATGTCTATGAAGTAGATGTCATAAAGCTCAGATGTTTTTGTCCATTGAATATCATGTCCATTGATACCCAGTAGTCATGGTTGAAACAAAAAGAAAATACACCTATCCAGAACTGAAAAGGAGAAATCATCCAGCACATTTTTCTCATGATGTTCAATCATAACATTTACTGCCATAAGGGAAGCGAAAAAATCAAAACAGATCATTTAATATAATCACAGTTTAAATCTTAAGATATTGTGATATTCTGTCAGTTTTCTCTTTGATAACATGACACTTTTAGTTAATCTTGATAAATTTTTGATATTGAATTGAATTGAAATTTTTGACATTGAAAAGACTTTTAAAGTCTATATTTCTACCAGTGACAGTATGCCCCAAATATCTCTGTTCTATTAAGATTTGAAAGAAGTGCAGAGTAGCACAGAATTTCTACCTTGAACAATTTGTAATCAATAATCTGCAGTTGAATAACTGGAAATTTTTGCCAGCTCCTGTTTCAATTCAGAATGTTATTTATAATGGTGAGGGTGGTACAGGGGTGGTGGGGTGGTGGGGTGGTGGAGAGAAACATATTTTTTTGCATGTTCAACTGCTTATTTTAAACTGTGTATTTTACCTCTGTTCAAATTTTTAAAGTGTCATGTATGACTTGGTAAAGCATGTAGGAAGTCTTAAAAAATCTGGAAGTGTTGGATTTAGTCTATGTCTGTGACATTTTTCACAATACTGGAGCTATTTTCCTCAAAAAAAGTTAAAGAAAACCCACAACCCACAACACCCACGCCTTCATACACCCCAAAAATACCACCAGTGATAAATCAAATGGGAAATATGCCCATTGATAGTGACTGAATCCTGGCAGGAAGATACAAGTGGATAAAATAATTAACTGTGACTGAGTTACCAAAGATTTACCTTAAAAAATATTCACAGGGTTTCCAAAATAAAGAAAAGCTTTTTGAATGGGAGCGAAAAGTTGGCTAATTAAATTATTAAATTTATCTCTAGTCTTTAGGTATTCAAAAATATTTAGTCAATGATTCATTTAATATTTTGTAGAAAATGGAAACCACTGTGCATTTGTACATGTGTCCTTGTTTCTTTTCAAAGTACAGTGCTAATAAACCTTTCTCCAGATAGGGAATATTTGACTTTATTTAATGAGATTAAGTGGAAATTTTCCAGTGCTGCAAGGCACTTAAACACCTCATTCCCTCAGTATCTTGATTTTATTTCAGAACAGAAATGCCAAATGCTAGCCTTTATTTTGTGTTGTAATTTTTTTTTGTGTTTGAAGGATTTGTCTAATGAACAATTAAATCATTATAGTAATATATTTTCTGAATGCCTGTGAGTGAGGTAATTACTTAACCATGTACAATAGCATTGCATTTTGATATATTTAGATCAGGTTAGATCTGAGTTATGGTTTAACTTTTTTGATTTCACATATGCCTACTAGCTGATTTAACACCTGAATCCATTTGGTTATTATCTTTATTAACCTTACACTTCAGGAGTGGCACAAGAAGGGCAAGTAGTCCACAGTTATTAAGAGCCCAATGCAGGTAAACAGGAGCTATCAATATTATTGATGGTAAGTCTTTTGCAAACTACAACATGCTCAGCATATTTGTAGGTGAAAAGGACAGCTCATCAATTACAATTAAAAAAAAAATCTAAAATCAATTAAAAACTGCAAGAAAACTATAGATCATAAAGAAAATTTCTCATTTTTAGGTATGTGGAACTTGCACATGATACTTAATTCTTTTGCCTTTGCATTATATTTTTTCAAAGAGACATTATGTTCATAGTCCATTCAAATGGAAAGACTAACGAAAGAATATGTTAAAAAAGTTACTTCTTCAGGCCCCTCTGAGATATAATAGAGCTCTTACTGAGGACATGGAGGGACACTAGCATCTTTGGGAAATTGTCTGTAACGGATGCTCGAAGAGCACAATGTGATTTCTCCACTGCTTTTCCTAAATGAAATAATAATTATTTTTTTAAAGTTTGATTTTCCATATAATATCAAGGCAAAAAGAAAGGACTGGACACTGGCATTTTTTGCAGCTAGAGTAAGATGCATGTTTCCTTCACTTGCCCATTCACAGAAATGGCAATATCTATCATTTCCATAATCTGTAATCCTTATTGATCTTAGTTATAATATGTAAAAAACAAATAAGCTTACAATCTTAAATCTTCCTCTGAAGCTGAAAGACCAGTTGATTCTCTTGAGAGTTCTGTTATTCTTCAGGATAGCTTTTAAACTAAGTATTCTGCCATTCAATTTTCAAGTTAATTATTGAAGAAACACAAGGATGTATATAGAGTGCATAAAAACTTGCTTTAACCTCCCAATTATTGTTTAAGATAACTAAAATACGTGTAAGGGTATGTCTTTTATCTTTATATTTAATTCTTAGTTTGTGTCTCTTGCCATGATTTCTATCCATTGCGGTGATTCTTATTTTACAAATTTTGATCTGTTCTGACCTGCATATTAAACAGAAAATCCTCTCAATAACCTGTTAAAATTGTTCTAACCTCTTCTGTCTATAAGAGATTTTCAAAGTAAATTGTTCAGTGACTTATCACCCCAATTGTATTTACTCTTTAGACAGAGAAAAGGAAAAGAAGAAAAATGTTAATGCAATGGTCAGTATTTCTGAGCTCCTTCCTCCTGTAAATTTTTGATGCAAATTGGTTCCTGTGATATGCAAATATCTATTTGTTTTTCTTCTGCTTTTGGCTTAGAATTGGAGAAGCTGTTTTTTAGTGCTAAGTAGTGTATATTATCCAAACCTGCTTTCTAGAAGGCATTGGTGTACCTGTCAAATACATATTTTTCTAAAACTATTGAGAATAATGAGGTAGGATTATTACTAATACTGTGTATGCCTGCACTGAAGGCACTTTATTAACTACAAACATGGGTAACACCTTGAGTTCATCAGTTTTCAGACAAAGGGTTGCAAACATTATCTGCTAAATTTCAGATGAAAGGACGTAATTTTGTATTGAATTAGTCAGGGTCAATAAAAGGTGGATTTTGCTGTCAGGACAAAAGTATGTTTTAACATTATTTAAATAAAAACTTTCTAGAGTATAAAACCAAAATTACTGTTTTAAATTGCTGTAAGACAACAGTGGTTGAACTTCTGTTTTCCTTGATAATATCATAAGACTGGCTGTCTCTGTAGAGAAGTTTTGAGAAATGACGATTTTCACAACAGTTAAAATGCGTTAAAGTATTGCGGTGAGGTGGTTCCAAGCTCAACATATATTAGTATGATCCAGTACGCTTGTGCACAGAAAAAATTCTGCATGTTATAAACAAAGAGGAAAGCTGAAGTAACAAGTTGAAGTTACCCAGTCTGTTATCCAATGGGATGGGTCACTTCACAAATAGGGAGTTAGAAAAATATTCAGTTCCATACTTAGCCCTGGTTTTAACACTGCTAATGGAAGCTTGGACCACTGCAGCCTTGAGCTGGAAGACCATGACTGGGAGTTGATAAATTCCTCGATGATTCTGAACTTGTTCAAGACTTGTTGCTCCAGCTGGGTGCTATAAATCTGTGGTCTCCAGTGGGACTCAGAGTACTAAAAGTGCCAGTTGATGTCACTGCAGAAGCTTTCTCCATTATTTTCCAATGGTCTTGAGTGTCTGGAAAAGACCCAGTTACTGGCAGCTGGCAAAAGTTGTTTCAGTGTTATGATCTAATTATTAAAACTGTTGAAGATATGTTTCTGTATGGATTTTATTTAACAGTAAATGTGACAGACAGAAAGAAATAGAAAAAAGAGGTAGTGGTGTATTGAGAGTCCACCAGCTATTCACCAGCCTTCACAGAAGTAAACGTGAACACCGTTTATTTCTATCTTTAGCACACCTTTTATAGGGTTCTACTGGGTCTGTGGGCTAAGCAAGTTACTATTGGCTAGCACACACAGGTTTACATTTTTTTCTCCTACACACAAGGATATTGTTTTGCTTTACTCTCTCTTCTGCAGGAAGGTTTCAAGGACTTTAGCCTTTAATATCACGCTTATTTCAAAGACTGGTTCATGCAGACAGGCCTTTTCTAATATATAAAATATATCAACAGTGGTGGGGAGAGAATGAAAAGTCCTATTGACGCTTTTCTAGTCTTCTTGGTCATAAGGGCCTACAAAACAGTGTCCTGTGGATTAATACAAATTTGAGCCAGGTGGGAAAAACTTGTCCCCTCTCTGGCAGAGGGGAGGGGGGAAAATTTTACACTCTTGAAACAGACTGAATTTGTTACCTCACTTTGCATCACATGCTGTCATCCGGTGCAAGGCCTCAGGAATCGGCCCGTGTGACACTCCAGCTGTGGGTAGGGAGATGAAAACTCCACAACTCGTGCTCCAGATGCTCATGAAACAAACAACCTCATTTATTATTCAGAACTTAAATATCCAATTAAAATCTCCCGTGCTATACAGCCATTGTCTGAGATCTCTCTCCCTGCCCAGCTTCCTGGCCAGTGGTATGCTTAATTCTCAGCTTGCATGGGGCTGGCCGAGGCTCCTGTAACTTATTCAGGGACATGTTCAGATATGAACTAGGCTAGCTGAATTGGATTTGTGTTATGGTCAGATTTACTTTGTCCAGTTGAGGCCAGCTGTACTGTGACAATACTGTGACAGCTCTGGGGGTGCCTTTGGGGTCTTTGATGGTTTATCAGCTGCTTCATCTGCTCCTCACATGAATGTCCCATCAATGTCCTGTGTGCATCCCAGGGTGGAGGGTTTTACAGCTGAGCCAGTCTATGTAAGGAAGGATGGGCGTTCACCTTCTCTGACAAGAGGTTATGCCACACATAAAATTCTCCTCTTCTTTCCTTTGGTTGTGGGGGACTGTGTGCAAACTTCACCTCAGCAGATGGGTCTGTTGACTATGGCCTTCCCCATCCCTAACACAGCCAGGGGTGATTCAGGACAGCTGCTAGGTTTGGCTTTCTTGTGGGTAGTTTGGCCTTGTTTGCTTCTCCCTAGGCTTGAGATAATTGTGCAGTAGTGTCACCTTTATCTCATCTCAAGTTCCTTCAGTGGCTTAGCTCACAGTCCAAAATTCCAGTCAGGAGGCATCCTCAGGGAAGACAGAACTTTGATGGTCACAGTGTCAGGCACAGCATTGCCAGCCAGGCAAGGGAGGGGATTGTCCCCCTCTGCTCTGAGCTGGGGCAGCCCCATTACATTACATGTGAGCTGTTGTGGGTGTCACAACATAAGAAGGTCATCAAAATATTAGTGTGTCCAGAGAGGGGTGATGAAGATGGTGTCAAGTGTAAGACTTGTGAGGAGTGGCTGAGGTGACTGTTCAGTTTGAAGAAAAGGCTCAAGAGTGGCCTCATGACAGCCTTCAGCAAACTCAGTGGGTGAAGCGGAGAGGGAAGTTCTGATCTTTTCTGGTGACCAGTGATAGGATGTGAGGAAATAGAATGAAGCTGCATTAGGGGAAACTCAGACTAGACCTTCAGAAAAGGTTCTTCACTGAGACACTGGAATAGACTCCCCAGATATATGGTCATGCTTGTCAGAAGAAAATGGATGATGATCTTCATCATACAGCTTAGTTTTAGGTAGTAGGTCCCTTCCAATGAGAGATATTCTATGATTTTGTGATTCTATGACTTTTCACAATATGATCAAAAACCCCTAATTTTCTTAAGACTTTAGTGAAAAAAATTATATCCTGGGGTGACTTTATCATGCTTGTATCCCCAGTTGTCTCTTCTTTTTATGCTGGATATAAAGTTCTGCATCTTTAAGACTGGTTTCATGAACAAAGCAGGGGAAAGAAGAAGTGTGTAGTCAGCAGGCTGCAGAACTTAAAGAAGCTATTGAGCTAAATTCCATGAGAATATTATCTAATTATACTGGACAACATAATTCTAAGCAATATAAATACACAATACAATAAAATATTGTTGTAATTATATGTATAATTTAATGTTTGAACATATACTGCTCTTTCATGGACCAAATAACCTAACTGGTAGTAGTTATTAACCAATGGTCTTCTCTGTTTATCTTTTAGTTATTCACTGCAGGCCATAAAAGACATAAGATTAGGCTGGTTGGATGAATATTGCCATAAGAATACACACTGCAAAGAAACAGTATGAACTCTTTCTTCAGCAAGAAGAGTATTTTCTGGGCAGTGAAGTAGAGAACAAGTTCTCCCTTCTTCTGACTGCAAATTTGAGACTTAAGTTTAGAGGCATCTGGCATAAAAAGTGAATGGGGATATGGCAACATATTTTCTGTGTAAGAAAGAGTGCTTCAGCTTCTGATTTTCCCTTAATACCTATAAGAGCGAAGCACTTGTAATCTCACTGTTGAAGATTCCTCCACAAAAGTATCTGGAAATAGTGTTCTGCTTGTTATTCTAGAATATATTCTATTTTTCTTTTTTAATTGTGCATATTTAGAGAAATAAAAATGGCATGTAAGATTCTGAGAGGAGTGTTCACTTAGTGAATACTGTACCTACAATAATTTGTGATTTGTTAGTGAGATAAAATGGATATATCCAGTGTTCACTGAAAGAAAAATATCCATTCCTGATGGCTGAAGAAGTAGAACACTTGCACTCCTAAACCCAGATTATAATATATTCAATTTATGTTGAGTAAGATTGTGGTGGGTTCAAAAGGATAAAATCACCAATGCACTTACTAGAAGTATGTGCTCATTTCCTCCTGGGAGATAAAGAAAACTTTATTAACAGAACTAAAAGAATAATAAGAATCAGAATAAAACCTTCAGAACACCTCTCCATCCATTCCCACAACCTCTTTTCCACCCCTCCCCACAATTTCTTTTCCTTCACTCTGTACATGTAGAAAGAAAATCCAGGATTTTCAATCACTTACCACCTCTATAATAGTCTTTCATCAATTCTTGTAGGGAGAGGAATTTTCTCTCACCATGCCATGGAGACTTCTCCACAAGAAACAGTTCTCTGATGGCTTAATATCACAGAAAATCAGCCACTTGGGAAAGGAAAATCTGTTCTCACTGTGAAAGTCCCTCCCATGCCTTGCAGTTTTCCCAAAGCTGCTTTCATGGGCCATGTCAACTCATAGGGGAATATTTTAAGAATGAGCTGTTCTACCATATAAAAAACTTGAAAGTTCTCTTCTTTTGTCTCTGGGAACAGAGGCTTTTCTTCTTCTATCCCTGGGACAAATCTCAACTTCCTCTGTTCAAGATTGTCATAAGATTACAGGTGTTCAGCATCCACAGAGTCCAGCACTAGTGCCCTTTTCTCATGGGCTGTGGGTGAATGCTGCATCCCCCTCATGTGCTTCATGAACAGAGAAAAAACAAAGTCTGATATATGAAAAATATATCTTCACCATAGCCTTACAAAGTGAGTTGCAGTACAAGGCATCTCCTCAATCCCCTCCTAACTAGAATTTGACTCCTTTATTGACCTCAGTGTCCCATTTCGTTTTCCTTACATGTCTTTCCTTTTCCTGATTCGGGAGAGAACTGTTGTTCATTTGTTCATTTGTTCTCAAGCTTTATCAACTAACAGTTTTTACAGAGCTCTGCAGTGCTGAAAGCTTGCTCTCACCCAGGCTGTGCACTGGGGGGATCGCTCGCTGTGCCTCTCACTGCTGCTCATGGGGTCTTTGCCAACACTGTGCGAGCCGTGCTGGCTGCTGGCTCCACTCAGAGCTTTTCTTCATGTGGAGTGCTGGAAACAAGAAAAGCTCCTGCTGCTGTTTTTGTCCTTATATCAGCAGTATGGCTGGCTCAAAGAGGCTAAATAAAGTTTATTGTGAGCCATGCTGAAGCAGCAACAGCTGTGTGCCGCTGTCCTGGTTGTGCCAGTTCTGGCCATGCAGTCCTGGCCATGTGGACACTCCCAGTATGAGATGGTGGCAACCACTTCTGGCCCCCGGCTGCTCCTCACCTGAGGGCCATCTCCAGTGCTGACTGCAGGGCCACTCCTGGCACTGGTCATAGCTGTATGGCTGTTCCCAGTACTGATATAGGCCAATATAGGCTGGCATGGCCTGCCAGCTCCGATGGAAAAAGGATCGGAGGGCTCTGCAAGGAAGGGGCCCAGCCCTGCTGGGAAGGGGCTCCAGCTGCCCACCAGGACAGGGCCCGGTGAATCCCCCCATGAGGGCTCGGCAGTCTGTGCACCTCCCCTCAAGGGCAGGAAATCTCGGCTGGGCCACATAGGGCCAGCCTGGCCCAGACACAGGCCATGTGGGACCGGTCCAACCAGCACCCAGTTATGTCTTCAAAAGCCAGAAGCCAAGAGAGAGATTTTCCCATGTTTGCCCATCTTTAAAATGGAAATCTCACAGAGGTGGACCCAGCTTCTAAATGGTTCAGTAGATTGTCAATTTTCAGAGCTAGCCAGCTATTGGTTTTTCCTAGGTACAGAGGAAGCTCTTAGCAACCCCCTCCCAGAAAAAATAATTTCAGTGGGTGGCTTCTTTCCTCCTCACCAAATGTCAATTAAGGCAAAACCAGCAGAAAGATCTTCTGTCTTAATATAAGAAAGTCCAGTGTTCAAGGCTATACACAAGCAGTTTTTTCAGCATGACGGCTTTCATATGCACCTAGAGGTTACACTCACTTTTCTTCTTTTAAACACTAACTTAAAGTACTTTGCTTGTGGAAGTTATTATGGAAAATAGACTATCTGTTCTTTTTGTATTTTGTTCACCCTTCATACTGTCACCATGTTATAATTACAGTTAATGAATATCCAAAGTTTTTGCTTTGTGTTTCACCACTCAAACCTTCTGTCTAACCCATGTTTTCATCAGTGGGTAGCTGTGAGACCTGACATCAGCAAACATATCCAAGGCCCTACTAGTCAATACTAGTGCAATATGCATTACAAGAAAATACTTGACACTTCGAGACTCAAATCAGGTGGACACATGCTTAAATGTCCATCAAATACAATCATTTTCTTAAGCTCTTACACTGAGCACAGTGGATGTTGTTCTTTTTGTTGCAATTCATGAACCACATTTTAAAAAGCAAAAAGCAATTAGCCAATCAATTGGCAGCAGGAAAACTAATAACAAGAAGTTTATTTCTAAATGCTGTTCTAATACTAATTAGGAGACCACCAATATTTCTGAATAAAGAGAAAAATATGGTAAAGAGAGAGATCTTCTAACCCAGAAGCATAAATTAGAAATTGGTAAAAATAAAATCTGCTTAGAAGAGCATTAAGAAGTATTGTGGCACTGTGATGAGAAAAAAGTAATAATTAGAAGTGAATGATATAGGAACTCTCAGTCTCAGAGGTTGCCTGGAGACCAAATTCTATTCATTTTTATGAAGCGGAAAAATCTAAATGTTGAAGTTGTGAAGCTAGTAGAAATGCAATTATTCAGAACACAGGATATTTTATGGGAACAACAAAGCTGACAATACTTTAAGAAAATAAAGAATCTTTTGGAATGGTATGTTTACAGTAGTGTACTTGCTGACAATCTCATTAACAAACTGCATATTCATGTTTATTGCGTCACTTAGTGGATTTCTTTGTCTAGCTGCTATGAGTCTCTAAGGATAAGTTGCATTTAAACGTAATATTTTTGATAGGTTTCCTCAATCAACAGATCAGCTGCCCACTCACTCCCTGAAACCAGCTGTGTGGAGGAGAGGCTCTGAAAGGCAAAGGTGAGAAAACTCATGTGTTAAGATAAAAACAGCTTAATAACTGAAAGAGAGAGAAGAAAACCAAACAGGTGGTGCAAAGGCAATTACTCACTATCTCCCACCAGCAGCCTGATGCTCAGTCTCAAAGCAATGCCTACACAGGAGCAACTTCTCCCCAGTTTTATTGATGAGCATGATGCTTTTCAGTACAGAATATCCATTTAGTGTGGTGAGGTCAGCTGCTCCATTTCTGTTCCCTCCAGGCTCTTTCTCACTTTGAGCCACCCTCTGGGACAGTGGCAGGGGTGGGCTGAGTAAGAAACAGAGAAGGCCTCACTGCTCCATGGACATTGCTGTGTTACACTAGTGTGTCATCGATGTTTCAGAGACCTAAAACCATGTGGGCTGCTGTGAGGAAAACCTGCTCCTCTGCCAGACCCAAACTTTTTACATACTTGTATCCAGAAATAGAAAAACACTTCAATTTTAGCAAATTATATTTGTGAGGAGATCTCACTGGAGCAAATGAATGCTGTGCTGAGATTTTAGGCAAAGAAAAAATGGACTGTCAGCTGTGAGGCATCCATATGAAGTGTCCAAATCACTACAGTTTTTATAAATTTGACTGACAGTAAGAACGAAAACAAACTTTATTTTTCAGTATAGTTTTACTTATGCATAAACAAGCTTGTTTGGTACAGAAGCATAGAAATTTAGTAGTGTTTCAGCTATCTTTTAGTAACCCAAACTTTCTTCATATTGCAACTCCCAAAGCAATGGGACTCAAACATCCTGCAATGCATGTCTCATCCTTGTGCTTATACCTCTGTTCTCTGATAAATAAAGCATTTATACACCTCTTTCAGCAACTAAGTCAGAGCTAAGCTTTAGTATGTCAGAAAAGGGAATGGTGAAGGGCTGTGTAAGTGAAAGAAGAACACGAAAATCTGGGAAAGCCTTTCTTAATAAATTTGGTAGTGATACTACTAATCCACCTTACAGAAAAATGTGCATTTTCCACCACTGAAAACCTTGAAAACCATTTGCAGGGTTTTTTCACATAACTCTGGACATGAACAAAGCAATGTTTAGATTCAACCCCTTTTTAGGATTAGAAGATCCATGTAAAACAACACATTAAATAATCATAAGTATACACACTTCCATGTCTACACATAGGTACAGATGCATACACATAAGTATGTAATGTAATTTTCATCATATACATAATGAAAAGATACTTTCCTCCAGAGTGAATATGAGAAAATTGCAGTGCTTGTTTTACTTTCTAGTTTACCTACCTGTAATCTTGTAAAGGTCTGCTCACAGACCTGGCTTCTACATAGTAGCATCTGGGAAATTGCAGTGTGAAAAGCAGTGAAGATACCTCATATAAATGTCAAATACGTCTCCCATGTTATGTGGAAGTTCTTCCTCTAGGAATTGATTTGGGATGTTACCTTCTGACTCACTACAATCACTTGGGAGAAGCAAGGTTCTTTACAAACATACTTGCACATGGGTCAAGTAGAGGGACATTTCAGTGGGGACACAACTGAAAATATCCATACTTTCTATTTAGCTTAACTTTTGTACTGTTGTCCTTTTTTTTTTGTTCCTGTATTGTGGAACCGCTGTCTGTTAATTTTTGAGACAGTCAATTAGCCAGAGACTGTTTTTTCTTTATTTCTTTGAATTCAAATTTTTGCATGTTTACTCTGGCATGCAGTCCCTCCTTCCCACATTCCCTATCCTTCCACTGATTCCATCAACTCTGAAGTAACAGCAGCACAGATGGAGTTTATCTCTTTTTCTTTCTGGAACCCCAAACTTCTAGAAACACATTCTTCAGCATAAAAGTCAGTCATCATTTGCAGATATGTAACTGACAGAAAGCCACATTTAAGTAGATTCATAAATAGCCACACAGTGGCTATGTAGACAGAAATCCACTGTGGTTTGCTGCCATTTTCTATTCCTCACTTCAGCCTCATTTTCATGTTACACTGTGTAGAATCAGTACGCACACACTACACATGCAATAATGCTCTGATGTCGGACGATAGAGAATGGGTATGAAGATGAAAAGCACTCGGGACTTCTGCCTCGTAGCATCAAAACACACATTCTACTCCTTTCAGGATTCCTTTTGAACTGATAGAACTATGACAAGAGATTCTTTGTTTTGTATAGTTAGTGAATGTTTCTGATAAAATATTCATATGATGAAAATATATTACAAGTATTGTTAGTTAAAAAAGACTCTGGTGAACAGTTTTGCCTCTTTGAGTTGAGACTATTCTTATAAGTTTTGATCTATATATAGGATTAAAAATAATTAGCTAAGTAATGATTAATGTACTATTAACTTATAGCTGTCTTGAAATTTACTTACAAACAGATCATGATACAAAATCTATCAAAACATTAAGATCCAGGAAAACCAGTTAAAAAAGAATTGACTTGTCATTACAAGGTAGTGGTAGAACTGGATTTACTTTATTCACTTCATTCCTTGTTCACTGTTTGAATCAACTGAATTAATTGCTTCCATAGGCTAATGGCAGAAACAGTCATGAGACCCTCTGAATATTAAATACCACAGAATCCTTAATTCACCTAGAAAACCAGTTTTGACTTGGGGAAGCAAATTGACATTTCAGCTTCCTTTCAGCAAAAGAAGCCTGCTCTGTGTTTTGAATATAGAATTTCTCTATAGCTGAGATGAATTGTTGTTAGGCCACACAACTATCCTGTGTCAGAGAAATTTGTCATTTTCTGCAGTGTAGCAGCTACTGTGCAACTGAATTAGTCTAGCTTTGTCTTTTACTTAGTCACTAAATACTCTAGTATCTAAGAAGGTGTAGGATCACATGCATTTTACAAAGGTATGTGCTTACTTTTGTGCTCCAATAAACCTAAAAAATATTTCAATCTAGCGGCTGAGGTCAAGACGTGATCCTATGAATCTCTAATCTACAGCATAAGTCAGTAATGGAAGATCTATAGACATTAAGTGAGAATATAAGAAAACCTAGATGTAAAGTAATAAAGCAAGGAAAAAGACTAAAAAGATCAGCAAGCCATTAAGTTTGCAATCGTATTCATGTTAATACATTATAATTGTGAGAAACGTTCTGGGAATTCAATTATCATTTAATACAATAGCCTGTAACAATTTAATTAGATATCATTTAGCCTACAGACATCCACTATTAAAAATTCTGACCTTAATAATTCTATCTTGCTAATATTAATTAGATTAATCCACATACAAGCTTGTGCACTACTGAGATGTTACCCTCTGCATTATGACTGCCTCAGTTAAGAAAAAAACAATGGGAGATTTGCTTAAAATGTTGATTGGATCAAACCCATGGGGAAGCCTGCTGCCTCCCTGGGGTCTGGGTTAGAGACATTATCAGCAAACTCTGTGGCCTGCTCTGATAATTTTTCATTGTGGATTTTTCAGGTGGTCAGCAATGAAGACCAAACAAGAAGGCTAATCAAGCAGTACATCAGGACTTCGGGATGACTGCTTGAGAGATCTGAAGCACAAGTAGTGATCTTCTTTACCCTGCAAGTTGCAGGGAATAATGGGGGTAGAAACAGGAGAATCATACAGATGAATATCTCTCTCCAAGCCTGGTGATGCCAAAAGCTGGAGTTTTTTTGAGGTTTTTCATCACAGGTTTGTTTGCATCTCACAGAGCCTGCTGGCAATAGATGGCACCTGTCTCAAAGGGGAAAAAGGACCCTTGAACAGGACACAGGTCTTACTTTAAACTCAATATGAAAGGGGAAAGGGATAAAATCAGGATCACTGGAAATAAGCCTAGGATGGCACACCACTCTTTGAGAGATAGTGTATTAGTGAAGCCTTTCAGTCTGCTGAAATAATAATAGAGATAGGGGATGATCCACGTAGCTGCAAGGATGCAAGGTTGCAAGATTTGTTGATGTGGAATCCATGGAAATTCCTAAGAATTGTCATGCAGGAACTAGAGTTTCTCCCTCTGAAAATGCAGTGAGACTGAGAACCCAGCTGATGTGCCTCTATGCAAATGAATGCAGCAGGAAGAACAAACAGGAGAAAGTGAAAACCATGATGCAGCAAGAAAATCGTGACCTAGTTGCCATCACAGAGACTTGGTGTGATGGCATAACTGAGGTGCTACATTGAACAATTGTAAACTCTTCAGAAAGGATAGACAAGAAAGGAGAGGTGTAGGAATCCCCATATGTTAGGGACTCTTGACTGTCTCAAGCCTAATGATGTTGGTGAGAGGGCTGAGTGTTTATGAGTAAGAATCAGGGGGAAGGCAAACAGGTCAGATATCCTGGTGAGAGCCTTTTAAAGACCACCCAGACAGGATGTAGAAGCAGAATAAATATCCTATAAGCAGCTAGGAGAAGTCTTGTGATTGCTAGACCTTTTTTCTTTTTCTGTCACCTTACCACATGTCTGCTGAAAATACAACATAGTAGAGAAGAATAAGTCTAGGATTTTCCTAAAGAGTGCAGAACGTAATTTCCTGACACAGCTGTTGAGCTAGTCAAATAGGGAAGGTACCCTCCTGGACCTGCTCTTTGCATACTGAGAAGTTTATAATGTATATAAATAAAAATGATTGGTTATTTCAGTAATATCATGAGCTGTACATTTTGTCAAATGCTTTCCCTGACTGAATTTCTCCCTGAATACATAGGCTTTTTTTATGCAAAGTCTTCCATTTGTTTGTATGACATAAGATATTGATGTAAATTTAATTGTGGATTTTAATACCTTCCTTAAATTGAAGTATGTATTAGTAGTATAGTGCAAAGGCATAATATATTGCAGAAAACTCCCAAGCATATTTACTAAACTGTAGTTATTACAGGAGAATATGTGTCTACACTATGCTGAGAATATCTTACATTATGCTATGTACTTTAAATTGTTTTTACCTCCTTAAATTAAAGCATTTGATATCATCTGTGATATATTCAGCGGCTGTTATGGTGGAGCTCTTTAAATTAAAGCCTTTACCTTCCCTTATCCACAAGAATTGGCATTGAAGGGCTAGAAAAAACGGTTGTGAACTTCATATATTCACAGCACCATTCCTCTGCCATTCTCACAAGTGCACTTGATTCAATGTGTCCATGCTGACCTTTACTCTGTTCTTCCCTTCGATATGTGATCCACATAACCTAAAGAATACTAGAAATAAAATATAACCTCAATTATGCTACAAGCCAATGAGTTTTTTGCATGTGTTTTTTAAATTTTCTGACCTCTATATGACTTCAATCTGTGCTTGCCAATAATTAAGTTAATCTTGTTAGGTAACTTAAACCCTACAGCTTGAAGTAATTCACTTTATCCATGCTCTATAAATTGAATTTACATACATAGACTGTCTTGATTATCAACTGAGCCTGATCAAAAATTTTCACCATACATATTGTAACTGAACTGGTCATCCACACTGAAATACTAGGAATCTTAAAAACAAAAACAAAAGCAAAAGCAAAAACAAAACAAAACAAAAAAAACCCTGAAAACAACCAGCCAGCAACAACAACAACAACCAAACAAAATAAAACAACAACAAAAAACCACAAAACAAAACAAAACCACAAAAATACCCCCACAGATGGAACATGTATCTTACCTTCATCATTTTATTTTGCAACTCAGACTGTCAAAGTTATTTAGATATTCAGGTATCACCTTTCCATTAAAACCAATATTGAACCTAATATATGCCTGAGAAGCTGGACCAATTTCAGCTCTCCAATCCAATACTTAATAGAATAAACAATATTTCATGACTTAAATGTGCAGTATAAGTTTCTTTTACTCGGTTAAGTAAATGTTAAGTTCAAGAACCAGGGAAGATTGCAAGGTTGCTCCAACATATCCAGTGGTCCTGGAAGGAAATATAAATAAATATAATAAAAAAAAAAAATATTATTTGAGATACCATCATGATGCATTTTTAGTCTTTCCAACATATAGGTAAACCCCCATTATATCAGTTATTTTCTGTTGTACCTCTCAAATTGGCTTTAGCAATCTCTAGCTTTAAAATTTAGCATTCCCTCACATTCAGGTCAATTTATAAGAGTACTAAAAATGATTCTTGTTTTATGCACAATAAATCTCTTTAATCACCCCATATATCAGTGAAGCCTATACAGCCCAAGTGTCACACATATCAGAGCTGGAGAACTACTTTCACCAGAGGTATTAAAGTACAGCTTTCAGATTTCCATTTTTCTCTATTTGTTTATGAAGATACCATATTTCAAAAAATAAAGGATTTTTTTTTTTCTTCTATTCTTTGTTTGATTGCTCCCTGGATTGATCCCTGAACTTGTAAACATGGTTTTTTTCTGTATTTTACTGCATTTGATCACCACCTTTAGAAAAGGAACAAGTAAAAATTTTGCATAGAAGTTTTGGCTTTCCTTAATCTTCCAGTTACTTTTCTTATAGGTATTTAAATATTATTTTAAGATATGAAATAGTTTTGGAAAAAAAAACACTTGTATATTGTGCTTGTGTTATTGGCAAAAAAAAAAAAAAAAAAAAAAAAGGAAAAAGAGAGAAATAAAAAAAAGATAAAAAAACCTCTATTTAGTATGAGCACAACTCCATAACTCCATGCTGATATCCTGAGGAATTTCAGTTACCAGATTCCATGTACAAAAATTCTCTCCTCTGAAAAAGAAAAAGGGGGGCTGCAAGGGTTGTATGTAGCTTCATACCAGAATCTAAATGAAGCATTCAAATGAACCAGGAAAATCAGTGCTAAATTTGGTGGATAATAAAAATGAGGAAATTAGGGTAATGAGAATCTTTAATAACATAATTATTACTTACTTATTGAGTAGAAATGTTTTTAAGTGATTATGAACTTGTATGACCTACAGCAGAAGAGAGAAAGGGAAAAAAACCAAAGTCAGTAGAACATATTTACAGGCTGCACTGGAATTTTTATGTTTTGGAGTTTTTTTAGCAAACATATATGTCATGCCTGCCAATTTTCTTTCAGGTAGTTTTCTTTTTTTCTTCAACTTAATTATGAAAATGTTAATAGAAATTCTTACTAGAAGAAGTTTAACATGCAGTGTAACTATCCAGCTGAATTTTACCATTACCACTGTGGCAATTGACTAAAAGCCAAAAATTGTGTAAAAAATTGGCTGCAGAAAACTTAGTAGGTTTGTGTTAACAAAGTGCTGTACAATATTGGATTTTTAAAAATGTAGTCATAGATGACCAAAAGAAAATAAATACACATTATTACTTAATGAAAAAAATTCTTTTGCAAATCCAGTTACTTAGATTCTAGATTGCAGAAAGCTGACAATTTCTTTACTTTAGTTCATAGATATTTGTGGTCTTCACAGTTTTAATGTGGTCCACATAATGCAGTGACATCAAGGCAGACAATTCCTTCAGTTTTGATATTGATCTACTAGAAGCCTGAAATGGTTTGGATATTTCAAGATCCTTTAAGGTGTCATTTAACAGGTGTTTGTTGCCCCTTTTATCTAGCATCTTTAGCAATTTCTATCTTGGGAGAAAATGCAGTTAGTGCCCATATTTCTTTATTTGTATCCTAAGAGGTTTAGTAATGTAAATTGCTAAATTAAATTAATTGAATTATGCTGCTTTCAGTACCATTTAAAGAATGAACAGTTTTCCAGTGAAAAAGTAACACATGACATGAATTCACGGAAAAATACAAACACTTTGTTTTGCATCATAGACCTGCAAAGAAGGCAGTCAATGAATTATTATTTGTTAATTTTTTTGAAAGCTTAATAATGTATCAGTCCTTAAAAATGGGGAAAAAATTCACTACTGAAAAAACAGTAACAAAAGGCAACTTGTAAATAAGTTGTACAAAGAAGTCATTTTAAGCTGATGTTTTGTCCTTTTTTCATATACATTTTCATTTACATTAAATTATTGATACTTCTTTGAAAATAATGAAAAAGAGCTATAAGTTACTCCATATTTGCTTCTGTAGAAGCCATGTTTAATTAATGAGTTAATGAGAAGGGGAATTTTGAAGAAAAATGCTTTATCTTGCAAAAAAAGGTCATCAAGAAAGCAACTTTACTTAGCTACTATATTTTTAGTGCAGCAATAAGTGGATTTTTAACATGTTTAGTCTGGATGATATAGCATGCTAGCAATATGAAATTGGAAGAATGATTTTCTAAAAGCAAGGAGTTGATTTGATGGATCTATTAGTTAAAGTACTGAAAACCAAAAAATTCATTGACTATTTTTCTTAAGCACGTTTGCTTTACTGATGCTGATAGTACCAAGTTTTTTACTCTAAATATAGAAAGTGGTCCTCTTGTATGTACTTTGTAGTATATAGCTAACTTGGATTATTTCAGAAGGATGGTCAGAACAGGCAAAGTTACTAATTTGTCAACTAATATAAAGTAAAAGATCTAAATGTGCCAAAAATCCTAATAAACTCAACAAATCCTAGAACTTCTGTGCCTTTCAATTTTATTTCTCTATTGGACATTCATTTGTTTCTTTAATTCAGATCCAAAACACTCTGCATTTATACAAAGATTTGATTTTTGTTAAAAATAATTTCCATTCTCTGTGTATTGTGGCTAAAACTTATGAAAGAGACTTTGCGTGAATTCTTTAAGCAAAAATTAGGAAGCAAACCTAAAATAATTGTTTCAGTGTATTTCAAAATTTCAAGTGACTTTAAATGCTTCACATATTTTTGGTATTGTGACTTACACTTTTAAAACATAATTGTGAAGAAATGTCTGTCGTCCTTCTTGACTCAAACTACAAAGATGCCTCTGTGTGTGAGATCTGGATTCTGCTTGGATGAAAATAAGATAAAACTCCAAGAACAGTAACGTTACTAACAGAAGGTGATTCTATATGTTCTCTGTCACAAGTGGGTATTTGGACTACTTTTCCTTGTATTCTACAAATCTGATGACCCTTAAACATATGGGCAAAACACTTATGTTCAGGTTAAAAAAAAAATATATATCTTTTTACACTTCTTCATCTGGAAATTGTACAGACAATTATTATAGATATCAAGCTCAGAATTTCTACTGTTCTGTCAATTGAAGTTGGAGAGGGGAAGGAAGGGCAAGAAATAATATTTCTGAGTTAGAACTGAAGAACCTTCACATTAAAAGTAGTGAGAGAGATTGTATTTCTCTGAAAGATTAAAAATAATTATTAAAATGTAACAGGTAAATGGTTGAAACAGAAATAAATGCCTTATTTATAATAACTCTCTTTAGCCAGAATTAAAAGTACATTTTCCAAACAAAATAAAATTCCTACCAAAAAAAAGATATTAATAAAGCAAACTTGTTCCTGTTCCTATTGCATATGCAACTGTAGTGCAAACAATAACCAATGATCCACAAAGGTAATTTTTTTCTAGTACCTTTACAACTAATGGGATGCAGATGCAATCTGAAATGGAAATACATCACAAGATCTAAGTTACTGAGAATAAGTGAAACCTTTCTTCTGTGAAAAGCAGAGATACACACAAATTCTTCCTGTTTCTTAACCTTATGTACAACTGGGATTTTCTGTGCACATTACAGATGAGGTGATGTGTTACACTCTTGAAAGAAATACAGTTAGACATGATGCAAATCACAATAGAAAACAACTCAACCAGAAAGAATAGGAGAAATCATCATAATGTTGAAGTATGGGAAGATTTATCAATCTGAACTAAAAATTGCTAAGGTTAACTGAAAATGTTCCCAAAAGGTGTTGGAAATTCAGTGCTGGCGTTTGTTTATTTGTTTAGGGTTTTTTGTTTTTCATTTAAGGAAAATGAGCACAGAAAACATTCCATTTGTATTTCTAAAAGCTGTGCTGATTTGAGTATGGTTGGTGTCTTCTGACATGCTAGAGGCGACATCTCCTTCTCCCTTTATTACCCAAATGGTCTATATTGTGACAGAAAGTACTTACCATTTCTTGTTTCTGTGGAGCCAGTCTGCAGAGCCTTATATAATGTTTCCAAGGAAGATGATACTGAGAAGTGCGAAAGGATTATGTGAAATACCTTAGCAGGCAGATTTCCTCTAAAAGCACTGTTCTTTTAGGGAAGAACATACACGTTTCTTCTATTTCAGAGATATAATATCTTCCAAAGAAGCATCCTGTGCACATAAGCCCTGTGGAATTCATTAAATAGAGAACCTTGAGAATTCATTAAATAGAAAAGCCTGCGGTTCACTATTAAACATACTAAACAGGAATATATTTGAAGCCTTTCACCTTTTCATTTGTAAGTAATGTAAACCAAAATTAAGGAGCAGAGTTGCTTCTGGCAGTTCAGAGTGGTTTCTCAAGTGTTATGTAGAAACAAGTCTTTCTCAAAAGTTAACTTAAGAAATTAATTAGAGAATAAATTATTGCTATTAAATACTTAGCTTAGCTAAACTGCTACCATAGTTGAGACTGGCTGAAACAATTTGTGATAAAGCTACACAAATAAAACTCATATGGCAACTGTCGAAAGAGAAAAAAAAACCAAACCATTGTCTTTTGTACTCTAGGTACCAAAAAAATCTTGCTTTTCTTTTTTCTTTGAATCATATTTATATGTATCTCCATGTAGACAGAGAGACACATAGATGTTTTTTTAATGTTAACTTACTAAGTCCAACTAAGGCAACTAAGTCCTTACTGAGCCAGCTAAGTCCAGTTTTTCACACATGTCTGTAAAAGTTAAGTTTTCTTATATACTGTTTATAGAATAGAGAAATATGACAGTGTTTTCCTTCTCTTCTGCCAGTGGCTACTACTGAGAATGATCAATGTAAAACCATCCCTGAAGACCCTAAGAAATCTTTATCTATAAGATAAAGATCCAGGGCTTGTCTCAGATCAGCAAATTGAATTCATCAAACAAAAACACTCTCCTGAAAAACATATTTGGATTTAATTCTGTCCTCATCCATATGACAACATGATTTTCTTCTAGATATCTGTATGCAAGCAAATATCTGTTTTTATAATAATAGCTTCCAGTTAACAAATCCATTTTGTTTTTCTTGGGAAGTCATAGAGATCCAGAATACAAAAGTCACTTGAAAAAATGGAATTACTTTGAAAAGAAAACTATAAAGATGGTTGTTGTATGTTGTGATTTTTGTCTTTCCTTTATTCTATGGCTAAAAAAGTTAGCTTCTTTAGAAAGCTTCTTTTATTTTGCTCTGAGTTTTCTCAGAAGCTTCTTATCCATCCATGATGTCTCTTGGCATTTTTGCCTGATTTCATTTGTGTTGGGATGCATTGCTCTTGAGCATGGAGGAGGTAATACTTGAATATCAGTCCCTCTGTCTTCCAGGTTGTGGTGGGTTTAGTGCTGACTAAAATCACCAGTGCACTTACTAATTTCTTGCTGTGAGATATGGACCAGGAGAAGAGCAGAACAGGCTCAAAACTTAAAGGGAATAAAGAAACTTTATTAACAGGACGACAAGAATAAAAATCCATAATAACGCCTCTAGAAACCCTTCCTCCCCCTACCCAATGTTTTTTCCTTTCCCAACTAACAACATAGAGACAAATTTTGGGATGTTAAAACAGTACTAACTATACAATAGTGTTTTCATCAGTTCTTGTAGGGAGAGGAGTTTTCTCTTGTCATGCCATGGAGACTTCTCCACAAGAAACAGTTTTCTCGTGGCTTTTCATTTCCACAAATAGCAGCTGCCTGGGAAAAGTTCTGCCATCATGAAATTCCCCCCATTTTCACAGTCCTCCTACAGGTATGTTTATGGACCATGAACTCATGGGGTATTATTTTAAGGAGGAGTTGTTCAAAGGCAAAGGTTCTCTTCATCTGCCTCTGTGATCATCTCTGGGAACAGAGGTTTTCTTTTTCTCTCTCCAGGGTCAAAGGGTCCTCATCAGTTCTCATCTCTCTCTCTCTGTTCAAGCATCTCGTGGGATCACAGCTGCTTCAACATCTGCTTGGCTTCGTCAATGGATGCCTCTGCTCACATCTACGGTTTGAATACTTCATCCCTCCATATTCTTTCATGAACTAAAGGGGATATTTCAGTGTATCATTGTCCATCTCTATGGCCCTGCCAAAAGAGCTTTCAGCCTCATCCAGAATCTCCTCATTTTCCTTCCATCTGAGGCTTGACTCCTTTACTGACCTTGATGTCTTCATGTTGTCTTTCTATATATCATCACTCTTTTTCTTTCCCTGGAGAGAGGAGCAAGGTCTGCAGGTCTCATCTGCGTAGTGAAAGAGTTAATATCTAGCCCAGTAGCCACAGCAGTCACGGTGATGGATTTCAGGCTGCACTGGGCACCTGCCTAGCTGCCGCTGAAGGGGAGAGCTGTCCTGGCCCAGCCTGGCAAATAATTTATTTGTGGAGCAAATAGACTGTTGCAGTTTTCTCTGGCTGTTCTTCCAGTGTGACGGATGTTGTCTCATTAGCCTGGAGAGCTACAATGTGGTTCTGGGTGGAGATGTCCATCTTATGGGAAATGTCCAGCTTAGTGAAAATGTCAATTTTTTTTGAGAAAGTCCCTTCCTTTAATCAATTGCTTTCCTCTACTTTCTCTTGTTCCCCACCCCCGCTTCTTCCCAACTCTGTGTTAATGCTCTCCCTCCTTTCCATGTATTCCAGGGGATGAATTTTTGGCTTTTCCTCATTGGGCCCTCATTGGGCTTGAAACCAGCTCTCCCTCTCAGCCTCCATGGTATCTTCACCTTTTGACTGCCTCCTGCAGCTCCACCTATTGCTGGAGGTCCTTCACAAGGCCACACCCACTGTGTGGCCACTCCTCTCACATTTCCTAATACTGCTTGACCTGTCTGAGCTCTGACACCAAGCTGAGTAGATTGTCCACCTGCTCACACCAAAATAGGAATTGTCTTTGCTGTCCTCCACTGTATCAGTGACAACCTCTGTACTCACTGCAGTCTGAGACTAGGACAGCTCCAGGTTGATTTGGGAGATCCGTCTGGGTCACTGTGTTCCACCCGATGGTGACTTTTGACCAAGTGGAACACATCCTTACTCCTTTTCTAATTGGGTGATTGCTGACTCCTCACATTCTCCTTAGATGCCAGGTGGAGCATTGTGCCCTATTTTTGAGAGATGCCTGCATGAATTGCCTTGCAAAATGCTGTGCCATGTCCTTGTGATATGCCACGTCCTGTCTGTCAACCCTGTTTGATGTGGTTCTGCTTGTTGGTGCTCCCCAGAGTTGTTTAAATCTCCTGCAGGGTGTTCCTGACAACACCCTCTCCATGCCTGATTTGTTTGCAAGAGCTTCAGTGTCTACATATGACTGAGCAGCTAATTTTGTATCTCTCAGTTCAAGAATCCCCCTGTAAAGATCCAGCCACCCCTAAACTTAACTTAGCTGCCACTGCTGTTGGCTGCTGCTGCTCCTGCACATGAAAGAATGCACCCTTACTAGCGATTTACTTTTTTTTTTTAATTTTTTTTTCTCCCCCCCTCCCCCCTTGGTTTTGTAAACCCCTTCTTGGTTTAATTTATTTTATTCTGATATGGAGTGGGTGTAATAGACTTTTATCCAGATATAACATGCTTTTTGAATAACAAGTTAGCAGACTAAAAAGAATGAAAATGTTTTCCTGGTATAGAAGGCACTATTCCTTGTCTTAAGCCACTTTTGGAAAATTGTTCCACAATTTTATGTTAAGAGATTTGATATAAATTAGGATGTGGAAAGTGAGAAACTGAAATCCAAGGCATTTATAAATTGATTCATAAAGGAAGAGGATCTTAATGTAGCATGAGAAAAAAATGCTAAAGCAGAGACAGGATGTCTGTCATGGGAAAGAGTATGTCCAGCTTTATATAACACTTTACCATCAGACATTAACTTAAAAACAGTCTCAGCAGAGTTTAATATTGATAAAACTGGCTTAAGAGTACATCACACTTAGACAAACTGGTGATACCATGAGTGGTTGTGAATCTAAAACATGTCTTATGCCAAGGCCATGATAAACATTCTGCATTTGTATGGATCAGATTTAAATACAATAAAGAAATTTCCAGGTTGCGGGGGGTGGGTCGGGAAATCATACACCAGTAAGTTGTAAAGCGCATAGCTGCCTAGAAAACCTTTAGAGGGTAGTCTCACCTGACTTGCCTGCAGTTCTCTCATCTTGAGAAATCTGACCTCTGTCAGTTCATGTATGGTCACAGCTTTCAGTTTCAAAGTTGTGTCAAAAGCTCTTGGACCAGTGTGGTCAAATGTTGTTCTACTGTTAATTTGTAACAAGTTTAGGTTCTGTGAAGAATGGAGCATGTAGCAGTGCAGTGTGACTAGTCACTATGACCGCCAGTCTTCTTCTGGGGCAAACACAGATGTGCCACAGTGACTGGAGGATTTTTGCCTGTGAAAGTACAGCATAAGCCCAGTTAATTTTTGAGGCAACATGCCGAGAGGTAAGAGCTGGAATCTGAAAATTATTGTACTTGAACAAAATCACTTGAGTCCAGCTGAGAGCATAACAATTTAAATGCTGATCTCGAGTTGCTATTATAAGGACTTTGGGCACCCTTTCTTTCCAGTAGAGAATGAAAAATTTATCTAAAAAGTAATTAAACATTTTATACCATGAAATAAGGGTGAAAAAATCCAAGTTATCCAAAGAAAATTAATAAACAAGACAAAATTTATTTATATTTTTATATGAATGTTAATAATTATGGAAGTGGAAGAATGCAAACTGTTCTTTTTGTAAAGAGTGAACGGACACTATTCCTGATTTATTATGAAGACCTGATTTTCTTGTGTTTTATACCATTCATGTTCATTTTCATATGCTTTTTAAATGTAGACAATAATGAATGTTACAGATAAGGTCTGGTTTCTTATTGTAAATAATCATCCATTATGAGTTCCTCATAGCAACTTCTTTCCGCAGTTGCACTAATTTATGGCAGTATCTATTTAAAAATAAACATTCTGTATGCTAAAGTTCCAACATAGTTGGAATAAAGTTATTTAGGACTATTTAAAATTTATTTTCAGATTAACATTTCCACATGGAGTGGAAATTTTCTTGCTAGCATGTGTCCAGTGTTATCTAGATTTATATTCTGTTTGAGTGATTTGGGTGTGTCAGCAGACAATTAAGAAAAGAAGCAATTGGCATATCTTCATTTTAGGCATACTTGGTTTCATCCACATTTCTATAAGACAAATTTAAGATTGCTTTCTTTTTAATGTTTAAATTATACAGGCATAATATAATTTTATGTCTTTTTTAGCATTGGTTCTAAACATTTATACTGTGCATAACATACTACTTATACATGAAAAGCTGAAACAAGAGTATCCAAAATTTGAAGAAATGGATTGGGATGAGAAGATAGGAAACACTAGTGTTCTTCCAATATTCACTCCTGTACCCTGTCCTTTTCCTGATGATTGTGAAAAAAAACTCTCCCTTTGATTCAAACAGAATTCAGTTTGTCCACGAAAATGCAGATCTACATGTTCTACAAGCTCTTTTTCTTACCTAAGGTGACTGCCCAGGCTGAAGAGCATAGGTAAGTTATTGAGTAGTCTCATGTTCATGTACCTGTGCCTATTAGAGAGCCTGTTAGAGGCTGGGAAGAGATTATAGCCATTCAGTATGGCTAATCCTTCTCCAGATTCAAGTCCAAATAAAAAAAAGGATTACTGTTCAATATTGACCAGGGGGAAAGGGAAGAGGCAGTGCAAAGTGTCAATGATTTTTGTATTAATTTTCTGGTCTGTGATGACATTCTCTGTTAAAAATATTTGCCTCAGACGTTTTGTAGCCAATGACTGGATTGTAATTGCCATGAGCCAACTTACAAGACAGCACTTAGAAGAAATTCTGATGATTGATGTTGAATTTTACTACTGCATTTATTCTTGGCAAATTAATATGTTTTAATTGTTTGAAGCCTGTGTCTTTGTTTGAAGGACAGGTGTCTGCAGAGGAAGGCAGAAGACTCCCTTGGAATGGAAAATGTAAAGCCCTTCCCTCCGAATTATTATAATTATGAAATTAAGGGGCTGTCAGGTGAAGATATGGGGATAGGAATGTCAGTTCTTTACTGGTGTGTACAATAAAGCAGACAGCAGCAGCTCTGGCACTCACACCGAACAGAGCAGGCCCCAGTGACCCCTCCGGGCCGCTCTCCCCTCACTGCAGTTCCGGGCACGGCCGCCAGGGGGCGCTGCTGCTGCCGCCGGGCGGGGCGGGGATTCCGCCGCGCCGGCAGGGGGCGCTGTGGCGCGGGATGGGCCCACACGCGGTGATGGCGGCTCGGCCCGGACGGGAAGGGACGGGAGAGAGGCTTCGCTTCACAAACCCCTCTGGGACAGCCGGTCCTGGTGCCCCCGCAGGACTCTAGGGAGCAGCAAGCTACGATGGCAGGATGTCTCGGCAGGCAGGGGCGCAGGGTTACAGCGCAGTGAAAGCGCAGAGCAGTGACAAAGAAATAGCAGGGGTGGGGCAGTGGCAGCACTGCTCTGAGTAGGGCAGGGAGAAGCTCAAGATCCTGGGCATCCAAGCAAGCTTGGCCACTTCTTTTGTTCTTCTTAAGTACCCAGTTGTTAGTGTTTCCTAGCAATTTACGGGAATAAAATTCCCTAAGTAAAAAGGAGAAAAAAAGGTGTGGGAAATGGGAAAAAAGGAGTGGAAAAGCCTGAATGAATACAGGCTTAGAGACAGAGATGGATACAATGTTTGACCTGAGACCTTGTAGAAAGCTTGAAGCTTTAGAGAAATACAGTGAAACAGAAGTAAGAATAGAAGTTTGTAGTTTAAGCAGAAATACGTTTTAAGCAAGAAGAAATATGCCTTATATAAGTGAATAAATATGTTTAGCAAGATAGTAGAAAATTTTAAAGTTTAGCAGTATAACTTGTTATAGAGTTAGAAATTTGAGATGTAGCACTGTAAGTTTCTGTAGTGTTATATGATCGGATGAAAAAAGACGCATTGCGGTAGAATTGTATAAGACGAAGGCAATTAATGATTGGTTTATGAAGAGTTGTTGATTGGCTAAGAAATTTTTAAAAGGCATTGTATCTAGAATTAAGATGGCTTCTGATGTGCTGGCATTCAATGTAACAACCTCACTGTCTCACCCTTCCCTGAGACTGATATTGCAATAAAACACCTTTTACAATGTCTCTCAGTTCACCCCATCTATCCTGTATCCCAATAAAAAGGAAAGAAACCTAACCCCCCAACAGCCTGTTATGTGCTTCATGATTTCAAAAGTTTGGCTGTGCCTATAAAGAATGTAAAGAAAGGTTTAAGATATCCTTCATCCTTTGGCATTGCTTATGAAGTTTTGGGGGTTTTTTATGTACAATTCAGTCCTTCACTCCTGAAGAATTAGATGCATATGTTATCTATCATTTGTTTTCTAAATTATGTATATAAATACAAGATATGTCATGACAGAGAATGTAATTACACTGTTGGCAAGTGTGATAAATATACTACAGTGTTGGCTTTCATAATTGTTAGAGTGAATACAATGTGTTTTATAAAGTTGACTTTTCTAAGAGAAGTTTTGCTAAGGTTTAGATTTCTTTTAATGTGACTGCTGTGTTGTGATACCAATGTTGGTGAAGACTTGTTGAATTTACATTTAACCAGTGAAGGAATTGAAACCTGTTGAATGTATCAAAAATTAACAAATGACCGCTACTAGGACTACTGCATATGCTCCAAAACAGTGGGATGAAGAAAGAACTATGTTAAAATGATTGAATATATATGACCATTTGTGAATTTGTATTAGGCTGTTGCAGTACCCAGGGTATATAAGGGATGTTGCTGTGTTGAGTGCTGTGCCTCTGGCTATGGCTAAGCAGCCAGCACTGTTCCTTTTGCTTTATTGACTTTATCCCCTATTGTTCCTTATTACATTTTCTTTAAATTTTAACTAAGGACTGGGTTTCGTTTCTTACAGCAAGCAGTAACAGCATAGTTATTGTGAGATGTGCCCCGCACAGGGAGGTAAAGATTTAGTTTCAGATAAACATTGTTAAAGTGAGAAGCATCGCTTTAAAGCCCAGAAAGAGTGGATTCCTTCCCTCTGCCTCGGGGGATGGGCCCTGTGGGCCTGGGAAGAGTCGCCCCACCCTGGACCCTTGTGGGGTGGAAGACCAGGGATTCTGATTGGGTTTGAGCCCCTGGGGTTTCTCCCTTTCTCTGTCCCTATTAGACCCTAACCTTAAGCTCCATCCTGGTTCAGTCCCACAAAACCCACCACCCTGTCTCTGTTTCAGGCTCTCTGTCTCTGGATTTAAGCTGAGTTTGTTCCTGTGTTGAATAAATGCTTTCCTGAGCAGAAGCCCGTCCCGTTGAATCCCATGTTGTTCACTTGGAACTGTAGCCTCCCTGGATATGATCCTGCAGCCCCGGAATGCAGCAAATTACCATATGACTTATCATAGTCAGTTTCACAATAACTCCTGATAACATCATTTTATTTTTCCATATAGAGTTAAAAGGAGACAATTTGTTTTGAGGAGAAAAAAAAGATTGTTATTGGTGTTCCTTCCATACCTCACTTCCACTACATCCTACTTACTGTAAACATTATTATGTTTACAGTACATATAGTACATACAGTTACAATACATACAGTACATACTGTATACATACAGTACATACAGTTCAATAATTACATGATTATAAAAAACCCCAAATCTGAGAAGAAAAATTATGTAGCCTTCCTATACACATTTATAGTGATTCTATGATAATCTATATAAGGTTAATAAAATGTGCACTCCCATATGATATCTTTTATCATTAGTTTTGTGGGTTAAAAAGCAATCACCGTATTTTTCATGAAGCCTGCAGTGGAGGAGAGATACTAGAACACAGGAGGCAAGCCCTATTGTCAGCTTAAGAAGAAACCCAGGTACAACACTGCGCTTAAGTTAATTAGGCAATGCTAGGTGTGTGCTCTAAAACTGAAAGTAGTTTAAGCCATTTTTTTTCAAATACTGGTGTGAAAAACGAGGTTCACATAATTTTTATAGAATTTAAATTTTAATAATAAAAAACAATTAGGAGAAAAAAATGAAGTATACAGATACGGCCGGGTGTCTCTGCATTCAGCCAAGAGAGCACCCCTTACTGACAAAGGATTGCCCCTTAAAAACAGAACCCTACTACATATCCATAAATTCTCATACATATTCATACATTCTTCTTAGGATCTTTGCTGTTCTTCTGTTTAGTTTTCTCTTGCTCCCTTCCCAATAGATCAGTCTTCTTGGCGCCATTGAGATTTACATTCTCTGACACCAGAAATGCAATATATTCCTCCCCCCAGAGTTCTGGTCACTGCTGTCTTCATCTGGATAAGATAGTTTACAAAAGGAAAAAGAAAGAGTCTCCAGCTATCTTTTTCAGTCTTTGGGTTATACAGACAAAAGTAGTTTTTGTTTTAATGTTATGTCATAGCTTAACATATATGTATTATACCACTATTTCTAAGTTTCATCAATAACAGAAATAAAGAAAACTATATTAATACAATAAAAATTTCCATTCTTATACACATAACATTCATTTTAATATTTGCGAAAAGCCAACAATATATGTATCTATAACACTGGGATACAGAAAATGACATTGTAAGTTGCTATCTTACACTTTTTTCTCCCCTCTGTCTGCATGTCCCCTGGTTTTATTGGTACACTCCAGACAGAAAAGTCATTTCCATCAAGATGACAGTGTGCCAAAGTGGGCTTCTTAATAAGATTTGTACAAGAGAAACCAGGAGCTTATTGTCACTCCATGTGGAGACCTCTTAGGCATTGCTGCTCTGGAGAGAGAATGTTGAAATGACCACATTTCATAATCTCAGCTGCATACTGTGGTAGCAATTGGGAAACATCCTAGTGTCCATTTATATTCCTCTCCTGCTTACTCAGGCACTCACCTTTAGTGCAGAATTTTATTTCCAGTGCAGGTCAACTGTATCTTACAACACCAAAAAAATTTTAATATTTGTTGCTGGATCTAATGAAATGGTATCTTTAGCCTAGTACCAGACTGCGGTGGTCTGACATTTAGGGAAAGAAGTGGGAAACACCCATGGAAGTGATTTCTCTGGAAGAAGGTACTGGGAGCTTCCTCTGTGTCTGAGATCACAATAGCTGGCCGCTTGTGAGAACTAACAGCATTTTGCACCACTGAAAAGTTCATCTCTGTGAATACCACCTTTTAAAAACCCAAGCCTGGGAACTTCTTCCTCTTTCTTTCTGACCTTGAATGGCAGCAGAGTTCTGGTGCGGCTGGCCCCGCTCCCCTGCGGCCTGTGCGGCCTGGGGAGGGCTGGGCCGGAGCCCAGCGGTTCTCAGGCAGGGGATGGAGGCTGTGGGACCCCCACCCCTCCCCGGCCTGCACAGACGGCTTCAGGCCAAAGATCATCCGCCCCTCCCAGCGGCTGCTGGGCTGAGAGAGGCGCCAGCACGGCCTGAAATCTGACACTGTAACTACTTGCTGCAGCCTGGGCAAGATTTAACGCTTTCATTACACAGATGAGACTTGCAGACATTGCTCCTCTCTCCAGGGAGAGAAAAGATGTAGCAATCGATGCGTAAAGAGACAACATAAAACATAACGGTCAGTAAAAGAAGGAGTCAAACCACAGATGAAAGAAGGATGAGGAGGTGCTAGATGAGGCTGAAATATACTTTTGGTAGGGCCATGGAGATGGACAATAAATCTCCTTTAATTCATGAAAGAGTACTGGGGGAATGAAGTATTCAAGCTGTAGATCTGGGCAGAGGTATCCATTGATGGAGACAAGCAGATGGTGGAGTAGCTGTGATCCCACGAGATGCTTGAACAGAGAGAGAGAGATGAGAACTGATGAGGACCCTTTGACCCTGGAGAGAGAAAAAGAAAACCTCTGTTCCCAGAGATGATCACAGAGGCAGATGAAGAGAACCTTTGCCTTTGAACAACTCCTCCTTAAAATAATACCCCATGAGTTCATGGTCCATAAACATACCTGTAGGAGGACTGTGAAAATGGGGAGAATTTCATGATGGCAGAACTTTTCCCAGGCAGCTGCTATTTGTGGAAATGAAAAGCCACGAGAAAACTGTTTCTTGTGGAGAAGTCTCCATGGCATGACAAGAGAAAACTCCTCTCCCTACAAGAACTGATGAAAACACTATTGTATAGTTAGTACTGTTTTAACATCCCAAAATTTATCTCTATGTTGTTAGTTGGGAAAGGAAAAAACATTGGGTAGGGGGAGGAAGGGTTTCTAGAGGCTTTATTATGGATTTTTATTCTTGTCGTCCTGTTAATAAAGTTTCTTTATTCCCTTTAAGTTTTGAGCCTGTTCTGCTCTTCTCCTGGTCCATATCTCACAGCAAGAAATTAGTAAGTACCCTGGTACCTTTAGCTAGTGCTAAAACCCACCACACAGACATTTCTGAGGTCTTATGTATATACTGCAGAGAGTTCTTCAGCTGCTTCAGATGACCCTGAAGTGGCTGTAAGGCTTCTAATACACAATAGACTATTCTTCAAAACACATACCAAGAGTTCAATTAACAATAATTCAGCTGAACTGGTGATAAAACCATTGGGAATTTCTGTTTTAATGTCTAACACGTGAACAAAGTTTAGGCTGTCTCAAAGATGCAAACGAATGCAGTGTTGGTAGCACTGACATGGGAATCAGGGTCATAGGTACTTTTTTAACACCCTGAGGCAACAGAACTGTATTAGGAATGATGGGATTTGTGTTTTCCTTGGGGAAACTTCAGGTGACAGTTAAAGAGGCTAATGAATAGTCTGACTGTGAAAGAAAATCACAGAGTCCTTCTGTGGAATTAAAAACGCTATTGCAATGAATTCCTCAGCAAGCAAAAATACAGACTTAGTGATTGTTAATTTGATATTTACTATTGATCTGTGTCCAGAAAAATATTCAGAAAGACATATTGATACTGATATTAGGATTTTTTTTAATAATTAGTTTTAATTATGTCTACAAGTGGGCTATAATCAGCAAATATTTTAATTAGTTGTTTAGGCCCCACATGTTTTACTTTATTAACATCTCTTTCTGTCAAACTTATTAGAGAAGGATTATAAAGCTCAGATAAAGCATGCTGTTATAGGCACAGCAGGTGCACACAGCTGGTTTAAGATTGGGTTTTTTAATTAAAAAATACACTGGCCAGTAGGATAAAAGAGCCATCTCAGGCTGACACTGTTATCCACACTACATTATATGAGAGCAGAAAAAGTAGAATAGCCTCAAGTACAAGAAATGAGTATATCACAACTCAATATTTTAGTAGACAGTAGTAAGAAATAAGGAGAACGATGGTGATAACTTGGGGAGAAATTTTGAAATATACAGTATAAGGTACATTTGGAAAGGAAAAACATCCTTCATTTTAAAAGGAAAGCAAACATCTTTCTCTTTGTACTTCAAAGTAGCAGATTTTTTTTTTTTTTCCCCTGTAATAGGCTTTAAGAGAGTGTTAGGTTTAGCTGTATCCATATTTTGTATTCACAAACCAGATGATCTGGTAAAACATATGCTACATTCTTTCCCTGGGTAGTATAGTAACTAAACTAATTTACTCTCCTAGAAGCATAGAACTGATTGGATTCAGACCAATCCTGAAGCAATTCCTGAGAACAGTACAATTTCAAGTTGCCCCATACTATATGTTGCAGCTTCATTGAATATAATTTTTCATTTTTGTGCATTGCATGTACCAGGAAACTAAAGTTCAGAATATTACTAGTGACTAACTTTTTTGTTGTTGTTGGTTTTTTTTGTTTTTTTTTTTGTAGTGTTCTTATCTACTGTGCTGTCAACTACTAATGCAAAAAGTTCATACAAAGCATGTATTTATTTTTACAAAGTTGTATGCACCTCTGAGCATGCTAATCTTTTCTTTACAGCCACCAGAGCAAGACAGCAATATAATGTAGCTAAATTAAAACTAGCAAGACAAAATTGTGAATATAACCTGCAGTTTAACCTCAGACTTATCCTCAGGAGAGGGTTTACTTTTAATATTTACAGCCAAAACTGTGGGTTCTTTAAACAAATGAAATTTTAGAGAGGTTGCGTAACTTTTGCATTGACAACAACTAGTGAGCAGACAAAATCCTGGAACAGATAATCCTTGCCTGCCTGCTTCTGAAGAAAAAGTTGATGATAATTAAATACTTTTTATCAGAGAGTAGAGAAAGTTCTTGCCAAATGACAGAGTTTAAAATTGTGCAGCGAGAACAAGCGGTTCTTAGCACACGGTTCAATAATGCAATTGTAGCAACGTTGTTTCAGTCTATAGAAATAGTGCAGAATAAAACTATTTCTGATACAAAGATCAAAAGATACAAGTACAGTGACTGTAAATGATAGCCTCTACATAATTAGGTTAGGAAGAATGCCAAATTAATTCTGGAAAAATAATGTCTGTAACCTTTGGGAGAGGCTTCACTGTACTGTTTTTAATCTGTGTGATTGAAATATTAGCTGGTTGGTTAGGAAGGTCAGGGTTTTTTTATAAGAGAAGAAAAATCTGTATCTACCAAACAGAGTGAATCAAACTCAATCTTTTTTCCATTACCAGCAAGCATATGTTTTCTTCAGTAGTTGAAATGTTGTTACATGTTGTGAATCTATAGAAATATTTTTTGTATTCATGCGGATATGTATCAGAGACAAGTAATAGATGTGTTAAGACTGATGAATATCCACTTTTAGATTTTTAAGAAAACCTTTCTTCAATTAATGGTCTTTAAAAATACCTCCATGATAATGATTAATTCTTACCCTAGCTCTCACTGTATATGCAGAACCATTATCCTTAACAGCCATGCTCTAAATTAGTGACTGTACGCCACCACAAAACACATGAAAAACCAGAGGAGTACTCAGTCATATGGATTGTGACTGAGGTTTCTGCTCCAGCTACTTACTCTGAGCTCATCGCTGACCACATGCCCCCTAATTTATCTTTTGGGATAGTTTTTGGGACAGACTCTGTTCTGATCCCTGTGGCAGGGGTTGACATCTCACTTGCTCCAGCAGCTGGCACCATGAACCAGGTGCACCTGAACCCTCAGTCTAACTCCAGTTGTTGAAAGCACATCTACTCACACAGCCAGAACCACTTAGTCCCAGCAGCACATACAGACACAGAAAAGAGATGAGCATGCTTACCAAGACCTTTTAGACTTGACCATCCTCTTTTACACCCATTTCTTCCCACCTCCACTTTTTTCCTCCCCTGACTCTTTCTCTTTAGCAGTTCTCCATCAGTTTGCACTGGCCTGCCAAGCTTCTGGATCCCCAAGTTTGCATCCTGGTCAGCTGCAAAGCCTCTCTTTGTTGCAGTTCCTTAGTAGCCCATCAGTCAGTGTATTGTACAAGTTTGCTTCTTGCCTTTGTCTCCATTATATTTACCTGTCACTTTTATGTATCTGTATATTTTGTCCATTGCTTCTCTCTTTTCTTTGCCATCCCCTTTGTTTAGATGCTCAGTCTGTTTATCCTCCTGAAATGTAAATTCCCATGTTCCAGTACCCTTACCAATGGGCACACATGATGGAATTTGGTCATTTCATCTGCTTTATCATTTGTTGATCACATTCAGGACACTGTATGTTCCTGTTTATGTCTTCCTACTTATTTTCCCTTTTGCACTGGAAAGGTTCTTGGCCAGATACCAGATATTGGCTAGAGGAAGCAAACACCTGTTTCTATGTACATTTAAAGCATTTAAAATCCAACCAGCCCAACACACATACATCTTCTAGAACAGCAGACAATGAAATGGAAGTTGTGTTTATGGTATGGTGATGAAAAGACCTATCATGTTCCAGTAGTAATGATTTTACTTAGAATTGTTCTGACAACGAAAAGGACTTTGATAATTGAGGTTGAATGTTTAGGGTAGAATTTGAACATCAGAAGGCAAGGTTTATACTGATGTATGGTTTGGGAATAATTTTAATTTCATACATTCTAAACAAATGTAATGATCTTTGGTTATATTTTATTGCATATTTTTCAGTCAATCTCTCTTTTTTAAAAAATCAGAAATATTGAGTTAAATATTTACTTTCTCCTAAGAAAGACTGGAATGATTTCTTAATTCTCTAGAATTTTCACTGGAAGGGAATGCTATTTCCTATTCTTTTCTAAGCACCCCTTCCCAAGTACATATTGCTGTACCAGCTGCTGGAACTGCTTGTGCAGCATAGGTCAGGATATTTAAACAAAAATTACAAACTCATTAGAAATCTGGCAATGGAAACCCAATATTTAAAGTCCAGAATTTCAAGTTCACAGAATCAGACATTTTGAAATGTGGTTTGGGTTTTTGCTGCATGCTCCAAAAGTACTTTACTTACAAAAGAGTAGTATTGCTGGCATTCTGATCAATTTATGGGTTTAAGATAATCAGAAACACAGAAAAGTTTTGACAAGAAAGCTCAATGCTATTAACACATATAAGCTTGTCTGTTAATATTGATAAGAAACGCCAAATTGCATCGACAATTGAGGGACTGGCCACTTTTGGCAATGTTACAGTAGCCAATGAGTGAAAAGGTGTCTTTTTGAAAGGGCTTTTGGCTGTCATTTACTGACAGAATATTTGATTCACCCCTTCTTTCCAGAAGAAAGTGTAGAGCCTGAGATGAAAAAGTGATAATTTATCCATAAAACTTTTTGTTCCCCTGGTTTGCTGAACATCACGAAATTATTTGGTCTTAGGTGTTGAGTTGACACATACACTCTGTCAAGCAAAATACATGGAAAAGTTATAACTGTGCTTTTGGGACCTTGAACTTGAAACTAAATGTCATATATAATAGCAACATTTTAAGGATATCTTTTTCTGAAGAAATGTGACCTCTGATCTTTTTATCATTAACATTTGATAAGTAATGAGTGTCCCTGGACCTGCTGACATTGAGTATGAATTTAATGTATGTAATTTGCACAGCATGTGGAATCAGAAAATAACTTTGTTAGGAAGGAACCTCCAGAGGTCACCCAGTCCAATGTCCTGTGCAGAGTGGGTTGGAGACTGCCCAAAGCCATATTCGGTCCCATTCTGAGCCTTTTTCAGGGAAGGACATACCACAGCCTCTAAGTTACTATCTCTTATATTAATATTAGACCACCTTGGATCTGAGATTTACATTTACACATTTACATTCCATGTAAAATGTTAGACGGGTTATTAATTTGCATTTTGACGTTTATCCTTAAATGATGAAGAAGCAAATGACTTAATAAATATCTTGAAATTTAATCTAGATATTAAGAAAGCATTTCATTTAAATTCTGTTTGCTGTTAACTGAGTTTAGGATAAGTCATTTTATCTATGCCATTCATCTTGAATTTACACATTTTTACCAATAAAAAAACCAAACCCAAACCAAAACCAGAAATCATAGAAGTTTAAAAATTAATGCATTATTAAAATAACCACATCTGAACATGACTTTAAAAGCAAACAGTGCTAGAATGTTTATTTTTAAGTGTCTCCATTGTCTTCACACCCTCTCTCATTTGTGACATTACTCATCTCCCTACATGGGAGGAGCTTAACGTCAAATTAAAATATTCAAAGAGTTCAGCAAATTACTGGCAGTTTTCTAAACTACCGAAACTGGTTATGTCCTAAACTAGGACACAAGCATTACTTTGTTGAGAGGTGGTTTCATTTTAGGTGTGTTTTGCACATTTCTTTCTATAATCTAGTAGGTGGTGACATCCTCAATAGTCCTGTTTAGGTAGCAATGGATTATGTCCCTGAGAAAAATACAAAAGAAGCCAGAAATCGTTGGAGACTCTTGCTGGGAATATAATAGGGTGGATATGAGTAAGATCTGAGGAGAAAAGGATTTTTTGTACTTATCTGCATGATGCAAATGGGGGTGTTCAGACTCTTGCCAAATTAAGCTATGCTAGGCATTGTTTTTGAAACAATGCCCTTTGGACTTAGGTCTGCCTTTTACTGTTTAGATATCATGAATTTGGAGGATCTTTCAGTGAGAAATACTGTAACTAGTCTCTTGCTTGCTGTTATTTAGCATGGTTAAACCCTAAGACATAGCCTAAGGTAGGAGTACATGCAAAAGAAAATCAAATAGAAAATCGTTGTTTATCTATATTGCTTTATTGCAAATGGGACCTGGAAAGGTCTCTAGAAGAGCTAGAAATTACTCTATGTATGGTATCAGTGGCACAAAAAAGAGAGGGAGTAATCTAGCACAGAAATGTTATTCTTTAGGAACTTCTAATGCAATGCACCTCTCTCTAAAGTTAGTTTACATAGATTTTACTGAGTATCTGCCAAAACTTTTATCGGTTTTTTAATGGCTATTTAATGGGTATCAAGTTTCATGGGAGTTCCAGTGTTTAAATAACCTGTGAAATTAAAGAGACAAGAGTATTTCCTTCAATGTACCACTGAAAACATTGAAGGGATCAGAACAGGGCAATACACTAGGAAAAAGTAGGATCAATTGTTTTTTTAACAGAGTACACATTAAAGGAAAATAATAATTGTTTTAAAGGTCAGAATATAGGTTGTACATTTTTCCCCCTATTTCTATTCTTCTTTTCCAGTTATAATCACTGTAAGTGCATCAAATAAAACATGAGCTGTACAAATTTATTATATTTGCCATAAGGTGGCACTATTCAGTAAGGCAGTGACATGGCATGGAAAATTCAATTTATTTTTTACTTCTAGTCTTTCTTCTTATTTTGAGTCATAAGGTTCCATGAAGGACAGGTCTCAGGTATGCAAAATATCTAATCTTCGTGGATTTAAATCTCATAAAGATTCATGTATTAAAATTATGAGTCAGAAAAGACAAACTACAATTTATGTTAGGAGGTTAGTGCTAATCAGCATTTTGTTAATCTTGCTATCTATAAACACTTTTCCTTCTCTGAAGACATAAACTCCCACACTTTGGAAGTGTGTGTCCAATGTTGAGGACACTACAATACCATGGTTCCATAGCTTTAAGATGTATTTATACTGGAGGAAAGAATTTATAGTGCATCCAATTTAACAAAAAAAAAAAATAAACAAGCAAAAAACTTTGGAAATACTCTGCTGCAGTTCATGCAAAGGATCACTTAGTGCTAACCAGCTCCTGATATGGATAGCTAGACATCCACAGTGTGGCTGTAGTTGGAAGGCACCTCTGGAGATCATCTCTAACATGTTCTCCTAAAGCTCGAGCAGGCTACTCATGGCTGTGTCTGGCTGGATTCTGCATGTCTCCATGGATGGAAGCTCCACAAACTACCTTGGCAGTCTGTCTCAGTGTTTGACCACACATACCATAAAGAATCTATACTTAAAATGGAATCACCACTATTTCAATTTGTGCCCATTGCCTCTTGCCATGGCACACTAGGCAGATCTGCTCCTGTCTTCTCAATCAATTCCCCTTCCCCATCAGTTTTTTATATATATATATATATATATATATACACGCAAATGCACACATATATACATATTTCCTTCATGAGCCTTTCCTTGTATCAGATGAACGATTCAAACTTAGATGGTCTAGGCCTTTAATCATGTCACTCTATTGGACTCACTCAACTGTATCCTTGTACCTCTGGCACTGGAGTGACTCAGACAGGGCCCAGCACCTGAGATGTGAGCACTTGACACCAACCACCCTGATCAGAAGAGAAAGACCTCCACTGGCCTGATGATGTATTTCCTAATATAATCCAGGAGGGTGCTGCCCCTTTATAAACCTAACTCATAACCCAGCTAAGGGTGTATTCCTAGCTCATGATCAGCTATGTGTCCTTGAAAGATTTCCATTTCCTGCTCCTTTTTCTGTTTGTTGAACCCTATCTATATATATGGTGTATCAAGTACTACTCCCAATTTCATACCACCTGAAAATTTTCTGAGGATGTGCTCTTTCCTACTATCCCAGTCATTAATAAAGTAGTTAAACAGTTATTGCTACTAGTATTGAACTCTGAGTACACCGTTAGTCTCTGTGCTGCTGCTCCACAATCCTTAAATAATCAGTTTAGCTAGTTTTTGTTCAACTGATTGCCCATTTATCCAGTATGTTCTTCATCAGTTTGACAATAAAAATAATGTAATAATGTTGAAAGCCTTAATCATGCCAAGGTAAAACACATCCAGCCTTCTGCCATGTCCACCAAATCCATGTTCTCACTGCAGGATGTTATCAGGTTTGTTAGGAACACTTTTCCCTTTGTATGTCCCAACTTTTAGTCCTTTTGTGTTGTTAAATTATTTTAGGTATTATTTGCTCTATCATGTTTCAGTAGTTTAGGCGGGGTTCATGGGCTGTATCTCCCTGGACCTTCATTCTTGTCCTTCCTGAAGACAGTAGTGATATTTCTGTCTTCAAGTCCTTAGAAATCTACTCTAATCTCCACAGTATTTCAGAGAGTAAGTCCCAGTAATGTCATAATGTCCTTGAACAACATCCTTGGTACTTGTAGGTATTTCTTGTTAGGTCTCATGGATTTGATTAAATCAGTTTGTTCAAATGCTCTCTAATCCACTGAGAATCTTCTCTCCAGGACCATATTCTGTGGTACACTTACAAGTAGGTCCCTGAAGAGGCCAAATTCCTTTCACCTGAAAACCAGGGTTGTGATCCTACTGTTTATCTTCTTCCCTTTTCTCAGTACCTTAAACTCCAGCATCTTGTGATTGCTACTGCCAAAACTGACCTGACCAATTCTTTCTCACTTGTAAGTAAGAGACATAGCAGAGTAACACTTTTCATTGTCTCCCTGATTACCTGTGTCAATTGCTCCTAGTGTTAAAACCCCTATTGCTATTAATGGATCATTTGCTTTTTGATCTAAATACAATTTGATTATTTTTGTTTTTGTAATTTTTTTTGTGCATTCTGAAAACCTGTAAGAATTTGCTAAGCTGTTTGGTCCAACACACCTGAGAAATTGCTAGAAATAGATACAAGAAATCATTAAGTGAGCTGTTAAATAATTTTTACTTTTTACTGCCCTGAACGTAAGGTTTTTTCCCCTCTTTATATTGAGTGAGCTTTATAATGAGTGTTGATGTTTGTTTCGTCTAGAGACTTCACTTCTCTTCAGGGCTGGAGTGGGGGTGCAAGTACCACAAACCATCTGTTTGAATGTGCTGGTGACCAAAAATTTCCTCTGTCACTCTTAATGTTGAGTTTGACACAATGAAACCCCATTTGCCTAAAAAATAATTCTTTGCTTGCCTTACTCAGAAAATTACTCAGAATTACTCAAATTAATTTCTCAAATTAATATGTCATTTTTTTTTTAACAAAATGAGCAATCTGACATGATCTGCCGATACACTTAGTTGACAAAAATCCTGTGCTCCTAGCTTGTGATGCTTTCACTAGTGGTGACACAAGACAGATATAGAATAGTTTCAATTAGTCTTGAAACTAGCAGTAGGATAATGTAACTAGAAGACTATAAAGGAATGTTTGTCATAAATGAAAAGATGGTTTATTTCATCCATAGCATATGATAGACTATAACCAAATAGATGTTCTCCGTAAAGTTAAATGTCAATGGTTATAATAAACCATACTTGAAGATATTTCTAACATTTCTGTTTTGTGATTGTTAATGTCATATTATATCACAGGTTCTTCAAAGTTTCAAAGTCAGGCCACAGATCTGATATCTTGTTCCCATTATATATACAACTGGAATTTTAAATGTTTCCCACCACAAGAGGTATGTTGTTACCAACACAAACAGGTTTTTAAGTAAAGAAATTTTAAACAAAAATTATTCTACAGGTTCTGCTGCAGCTTTTAAAATAATATTCTCCATTTTCTCTCTTTTGTGTCTTTGCATTTTGATGGTTATAATGATTTTTGAAAACATATTTGATATACTCTGAGAGAAAAATCTAATTTAGCAACATTGATATTACATAGATCAAACAGTTTAAAATGGTCATTATTATTCTGCTAGAACAATTAATGTACTGAATATATTACATTTTTAAAGTTTACTTCCCAGGACAAAAATTACTAGCTCAATTTATTTAATTGCAGTTTTAATTAACAGTTTGCCAGTACTTGGCCTGGGGAGAAAAATCAAAAAGTTTGACCTACAAAGTTTTTAATGATTGAAATGCAGGGGCTTTACAAAATCCCTTGAAAGCAAACAGGCAGAAATAATTCAGACTCCTTACATTAGATAAAGCTAAAATTTGTGAATAGGGAAGAGAGTCAGGAAATAAAACCACAAGAATTATGATCTCTTCATTGTGAAAATCTGATGCTTTTACAACGGAACCTCAGAGGTCCCTATTGGATCAAATGTTACTGAATATCATCATTAACAACATAGATGGAACGACTGAGTGTGCCTTCTGCAAATTTGTGGACAACACCAAGCTGAAGCTGATGCACTTGATGGATGGGATGCCATCCAGAGGGACCTGGCAATGCTTAAGAATTGGGCCCATGTCAGTCTTATGAAGTCCTACGAGAGCAAGCACATGGTGCTGGGTCAGGGCAATCCCCAGTACCAACACAGGCTGTGGATGAGCAGAGGGAGAGCAGCCCTGTGAGAAGGCCCTGGGGGTGCTGGTGGGTGAGAGGCTGGACATGACCCAGCCATGGGCACTCCCAGCCCAGAGAGCCAAACGTGTCCTGGGCTGCATCCAGAGCAGTGTGGGCAGCAGGGGAGGGAGGGGATTCTGTCCTTCTGCTCTGTTCTGGTGAGAGCCCACCTGGAACCCTGCATCCAGCTCTGGGGTCCCAGCATAGGAGAGACATGGAACTGTGGGAGTGAGTCCAGAGGAGGGTCACCAGGATGATCAGAGGGATGGAGGAAAGGCTGACAGAATTGGAATTGTTCAGCCTGGGGAAGAGAGGTCTTTGGGGAAATTGCAACTGTCCAGTACCTGAAGGGATCCTACAAGAAAGATGGAGAGAGACTTCTGTACAAGAGCAGGTAGTGACAGAGCAAGGGGGAATTAATTCAGTCTGAAAGACAGTAGGCTTAATTTAGATATTTGGAAGAAATTCTTTAGTGTGAGGGTAGTGAGGCACTGGAACAGGCTGCCCAGAGAAACTGTGGATGCCCCATCCCTGGAGGTGTTTACACGGCCTACATAGGGCTCTGAGCAACCTGGTCTAGTGAAAGGTGTACCTGTCCATGGCAGGGGGGTTGGAAGAAGATGATCTCTAAGGTCCCCTGTGACCCAAGGCATTTTATCATTCTATGATTTAATTTTGACCTTTAAAATAATCCTCCTTTAGCAAGAACATTGCTAAATTATCCTGTTCTTTTCTCCTTTGGAAATGGAGAAGGAGGCATGGGTTGCAGTGGGAGTGGCAGGTGTGGAGATGAGTATCTTTTTCCCATCTATATCACATTTATATCTTCATGTATTGTCTTGAATCAGGTATCAAGTTCATGTTATACAGCACGGGGACCCTATGTTTACAGCAAAGAGACCCTTCCATGACACTGGTCTGCAATTACAATCTGTCTCTTCTTTTCTGCCTAGATACAGAATCTTACTCACTTGACCTAGTACAGCCATGGAAGAAAATTTCTAGGAAAACCATCCTGTGAGCAATTCATCCTTATTTGATTGCTATACTAGCCTGTATTAGAAAAGATATTTTTTTGACATTTTTGTGGCCAGTCAGAAGAGAAATCTGATTTGAATTATGCTTACTTCAGGAAGTCTTGGCAAGTATTTTGTCTGACTTGGTTACACTGTGCCAAGTGTACAATTGAACAATTCCTTCCCTTTCTGATGTATCTGTTCTGAAAGAATATGCAACTTCTGGGTACAATGGTGACTAAAACAGAAGTCACATTTTTCCTTATAAAATGGAATTACATGGAGAAAGAAAAGAAACTAACTGGAAGTTTGTGCTAGTTTGAAAGCAAACCAGTGGGAGATTCCAAGTCAGAATTACAATTTAATAGGAAGATTAAAATAAGAGTATGTCTTTGGGTGACTTTATGCTGCTTGTATCCCAAATCATTTTGTTTATGTCACATATTAAGTTCTGCACCTTTAAGACTGGTTCTGAGAGTGAACAAGAGGGGAAGAAGAAACGCTCAGTTTGTGTTCAGAAATGGCACTCACTCCCCTGCATGCTTCTCTGGACTGTGCTGTCTGCAGCATGGACAGACAGCGGGACAAAACTCTCCTTTGCTTTTAGTTAGTTTTTAGCAAGCTGAGACAGAGAAGTTCCCAGGACTGTTTTTATTCCTTTTTCCTTGGATCTGTTCAAACCTGCTCTGGACTGAAAACCCAGACAAACCCTGGAAACTTAGGCCTGTGGCCCACCAGGGCCTGGGCCTTGGCACTATCCACCACTGGAGGGACTGATAAATGACTGAGAGAGCAGAGCTACACCACATGAAAAGGACTTTTTCTGGATTTGACATCTCACTGAACAGCGAGAGGTTTTATTGTTTAATATGATTCCATTTCTGTTAAATAAATAGTTTTTTCCACTTCTCTCCAAGGAAATCTTTTTCCCGAACCAAGTGGGGGAGGGGCTGCTTGAATTTGCTTTCTGGCAGGACCCCATTTGGAGGTTCTCTCACAAATTTGCCCTAAAACAGGACAGGGTAATAATACAGAAACACTGGCTTAAAATGATGAAGTCAGGATACAGCCTGACATGCTGTTGGTCAGGGTGGTGGTAGCAGTCTGATTAAATGGTGGCTGTAGTCTGTTGAAATGATAGATGTGGTTTTGTTGAAGTGGTGATCCTATTGAAGGGTCTGGTCTTCCTCTGAAGTTCCAGTGGTGGTTATCTAGCGCTTGTCCTCTGGTAATCTAGTAGGTAAGGGTGCTCATGGTGTTCCAAGTCTCAGATTATATCCAGGTAGGAATTCTCAGTTCCTCCCCCTGGGCAGAGCATTTCACAATGGGCTGATGTAATTTTATGAGTCGTGCAGTGAGACTTGATGGCCTATTAGCAGAGATAGCCCCTGGAGGGAGTTATGAGTCATGCAGGAGAAAAGGATCACTGCCCCACCAATTTCAACAGCTTATGAAGAATACATATTTTTGGTTACATCTTACCTTGTAACCCAAGACAAAGTTGTAACCAAAATATTAATATAAATGCCTTTTTACTGATATTATTTGACCCAGCCTAGCATTTACTGTAAGCTGAGGTACTTCTGCTATATCTATTTATTTAAAGCTGCATTAACACATACAAGACATGTAGAAAATAAATATATAAATAAGTAAGCATCAGCTTTGCAGTTCACTGGATGACCTCATTGTGTAATAACCTGTGACTGTCTCGTACTGACTAGTTACAGGAATACTGAAGAATGCCATACGTTTTTGAACGCAAAAAATTTACTTGTGTAAACTTTTCCCTCGAAAAAGGATTTTCCTTTATGTGAAAATTAAATTAAAAATAAATGAATAGTGTAAGTATAAATGGCAGAAAGGAACCAGGGCAATAACTTGTTTTGTCTCCATTAATAATATATAATTTTACTCAAGATTGTACTCCAAAATGAAAGTAGATGTACAGATGAATACTTGGATTAATAAAATCAGGGCGCAACAACAAAATAACAGCTCAAGCCAGGTGCCTCCAAGAGAGACACAGAATAATGGAAAGCCTGGGCTTTTATGCTCACAGTGCATGAAAGTCTGGGGTCATGGTCTCCTGCTGACACCACAGGCCCACAGGTCCTGGTGCCTTTTGTTATAAAGGTTGGCACCACGTCATGGCTTCTTGTCTTGGTCTCCCTTCGCCCAGGGCTACACCTGCAGCTGGCACTGCAGCTGCAAATCAAGCTAACTGCACTGGATGTATTCAGTAATTGTTCTGCTCATGCAAACAGGAAAAGAATGAGGGAAATGATAAAAATATTAATTTTTTCACATATAAATGCAATTCCCATTGTAGTATTTTGAAACAGACAATATGAAGTTAGAAACATGTGGGTATCTGTCAATACATAATGATTTGTTCAAATTCAATGATATGCTTACCAGGACAAAAACCTAATTCTGACTAAAATTTATATACAAAATGTTGTGTGATGAATTTTGGTACTATTCAAGAAGATGCTTCAGAATTTTCTAAGGATAAGAAAATGACTGTAGAAAACAGAGCTATTTATTTATTTATTTATTTATTTATGTCTTTCAAAACAACCAAATGTTTCAAAGTGATGAGCCCAGGAACATATATAAAAGAAAATACTGTAATACTGAAATTTCTTTGCATATTTATTGTTATCTTATTTTACGAATTTACACCACCTTCTGTGTGTAGGTCTAGAAGCTTTTGGACATACATGAAAAACCTTTACTGCTACTCTATTTCTCATGGCCATCTTTGATGGAAGGAATGCAACCAAAATAGTATTCCAACTGCTACCTGGAAGTGAGGGAAGATTCTTACTGACAATACTTATCTTGCCACAAGCTACTTCACCCTCTTCATGCAATGGCAACCTGTCATATTCAGATCAAGTTCCCACATAATGTATTCACCTGTACAAAAGAGAGGAGTTAATAATTGGTTCCATGTTAACCAGCAAGACAAGCAAGTTCTAATAAGAACACAACCTAGGTTGAAGGCAATCAAAATGTCAAGCAAAATGTAATTAATTTAATTAGATTGGATTAATATCCCCAAACTTACTTTTTCCTTTCAGCAATGTTTGTCCTTTCATGATTTTTAATGATCAATGAACTTCAATATTTTGCTTTATTTTAATCAAGTCTCCCTATTTTTTCTCAGCAATGTAAGGGTTGATTTTACAAAAGCTTAATTTTCCACTGCAGAGTTTCCTTATTCTAGTTATTTTCTTTATTAGACCTTGTTTCACTCCTGTATTGGATTTCTTTGTAGCCAGCTGCAGTTCCACAGGCTAAATCAGCAATGAAATCCAGAGGTGTGATTGCAACACAGGTATCGATAACTGATCTAGCTTTAACCTCACTAGTTTGCCTAATGAGAGGAATGAAACAGCAGCCTCTGTATTCAATAGTGGATGTTCTTGCAAAGGCAATTTTGCCTCTGTGAGTAGTCAGATAGATTATAGCTGTGTTGAGTATAATCCACTTGTGCTGCAGTCACAACAGCAAAGGGATATCAATAGTTTATGCTGACATAACTCAACAAATAGACAATTAATAAGGTATAAAAATGTTTAGGAGTAGCATCTGAAAATTTTTTTAATCTGCAGCATGGTGGGTACTGCCAAAGAAATCAATAGCTTGCTACAGGGAAATGAAACTAAGAGATTGAAATTAAGCAAATAAAATGAAAAGCTGATTTCAATGACATTGTACTCATGAAGTTCTGATGAAAACTTATATCAGCATTCTGTAGGGTGACATGTAAGGAGTATGATTTCTATAAATGGAGAGTAATAAAGTTTTTTCAGTAATACTATTCATTATTTTTATTACAAAATTAAGGTCATATGGCCAAACAATATAAGGAAACATTGTTTAACATACTCTAATCAAATACCTGTATGTGTATGTGTATTTGCTTTTTACAGGAAAATTTACTGTCCCAGGAAGATTTTACTAGTCTTCCAGACTGAACCCATACAAATTGGAAAAAATACCTGCAGCTATATTAAATTAAAGTACAGGGACTCTTTTAAGCCATCTACTGATTTTCATCCTGAAATTTGAAGTACAATTTAGTATTTTCTTTATTGCACGACTGATTGTGCACTGCCGATTTCAGTTTTAATGAATGAAAGTCATTCACTAAAATTCATAACATGTGCTGGGAATTTCTGCATGCTCTGAACCTGGAATGCATAGTATGTATAGCCCTTTAATTCAGAGTTCAGATCAGTCTGGGGAAAAAAACCAAACAACCAACCAAATAGTTTGACAGATAAAATATAAATATTAGCTTGATTATATCTACATATAAAATTACTGTTGTCTTTATAGAAGGAAGATAAATATAGCCTCTTAATGTTCCTTGTACCCTTCTTTGAGAAGCTCTTGGAGCTTCCCTCTGAAGTGACATTGCAATTCCCAGGGCTTATAGCCTAGAAATTGTTTCTACGGCAGTTTTAACATTTATTTTTATAGATATCTCTACCGAGTATTAAAATATGCCTCATGAAACTGCTTCTGCACATCTGGTGAAATATATACATCCTGGAAAGTTCCTTTCACAATTACCAGACAGAATCCTTTCACAAGTTAAAATAGTTACATTCTTTTCATCTGCATAAAACACAGACCCTCAAAGCCTATTCTTTTGTAACATGTACTAATGCCCTGTATATAGTTATAGTGTCATTTGTTTAGTACATACAAAAAGTAGATTTGATTATGTTTTTAAAGTAAAAGTTGTAAGTTGAAATTGCAACTTAAATATAAAATATTATATTTATTATAAATTTATATTCTTTATAAAATAAAAAGGCATTTCCTAATTATTTATTCAAAAATTTGAGATATGCTACTGTATATTAAAGTATTCTGTAGTATTATTATATTTCACTTCCAGTGCTACATAAGTACTGATTCAAAAAGACACTACTAGTGTCTTTCCATTGGTTTTTGCTATTTTCTCTGTATTATTTACAGTGCTACATAAGTACTGATTCAAAAAGACACTACTAGTGTCTTTCCATTGGTTTTTGCTATTTTCTCCGTATTATTTACATGGTTGGTTCTACAGATGCTCAAAAATTGTAGGTTTCAGAGATCATAAGGTCAGTGACAACCTCAATAAATAAATAAATAAATAAGTAAATGGAAGAGCTATTCTTAGGTGTCACTGATATGTATTTCTCAAATTGTTTGTAATCTGAAATTTAGAGTATGTATAGTTTCTTAAAGCCTCTATGAGTTTTTTTAGCTGCTTTACTAAGAAAGCATGATATTTAAATATTGCTCTTTATAGGTATTTTCTGTTTTCTATATGCAGCACTATTGTGGTGACAAAATAATAATGATGTGACAAAATGGCAGGAAATACACTTGAGATCTTTTTAAAAAGGTATTTACCAGTAGGCAAGACAAATGAAATGAGAGAATGTGCAATATAGGATAGGATTTATATGTCTTTATATAAAATGTGGAAGTAAAGTTAGAATGGTATAACTGCAGGTGAAAAGCTATGTAAAGCTTTGAAGGATTATATTCAGAGCTGAAACTGGGTACATTTAGTCAGAAGCTGTAGAGGAGTTTCTTTGTCTTCATTCTAAGTAGCTGATCTATTACATTTTCAAGTTATGAACATCAGGATTTGGACATTTAAAGCACAATTTCAAGAAGCACTGAAATGCTTCGAGAAAAGCATGAAAAATTTTCAGCATCAAAGGTTTTCCATGTTGTAAAGGCAATAGAATATTAAAGACTTAGCATAAGTTATGTTGAGACCAGCATTGAGGAATGTGCTGGGTTTCAGTAGATGCATCTGACTGCTCTATAATACTGATTTAAAAGAGATTAGTCAAGTCAAGGAACTGCTTGGTTGCTATTAAGAAAATTTAAGTGGTGTTTACAGCAACATCCAGTCATACTATTGTAAATTTTTAAATTTTTTTACTTTGTAAAAGTACTAATTATTTATATTACATTTCTAGTGATCATTGTTTCCAGTTTTGTTTAAATACTAGATGTATGTAGTGTCTTTTTTTTTTATATGTCTATAATATGTCTACATTTTCTATATTTTATGCTATAGAATGTAACATCTATTAAAGCAGAACTTTTTGAGAAGTGATTTGAAAGGTGGCCCCTTTTTGGACTTGAGAGTAACAGTTTTAGGCTTTTAATGGAGGGGAAAAAATTGTGATTTTGTTCTTAGATATTCTGTGCTGGTTTTGCATTAACTGACATTTGGTGAGGAGAGAAGCTACTCACTGAAATTATTTTTCTGGGAGGGACTGCTAAGAGTTTCCTCTGTGCCTAGCAGAAACCAATAGCTGGCTAGCTCTGAAAGTTGACAACCTATTGAGCCATTTAAAAGCTGGGTCTGCCTCTGAGAATTCCACATTTTAAAGATAGGCAAGTCCAGGAAATCTCTCTCTTGCTTCCAGCTTTTGAAGAGGTAACTGGGTGACCCAGTCCCACGTGGGTGGGCTGCACCCATGCAGCCCAGCCGAGATTTCATGCCCCTGAGGGGGGGTGATTGGGCTGCTGAGCTACTCACTAGGCCCCATCCCGGCAGGCGGCTGGGGCCCCTTCCCAGGGGACCCCATTGGTCCTTTTTTCCCAGTGGCAATGCTGGGCCATGCTGGCTGGAGGCTCTATTGGTGCTGGAAGAAGCCCCAGGGAAGGAGCAGTTGGGGCTGGGAGCAGCCAGGTGACTGGGGCTGCGGGGCTGAAAAATCAGCCTGACCAGGACAGCGGCATGCGACCGTGGCTGCTTCAGCATGGCTTGCAATGAACTATATTTACCCTCTTTGAGCCAGGCATGCTACAAAGAGGACAAAAACAGCAGCAGGAGCTTTTCTTGTTTCCAGCACTCCACATGAAGAAAAGCTCTGAGTGGAGCCAGCAGCCAGCACGGCTCGCACGATGTTGGCAAAGACCCCATGAGCAGCAGTGAGAGGCACAGCGAGCGATCCCCCCAGTGCACAGCCTGGGTGAGAGCAAGCTTTCAGCACTGCAGAGCTCTGTAAAAACTGTTAGTTGATAAAGCTTGAGAATAAATGAACCCATTACCAATTCTCTCCTGAGTTGGGAAAAGGAAAAGATAAAGACATGTAAGGAAAACAACATGGGAAACTGAGGTCAGTAAAGAAGGAGCCAAATTCTAGTTAGGAGGGGATTGAGGAGATGCCTTGGTCTTGGGCTGAAATTCTCTTTTTAAGGCTATGGTGAAATTTTTCATATATCAGACTTCGGTTTTTTTTCTCTGTAATTCATGTAGTGCATGGGGGGATGCAGCATTCGCCTGCAGCCCATGAGAAAAGGGCACTTGTGCTGGAGCATGTTGATGCTGAAAAGCTGTAATCTAATGAAAAACTTGAACAGAAAGAGAGATGATGAACTTAACCCCAGGGATAGAAGAAGAAAAGCCTCTGTTCCTGGGGATAAAAGAAAAGAACTTTTGGGTTTTTATGCTAGAACAGCTCATTCTTAAAATACCCTGCCATGAGTTGATATGGACTATGAAAGCAGCTTTGGGAAAGCTGCAAGGCATGGGAGGGACTTTCACACTGCAAACAGATTTTCCTTTCCTGGGTGGCTGATTCTCTGTGACATTGAAGCCACCAGAGAACTGTTTCTTGTGGAGAAGTCTTCATGACATGGCGAGAGAAAATCCTCTCCCAAAACAAAGTTTATTGTAGAGGTGATAGCTGATTGAAAATACCTTGTTTTCTGTGTTGTCCATGGGAAAGAAAGAGGTTTTGGGGTAGGGGTGGAGAAGTGTTCTGAAGGTTTTATTCTGATCCTTATTATTCTTTTAGTTCTGTTAATAAATTTTTCTTTATACGTTTTAAGTTTTGAGTCTGCTTTGCCTTCCTTCTAGCTCATATCTCGCAGCAGGAAAGGAGTAAATTTTTCTGGTAGATGAACTGGTGATTTTTGGCAGTGTTAAACCCACTGAATATTCAGATCTGAAGACTTGCATGGTTCAATTCTTCAGAAAGAACACTTTGCAACTACAAAATTATAGGCACTCAGATTATTTAAGAGTGGTTTTCCAGTAAAGCAGGCTCAGAACATGTCCCATAATGCACAGATATGTAGATCCAACAAGCCATTATTTTGAAGTAAGAGGATAACTGTAAAAAAGTGCTAGTTTCACTTTGTCCCTGAAAACGAATCTGCATCCAGATGTACTAGATTTGAAGTGTGGCAGTCATCTGAATATTTTTTTAGTAGTGTCTTATTACTAGAGATTCAGTTAATACATTTAGAAGAGTTTTTATTTTTCTGAGTTTGTTTGGATATATATTGCTCTTTGAGCTATTACAGCTCTACTGAATTTTAAACAAAATGGATATGAGACCTATAAATAGCGGTCATCCCAAAATTAGTGCATCATCAAATCATTGCAGGTTTTCTCCAAGACTTTCTCCATTGATACTGTTGACTTAAGACTGAGTTAGCTGTATTTGTCTGCAATAGTTCAAAGAGCCAGTGGTAGTTACATAATCGCTTATAGAGGGAGACAACAATTCAGAGAATCCAAGGTTGAGAAACGGAAGCGTATTTAATTAAGAATTTTGTATTCTCCTAACATATGTCTGAAAGACAAAAGACAACCAAAGCCTCATGTTGCTATTGCACTAAAATACTCGACTACATGCACTAGCAATAAAAATTGTCACTATGAGAATCATCTATGTTGCAATAATGAGTGACATAGGGACCCCAGGCAGGTGCAAAGGAGTGCTCTTCATTGCCAAAAACCTGCCTTTTTGAGCAGTTAGCTGGATATTAGTTGACATAGTTTTAAGGCACAACAAGCCCAAGACAAACAACTGCCACACGTCCATGGTGTGGACGTGTGGCAGTCACACACTATGTCTCTCACATCTCTCTGCCCCTATTCCAGCTGAGCCACTCTCCCATAGCTCCCTTCTGCTTAGCCTAAGGAACAGGCCAGAGCCATGTTACAAAGCCTTACCTATTGGTAACACCTCTGAATCACTGCAAAAGTGGTGTTAAACATTCTCATTTATTCACACTTAATCAAAACAGGAAGATAGTGACTGTGGCTAGTTTTATTTATGTCTGTTTTAGGGGTTATATTGAGATTTTTTTTTTTTTCCCTTACCCAAATCTCAAATTCCCTGCTTGAAGTAATTTAGAAAACACTAATGACAATTTTGAGACTGCAGTTGTACTCCAGAGTGTACTAGTATTATCAAATGAATGATAAATTTTTTGTAACAACACTCTTAATAATATAGTGAGTTTAGTGACACAGTACTTAAAAGGTGATAGGTAGTAATTTCCAAGTGTCAGCACTGGCAATCAGATGATATCTGTGCAGCTCCTGTGTAGCTGTTAGCAGGCTTTTGGAAGAAAGGCCTGTAATGCTCATTATACTCTGCAGGGAAAGTTTTGTGTTGGGCAGTGTGCAGGAGAAATGAAAAAAATCGCATGTCAATAACAAACAATTTTTATTTGCAAACTTTAGAGCATCCACACAGAATAACAGATTTAGAAAACTTTCACTTTGCAAACTTTAAAATAACCAGACAGAATAATGCACTTAGCAAGGCATTGGCTGGATTTTTTGGTCTGGCTTGCAATGTATTTTAAGAGGAAGGTAAGAAAAGAAAGGGAAAGGGAAACAGAGAAAAAGAGACAGAAAGAGGTAGATAGACACCACTGTAGGATCCAGTGTGATCTCAGCAGATTTTAGATCCAGAGTAGATGAGCATGGCGCATGTCATATTTCTTGCTATCCTTTTATCATTTCTGACCCCCTGTGGCCCTTCGCCAGGTGGGCCAGTGCTAATTTCAGCATCAAAATCTTGTCCCTGCACTTTACATGGTGCCAGAACTAACCAAATCAGGTGAATGTGAGGGCTGCTAGTAAAATTAAAAGTCAGATAGATATTGGGATTTTTTTTCATTTCATTCATTTGGGTGTAAACTGGAGCAAAATTAAATGGTTAAGCCAGCCCACAGATCTACCAATTCTGACTCTCATGGTATCTTTAATTATTATTATTATTATTATTATTATTATTATTATTATTATTATTATTATTATTATTATTATTATTTTTCCCTTATAGAATCATAGATAAACTAGATAGCCCAGATACTTATAAAAATTTTAAACTACCCGTTTAAGGTCTTTCTTTTCTGTACTTGTTTCCATACTCATATAGATTATCAGAGAACAGAGAAACAGCAGTTATCAAATTAAAAAATTGAAACCATATTTTATTTAATTCAGTTTTATTTTATTCTAGCTATGTCGGTGAAGGTTTATGAATGTAATTTAGGGTAATGCATGTCTTTATATAATCAGTCCCAAAATCTAAAACAAATGCATACATTTAGTCAAATGAATGCAAAGTGTTTGCTAGGTCAGCTTGTGTTGACATTTTTATTGCTTTTCAGTAGAAGTAAAAAATCTTTATGAAATATGTAGTTATGCAGAAATCTAACATCCAGCTGTGGATGCATCAAGATGAATTTTATCTAAACACCTGTTTGTTGCTGCCCTATGTATGCACACACATGGATGAAGCTTTTGAAAGTGCAAAATGATTTTTACGTACACTGCTCCTAAGGTTTTTTACCTTGAGAAATTATAAATTTGAAACAGTAACTGAATAATCAGTTAAAAGATTTTTTTTTTTTTTTAATCTCAGAGATTTCCTGGGAATATTGTCTTATTCAGTGCACTTCAATTTTGATGTTTTTATATGTATGATCTACTACTGACAATGTAATTTGCCAGGCAAGCTTTGGTTAGATTCTGATTTTAGTAGTCTATAAAAATTTTGAAATTGGCCTTGGTGTCACTAGATTTTCAAATTTGCTCTTTGTTAAAAGATAAAAATTAGAAAAAGAATTGTAAATTTGTAAATTTCTGTAGTTGCTAATACAATTCTAGGTAGCTCATTGTCAATTAAACCTAAACAGAAATGTTCCCAATGCAGAAAAAACGCAGAAAATTTGAAACTGTAATTATAATTCTATGTTACACATGGCACTACACATATCTAAGCATGGCAAAATAAAATGGAAGTTAACTGAGAAGCTGTTGAATTTTTTTACATATCTCTGAGGTAAATTAAAAAGACTAAGTATGCCCCAGATGTGTTAGTCACCACTGACATTTTTGTATTCCATATGGTTTTGTAATAGCCGTGGTGGTGTCCCCTTAAGATATGGAATAAACTTTGGCTTTGCTGTCATGAAGTATTTTCCAGTATTCTTTTTCCTAGAATTTATTTAGATGACTTTGCAATGTTAAATAGTAGAAAGATGGAAAACTTAATAAAAAATTTTAGAGCAAGACCTGTAACGTCTCATATCTGAGTCAGCTGTCTGGTTTATATTGTGAATATTCCTCTGTGCCTCTTATTGTAATTCTAAGGCTGCAGTGTTGTGCACAGGTTTACAGCTACCTCCTGGGAAAATAGCTGAATTTGAAAAGAGAGACAAAACACTTTCAGTAAAGAATAGAGCACATTTTCTGTTTCAATCTCAAGACTGCTTTATTTTTGCATTATTCACATCATGTGATCCTTGTATGTTGTGTGGTTGGTGGCACATCTTTCCTTCCTTCTTCCAGAATGGTGTTGCTACTCTGGGGTTTCTTAAAACTTTCTTCACATGTGCCACAACCAAAATCTGGCTTTCTAAAGAAAATAGACAGGTTTCCTAGACAAGCAGGACCAACATTGCCTGTAAGGGTTTAATTTTTATAAGGGATTTGTAGGTGGTTACATTAGTAGTGAAACTTAAACTCAGTTACGAAGTGGGGGTTAACCATGTAAATAGTCTAGAAGTTTTGAAAAAATAAATACTGAAACAATGAAAGGTGCTTGAGCCCTGATCACTGAAGTTTTTGGCTACTAATACTGGTTTCTATAGGACAGAAAAATAAAATTGGCTTTGTTAAGAGGTTTTACATGGAGAAATATGAGTCATTAATTCATAACTCGGTAATTATTTGTTTAATTATGTAAACAGGTTTTACACAATAATCTCAAATAATGTGGGAATTATGGAGCAGTAATAAACCCAACAATTTAGGTGATTTATCTCTGGCCATTGACAAAGTTCAGTCCTGTTTTTAATAAGTGAAGTTTCTACCCTCAGTACCCCATATGCACAAACTGTAGCAAAAGGAGGTCAGCATTCTCTTGTCTACAGAATGATTTTCACACAGATGGGTCTAGAATATATATAGTGGGTCTTGAATCAGGTATTGGTAATACTAGGAGTCACATCTGTGCTTACTTTGAAGCAGTTTTTATGGATAAGGTTCCAAATTTGGGGGATTAGGGATTTACTTTTTATTTTTGGTATTCTATTATATAAGGGACCCTTGACAATTGGAATTGCAGAACTTTATATCAAGGAGGGTTTTACAATGAGTACTGGAAGCCTTGAATGAATACTAAAAGCCTTTGTGTCAGTTTTCTGAGAGGAACAGACATTCATCTGCAGCTCCATCAGAATGTAATTTAATTATCTCTATTTATTTATTTATAAACTCGAATAGAGTTCAAGAGATTAAAAAAATGTTATGTGCTGAAGGCTTACTAAACACACTCAGGAAGGACGAAGTGGAAACAAAAAACTATTTAGATTTCCTAGTTTTGCATCTCATGTTTATTTGGTATAGTAGCTGAAAAAATGTCCTTAATTTTGACATACTGACAAAGGCTGGAAACTAGCTAACTCATTTTTAGCTATTTATATATTCCCTAGGTGTCCGATTCTATTGTGTCTAAAATCTAAACTACGCTTTAAGAAACACTAGTAGTATTTCAAGTACAAAATTAGAGCCCTTGGATTTTATAGAATTTTTTGTTTTCTATTCTGTGTATTGTGCAAGTTTTGAAGGCCACCTGAGGCACCTTAAATGGAGAATGCTTAACTGTGAAATACATAATAGCTAACAGAAAGGAATGATAGCTTACACACTTGACAATGTATAGCTGTGAGTAAATACACTCTGAATTAAAAATATTGGAGCCCATTAATAAAGACTTTATTTCAGCAATATGGCGCTGAAGGCAGAGTTGACATTAGAGTTCTATTAATGTAACATGATAAGGAATTAAAACAATGATTCTTAAAGCATGGCTACAAAGTTTTGTTCAGGAGAAAAAAAAAAGTAGAGGAATTCTTCTAACTGTACTCCCTGCAAACAAGATAGTTGATAGCTGCTAGAAAGTTTCATGGACATGCTCTCCAAAATGGTATTATAACTAGGTTAGTTTTCTTCACTGATTTTTATAATTAATAAAACCAAAAGCAAAAATTATTTCAAAATTTTAAGGTCTTTATTAGGAGCACAAAAGAGCTTTATAAACTAGATGGATAAATTAAACCAACTTCAAAAAGACACGTTTTTCAAAAATTATAATACTACACAACTGAATTCAGCACAGACTCTAAGTAAGAGCAAGAGAAAACTAAAGAGAAAAAATTGTTCAGAAAATATGAAAGAATTTGTACAGTTATACTTTTTGCAACGTGAATGATAAAAGCTTTAACAAACCAAGAAGAGTTTTGATTTTTAGTGTTCCATCAAAACAAGATTTCCAACCCAGATCTGTAAATGGTATACTTCAAAATAACACACACCTGCCAATAATTAACTCTCCTTTTTGTGTTTGCATACTCATTTATTCTTAGAAATTTCCTCACAGGTGCACCTACAATACAATTAAGTCTGAAAGATCTGACAAGATGATGGCATGAAGCACAGTCCATACTGGTGATAAAAGCAACACTTAAGGTAGTATTTCTTCTTTACTTTTACAGCTATATGACCAGTCTCTTTTTCTCATTATATATATATATATTTAGAGAGAGAGGGGGAGGGGGGGGGAGTGTGTACACCTTTCACCTTTTGGTTTCTGTGTGTAAATTGTTTTTGTAAACCTTGAAGGAAAGAAGCTGTAAAATTGATCCCTGTGAACCCCACTAGTGACAGCCTGATGACATCCCATTCATTATAACCCCTTTTGGCCAAGTTTCTCACACATCACATGATGTGTTTATCCAGCTGTGGGCTGGACATTTTCTCCAAAAGGGTCCTGTGAGAGACAGTACTGGAAGTTTCACTCAAATCCAAAAATTTATATCAACTCACTTCCTTTGAAAAACTAGTCAAATAAGCTTTTCAGACAAGCAAATCGAGTTAGATAAGCAGACCTTTTCCTCTCGTGAAACTGTGCTGGTTGTAACTGATGCCTGCATTGCTCTTCAGTTGTTGTATAATACCCCCAAATCACCTTCTTCACAGCTTTATCAAGCACTGAAGCGACAACTTGTAGCTTCCAGGACTGTAGTTCTTACCCTTGAAAATTTGGACCATGTTAGCCACCTTCCAGTTGACTGAGACCTCTCCAGATTCCCAAGACCATTCAAAAATCACTGAGAGATGCCTCAGAATGACATCACCCAGCTCTTTGGGTATTCTCAGATGAATCCTATCAAGCCCCATAGACTTTCAGGGATCTAGATGGAGTACTAGATTGTGAACAACTTCAGGGTCGACCAGGATTTTATCACTCTCATTTATCACAGACATGATCCTCCAACTCAGAGCCCCAGTACCCCAGATTCCATTATCTATGCTGTAGAAGGAGGCACATAAAGTATTAAACATCTCTGTTTTGTATATGTCCCTACTCATGAGGCAACAGTCCTCATGAGGTAATGGGCTGATTTTAATCCCACATTGCCTTTTGTTATTTTAAAGGCTCTTTTTATTGCTTCCCATAGTACTGACCAGCTTCAACTCCAGTTGGTTTTGGCTAGACAAATTTTCTCCCTAGAGTGGCAAGCAGCATCTCTGTATTCTTCTTGCATCACCTGACCCTGCTTCCACTGGGCAAATACTTTATTTTATTTTATTAGCTCCATTTTGGAGCTGCCTGCTTCATGGCCTTAGGAAGTGTTGCTTAAATAGTGATCAAAGCTTATGAACCCTGGCACCTTCAAAAACATTTTTCCCAGGAGACCTCACTAACTAATTACCTGAGCAGCCTGAATTCTGCTCTTCTTATGTCCAGAGTTGAGGTTTTGCTGGTGTTTTTCCTCCTGCCAACAGAAATTTTTAACTCAATGGCTTTGTGTTCAGTGGGGCCAAGACAGCCATCAATCACCACTCATGAGACACTCAGTTAACAAGCAGCAAATCAAGGAGGGCATATATCCTGGTTGGTCCCTCACTGCTTTTACCATGAAGCCGTCATCCATGTTTCTTAAGAATCTCCTGGACCTTGTTGTGCCAGCCATGTGATCTTCCCAGTCAGCATCTAGCAAGCTGAAGTCCCATGTAAGGAGAAAGGCAGTTGATTTGAAGGTATCCCTTAGTTCCTTGAGGAAAAATTCATCAATGTTATCACCCTGACTAGGTGGTCCACAGTAGACTCTCGTGGTGTCATCCTCACTATTTGTTTGTTGCTTAATCCTTAACCAGAATCTCTTCACCTTGCCGTTGCCATCTGCAACCTCTATACATTCTAGTCCTCTGTTACCTACAATGCCACCTCCTCCACCTTACTGGCCCTGCCTATCTCTCCTGAATAACCTGTAACCATCCATCGCCTTAGGCAACCCCCCAGGTGTTCCTTCTTCTAACTCACCGTTTTCCTGGTCATCAGTTTCCAGATCCTCATGTCTCTTTCACAGGGGCACCTGGGAAGAGAAGCGGATTCGCCTGGCACCCTGAACAGGGACCTGCCTCTATTCCCTGCCTGACTCTTAAATCCACTTCTGCCTGATGTGGAGACACTAGGGGGTTGTCTGCTTCCTGAGGTGCAGCCAGCTGGTATGCTGGCCTCGGAGTTGGTACAAGTTAGCTCTGCCAGTCAGTCCCCTACACATATCCCCTGACACTGTTCAAACTTTCCATCTCCTCTTCAATTAGCACCAATTCACCTATTCAATTTTGCCTATTCTTTATCAGAACTTGCAACTAGATTTCATTTTTTTCCAAAAAAATTTTTTCACTTCGATAAACATAAGTTTATCTAATTATATAAAACTTTACTTTAAATTTCAGAATTTTTAGCAGGGAAAAATGCTTCTTATATTGTTGCTGGTGTTGTATTCATGGACTACACTTTCATTTATGGAGTTTGGTTTAGTTTATGTAGTGTAGTTTACACTTGTGGAGTTGCTATATCCAATGTGTCATATTTTGAGTATTTAGTTCATGTTAAGAATTAATGTGAAGACTTCAGAACCTTATGTCTTCTTTGTATTTCAACATTTTTTATATATTTTAAGCCTGAGGAGTAAAAATAATAAAAAACAATACAGAATGTGAGACACAATTAAGGATAAAATATTTACAATTGCTATTGAACTTGGGATGAAAGATACACATTTACTTTATATAAATCCACTGAATCTTTCCTGTGATTCAAACTGAAGTCCTCATTGGAAAGACAAAGATATGAGGAGAATTAAGGTGGTATGAAAGCACAAGAGGGACAAAGAGAATTCTTTGCTGCCAATCTAAGCTACACTTCTTTGTTAACTGGTCTGGCTGGGATGGAGATAATTTTTCACACAGAAGCCCTCACAGGTCTGTGCTTTGCACTGGTAGCTAGAAACGGACTGATAACACACCAGTGTTTTGGCTACTGCAGAGCAGTGCTGGCACAGCCTCAAGGCTGTCTTTCCAATATTCCCATCCCCATATGCCAGTAGGGTTTGGTTGTTTTGTTTTTTGTTTGAGGTTTTTCTTTTGTTTTTAATTAAACTTTTTTTTTTTCTTTGCCACATGTTTTTTTCATCTTGCTTTCTTTCCAGTTCTGCTGACAAGGGTGTGTGAGAGCAGTTTGGTGGGCACCTGGTGGCCAAACAAAGTCAAAACTCCAAAACAGGGCATTTTAAAAGCATAAGAAAGTTTTAGTCTAGAAACAAAGTAAATAAAGTATAGTAATCCTTCTAAAGAATCGGTTGTAGAACAGCTTTATTCTGAATAAATACTAAGTTATTTTTAAATAAAACTCTTTAAATTTGAAATATACATATTTTTCTTTTATCTTGTATAGTAGAAAACAAAAAGCCTCTGTGAACAACAACCAGATTTATAATTCTTCTTTTAGTGCTCTGATTTTACTTTTTTTTCTGCATGCATAAATACAATGTCTAGCCATTCAGGTGAAGAAGTCCTTTTTCTCAAATAATTTTTAAAATAGCTTGTCTTCTTTGACATATGGTGTTTATACAATACCCTTTCTCAATAGAACACATAAACAAGTTTTTCAAAACAGAAATAAAATCACAGAAAATATGTAAGGTAACCTAGCAAGTTGATTCTTATTCAAGTTGTACTTTTGGTAATATGTCTTACCTACTTACCTGCAAGGCTCTCTAGTCAGAGGAAAAGTCATCTTTGAAAGGTGATTGATGTGTAGGTTACTAAAATTGTAAGTGTTGTTGTATAGCTGTGTCATTAACTTCTACTGGCTGCTGTTCTTCATTGTTCAATATTCTCCTACTCAAAGTACAGTGGAAGATGTCCACCTTTTAAATACATGATGGATGTTCCATAAATATGTTAGCATGGATGAATCAACAGCTGTTAGGCAAAAAAAATGAGATAAATATTTATTTCATACACCAGGCAGTTGTCAAGCAATATTAATATCCTCTAGTCAATAGAAGAGTGCAAAACAGCTGCTGAAAGGACTATGATAAACAGATGGCAGGAGCAATTGAGTCAAGCTGGTATTGACATAACCCCCTTTATACAATTTTGCAAGTCACATTCCTTGGGAAGGACTTGTACTGGAAAATAAGTTTAAATTGAAGTTTCTCCTTAAAAACAGCAGCATGTGAAAGCCTACAGTAAATGTCCCTACATTTTTTAGTTGGGTGCACTGCATGAAAAAAAATTAATGGACCAATAATTGTATCAGGCAGGAAGTTGCTGAAAATTAATTCATTACATATGCTGCTAAGCTACATAAGGCTCCTGAGGACCTATGATTTTGGAGAACAATAATGTATCATTTTTTACTTTAAAAAAAATATTTTTATCTGGTCTGGTTTCGGTTTTTTTCTACAAAGTGTAAACTCTTGTATTTCCATGGCACTGCTAAAATCTGTGTTTTAGACTAAGAACTGGTCCTCTCCTAAACTCTGGGGGCATTAAATTCATATGTCTTAGAGAAGATCTTATTAGCATGCAACATTTGCTGCTCAAGGCTCATTGACCAGCTTTCCTTTTCCATAAAAATATAATGCCAGATTCTACAGCAATTTTCATTTACTCCCCAGGTAAACTTTTGAATGATCTCTGTAAAACTAATTTGAATAACATCTGTTTCTCCTCCCAGTTTGGGTAGATGCTGACTGAAATACTGAAGAAATTTAAAGCAGCACGCTGAACTACATTTCTAGAACAGTTGTTTCTTTTAACTGGAATCAACAACCACGTTTTTCAGACTGAAGGAAGACATATAGATTTTACAGTTTATATTCCAATAAAATATAAATTAGTGATGACAATCCTTGTAAAAAAAAAAAAAGTGTGCTATATATTCCAACAATAGCAAATGAATATACTTTAAATTAAATACCTGGCAGTATCCTTAGGTTAGGACTTGATTACTTTCATTTCCAAAAATTAATTAAGATGCTTAAAAGAAAGGGACTTGTGTACTTCAACATGATCATACATTACTTCCTTGAAAACATCTAGCTATCATGCTAAGTTTTTATCAGATAGTTTAATTATATTTTAGGCTTTTTTATTACAACTTTAAATTTTATTGACTAGTTGCATAAAAAAAAAAAAAAGACTAATTTAAATATAATTTATTTAATCCAATAAGTTTCCATTACCCAATTTATAATTTGAATACTGGAATTTAAAATAATCCAACTAATTGGATATTCATATGTATGGAAGATATGTAAAATAAGATCATAGGGCTGAGATTCTTACCAATTATTATTTTACTCTCCCAGTAGCACAGCAAATATCAGGAAAGCTGTCCAGCAATTACAGACAGATGTGAGAATCTATTCAGGGGACATTAGTGGCAGTCCATATCTGTAACCATGTGCATGCAATAGTGTTTTAAGTATCCTAGGATATATAAGAATCTTTCACAGGATTTTAACACGTGATTTGAGCCTGTGCTCTTCTGTATCAGCAATCTATCACAAGAAGAATGATCCTTACTTCTCTGAGCTGCCATTGGATTCCTCTGTTCTGGAACTGAGTTCCACTTTAAAGACTTGTATAAACTCTGGAAACAAAATATCTCCATATCTTTACACAAAGTATCATTGTACAAAAGCAGAAAAGAAAAAAATCCCAACAAAACCAATAAACCCACCCCCTCCCAAAAACCCCAAACAAGCCAACCAACCAGCCAACCAACCAACAACCAAAATCCACAAAAAAACCCAAACAAAACAAAAAAGCCCAAAGCCCCAAAAAACCCAAAACAAAACAATACAAACGAAACAAACCCCACCCAAACTTAACCAAAACAACCAAACACAAAATAAAATCCCCAAACCACAAAGAATACCCACAAAATTAATCAAAATTTGGATTAATATCTTTTAAAACCACAACATAATTTTGAAACTAGATGCTTACCTCTCACTTAGATCTACCACTAATATTTTCCAATACTACTTAGTGTAGTGTTACATCAAGAAGTGACAGTGTTATCTTGTAGTATGATATGGGATTGTCTTCTTGAAACAAATCATTGACTTGGAAGCAGCCACATTAGCAGTAGAATTTATGAATGCACTACTTTACCAAAATTCAAGTTCCATACCATAGTTCAAGTTTCTTTCATATAATTTATGCAATTATGAACTCTTTAAAAATTAAAGCATTAAAATTAAAGAGTCACTGTACGGTTAAATAGCTTCTGCACTGTATTTGAAATCGTTAGTGTGATTATCTTAAAGATTTTGGTTCCTCTGACAGCCCTCTATAACTGTACACATTATTATTCATTCTTTAGAGTCAAATAAAACAAAAATGTGTCAAGTTCTGAACAGTAATCATGTTTTGTTAAGGCATACATTGTCTCTCAAATAGCTAATATGGATGGAATTATTTTTTTAAATTAATATCCACCAACAGAATTTGGTATGGGTTGGAAAAGTAATTAATTTTGTCTTGCTTTTCCTAATGAGTCTAACAGGCCAAAGTCTGAGAGTGAAAACAATTTCTGTAGTAATGACATTATAGGAATCTCAGATTTTAATTTCCTTGGAATTATCACTTAATAATGTTTACCTTTTTTTGAGAAGCAGGAGTCACAGATGGATTTTTTTTCATTTCCCTCACCAATTTTATTTAATCACCATATAGGGATGGGTTTTATATCATTTTGCAAATAAACTACTTTCCTCCTCAGATAAGATGTTGAAATATAAGACTGATGTTCAGTTCAAAGAACCTATTTCACATATGTAAGTTCAGTACAATATCACTGAAAGCAGATCTCTGTGTTTGGTATTAATAACCTAGTATTGTCATGATTGCAATCTCAGCTAGAGAAAGCAACAATTTAAAACAACGAAAGTTGGTGTTGCTTTTAATTTAGTTTTTTTGTGGTTTTTTTTTCTTTGTTTTTGTTTGTTTGTTTGGTTTTTGTGGGGGGGTTTGTTTGGTTGTTTGTTTTTTGGTTTTCTTTGGTTGGTTGTGTTGTGTTGTGTTTAGTTTGTTTGTTTGTGGGTTTTGGGTGGGTGGGAGGCTGGTTTTTGGTATTTTTTCCTCAAATGCCACAACCAGTACTGGAGTTAAATGTTTATTATATTTTTTAGTGTGGATATAATTCCTCTTTCTCAGCTTTGATAAATCTTTTATTTACTTGTATGATGATGACACTGTCTCCTTGCCATCTGATAAGGGGACTAGCAAGATTAACACTATTCTTCATGCTGAGCTAATAGAAAGTAACAAAGTGACTTCATGAAAACGGAGCTAATACTCAATTTAGATAAGACTTCTGGGGTATTGTTCACTCCTTGACCTCTGCCAAGGAGGAACCTTTTCAGATTAACACAAACAAGAACACACAGCAACACAATGGATATTACTAAACATCTTCCATATATCTGGCCTGTTTTATTCTTTTATCTAATGGCAAGACAGCAGTAAAAATGACAGTACATGTTTATATAGATGTTAGCCATATAGAGTTAATGTCTTCCAAATTTGTTTTCTTTTTTTTAACCACTGATTTAGAAGACTTCCTTTATTTTATTTTAATTTTTTTATTTTTCTTTTTTTATTTTCTTTAGTTATCTTTCTATAGTTGGATTTTAATCTTTTTTATGAGCACTTGTTCCTCAAGCAGAAGTAGTACCAAATCTCCCTGTATTTATTTCCTATACACGTTTGCACTGTATAAAAAGGGTTATTTCTTCCAGACAGAACAAACAAAGCTATATAGAACTTATTGACTTAAAATTTTTGTATCTACAGTAATTGGATAAAAACTATGTGGACTTAAAGTAGTTTTTCTAGAATAGTACTCCTGTTGGAATTGTAAGTAGTCTTGCAATTCCAGATGTGGGGGGGTGACATGATGAAAGCATGGTACATATGTGTAAAACCTGAAAGTTGTAAAGAATTTGGGAAAAAATCTTACAATTTTTAAGCCATTAACCATCTATGAAACAGTCAAGTCTGTATATTGAGTTTTTTCTGATCTTTCCCAAATCTTATCAAACTCTGTTTTTTCAACATATTAATTGATCAACTTAGCTAAGAAACTTGCTGAAAGGGAAGCTTAATTCAGAAAAGCTTATGCTGTTTAAGAGTCCACTTTTCTGTTTTTTTCCTGGAGTGTGACTCTTACCCAATTTTATAAATACAACCTCAAACAATCTTGAAAGAGAAAATCCATTCATCAGTGAGTGTATCTGAATTATGTTTTACTCTTACATAGGGACTTCATCAGAATAATTTTTTTACCATGGATGTCATGGCATGTGAACTGACTGTAGTAACATTGCAGGAGCAATGAGCTTTAGCCTCTGGGTATTATTAGTCAGTTGAGCCCTCCACCAAAATTTTACTGTGTATCACCTGACAAGCACTAATCTCTTAGCTTATATGGTCTGTTTTTCTTATCTCTAATAAAAAATAATTGAATAAAAAAAACCAGAGAACTTCTATTTTTATGATGTAGAAGTACTGCACCGCAACTCACAATAAAAACCAAAATACAGCTCCTCTTGAATATGCAATATAACTCACTAAAAAATTCAGAGACAGAAATAAATGTGAAATACCTACAAAGAACATGATGAAGATTATAAATTGAAACTGGAAATATCTGCATCCTGCTACATATACACAGTATATACATATACACATACCAACATTTTGTGTAACATATATGTGGAGGAGGTCCAGTCCTCTGTCAGGCATCCTCCCCAGAGATCAAGCCCCTAAGAGAAGATAAAACTGCCTAGTCACTGTGACTAAGCTGTGGACCCCTTCCTGCTTCAGGACCCCATGTTATCTCCCTGTTAACTATTGGTCACCTTATCCCCTCTCAGACCATTGGTCCCCTTCCTGACTCTCCCCTTCCCTATAAACACCCCAGCTTTTTCCCAGATCGGTGGTTAGACCATCACTGTCCCCCTTCGCTGAAGCCTGCATTAAAGACCTTCTGTGGAACGCCGTATGATCTTCCCGTCTCTTATCTGTGTGGGCAGGGGTACCCCTGAACGGAGCTGGCTGGGCTGAGCAGAGCTGATCACAGAGCAGAAATCGCTGCTCAAAGAGCTGATCACCCTAAAGCCTCTGCCCGTGCTCCAAGGGTTACCCCTGGCTGGAGGCTGCCTGCAGAACCCCGGACGGTGGCTCTGTCCCCTGGGACAGCCTGACTGTCTGGGCTTGTTGCTGGCAGAAGCTGGGGGACGGACAGGCCCCCAGGACCCAGCCAGCAACACATACACAACACATGGACAGCGTATTTCAAATACAGCATCCAGCTAAGGAGACACCGACTGCTATAGAAAACTGTCTTGCTTTGAAGGACAGGTGTCTGCAGAGGAAGACAGGAGTCTCCCTTGGAATGGAAAATGTAAACCCCTTCCCTCTGAATTATTATAATTATGAAATTAAGGGGCTGTCAGGTGAAGATATGGGGGTAGGAATGTCAGTTCTTTACTGGTGTGTACAATAAAGCAGACAGCAGCAGCTCTGGCACTCACACCGAACAGAGCAGGCCCCAGTGACCCCTCCGGGCCGCTCTCCCCTCACTGCAGTTCCGGGCACGGCCGCCAGGGGGCGCTGCTGCTGCCGCCGGGCGGGGCGGGGATTCCGCCGCGCCGGCAGGGGGCGCTGTGGCGCGGGATGGGCCCACACGCGGTGATGGCGGCTCGGCCCGGACGGGAAGGGACGGGAGAGAGGCTTCGCTTCACAAACCCCTCTGGGACAGCCGGTCCTGGTGCCCCCGCAGGACTCTAGGGAGCAGCAAGACAGGCTGGTGGGAATGAGCAGAATAATCCCGAGGTGGTAGACGAGATGTATCAGAAGCTCCAGAGCTTTGGAGCTGCTGGAGCTGCAGGATGTCTCGTCTGGCAGGAGGTGCGGGCCTACAGTGCAATAAAAGCTCGGAGCAGCGCCGAAGAAGCAGCAGGAGTGGGACAGCAGCAACCCGTCTCCCAGCAGGGCAGGGAGAGCTCAAGATCCTGGGCACCCAAGCAGACCAGACAGGGATAGATCCCTCTTTCAGTGAGGTAGCTGTTAATAAGGTCCCAGTCCAAAGGCCACAGAAAGGAAGAGGCAGTACAGGACTGGGCTCTGGTGATGACTGCGAATTCTCACCACGGTGAGCAGCAACTTGCCCGTCGTCCTCTGATGCCCAGAGTGAGAGGAGACTAGCCTCTGCCCCCTGCCCATTCCTCACAGTATGTCTCCCTCTTGGAGAGGAATTCCCAAAAAGAACTGTATCCAGATGCCCTCCTCCCTCCAGAACTTGGCTACCTCTTTGTTTTCTTAAGTACCTGTAAGTACCCAGTGGTTAGTATTTCTTAGCAATTTATGGGAAAAATTCTATAGATAAGAAGGAACAAAAGACAAGAAACTTAACCCCCAAGAAAAACACATCAGAAAAACATGAAAGAAATGGTTAAAAGTTTCAGAACTGCTGGAAAAGCAACTCAAATCACACTAGTTACCAAACCAATATAATAGGTTACCTGTGTTAAATAAATGTCACTAGTGAGATGTATTTATCCACATCCTAAAATCCTTAGGTTTGCCTTGAATAAAATTAATATTACTTGTATTAAAACTAGAAATTAAGCTTCTACTTTCTGGTTCTTTCCCCCTCCACTCCCCTAGGATGTACCCTGTTTAGTTTGAATTACACTGTTTAATCTGCATACCCATCAGGCTGCCTGCATAACCCAAATGTACTGGCACCTTTTGGAGGCTGTAAGCAAAAGGAAAGAACAGCTGCTAACAGGTCTCTGTGAGGTAATAAATCAGCAACAGGTGCTCTAGGCATTCAGGAAGACTGGAGATCAGGTTGCAAATGAAATACATTTAGGAGGAAAATAGAAGAAATAAAGGAAGCTGTTTGTAAGACAACATGAAGAAACTCTGATTTTGGCTACTCTGAAACTAAAATTGGCAAAGGGATGAAAATCAACATAGCTAATGAGTAAAGCTGTAGGGAGCCTGGCTAAAAAAGAAAAAAAGACTGAACAACAAGAAATGAATACATTTACCCTCTTTATTCATCAGAATAATAAAATAATTAAATTGCCCATGAAAATAGGTAAACAACCTTTGCATTTTCCTGCTAAGGGCCAAAGAAAATGACGCTGAAACTAAACCTAGTTTGTGCACTGATATTTCTAATGGGTTTCAGAAAATTCATATTATTTGGATGGCAGTATTACAGTAATGATTTTCCTCTTTACCTTCCTTCTCTCCATGCCTAAAATCGAGGGTATTGATAGCTCAAAATGTCTGCCACTGATATATTTCTTCAGATTTTCTTTTCTTTTGGCCTCTTCTGGCAATCCCAATGCATGTAAAATGAGGCTGAAATCAAAGGAGAAATGAAACAATGGACATAACAGATTTTTAAAAACATCAGAACTGGAAAATAATTTCTTAAATTCAATACTTTCTTTCAGTTACTTCATCTTTCTTTATAATTTTTAGTTTTCAGTTTCCTTCTTACAGCTTCTTACAGAAGAAATTCAGAGATATGAATCAATTGCTTCTTTACTGTTAGGTGGTTTTCTATTTATAATTATCTCTTGTTTATATTATATCTCTTAGATTTAAAAAAAGTGAAGATGTTGAGAGTAAAAACTAACTGTCTGTTAAAAAGAAAAATAAAAGTAAGAGTTATTATGTGACAGATTGCTCTTATTATTCCTTGTAGCACCTTGGAAACAATTGGAGAGCAAGACAAGACTTATATGTTGCACAAACACACAGAATTAGGTCCCAAATACTGTATAAATGCTGCAAGAAGTGAAGAGGCAGAGCATACAGATACAAACCTGATGGAAATTTCTTTCTATAAAGAAATTTGGCATATATTACAAGTCTTGGTACGAGAAGATTAAACAGTCTTTGGTGTATTATACAATAAGTCTGTATAACAGTCCCATCAATTTCAGAGGACTAGGGGCAGTGGTGGTTGTAAATAAACAAAACAAGTAAAACTTGTAGTCCTTTAGGCTTTTTCTCTCTACTTCCCCCAGGTCCTGAAAGTACTTTCAATTAGTTATCTGCACAGTACAACTATTATGCAACTTTCTCATTTAGGAGTCATGACCCAGGCCTTACCCCAGCCCAAATAATTTTTTGTTTCTGCCAAAGACACCAATAGTTATGACTTATATTTTTTGTAAATAGTAGTAGTAGTTGTGTTTTTAGCATATATTTCTCCAGTATTTGTGTGTATTTCATATATATGTATATATATTTATATATATACACATATATCTATATCTATCTATCTATCTATCTGTCTGTCTATCTATATATCTTTATACTAGAAGCTAAAAAACTTATTCCTTAAATGTGTAAATCTCTTACTTTGCTTACTTTCATGTGAAAATAATGAATGACTTCCAATGAACAGTAACAAAACAGGATTTTTGTGTGTCTATGTTTCACCATCTATAATTTACCTGGGCAAGACAAAATCATCTTTTAAATTGGGAAATATGGTTTTCATTCACAAAGTAATTTCTTTTTTATAATGTTATGACTTTAGTAACAGTCAGTGCTTTCCAGTGCCCCAGCATAGCAGTAGAAATGCATAAATGAATTAGAGCCCAAGGCAAATCATAAGGTGTTTTACATTGCTCAATAATTCACTGGCTGGCAGAGCTGGTAAAGCAAAATATTTTAGACTTGGTCTGATATACTTTATTCCACAGAAGCAGAACAGTTAGTGTTGGAAGGGACCTTAAGGATAACTGACCATCGGGAATGAACAGTAGTAGAAGGGACAGTCTAGTAGAAGGGGCATCATCTGTTAGACCAGCTTACTCAGAGCCCCATGCAGCTTGGTCTGGCACACTTCCAGGGACAGGGCATCCTCAGCTTCTCTGGGCAATTTCCAGTGCCTCGCAGGAAATGATAGTTACCCTGGCAGTAGCGTATTTCTTCCTCAGGCTGTGATTTTCCCTTGATCTGATCCAAATTCTTTTTCTAATTGTGGCAGATCTTGGAGCAAGCCTTGAAAGAATTACTCTGCTGCCAATTTAGTACCAAGTTCTCAGTGATGTGTGGTTGAAAGATGGATAGTGTTGGAGTTGCCTTCTGATTTCAGTTTTAAGTACTTTGGGAACAGAAATGCTTGAAATCTTCACCAAAAAAAAAAAAAAAAAAAAAAAAAGTGGGTTTTATCAAGTAGCATAATTTCCTGAAAAATGGCTGACCAAAAACTATTAAAAATCTAATAAAAATCCCAGATACTGTTATGCTTCCCTAATATTGCAACTGTGACATAATTTTCTTACTCTTTTTGAAATTCTTTTGTAAGTACAAAATATATTCTACTGTGTACGCTGATACCCTTTTGGTAAACCAAGAAACTAAGATGATTTTTGTTTTGTTTTGCTTTGGGGTTTTTGTGGGATTTTTTTACTAGAGAAATTTATTGTACTTTCTTAACAGATTTAAAATCCATATTTTAATTTTTACAAGGAGAGTTAAGAAAAAATAGACTTAATAGTAGGGTATAACTGAATACTTTTACACACCTTTACATGCATTTAGCAGCTTTTCACCCCCTCTCTTTTCCAGTAGCAACAATATCTGATAAAAAGAAATTGCCCTATAAAATTTCTTGCTATGGGGTGTTGATGTGTTGCTTTTAATTAGTAGTTTGTTTATATATTAAAAGATAATAATAAGAAAAGATGCAGTTGAATGTGATTAAAGAAATTTGAAATAAAATTCTGAAGAGAAATATGTTGGGACTTTCATTGTTTTATGTTTTTTTAACAGTAATATTTTAAAATAGTATACAGACGGAATAAAACCCTACATACACCAGATTAGAATATGGTGACCTAAAATTTGAGATGTTTAGTAAACATGATACAGCTTGAAGTCCTGACCCTGAGAGTGCTGGAAATGTAATAGATATTCCTAAAGAAACTTCCCAAAGGAGATGTTGCTTCTTGTCTCTACCTCTTAGTAATGACTTATGCCCTATAACTCATGTTCTAATTAGCCTCATAAATGTTTAATTTTTCTTCTGCTGTTGTGAAAAGCTGAGATTGTTCTGCTGGAGTACTTGGAATTGCATGATGCCAATAATGAACTGAGACTACAATCTTTTTTGTACTTCACCTCTGCTTTTATTTTCCAATAATTTTCCAATATTTCCCTTGTCAAATACAAAATAGGTTTGTGCATTTCATTTTAGGGCAAAACAGGAGCAAGTGTCTTTAATGGCATAATTTCTAATTTCCACCCAGTATGCATTTTACACTTCATATTGAGACAGCATCCTGGTTTAGCAATTTGACCTTCAAAGCAAAAAACACGTTTTGCACAGTTTGAGGCTTGTTAGCCCAACGAGCATGATAAGCAGCTAGAAAAAATCATGCCTTCATCTTTCACTCTGCAGTGACTTACATGTCTTGACCAATAAGTCTTTACCTTAAAAAAGTTCTGTAATTGGCTTGAAGGGGTTTTTTTTGTGCCTTTTGTGACAAGACATGTAAGTGCTACAACCAAAGTTTTCATGATGTATAATGGAATAATTTAATGCAGAGAGGTTCCTTTAGACTTTAAATGAAGTATCTAGGGATATTTACTGGGAAGGAAGATTACTTGTGAAAGAGAAGTTAATGGAGTTAGTAAACAAAATCAACATCCTTTTTTCTTCTGCAAATTTATATTGGCTACAAGACACAGCAGTGGATTTTATAAGTAAATTATTTGTAGTATCCCACTGTCACTCAGTAGCTGGAAAATTCTTTAACTTTATGAAACTGTATTTGAAGACTGCATTTATGGCTTTTGAAATTATGGCTTTAATTATTGATCAGACACTTCAGCATGGAATCCATAAATGCAACACATTAATTACTCTAGGAGTTAGCTGTGAAGTTGAAAAAAAAATGTTGAATAGATGGTGCCTGCCTAATTATTTTAAACTCTAAGTAGTCTTATGTTGGTCATCAAAGGAAAAGCATGTTGATCATTCCATAAAATGTAGCATACACAAGCTTTTATGTGTTTAATTCAAACTAGTTCATATAATCCCATCTATAATGGATCTTGGTACTTTTTATGGGCAAAAATCCTATAATTTCCTAGGCATAGGATACAACTCAAGTTTGTAATATTTTTTTTTTATAGAAAGCATATCTCTTATTTAATGTTACATAAAGTATTTATGTATTAAATATTCACCCTTTTCTAGGATAACCACCTGCTGAAACCCTAAAGAACTGTTAGTAGGGTAAGTCTCATAAAAGTTGGACAGTATGTTAATATATTCTTCCTCTGTATGCTCCTGTTTAATAATGCATGCCATCTCATCCTGGTGCTTAGTTTATTCCCTTCTCAACTTAACATTTGTTTATAAATATTATAACAGAAGTTCTTCAATTGTTAATCCATTTTGCAGAGCAACAACTTGAGAGACCCCTCATTTTACTGTGTGCCAGAAAGCATGTGCCAGAAAGCTGTTCTATGAGATTAAATATACAAATAATTTAAGGCTTCTGTAATGATGCAGAAAGTAAAAAAATCCTGTTCTTCTAGACTTTTAATTTTTGTAACTGTTTGTCTTTGAATAAAATTTATCTGAATTTTCTAAGAAAATGGCAATATCTCCCTATACCAAAAGTAAGTAAATGAGATTTTACATTTCCATAGTCTTGAACTGGTCTTGAGTTCATCACATTATTTTTTTTATTTTCTTTTTCCTTTTACCTTCCTATTTTGAGAATATTTTGATTAATAATTCATGGTGATGTATGTCTATGTATAAAATGTATTAAAAGCAAGTTGTTGGAATGGAATCATGAGGCTGATAATTACTAAATGCAGTACTTTTCCTGATTAAATCTTGTTCATTATTTCTGGTATACTTCAGCAGTCAGAAATTTTGTCAATTCAGTATTTCTACTTTAAGAGTTGGGTTAGCATGTCAGTCTCAGCTGTACTATCAGAGTATGAGCTGAAGAAGATTAACTGAAATTTGGAGACTAGGATTTCTTGATTTGAAATGCCTAGACTCAAGTCAGAGGTCAGAAATCATCCTGTTAGCCCACAGGTTTGTCATGCAGTGTGTGCAAAATGACATTCAGAAAATACAGTCTCTTGTACAAAATTGTTCTTAAATCCATACATATACCAGACTCTCTAGAACAGGTAATAGTTGAGGGGCAAAAAAGAATGCTACAGAAGAGCTATCCAGATGCTATCCTCTGACAAATATCTCACAATATCATCTAAATATTATTATAAAAAGAAAAAAGGCATTTGTTGCTGGTGTTATTTGGATATTTTCGTAATTCACTTAGGCTTAAGGGATGGAATGATTATTCCTATCAGGGAACCCTTGATTCCTCTATCAAGAAAGAATACAAACTATATTCTAGGACAGCTGCCCTACTTTTAAGATTAATCCAGACCAAAATTTGAATTTAAGAATCTTTTGAAATTCTAACAGGTGTGGACTTCAAGGGAAGCGTATTGATATAGCCACTTTTCAAGTTTGTCTTGTTCCTTTTATGTTATCCAACTTATACTGAGAGATATACTAGGAAGATCCAAAAAGGTTGTGAGTTGTTTATTCCCTTTTTCCCTGTCCATGAAGAAATTTCTACTGCTGGAAACTACAGTATTAAGTCTGACAGTGGAATTAATAATTTTCAATAGCCTTATGCTTTCATAACATGTTGGTTATTTTTTTGTTCAGACCTCTTTAATATTGCTCATCCAGTTTAAAAGAAATGTAATTTTACCTGGTAGGCAAAGGCTGCTTACAAAACTCCATTTTACACTTGTTCTTGCAAGACCTATTTTGAATTACATTTTCAAACATTATTACGAAATGAATATTGTTTTAAAAATACAGTAAGTCTCTGTATTTAGGCTACCTACTCTAAATATGGGCTGTAATAATATGTTACTTCAAATATGTCTAGGTGTCATAGTTGCTTTCAACTACCCATGGCTTTCATATTATCTACAAAAGCGAGTAAATTCTCTTACTTTTCCAGTGAATACTGAAATGTTCCCAGCATTGGGCTTTAAATTGTATATTTTTTCCCTTTTCTTTCTAAGTCATTATATTTGATTCCATTCTGATTTACTATTAATTTAGTGCTAGTTAAAATACTTTCACTGAAGGAGTACTTATCATACAACTGATGAAGGAAATTCACTTTTATATATGCTTCAATATTTTTTATTTCAAAGTGTTTTCCTTCCTAATAAAATCAAGTGTCAACAATATTTAGGATTTTTCTGAAGAGGGTTGAATTAAAAAAAAGAAAGTTTTCCCTGAAAATTGAATGTTTACTTTCAATTTCTTTTGTGTATCTGTAAATGCCTTCATACCTCTACATAGGCTGAAGAAAGTAGATTAAAAAAAAAGCATTTAATCGCTGGCTTTTGGCAGAAGAACCTTGTCATAGATTACCAGTTGGTTTGGTTTGGCTGGGTTAGCTTTTGGATTTTGTTTGTTTCTGGTTTGGCTTTCATTTTTGTCTTAGTAATTCCGTTATCAAGTATCTTAAAATGAAACTCATTTATATTTTGTGTTTTGCATTTATCAAAAGTTTGTGTTAAAGATAACAAAAAACATTGAACAAAAACCCCAAAAAACAAAAAAAAACAAAAAAGAAAACAAGGAACCAAAACCCAAAACACCTTAAAATAAATGGTTTAGAGCCAGAAATTTGTCTTAATTATCCTTATAAAGCAGTTTTAAAGACAAGAGTGGCTGGTTTCCAATTGATTAGCTGTACTTCTGGGATTGCCCCTGCTGTTCAAAATGACTCTTACTTTAGGGTGTCATAGATCACTGAAATATGCTTCCTAGTGATGCTAGCAAGCCACAAAATCACTAATTAAAACTGAAAATCTATTTTTGTGTGCACAATAACGTAAAGTTTCTTAGCATCCCTTGCAGGCTTCAAGAACACTTGGAACATTCTTTCATTTGCATCTTTATAGCCCACAGTATATTTAATGCGGGGTTTTTTTTTTTTTTACCTTTTTAAAATATTATACAATTCACAGATTTAGTAAAAAAGTTTTACTTCTATTGTGATCTAGGTGATGTTTGATAACATGTATATCTCTAAAAATGTTAAGACTGCATAGTAGATGACAATTGACTTAATCACTCTTCAAGAAGGAGCATATTTAACAGGAGGTGAAGTGAAATGAAACCTCAGCCAAATTTCTCTATATAATTCTTCCCCAGACTGGTTAAATAAGCTGACATTCTTCTCTGGGAAAGCTATGACTTAACAGAAACTGCAGAGAGACCTCAGTGCCTCAAGCACAGAGACTTGGCACTTAGTTGAGGAAGTGGGGTGATGCTGTTACTAAGGCAACTGGCCCTGCTACACACAGAGAGCTCCATGATTTGTATTTGTGACAGGAAAAGTTGTGAGATGCTTCAGAAATAATTTTTATAATTTCCCATCACTTTAGAATGAACAAGCAAATTATGGAACCCACTTCTGTAATGTCATTTGATTTGTTAGTACTGTTTGTTTTCCAACAGATCCATGGTCATTAAGATAATTAACTTGCAAAACATTTACAGAAGCATGTGGCAAGATGACCTGCAAGCATGTAAGTGATCAGCAGTGTCAAATCAAACATAAAGGGCTGATCAGTATACTCCTGCTTGTTACATAAATACATTTAACAAAACTCTAGAAATATGCTCTGTAATGAGAATGCTAATGCTCCCTTGAGATGGAAAAAATCAGCTGGTATTCCGCTATGCATATACCACTAAAATCTCACCAAAATTTAAAAAAAAATAAATAAAATTGTAAACAAATTTGGCATACAACTTTTTTTTAACATGCACACATGTCCATGCTCAGAATAGAGATAGTCAGTATTTCACACTTATGAGTCATTGTTTTGTGTTACTTTTTAAAGGCACACTGAAGATCATAGTAAGCAAAATTTACTAGTACATGATCATCTAACACTGAGATCCAGTAGTTATACAAAAAAAGTAAGTAAACGTACGGTAAGGAAAAAGGAAAGGATATCAACTGTGGGTTAGAGAAGTTGGATTTTTTCTTGAGTGCAAGACATTTTACACAAAGTGGTAAATTCTAAAGGTATGTCTAAAGTGATTCACAGATCCATGTTAATCCAAGTTATGTCTTACTTGAATAGAAGAAATTGGATAGAAGAGTTGGTTATCTTTAATAGTGAATGTTAATGGCAGTTCCTCTTATATTTTAGTCAATAGATGTTTACAATTTATGATTGAAGTCTATTTTAAAAATATTCTTAGTTTAAAGATTTATAACTTGTGTTGAAAATCTAAAGTACTCACATTTGGTGTTGTGGCAGATGCAAAGCAGGGTTTTCTGTGAGAGAAAATAGCAACATTTTAAGGACCAGCCTCTTTCAACAGTAAATCTAATTTAGTTTATTGATGGTTCTCACTATGTGTCCTTTGACTGGTTTTCAGTCAGGTTTGCAGTGTTTGTAAATGCACTAAAGAATTTAATAGATCTAAAATGGGAATTTATTCCATGCTAAATACTCTCCGACCTCAGCTCAAACCATCTACATTTGTTCTGAGAAGAAATGAGAAAGGTTGTGGGAAGAGGTAACCTTTCTAACTGAAGCTCATCTGTTAGCTCTACACAGTCTGATTGAAATGTATCTCTTCTGGTTTTATTGTGAAGCATAAAAAATAAGAAGAATGGCACCACGTGCTGGCTTTTGACATTTACTGTTTTCTTAATTGCGTATTTGCTAATATAGTCTACATATTCACAAAATCTTTTTCATAATAATTTGAAAAGTTCTAGATTTGAAAAAAAAATCTGAAAGTTTTTTAATAGATATAATTATCATCATATCTGCTTATTAATCATTGACAAAACAGAACCTGTATAGGATGATCTGTCACAGGATATTCTATTATAATTTATTCAATGTTCCTTTCCTTTTCTTCTTTTTTTTTTTTTATATTAGTCAGTGGGATGGGTCAAGAGATGGGTTATGCCTACGAACTCCTCCTCTGCCATTTCCTGATTGCATTCTTTTTAATCCTGTGAACAGAATGTCCAGGCTGAACAAATCCCCACTCTTGATAATCCATCAAGAAATTGACAAAGATGCAGGATATCAAAGACATTTGATTTGGGTAAGGCTAGCATTTCATTATATCATATACAACTGAAATCTTTATCAAGCAATAAGATTTTAATGATTTCCAGAGCCATTAGTAAAACCAACAAACAGAAAATGACAGAATTATCTAACTTGGCATTAGGTGGCACTTACTTTTTTTTTCTTTTTCCCCACAAGCTAGAATCTTTGTGAATTCCACAAGGTTCAAACTTAGTCTTGCATATGAAAGGTTGTAGTTGCTGAGGAACTACATCTGTCTACACAATAGAGGTGAGTGCTACACAATAAAGGTGTTTTAGATGTGATGAAGAGTGACAGAACAGGTAAGTTTGGAAGGGGTCCAACCTCCCTGCTTAAGAAGGGTCATCCTTGAACATGTAGCACAGGATTATGTCCAGTTGGTTCTTGAATATCTCCAGTGAAATAAAGTCCACAGCCTCTTTGGGCAACCTGTTCCAGTCCTTGGTCACCAACACAGTGAAGTTCTTCCTCATGTTCAGGTGGGACTTCCTGTGTCCATTGCCTCTCATCCTATTGTTTGGCACAGCCGAGAAGAGCCTGGATCCATCCTCTTGACACCCTCCCTTTAGATAATTAAAGAGGTTGATAAGGTTCTGTTATGATCCAGTAATTAAAATTATTACAGTGATGCCTCTGCCTGAATTAAGGTGCTAACAAGACCATGTGCCAAAGTCAGTAGTTTGGGTTTTATTTAACAGTAAATGAGACAGAGAGACACAGAGAGAGAAGGAGAAAGGAACAAAGAAAGAGAGAAAAGAGGTGGGGGGAGAGAAAGAGTGTGACAGAGACAGATTAAGCAGAAAATACCAACACTGTGGATCCCAATGGCAGGCATCTCATTGATCATTTCCATCCAATCTTCTTGATGGTGAGGGTCCCCCAAAAGCATAAAGGTCAGTGGATTAATATATGTTTGGGCCAGATGGGAATGCCCAGGTACCTCCCTGGTGGTGGGAAAGTTTGACACTGTCAATTGCACCAGACTCAGTATCAGCTGCATCACTTTGCATCACATGTAGTTCTCTGGTGCATGGCCTCAGGAATGAGTCTGGGGGACACTTCAGGGTTATTTGATGGATTGTGACACCACTTAGCTACCTCTCATGTGAACATCCCATGGGTGTGGCCTTCCTGGGGTGAGGGGTTTTATAGCTGAGCCAGTTTGTGTAAGGAAGGATGGGTGTTCACTCTCTCTGACCAGAGGTTATGCCACACACAAAATTCTCCTCCTCTCCTCCTTGGTTGTAGAGGAGTGTGTGCAAACCTGGCCTCAGCAGATGATTGTGTGAGCTATGACCTTCCCCACCCGTAACCCAGCTAGGAATGATTTTCTGGACAGCTGTTGGGTTTGGCTTTCTTTTGGATGCATTCTTCTCCCTCAGCCCTGTTTGTTTTTTCCTAGACCCTAGATAATTGAACAATAGTGTCACCTTTATCTTATCTCAAGTTCCCTTAGGCAATTTGACTCAGTCCAAGGTTCCTGTCAGGAGACATCTTCGAGGAGGGGTGGGCTTCAGTGATAGCAGCTTCTTTATACATAGTTCTGCCATAATGGGCAAAACTCCTTCATAACAATTTTTAAGCTATGAACCATAAAATTTCAGTCTCTGACAGGTTTCTTGTCAGTTGTTTCTTCTCAAGGCTGAATAGTCCTGGCTCCTTCAGCCTTTTCTCATAAGAGAGATGCTTCCATCCCCTCATCATCTTTGTAGCTCTCCACTGGACTCCCTCCAGGACCTCCATATCTTTCTTGTACTGAGGAGGCCAGAACTGGACACAGCACTCCAGATGTGCCTCACTAGGGCACAGAATCATCTCCCTTGAGCTGCTATTAATGTTATCCTAGATGGACCCAAAGACACCATTGGCTTTGTTGGCCACCAGAGCATACTGTTGTCTTATGGACAGCTTGTTGTCCACCATGATTCCCAGGTCCTTCTCTGCAGAGCTGCTTCCCAGCAGGTAAGTCCCCAACCTGTGCAGGTGCCTGGAGTTATTTTTCCCCAGTGCAGGACCCTACACTTACTTTGATGAACTTCATAAGGTTTCCCTCTGCCCATCTCTCCACCCTATCAAGGTCCTTCTGAAGGGCTGCACAGCCCTCTGGAGTATCGGCCACTGCTCCCAGCTTTGTTCAAGTCACTGATAAATAATTTATACAAGACTAGACCCAGTCCCACTTGGGGGACACCAGTAGTGATAGACTACCAACTGGAGCCTGTGACACTCATTACAGCCTTCTAGGATCTGCTGTTCAGACAATTCTTAATCCACTTCACTGTCAGCTCATGCAGTCCACACTTCCTGAGCGTACCTACATTGTAAGAGACAGTGTTGAAAGTCTTGCTGAAGTCAATGTAGACAATATCCAGTGCTCTCCCCTTATCTTTACAGGTATTTGTTCCATAGAAAAACAGATACAAGGCAATCATGTTGATCCTGTAGTCAATCCATGCTGATTGCTCCTGATTACTTTCTTATCTTCTGTGTGGATAGAGTTGGCCTCTAGAATGAGGCACTACATCACCTTTCCAGAGACTGAAGTAAGATAGATTGGCCAGCATTCCCTTTTTGCCAGTTCTGAAAACTGAAATGCCATTTTCTTTCTTCCAATCTTCAGGGGCCAATCCTGATTGTCACAGTCTCCAAAAGAAGATTATAAGTCTCCTTGCTATGGTGTCTGCCAACTTTCTCAGCACTTATGGATTAATTCCACCAGGGCCCTTGGATTTGTGGATATGAAGTTTACCAGGGTGTTTTCTAATTCGGTTCTCTTTGACTGAAGGAAATTCCTGCCAACAGTCCTTCAGCCTGGTCTTCCCTATCAGAAATTCCTGATGTCTGATCTTATTAGTGAAGACTGATGCAAAGAAGGCATTCAGTGACCCTGCCTTTTTTGTGTCCTCTGTTATCAGGGTTCCCTGATAATAAGCCCACATAATACTTTGTTTTCATTTTTTTACTGATGGGTCTAAAGCTCTCCTTGTTGCTCTTGGCATTCTTGGGCAGATTTAATTCCATTTGGTCTTTGTCACTGTTTCTTTTCTGCTTTGGAAACATGTCTATATTAATTCCAACTGTCCTGTCCAAGCTCCTGTGTATTTTCTGTTTATGCTTGAGTAAAGACAGAAGATTCATCCATGCAGGTCTCTTTCCATCTTTGCACAATTCGTTGCTCTTCAGGATGTATCATTTTTGAACCTGGAGGAAGTAATCCTTGAATATCAATGAGTTCTCCTGGACCCTTCTTCTTAGTAGAACCTGTTCCCATGGCATTTTTACAAGAAGATCCCTGAAGAGGTTAAAGGTAGCTTTCCTGAAGTCCATGGTTAAAATCTTACTTGCTCCACTTTTTCCTCCTTACCTGTTACTAAAATCTGCAATCTCATAGTCACTGCAGCCAAGGCTGCTGCCAGCCTCACATCTCCAACAACGCCTTCCCTTTTTGTTAGTATAAAATATAGGACCACACCATTTATTTTCAGTTTCTCCACTACCTGTGTCAGAAAGTTGTAATCAATGCTTTCCTGGGATTTCCCGGACTGTTTGTGCTTCTCTGTGTTGTCTCTCCAGCAGATGTCAGGGTAGTTACAGGCCTCCACAAGAACCAGGGCCTGAAACTTTGAGGCTGCTTTAGTTGCCTGTAAAATGCCTCATCAACTTCCTCCTCTTGATCAGGCAGCCTGCAGCAAGCACCCAAAAGTGTCACCCTCACTAGTCTGCCTTTTTAGCCTAACCCATAAGCTGTCAACTCAGTCATCGTCCATCCCAAGGCAGACTTGATATGTTCCAAGTCTGGCCTCACAAAAGAGGCCAGACTTGGTACACCACTGTACCTTTCTGGTCTTTCTCTCCTAGCAGTGTGTAGCCCTTCATGACAACATTCCAGTCTGTTAGAAAAGTCAGTGTTGTGGCAGAAGATTGATCACCTATCTAAACTCATTTGATGTGTGTGAGAGTTGAAAAGTTTCTGACCATGTTCTTTAGGTATTTTTTAGACATGGAGGGCACAATGTTTAATGTTTAATAAAATTAATATGAAATTAAGCTTTTTAAAGAGAGCTGATGTTACACAGGCTTTCTGATTTAGCAGAGCGACTAAAAATATACTGAAATCTCAAAGGTAGATTATGGCAAAATGCAGCAGTTGCAATATACAGTTCAGTCACAATACCAATGTGATTCCCATTGCCAGTCCCAACCATATGCTGTGTCATGATGCTCAGTGTTCTCAGTAGGAAGGACTAGAAGGTCTGATGCTAGCTCAAGCCTGTTGCTCTCTTAAAATTAATTTGCTGGTTCCCTGTTTTTTATAGTTGGGGTTGAGCTGAACAATTGTTCACTCTCCAGGTATTGGTCTGGCTAAACTGGGGAGACATTCACATTCTTTTGATGAAATCAGGGAAGAACATTTACACCAGCAGTTCATAGCTGTTTATTTAAAACAAAGGCCTTTGTGTGGCCTGTGTTCCCTTTGTGCTGAGATCAAGGTGAGGTTCCTTGCAAATGTAATGGTCTATAACACTCTACATAACTCCCAGAGCTTCACCTCTGCCCACCACTTCTCAGCATTACTCTCTTTAAAGGATTTATTGATCTGCCACTCTGATATGAGTCTATCAGAGGGAACTGAAAAACACGACAAACTGAAATACAGAAATAGTGTATAGAAGAATACAGAAAAATGTTTATAATCATCTAATCAGAGAAAATAAAAGAGGAAAAAATTGTGGTTTATTATTATTCCTTCCTTTTAAAAGATGTTTAAAGTTAACAATCTAGATCAAACCAAATTTTGATTTCTAAAGAAATACAGAACTTTTAAAACAATTAAAAAAAAAAGTAAAATAATCAAGGTCAAAACAGTGAAACTAAGTAATTTGAAACATAGAGAAAAACTAGGAAAAACAGTCAGAATTAGAATTAGGGAAAATTAGGTTTTGGAATCAAGAGTTGTGGAATCATACTTGCTTTTGAGATCTGAAATGTTGAAAGCATATTTCTCTGCTGTCTGAGCATAAGGGCCTTCTTGGGCTCACTGAGTCCGTGCTGTCCCTTTTGTCAGGTGCTACGTATTTTTCCATTGGGTGATGGATTAGGCACATTAAGTTTATGGCTTTAAGCAACAGCTTTGTCCTGTTTATGCCCATAAGAGAAACATCAATCACATTCACCCCACAGCCCTGTAAGTTCTATCATGTCACTAGCTTAGCACAAGTATGATGCCATTTGTAGAGAGAGGTATTACTCCCAGTGGTGCCTTCCTACTATTGTGGTTTTCCTCACCAGCTTGGAAAACCTCACTCTATGAATTGAACTCTCCCATGCAATAGGAAAAAATAATTTTGACAGCATCTATTATCTGGAAATTTGTAATTATTTCTTTGTTGAATGTCAAAATATTTTTCATTTTTATATGTCTATGAAACACTGTAATGAAAAGTAATACAGAAACTGTTGGCTAATATAAGACGACCTGAAATGACAGATGATAATTTTGTTTTTGATGTTTACTTTGTGCCTCTTAGCATTCACAAACTATTGAAGAATACTTTTTGTATTATCATCTAACAAAAAACTCTACTTACTTTTCTGTTTACTGCCAAGAAAAGACAAAGAGCTCTGTACTGGTTTTGTATTACTGATATTTGGTGAGGAGGGAAGAAGCCACCCATGGATGTGATCTTTCTGGGAGAGGCTTCTGGGAGCTTCCTCTGTGCCTGGGAAGGACCAGTGACCTGCTGGCTCTGAGAATTGGCAACCTATTAAACCATTTAGAAGTTAGATCCACTTCTGTGAATACTACATTTTAAAGATGGGCAAGCCCAGGAAATCTCTCTCTTGCTTCCGGTCTTGAAAGGTAACTGGGCTCTGGTCAGGCTCTGCTATGGCGCATGCAGTGGTTGGGCAGGGGATGGGAGGTCACAGGGCCCTGGCTGCTGACATCTTGCTGACACCAAGCCCTGTCCCCCTGCTGCTGACCCATGCTGAGCTGGGGTCCCCTGGGCCCTGGGACCGGCTCCAGACTGGGCCAGGCCCCCTCCACCACAGCCCCAGCGGCTGCTGGGCAGAGAGAGGGCCCCAGTGCAGCCTGAAATCCATCACCATGACTGCTTCAGCCACAGCCCAGCAGAAACCATCATGACCATCTGCAGGCCTGGGTGAGATATTAACCTTTTCACTGCACAGAGGAGACCTGCAGACTTCGATCGTCCCTCAGGTGAGAGAAAAGGACAGAGTGATGACAAGTGGAAGACAACATGAAGACACCAAGGTCAATAAAGAAGGAATCAACTCCCAGATAGAAGAAGAATGAGGAGATGCCCAAGTATTGGGGCTGAAAATTCTTTTGGTAAAGCCATGGAGGTACACTGGAATATCCTCTTTAATTCACGATAAGGTATGGGGGGATGGAGTATTCAAACTAGACGTGAGCAGAGGCATCCATAGTGAAGCAAAGCAGATGCTGAAGTAGCTGTGATCCCATGAGAAGCTTGAACAGAGAGAGAGAGATGAGAGTGATGAAGGCCCTTTGCCCCCAGGGAAAGAAGAAAACGTCTGTTTCTAGAGATGAAGATGATTGCAGAGATAAATAAAGAGAACCTTTGCTTTTGAACAACTTGTCCGTAAAATAATACCTCGTGAGTTTACATGGCCTGTTAGCTCAGCAGTGGGAAGGCTCTGAAAATGGGAGGAGCTTCAAAATTGCAGATTTTTTTCCTGGGCGGCTGCTTTTCATGGAAATTAAAAGCCATGAGAGAACTGTTTCTTGTGGAGAAGTGTCAATAACATGGCCTGGTGAGAGAAAATTTCTCTCCCCACTAGAACTGATGAAAAACTGTTGTAGAGGTGGTAACTACTTGAAAAATCCCAGGTTTTGTCTCTATGCTGTCAGTTGGGAAAGAAAATAAGTTGGGTAGGGGGATGAAAAGTAAATCTGAAAGGTTTATTCTAATTCTTCTTATTCCTTTACTTCTGTAAATAAAGCTTTATAGCTTTTAAGAATTGAGCCTGCTTTGTCCTCCTTCTAATTCATATCTCACAGCAGGAAATGAGTAAATAATTCTAGCACTGTTTTATCTGACAAAATATTAGTTGCATGGCCTGGGGAAAAAAAAGACAACTTCAAAGAAGACATATGGGGATCTTTCAGAAAGTATATTTTTTTTTTTTATGTGAATAACTATTGTATAGAAATATTTCATATATGGTACTAGAGTTGAGCTAAAGGTTATGTCCACTGGTCTGGCCACTTCTAATGAACAGCTAAATTTGCCTTAATGTTATTGTTTTCATTAGAATGGACAGTTAATCTTGATCGACTTTCTAAGTTTATATTTTACTCAGGAATCATCTTTTGTCATCAAATCCATTAAAGAGAGAAACTGATATTTTAAGAACATATTTTTAAAACTTTTATTGAAATTATTTAAAAAAAACCCCAAACCCCTCAAACCCATGGCAAAATAAAAAACCAAACCAATGAAACAACAGCCAAAAAATCCCCAAACCCACAAAAAAGCTCCCAAAACAAGACCACAAGCAAAAACCCCAAACCAAAAATACACATTTACACACACAAACTCAACAACCTGAATGGAATAAAACAGAATTTGACTTTATCTATTAATAATTTCTTAACCTTAGCCTGATAATATTTTGGAATGTATAGCCAGTACCATCTGTTTTCTTTAGTTTCCATAATGTTCAATTTTTTTTTCTGGGCTTCAGGTGTATAAATAATCTTAAAATAATATTTATACAAGTTTTCCTATTCTTTATACAAAATTGTTTTTTGATGTCAGTCATGGCAACGTGGTTCGCTTCAGCCTTACAGTATCTATGCCGTAACAGCACATAAAGTCACATGGACAGTTGAAAATGCTTTCACAGGAAAACTAAGGATGATCATTTGCTATGACTTAAAAGCATCTGTGTTCCATTTTTTCTTATAAAATGCCAGTACATTGTCCAGTCCTTAATTTTGTGTCCAGCACCATTTCTCACGAATTCCTTACTTAGCACTGTTTTCAGGAAGTCTAATAACTCGAGAAAGCTGTAAAGACTGTCTCATTTTCATATCTGTCTAATTTTCACATTCTTGGCTAATGGAGGCACTTGGCAGAGAAGCCCATTACTCCTTTCTGAGATCACTTCTTGCCCTGCTGGAGTAGAAACTGGAGACTTCATGGGATTCAAATCACTGCTCATGGTATGTCCTTTGAGAAGGGGCACAAATCGTACTTCATCCTAGGGACACATCTGCTTCTGCTAAAACTGTGGTTTCTTATGCAATAAATAGTCTGGAGAAGGAGTTTGATACTTAGGGATCTGAGCCTAGGACACTAAAAGTCATTTATGAATATTGTAGCGGTAGTCCTCTCTGACTCCTTGTGTAAAAAAGTATGCTTCTCACGTTGCTGCATTCTGTCCCTGGATGTATATCCTCAAGGCAAGTTGAACCTCTGCCACTCTTGTCCTATATATTTAGATATGTACATCCATGCAAGAATCATCTGTTATAACTAATTTAATAATTATGGGAGGAAGAGGTAAGGAATTGAAAATAATTTCTAGAACACATTTTGATTAAAATGTGGTAGACAAAAATTGTGGAGCACTGGCTGACTCCAGACTGATGCTGAAAATAATCACAATGAGATTGCAAGGATGAAATCAGAATGGGACATTTAAGTGACCTCATGTAACAACATGCAAATCCCAAAGGGTGAATGCAACCTAATGTAGATACTGTAGGCAGACAAGCAAATTGCAATGTCAAAGCACCATGTGATTAGAAATGTTCTGTAAAAGTAAATACTTTTCTTAATTAAATATGAATTTATTGATTTCTAATAACATTTTTTAGACAGCAAAAGTTAGGGAGTTCAGTATTATAGGTATAAACTCTCTATTCGTCATATCAGAAACTTAGTTTATGAAACAAATAGCTTTTAGATTATTGAGGAGTTTAAAGAAAAGCAAATAAAATGTACCAGAAGAACCTAAAAATGAAGCAGAAACAGAGAGGAAACAACAGCAACACTATTATAAAAAAACCCAAACCAATGAAAAACCTCTCTAAACGCCAAACAAACAAAACCCCCCCAAAGCCAAAACTTGTTAAAATGTAATCAGCTTTGCCTATAAAAATTAACGTTGTATTTAGCAGGTTATCTGAATTTTTTAACAGTGTTCAGGCAAAAATATATTAGTATTTCCCCATCAATTGTATATTCTATCTGTATCTATACAAACCTGCAATAGCAAGTATCATTAAGAAGGCTTCTTAACATTTTACATTTAATTTAAAAGGTGTTGTTAGAAGCTAACCAGGTAAACGGCATAGTAAAGATAGAGATATAAAAGACTCTTCTGGTAATCATGTAAGGTTGAATCTACAATTCTTTCAAGGTTAGGATTACCCCCACTTTCAGAACAACGATGGATTTGGAACAAATCTGGTTTTGAGTATTTGTGTGTGTTGTTGTATTCATAGAGAATCAGTTTGTATCTAGCATGTAAATAAAATGCAGCTATTCTGAAGCATAATGTTTTTTTTTCAACTGAGGCATTCACAATTCTCAAGACACATGAGAAGACAGAAGAAGGATTAAGTGGCTCTCATTAGTGTAAGATTATATTCTAACAATTTATTTACTCCCAAAGATGACTGTTATTGAAATAAATCAGACAAAATGTTTTATAAAACATTCCATAAATCAGTGATCATTTGATCTAAAAGAATTCTGGTGGGTATTACTATACTAGCTAAAGGATGAACTGCTTTTTTTCACAGAGGTTAAGTATTATCCAATTTTCTCAAGAGAAAAAGCAAATACTCCAAACAAAAGGCCTTTAAAAATGCAATAGTAAGGGATTTGGAAGAACTTGGAATAATTTATGAAGTTAATAAGGGTAAATCAGAAGTATTCTGACCACATCATTATTAAATACAAAAATCAGATTGCTAAGACTTTTGAACCCACAGTAACAAACAGAAATAAAGAAACAATGTTGATTTTTTTCTTTTAGCATGTTTGTCACTGAAAGATGGTACCTAGATATTTACTTCTTTTGAACATTCAGAAAACCAGTACACTGCAATTTCAAAAGTTAAACTGATTTCAGAAATGTAAACTTGAACCTCTAAAACTGAATTTTGAATGAAGATAAAGGCAATATACTGAGTATAAATTAATTGACAAGATAATACTTTTCTCTATCAACCCATTTTATAAATATAAATCTTCATTATTATATATGAAATACAGAATTGTATATAAATTAAATCCTTTAAAAACTGATTGCAGCAATTTTTTTTTACAGCAAAATTTATGATATCATGTATTTATTGCTTAAAAAGGTTTTAAGATAATAGCATCATTCCCTCATTTGAAAATCACTGCCAGAATGACTTCCAGTACCTTAGATTAAGAGAGTCTGCCCACATGGATAAGATTTAACCCATCAGTCCCTGGAAACTGACGTTCAGCTAGCCTGAAGCTCAGTGAGAAATTGCTTACCTTTGCCCCACACAACTGTGTCTGATTCTGATCAGTTGACAGCTGTACTGAAACTGCGTGTTCTTCAATAATTCTTTCTTACTACTGTGTTTTGATTCTTCCTGTTTCCACATCAGTTAGTAAGAGAAAATAAATTTGCTGACCTCTTTTAAAGATGAAGGTGTTCTTGAGTCAATACAGAGAGGTGAAATAATGAAAGGACTGATAGTCTGAAATCTGACTGGGAAACACATGTTAAATCCTTTTTATGATTTTAAACATATATATATATATATATATATATATATATAAAATTTCAAATATATGTTGTGCTATTGAAAGATTTTTGGATGTTTTAGTGAATTCAATGATCCTGAATGTTTTCCTTTATCACATTGGTAATGTCTGCCCTGGAGTTTCAAGTACTACTGAGAAGTATTACAATTTATGGACTGAAACTTGGTTTACCTTTTATTTTATTTTTTTTGTTTCTTTGTTTTCCAGCATACAATTTATTTTTTTTTAATATTTATTTTATTTTTTTCGGTTGAAGAAAGCAGGTTTCCCAAAGGAAGGAGTCTAATGAGAAGGCTACAATTCAACATGTTTCCCTGCTTTACAATTATGTCATTCTTTAAATAGTTAGGCTATGTTAACATAGCTTTAATGCATTGCATTCATCAAACTTTTAGTTAAAAGTGAACACTTTTCTTTTAAAAAGAACAATATGTTATTTTCCTGTAACCTGGAAAGATATTATTTCTATCTGAAGTTTAGTTCTGAAAATACCATGATTATTTACAACACCTGTGGTGACATGGTATGTATGCTTTAGGTGTGGCACTTTTGTACTAGTTAGATAGTGTTGAAATACATCCACCTATGATAAGAATTAACTGGAGTTGGCCCTAGAAATGATAACTTTAGAGGTGATATAGTATTTACTGCTTTGTGAGAGAAAAAGATAGGAGAATTTAATAGAAAGATGCATTCATGCAATAAATGAAGATGTTAAGGAAATCTTGCAGCAGATGAAGTTATTATTCACCTGACTGCTTTCTTCCTTCCAGATCAATGGAGATGCCATCAGACTACCGAACAGCTATTTTAAGTGCTGTAGATAAAATATTTTAGAGAATTCAGAAATATTTTTTCCTATCATCCTACGTAGGATGTTTTTTTATTAAATCCTTTGGCTTGCTAAAGATGAACACATACAATGGAGAATCTTGGTAAGGTGTCCAAGTTTTGTATCACTTTAAGAAAACTCTGTTGCCATTTGATAATTTGAAAATAAATCCTAATGAATAATATCTACTAGTTATCACATGGACAGCTCTGTTTCCAGGCAGGAACAGTTAGTTATCTGCCAAGTTTCACTTCATTATTTCTGCCTCAGGAAAAATAACAATAATTTAGAGGATCTGCCTAGATTATAGGACTAATGTCTTTGTCTTGTGTATCAATTGGTCTCCCTACTCTGAACAGCTGTTGAAAGATATTGTTACTATTCTCTCATTCTTCTTTTCTCTGAAATTGTGAGTGGCTTGATGGCCTGTCGAGTGATGACTTACCCTTCCCCACTGAACTTCTGCTTTTGCTACCATTATTCTGCCAATTTGCCAGTTCTCCTAAAATTTAAAAAACCTCTTCATTTAAATAGGTCATTGTCTTACAAAAAATAAAAAAAAAAAAGAAAAAAGAAAAAAAAGGAAAAGGTTAGTCTAACCCTATACCATGTACTCAGTATATTAATATAAGAGGAAAAAAATGGGATAAGACAAGGCTATTTTTTAATTTTTCTTTTGTAATTTTCAAAATTAACTTCTGGGTATCTGTTTTGCCAATATAGCCACTCTGTTTTAGATATTTATTCTTCTGATCATAATATCAATTAAATGTAAGAGGATGCTAGTTTGTTCAAGAGAAATTTACATACTCAGGTTATCTTACCATATCAAGATATGTTATCTTATCAACAAAAAATATATAATAATTTAATACCTGTATAATAGAAAACCTTACAGCAAAGTTTTTCATGTTGCTTTGATATTCTTCTTTTGATAGGGTATAAAGAATTAATATTTTTCTATTAAATGTAGAATAATTTTTTATTTCTTCCAATGTCTTCTATTTTCTATTGCAAAATGTATGTAGAAATGTGATTTCTGACTTTAGCACTTTCTTCAAAATGAAGTATCAGCGCAGAATGAATAAGGAGGATAAATTCTTAGTTGCATTAGAATTTAGGATGAATTCAGAATGAAATACGACTTTTATTCAAACAATAAAGTACTTGAAAATCTGACCTAAATTCAATTAATTATTGTCACTCAGTAAACAGCAAGTGCTGCAGAATCTCTCTGGAATGCTCTGCAGTTCATAACAACTCTACATTTTTGAGACATTGTTATGGACTACAGATATACTTAGGTTGATAAGTGAAAAAGGAAAAATCAGATCTGCTTTCAGGACTTTTCTTTTTTTCTGAGAAAGCGATATCCAAGAAGCCACTCCTGTTTTTTCCATTTTTTTAATCCATTTTTGCTTTATGATAGTATTCATTCTTTTTTATATTTACTTAATATCTCTGAGCAACATAAACTCAAATAAATACTACAGGTCATGAAGTAAAATACATCCGTTTAAGAGATACTGCCTGTTCTAATAAGCATCACTTTCTAAATATATGCTTACCTCAATGTGAAGATGCATATTTGACACTTTGTTTTACATCCTCTGTCATATCTGACAATATACTTTTTTTGTGATATCTGTTGATGTAGAATCACAAAAAAAAAATCGCATGGTTGGGTTCTAATGCATTAAGAGTTAGAAGCAGCAAACAAGTCTCACAAATTTTACAGAAAAATTATACCAGTACAGACTAGGTAGTTGGAAATAAAACTTAACAGAAATCAAGATCCTTTTACTTCAACGTTTGTTTCCATTTTGATTGAAACCAATGTTTGGTTTCTGTTTTATTAGTCAGAAATTATCTGATTTATATGTCAGTAAGAGGCTGATATTTATTGTAAGTGACCATCAATTTATATAAACAGGAGTTGTGATGATATGTAAAAGACAACAGCAATATAAGAAATTTCGTAGTTAATTTTCAGTCTCCTGTGAACACTTAAAAGAATAAACATTTGTTCCTAGGCCCACCTGTAGACCATAAATTTTTATGAATGCTGGCTCATCTTAATACTTCTCTATTAATTCTTGTATGGTCATCTAGAAATGTGTGCTTGGCTATGCAATTTGCAGAGGCATCACACAAAGTAGAAAGTTTTACTTAAAAAATGTCTTGTTATAAACGAGTTATATTAATAAGCAGAACAAAGTATGATTTTCTACTAAAATTTTGAGGAAATATTTATTTTGTAGTTATTTCACTGCTAAACAATATTATACAGCAGTTCAAAAACAATATAGAAGATATTTTCAAATAGGTTAATTTTATTTAGCTGTCATGTTCTTACTGGGGATTTGCAAATTATTTTTAAAAAAGTAAAATACTGAACCAGTTGATAGACTTTTCTTTTACAACATAGCATCTCCTTGACAGGGTTTGAAAACTTTATGCAGCTTTTGCTGGTGAAGGAAACTTCACATTTGATTCTTGAGACACTTCAATGGATGAATTTTTTCTCTATTAAGAACTAGACCATTTTACTTATGTTAAACTTGGTAAATTTACAAGTGTTAGTAGCTATGAGCTGTTAGTGTCATGTACATATTTGTATGTACACCTTATTCTGCTTTTCAGGAATTTGAACACAGGTTTTGTATAGCTGATGAGCAAGTTTGTTTGTAAGAATTATGCTTAACTAAAGCAATATTGAAAAATAAATATATATTGTTTATATATATATATTTATTATTTGTATAAATATAAATATTAAAAGCAGTATTTTTCTTGACTTCAGAATAAGGCTTTTTAATCAATTGCATTGCAACTGTTTCTAAGCTTTCTAATGACAGTCAATAACCTTTCTTCGCTAACAGCAGTAAACAGAGATGGATGCAAGTGAAGAAAAGTGTAACTTCTTGTTTCTTTTATGAAAGGAAAAGAAAACCATTTTCTCATGTCTGAGCTACAGCTTTATTCCCTGAACTCTAGTGCTACAGTGCTGCTGCCTTCTAATTCCACAGTTGTGAGTGTGGAAAAACAATAATGCAATACTTTTTCCCCCTGTTCTTCCTGATATTATATTTCTGGCATTGATTAGTGTCATGGTTTTGAGCCCAGTTGGAGATAAAACACCATGCAGCTGCCAAATTGTTTCGTGCTTCATATTTGAGTCAGTTCTGATTCCAGTATTTCTGCCCTGGTTAAGTTTTGTCAAAATTCATTCGTCACTGCTACAAGTGCAACAATCAGAAGGATGTCAGGTTCAGATCCCCAGGATGTTTTTGGCTAAGATTGATGCCCTAAGGTGTTCAGTGATGTGATACATATGTAGACATCATAGAAGAGGTAATACACAGTGTTAGATATCAACATAAGATAATTTAACTCATTGTCTATTTTCACTCAAAATCAAATCCCCTTGAGGCACACACTGGACCTTCCTCTCCTTCTGCATTACCCACTAAGTGTCGCTGGGTCCTTGAGCAAAAGCAATCCCTTTGGCTGAGGCAGACTGTTTTCTCAGCATGATTTTAATGTGCACTACAGGAACTTCATCCCCTTCTACAGTATGTAAAAATTTTGATTGGTGAGATCCAGCCTTATTGACAAATCTTTAAGTAACCAGGTGGCATTTGCCAAGTGTATATCCCAATGTTTGAAAGTCCAAACAGCCATTTTTCTATTTAATGTCCACTCTTTAATGTCCATGACACCATTTGATCTTTCCAGAAGTTGGTGCATGATAGAGAATGTGGTAAATCCACCCAACATCATGTTTTCTGGCCCAGGTCTCTACAAGGTTGTTTTGGAAATGTGTTCCATTCTCTGATTCAACTCTTTCTGGAATACTGTGTCACAGTAAGTCTTGCCTTCTCAGTCCCAAGACTCATGCAGTGTGACAGGGAACAACAACTTTCCAGCTGTCCTATGGTTGCTTCCACCATTGCTTGCCAGACAGGTTTGGAGGAGTGTGATATAGCCAACCTGCCAGGCCTCCCTATACTTATATTTCAGCCATCATCCTTCATTCCACAGAGGCTTGACCCACTTTGCCTGATTGATCACAGAACATGCTCCACGTTCAAAGGGTTCATGGTTAAGTCCACCCCTCAATCATGAGTCCATCTATATGTTTCATCTCTTCCCTGATGTTCCAAGGTGTCATGGGCCAATGAGCAAGATTTTTCCCTTCTGCTGGCAAATCTACCTGAGCCACTTCAACCCCAGCAGTCTGATCCGTCTGCTGGCTTTTTTGAGGCTCTTCTGTGGCCTGTTTCTTAGGTACATGAGCTTCTGCATGATGTGTCTGCCTAACTATGTCTTCTACCCGGGCAGCAATACCTTGCCACAGTGCAGCAGCCAGATGGATCTACCCTGTAGCTGTCACTGATTCTGCTTCCATTGCTGCAACCATCTCCATAGGACATTTGCTGCCATCCATGAATCAGTATAAAGTATTGGCCATTTCTCTCATACAGCAAGGTCAAAGGCTAACTGGATGGCTTTCACCTCTGCAAATTGATTTGATTCACCTTGTCCTTCAGCAATTTCTGTGTCTTGTCTGCTTTCCGTCTCTGATGTATTTCCACAAAACAGCAGGGTCAATAAAAAACAAGGCATATTGCTGCTCATTTTCTGGTAATTCATTACAGTGTGACCTCTTCAGCATGTAATACCTTCTCCTCTTGTGACATTCCAAAATCTTTGTCTTCTGGGCAGCCCATGAGCACTTCTAAGAATCCTGGAGAGGTGGGGTTTCCTATCATTGCAATCACTTTCTCCGTATAGTATTTGTTGCATGTTGTGTAGAGGACATCCTTCCATTCAACATGCAACACACTCAACACAGGCAACCAGAGTGCCAGGAGGTGCTGTGCTTCAGTACTGATCACCTTCAAAGTGAATTGGACACCTTCATATGCTGTCATATCTCCTTTTCTGGTGAAGTATAACATGTTCCAGATTTGTTGTATGCCTGACTCCAAAAACCTAGAGGTCATCATGGAGTCTCCCCTGATGCTTTTTTCCAGAGGCTTCAGGTAGGGCCATTCTCCTCAGGTGCAGAACAAAGCACATTTTGTACATATTTCACTGTTTGGACTGGCCCATGGGCTACAATATGAACTATCTCCTGCTTGATTTGATCACAGGCTTGTCACTGCTCAGGCCCACTTTGAAATCATTCTTCTTCTGGGTCACTTGAGAGTGCTTACAATCAGACTTTAAATCTGGAATGTGATTTCTCCAAAAGCCTAAAACATCTAAAAAAGTGCTTGTGTTTCTTTCTTGTTAGTGGGACACTGTGATTATCTTATTAATAATGTCCATTAGGGTCTGATGATGTCCATCTTAGCATTTATTCCTAAAAACAGGTTCTCCTGTGCAGGTCCCTTTATCTTAGTCAGTTTTATAGAAAAATATTTTTGGTTTTGGTTTTGGTTTTGGTTTTTTCCTCCACACAATGAAGTTAGCAATATATTGCAGGTGTTCCAGAGTTTCAGCCTTTTTCAGTACAGTCTGGATCAGTCCATGGCAGATGGTAAAGTTGTTTTTCCACCCCAGGGACAGTTACTTCCAGGTATACTGGACACCCCTCCAAGTGAATGCAAACCGTGACCTGCACTCTACTGCCAGAGAGGCTGAGAAAAATGCATCAGCAATGTCAGTGGTGGCACCAATTGTCTGCCTTTGGCTCCAGCTCATATTGAAGTGCTGTGTCTGGTACAGCAGCACTCAGAGGTGGTGTGACATCATTCAGGCCACAACACTTTACTCAGCCTCCATTCTGTTAGACTTTCCATATGAGGTCATAGACTGGCCAATATGGGACTGTTAAGGTGTGAGCAAGTCCTGCCAATTATTCCTTGGCTTTCCGAGTGATTAAATAGTTTATAGATGGGAATTTCAGGTTTTGGTAGGTGTTCTACTGCCCCTAATGTTCTGTTGTTGTAGCAATTTGCACCTGCTATACCTCAGCCTTCAGCAACACCACAACAAAAGGATTCTCTGAAAGACCAGGCAAAGTAGGAGACTGTTTAATTTACTCCATCTCCTGGGCAGCAATACCAAAAGCCCACCACTACCCTTTTGGGTCCCTGAAATATCCTCTCCTAAGAGAAGCTATGCCAAGAATGTGTGGAATGTCTGGTCCAGGCAAAATAGGGTACTTTTGCCACTCATTCCTAATCAGGGTAATCTCAGCTGTTTGGATCCTCTCGTCACTTCAGAAATACAAATAGATTCTATGTAGCTTGATGGCCTCAGGGCACCCTGTGCATCAGAGCCTACTAAAGCCTTATGCTCCTGTGGGGCCGCTGTGCCAGGCCACTGAATCTACACAGTCCAGTAAACCCAGTTATGCCTCTCATCCACCTAGCTGGAAGCAGGACCCCTCTAACACTGATCACAGCGTTCTCTCCTGACATCTTGTAGAATGGGCTAGAACTTCCCTCCATAGAGACAGTAGTATGAAAAGACCTTCCATTCTGCCTGGAAAACTTACTTCTGGAGTATAGAGACACAAACTACCTGGAAAAAAACCAAATTGTAGACATTTTATCCTGCAATTTCCACACCTGTACATATAAATTCAAGGTAGATTGTCCATCTCACTTCCTCATATACTCTCTGTGGTCCCACAGGTAAAGCTGCAGGGTACCCTGAGGTGTGGACCTTCTATGTTCCCACTCTTGAGCAAAAGGACACCTGCTGTCAGTTGGTGAAGTACAGGCCTGTACAGGTGGGGAGCAGGACATATTCCTCTGAATTGCTGCAACTCATGAGTCAGTTTATCTGTCAGTTTATCTATCAGTTTCTCCACAGCTTAAACAATGGAGGAAGGAATACTCTCTTCATATTCCCAGAGTTGCCAAATCACGTTACTAACTGCTGGTGGTGCATCGCCTTTTCAAAAAATTGTTGCCAAGAGGTCAGCATGTACTGTTGCTGCACTCTGTATAAATTTCCTCCACAAAGTTCATTGATATAAGAGTCATCTGGATCTGCCGGGAGCTGCATATTGTCTGGGTCAAAATATTTCATTTCTCATATTTCATTTCCCTCAGTTATTGAATACTTTTCTCTATTGTGGTCCATTTGCCCAAGTTACATGAAAGATCATCTTTATAGGAATAACTTTCCCTCACACTTGATAAGAGTCTTCTTCAGCAACTTGTGGACTTCAATCTCCTAAGGAATTTTGTCTTTTTTCCCCTTTTTTTGGTCAATGCCTGGCTCCTTAGCAAGTGATGCCAGCTGCCTGTCTTCCTTACCCTCTAACTCTACATTTTTGTCTCCATTGCTCCATCTACTCCAGCACTGGAGTAGCCAGGCAGAAAAATGCTCACATGCATGATGGCTGAAATCTTTTATTGGTTTCTGCAGCTCACTCAGAGATAGGGATTGAGTTGTGGTTGTCTCTTCTGTCTCCTTTTCCAGTTCCAGTGATGGCCTTGATGATGGCCCTGAAAATCACCCTTGTAATGGTTCTGCTTCTTCCTCCTCTTTGCTCTCCCTGTCCTCCCTGACTGTTTTTGCTGAAGCTTTTTTACCAGGTGACTTTTGTGTACTTTTCTGCCTCTCTGCAGCGGCAGCTGTTGATTCTGTTCCAGTGGTTTCAGTGGCAGTGCCTGTCGCTGGCGCTGCAGCAGCTGCAGTGTCTGTCGCGGTGTGGCAGCAGCTGCAGGGCCTGCTGTCATCTCACTGTCAGATTCAGAGACCCTCCTGAGGCCACTGAGCAGTGCTGAGCATGGCTCAATAGGCCTGGCCAGGCCACAACACTGTGCAGTCATTTGGGTCCTCTCCGGGACACCAGGGTTACAGTACAGTTTTTAAAAAAATATTTCACCAGTGTTTCTGGATTCTTTCTTTGTTCAAGGGATAATGGACTTGGAACTTCAAGGTGCTTTCTCCAGGTCCTTCAACAAGTTGAATGACTTGTTATAGAATAACTTTCTAGATTTGGTTGTGAAAATGTAAAAACTTCATTATTTATCATAGGTATTTTTTAGTCTGTTTAATGACTTTAACATTAACCGTCTTATAGTAATATTGTATTTGCTGAAAGTGGACAGCTAATATCTAACAGAACAAAAATGAAGAAATTTTTGACCGTAGGGATCATAAGGTGGAGATTGTGTGATATAGAATAGTAAAAGTGGTATAGTATCATCTCTAGCCTGATACTATACCTATTGTTTCTGCTGTTTATGTTTATTCTATGGAGACACACTAACATACAGAAAGCGTGTTGCCTGTTATTTAATGTTTAATATTAAAAATAATTTTCAATATTTATTTCTTGCCAACACTTTTTTACTTACAATTATAAGAAACTTTCATCTACAGTAATAGCAACTGTACTTTTACTTCAAGCGATTTCATATTAATTGATTGCAAATTCCCAGCTGGTGCTGCAAACTGAACTACAACTGCAATGGCTACAGTTATTAATTCATTTTTAATATTAGAAAGAAAAAATAAGACCTCATGGATTAAATAACTGAAATTAGAAATTGATGTATTTTAGAATGCCTGAGAAGTTCATTAAGTTTCCATGTCAATATACTCAAGCAGCATGGGATTAATTCCTGTATGGAATTGATTCCTGTGATGTTTTAAACTTTTCCATTCCTTCCTCACTTAGCTCTAAAAAACTTTCAGATATCAGAAGATATCTGAACCTTGGGAGATATCAGAACCTTGCAATTTTTAATATATGTCAAAAATATTCCTTAATTTGTCTCAAGGACTGAAATTCAACTTTGACAATAACTTTTACAGATCATCCAGCTTCTGACAGGTATCTCTTAAACACCTGGAGGGCTTTAATCAAGTTCTATTCTTCAGAAAATAATTTCACACAGACAAAATTATGAGTTTTGCTATATATTTTGTGATAAATTTTATTACAGCCTTGTGGGAACACTTAATGAACACCAGTTAAATATTGCAGAACTGAAATACTATTAGTTTTCAGAAACAGGACCTAGAGGTTGGATCAGATAATATTCACTTAAAGCCATCCAGTATTTTAGCACTGGAAACAGGAAGTAATGAGATAACTAAAGATGGGCAACTAGAGTCAGCAATAGTCACTCTAATTCAGCTACAGACTGGTTGAACAGCTGAGCATCGATGTACAGCACAGGCAGGTGTTAAGGCACAGCAGGGAATAGCACTTAAGACAATGTGACACATTCCAGAATAATTTCTGCATGAGCCATTACTGACATTCTGTAGGCTGTGTTTAGGAAAAAGTTTGCTTTTTGAGACCAAGACAGATTTGTTACCTCAAAAGATTAGTCACCCTGGGTAAGAAGTGAGCCATTAAAATACTCCGTCCAGGGGAAATAGTTTACTAACAGTCTTTATAAAAAACATTTTCTGAAATTCAGTAAACAGTGTCCATACACTCAAGCTATCTAATTTTCTCTTTGTTGTTGACTTCAGAATCTATGTGAAATCCCATAGAGTCATAGAATCATGGAAGTATTACCTTCAACATCAATGAGCCCAGCTGTTAAAGCAGCATGGGCATGTTGCCACTAAGCCACACTCCCAAGTGTTACAAACACACCTTTGTAACACTTCCCTGAGCAACCCTGAGCTTCCCTGACCAGACTTTCAGAGAAAGTCTTAGCAGTGCATCCAAACCCTTCCTGGCAGAAATTGAGGCTATTTTCCCCTGTCACCTGTTTCCAGTGAGAAATGATTGCCCCCCACCTGGCTTCATCCTCCTTTCAGAAAGTTGCAGAGAGAGTCATAAGGCCCCCTGAGCTTCCTTTCCTCCTAAACAACCCCAGCTCCCTGAGCTGTTCTTCACAGGACCTGTGCTCCAGACCCTTCAGCAACTCTGTTGGCCTTCTCTGGACGCACTTCAGCACTTCAATGTCCTTCCTGAATTCCGGGACCCAGAACTGGACAAGGGATTTGAGGAGCAAAGTCACCACCGCCAAGTACAGGAGGATGATTCCTTCACTAGTCCCACTGGCCACACAAATTTTCTTGAAATGCCTGATCCAAGTCAGAATGCCGTTTGCCTTTTTGGCCACCTGGGCATACTGCTGGTTCATGCTGAGCTGGCTGTCCACCTGCACCCCCAGATCTTTTTTCACTAAGCAGCTTTCAGACTGTAGTGCCCAGAATACTCTTCCTCATACACTCTAAAATAGGTGTACAAAATACAATTTTTATAATAAATTATTTTTCATAATAATTTGTGAAAATGCAAACATTAGACTTTGATTTGCTTAGTTTTGTTTTCATTTTCCTGACCCAGGTGTACTACTGTATGGTATTATTTTTAAGGAATCTGGGAACAAGGGCAAGGCATGAAGCACTTTAAACAGAGGATGCTTATAGAAATTTTCATAGACTATATAGAAAATTAATCTTTAAAAGATTAATTTTATCTCTAAAATATATGTGGTATGTGTAATAGGGAAGTCTAAGGAATTAATTTATATGGAGATGGTTTTCCTTGGATATTAAATGACAGGAAAGTTGTTTCAGAGAAACAAAATGTAGGAATAGACAAGATAAAGCCTAGAATTTGCAATTTAATCCTGTACCACAATTTGGGCAAGGACAACTAAGTGTGTCTGAATCTTTGTAGTATAGAATGACAAGTGATACAAAATGAGAAATATTATAGACTACAGAGCCAAAATAACTGTTCCATTCAGTCATTTCTGTGCAAAGCAGTTTTGTGGAATACTTTATTTTCATTGATGACAGCTTTAAACTGGCATGCCTCATACCAAGCATGTACTTGTATTCTAGACACTGAGCAGAAATCACTCTGAATTTCCTGGCTCTAAAAAACTTTCATAGATTAAAAAATGGCTTTATTAACAGCTGCTATCAGAAAAAATGCATTTGATCATCCACTAACCCTACATGCTTTTCAGAATACTCATATTTAGTAGATCTCAGTTTTTCTTGCAGTGAAGACCTGAAACATTGTGAGCAAACCCCACAGAAAAGCACTTTTCCTCTGTGGTCTTGAGAGCACCTTCCTCTGACACAGGTCCCCTTCTGCAGCTAAGCTGACCATGCAAATTGAGCACAGGGACAGAGGGCAGCTGCTGGGTTTGGCATCAGGAGTTTCTGCCAAGCCACAAAGGAAGCTCCCCATGCCAAGGCCAGAGATGGTCCCAGATGGCCCCAGGCACAGCTGGAACAGGTGGGAGAAGCAGAACACGGTGAGGCTGTGTGGGCAGGCAGAAAGCAGCAAAGGCAGGCCAGGTACCACCACTCTGGGGCTGCACAGAGGGACATGGGTCTGTCCTGGGGGGAACTTGGCTGCAAGGTGTGGGATCTTTCTGGAGACTCCACAACTCGTGAAAACAGCCTCACTCAGGCGGTCTCCTGGGTTAATACCACATTCCTCAGGCTCAGGAAGAATTCATATTCACTCTCATGCAATCTAACCCAAAACAACCCCTCCTTTTTGAGAGGTTTTTCTCTGCTTTTATTTCCCTTTAAGTTTGGAGTTATGCACACCCCACACTGTGCCATTCCATTCTCACATTTGTGGAAAAACTTGTGTTAGCCCCAGCCAACTATTAATAATGACAGAATCAATATAAACTGCTTTTGTAACTTCTGCCACATTTCCTCTGACAGATCCAAACAGTCCAGCAAACATACATTTTTTGACTTCAAAAATTTATTTTGAAAGCAAACCAAAACAAGCAAATAGTAAGCTTCCTCATTAACCTATATTTTGAGAGAATTCCTTGAAAGGCACTTTTAAATTATTTAATAGTAAGAGGCCTAAGGAAAATATTAAACTGATACCAGAGGAAGATGGTCATCTGGAAAAAATTAATGAAAAAAAAAAAAAAAGTGGAGGCATTTAGTGCCTTCTTTGTCTCATTCTTTAATAATACTGATACACCTTGACTTGCCCATTCCTCTGAGTTGGAAGACCGCAACTCTGGAAGTGGACATGGAAATTTTAAGGGACAGGTTGTATCCGTTCATAAATCCATGGGACCTGGTGTGATTCATCCTGGAGTACTGAAGGATCTAGTATATATTAAAAGAGGAACCCCGTGGTCATTTATCAAAGGTCTGGGGAATCAGGGGAGATCCTCACTGAATAAAATCTGGCAAGTGTTATTCAATTTACAAGAAGGACATGAAGGAGGCCTCAGGAAACTAGAGACCTGTTAGTCTGACCTCAGTACCTGGAAAAATGAGGGAAGACTTCATGGTGGAAATTACTGAATGGCATTTCAAGAACAATGCAATCTCCAGGAACAGTGTGAGTTCAACAAAAGGAAGGTCCTGCTTAAATAGTTTGATATGCTTTTATAATAAGATCTCTCATCTAGTGGGTGAAGGGAAAGCGGTCATTGCAGCTTTTCTTGCTTTGAGTATTGCTTTTGAGACTGTCCCTCACTCTTGTGGCATACTTCCTTCTAACAGTTTATTCTGTTGTCTTCTGTGTTAATTGTTCAGTCCAAGTTGTATCTTCCTATCCTGGTTGTCAATCTACCCTGATACCTGCCCCGTGTTCCCGAATGTTCCCTGTTCCTCCTCCCCTCAGATGTCAATCCTCCCTTGTGCCAATCCCCGGCCTGGACTGCCCTCTATTCTTCCACGTTCCCCACCCCCCCACATTGATCCAGGTGACCTATTCTCCTCTATTCTCCTCTCCGTGTTTTCCTCATTGGTTGATATTTTGTTAAACCCTGCCTTGTACTCCTCCCCAAGACAGCCCTATTAGTTCATGATTAGAATTGCTTTACGCCCTGTATCTTTTGTCTTTTGTCCCTGGACTCTCCCTGGAAATAAACCTTCCTTGGAACCCACACTTCTCCTCGTCCTTGCCTCCACCCTGCACCTGGCGCTACAGCAGTGCCATAGAGCATCCACTCTAAGCTGCACCTCGGGTAATCCTGCTCCCGGGGTGTGTCCCACCCCCGGTGTGGAGCTGAGGGAGAGCTAGCCAGTTCCAGCACCACGTCATCTCACAGTTTCTTTTTGAACAAGCTGCTGTGTTGATCAGGTACACAGAGTGCTGGATGAAGAACTGGCTGAATGTCAGAACTTCAGGGGTTTTAGTGTCTGGGGCTGCATCTGCCTGGTGAGCAATCACCTGTGGTGTTCCTCGGGAATTCATTGTAGGACCAGTTCTGGGCAACAGTGATCGGGATGCAGGACTTGAATGCACCATTAGTAAGTGTGCTGATGATACCAAACTGAGCAGCGCTGTTGAAGGTGGTTTCTACATCTCAGTTTTGCAGAGGGATCTGCATATACTGTAGCTCTGGGCAATTATCAATGGCATGAAATTTAATACTTGCCAGATTTCTGCCCTTGGAATTGGGAGTAGCACCAGGCAGGGTGATCATGGGCTGGGAGAGGAGTGTGTGTAGAGCAGCCCTGCAGAAAGGGATCTGGGGGTGCTGGTCTGCAGCAGCTCAGGGTGAATCAGCAGTGTGTGCCCGGGCAGCCAGGAGGGCAAACCCCATCCCGGGCTGCATCAGACACAGCATCACCAGCTGTGGCTGGGATCATCCTGCTGGATTCAGCCCTGCTGCGGCCTCACCCTGAGTCCTGTGTGCAGTGCTGGGCCCCACAGCCTGAGAAGGATGGGAAGGGCCCTGAATGGTCCTGGGTTGAATATGCAATAAACGTAATTTAAAGGTTTTTAAAATGTATCTTTATGAAGCTTAAACTGAGTAGGAAAACATTTTGAAAATTTTTACAAAGGCTTAAACAGAACAGAAAAAGAGTGTTAAGATTTTTTGTGGAGAATAAGCGCATGAAACTCAATCAGAAGAAATATTGTTTTTTCAGAAGGCCAAACAATTCACCTGAGACTTGTATATAGCCCAAAAAGGGGTTTTAAAATGAATAGAAAAAGAAATATGAGACACTCGAGTAAAGCAATAAAAAGGGTTTTTTTTCTTCCCATGAAAGGACTATTATGCTATAGAGGAACCAAAACCGTAAATGGCCTATTATATTACCAAACAATTCTCAGAGGTATTATTACATTTTTTGAGCCATAAGTAGGTATATTAGTTAAAGTACAGATCCTTCAGTCACTATTTTCCTTGGTGTTGGAATAGTTCTGTATTTTGAAGAATTTAAAAATAATTTAGAGATAAAAGAAATGTTATTTTATTTGAGGATCATGGAATAATTTATATAGGTAAGGAGAAGTTCTGGAATTTATCTAATCCTTAATGATGGGTCTGGCTATCCCTCCTACTTTCCATCCCGATATATCTTAAAATACGTTTTCTCACCAAAGAGGATTTCTTCAATGGGAGAAATATATTATATGATGTCATGGTTTTAACATATATGAAGTATACTTATGTGACCGTGTAAAATCTACTCTGCAGTTTTAAAGTTGTACCTTTCATTCCTGGAAAGAGCCCCATAAAAGCATGCTTCTCTTTTCCCCTTCAAAAGCAGAGTAAATCCATCAGGTGCTTCTTTTAAAAAGACGGAACTTGGAATATTTGTTGAAAAATCTGGATTCAGTTGTATTACTTCCAGTGTAAGATGAGAAGCCTATGGTTATTTATAATGACTTGAGAGGGAAATTGAAAAAGTTCTAAAGCACAAAATATTACCAAGCTCCTTTAAATTATTTTTTCCTGCTCAAAACAGTACAAGGTGAATCTTGGTTGAGGACCTGACTTTTCTTTCATTGTCAGTAGATTTTTTTTCCAAAATTTTAATTTTTTTTTTCTTTCTGTGGAGCACCTATGCATGTCCACAGTATTCCAGCAAAGTTTCAAAAACAGAACAATTACATTAACATACTAGAAACCAATAAAGGAGAAAACAATATATATTAAATTATATTAAATGATGATATTGATATTAAAGTTATGAAATACTTTGGTTTCATAGGAACATTGAGCTTTTCTCTTTAGATAAATTTCATATGTCACACCTACCTTCTTGAACAGGGAAAACTCTGAAAATAAGACAGGTTTGAAGAGAAAGATTATTTGGAAATAGTGGGATACATTAGAAGACGGAGAATATGTGTAGAAAGGCAAACACCATGGAAAAAAGCCAGGAGGTAGAGGGAGTCTTGTTCTTACTATGCATAAGGTATGAACTGATTTGAGGGAAAGATCATGTGCCTTCCACCTCTTTTCCACTGCATATCATCATGTCATCAAGCTATATAGAATACCTGTAATGTTGCTTCCTGTTTGACAGTTAATCTAGATATTGGTGTTGGAATTCTCCTGTTTGAAAGGCACTACACAGGAAAGTTCATATTAATAAACCTTGTTGCTTTACAGCCAAATAACCAAAAATCTCTAATTTAATGCTCTTATCTACAAATATTAGCATATGTAATCTACTGTTTTTTTCTTAGGTTGTCTTTTCTGGATTTACAAAGCCAGTTTGAGTAATACGCAATTTTAGTGAATATCTGTCTGATTAGAACTGCGGGAAAACAACTTACTAACAATTTACTCAGTGTAGTGAAAAAGTGGCAGCCATATTCACAACTTTCACAGTAATAGTTTTGTTTCCAGTACCTCTAAAAGGAGACAAGAAGTTTTTCCAGTATTCTTAAACTGCATGAAAACATTGCAATGACACACACAAAAGAATGAAGAATTGCCTTTAGAACTTCTGTCATAAACTTTAAAAAAAGGTACCTGTGTATAGTGGGAAAAGAATGATAACCCAATTAACTTCAGAATCATACACTGAGGAAGGTTTGGACTGTGATAAGATTATCCCTCAGCCTTCAATGAACAGACCAAGTGACTTCAGCATTTCCATATTAAGTTTTTCCCTCAAGACCTGGCACCATCTTGAGTCACTATTCTCTGGACATACTTTAGTACCTTTATATTCTTTTTTTTTATTCAGGCCCCTCGTACTATTCACAAAACTCGAGGTGAGGCCGCCCCAGGGCAGAGCAGAGCAGGACAGTCCCCTCCCTTGTCTGGCTGGCAGTGCTGTGCCTGATGCCCCCAGGACAGGATGGGCTCTCTGGGCTGCCAGGGCTGACTTATATTCAGTTTACCTTCGTTAGACACCAAATTACATCTAGGGAATAGAAAAATGAAAGCAAGTTCATCAGTAGTAGTATCTAAGTCACTGTTAAGATGGCTAGCCCAAATGAGACAATAAATTAGCAGTACTATTAGACTGAGGACTGTGATGGTGGAAATGCACCCTCAATCTGTTTCTCATTCACTAGAGCTCAAGGTTTGTGACATCTCAGAGTATCTTATTTCTCTTCCATTTAAACCATTTAATTCATTAAAGTCTTGTTACATTCCTACAATAATGAAATTTCAAGGTCATTTTTAAAAGGGTGAAGGCAAATATTGTGAGGTTTATTTTGGCTTTTATATAATTTTATCCTTATAATCAAGTTATCTAATTTAACAAATAGATTAAAGAATATAAAATTGAAAATGCAGTTTGTCAGGTAGAAGGAGTATGCTGGCAATTGTTTATTTAGAAGAACAAAACAATTTGCCTCAGCATGTATTTTACTGGGAAGTGTAAGCCTGCAATATATCAGTAGTAACTAACATGCAACTTTTATCATTTTCATTTCTACCATCCTAATAGATGGTATGCTCTTATTTCTTGCAAACAAATCACAGAGAATATTTTCTTTATGCGTTTCTGATCATTTATGTAGTTTTAGAATTCTGAGTGTCCTGAAGAGCTGTTAGAGTTCAGCTAATGAAACATCTGAAATAAAATTTCTATGAGGCCTAAAAAAGCCAGGCAATAGATTTAATCTTGTTCTAAAATGCTGCAGTTTGTGTGATTATCTGTACTTATCATTAAAATGTCTTTTCTGAACAGTCCAGGAAGCTGTCAACTTTACATGTTTCCAAATAAGAACAAAATTAAATCTAAGGCTCTATTCAGGATCTAAAAGAGAAGTATGGAAAGAAATCTGTTCTGACTCATTTTCTCTTGTTAGAACTAACCAGCCTGAGACATTTCATTCTACAAATTGCCTCAGCTTTCCAGAGAGATGATTATTACCTTTAACTGCAAATGCCAGACCAATTTTTTTGATCCATTTGGAAGACTAAATGAAGCAAAAATTCATGCGCAGAGTGAGAGTCATAACTGAAGAAAGAAACAGTAATCATCGTAGAGTGGTAGTTTTACAGCTGTTGACAATAAATACTGTGTACTTGGTAACTTTTCAGAAACATTAACAAGATTATAAGAATTTTGACTTTTGAGAGAAAAGGAGGATGGTGTATTCTTTTGAGAAGAGAGGGCATATGACCCTTGCAACATTATTTTTTCTGTGTCAGGTCAAAGTCATCAAAGCAGGTCTAGAGTAAATACTTTTGACAGAGGAATTCACACACTGTACTATGTATTCTGACTTTCATATTTCTCACATGAAAGCAGAGGAAATAGGCCTAAATTAAAAGAAGGGTATAGTGACGTAATTTTTAATTTGGTAAGCCTTTGAGGAAAGAACCAAACATGACACATAAAAATTGGAAGGTTTGAAATCTGATATCATTCATTGTTTTGTCAGACATTGCAGAGGTCAATGTTAAACTAAATTTACAGTTCTGTTGTGGTCCTTCACTGTGGCTAGGGTGTTTCTCCACATGAATAATTTGATATGAACAGTCACAGAGCAGTTGTAGATGATTCTAGTTGATTGCTGTTCACAGATGAGTATACCTAGCATCACAATATTATACTTATGAACACAAATTGTAGCTCAATAGAAAAGTTATTTGTCTATGATTTTATGTAAAGATTTCATCTGTAATGAACAGCACAGAAAGATTGAAACTGTACATTAACAATTATTTAATGCAGCAGACCATCTAGACCTCTTACATAAACTTCATGAATGTCACATATGTAACAAGTATTAAACAAGGAAAATTGACCTTAGGTTAGTGTAGTGCTTTGACTAAATCTTAAGGAAAAGGAAAAAGAAACATGTTATCTCCAAAAGACAAAAGGAGAAAAAAAGCCTGAAAAGAAACAAACAAAAAATGCCAAACAAATGCAAAAAACAATCCCCCAAAACAAACAAACCAACAAACCAAGAAACCACTTTTGTTAAATACTTTTCTTATCATAATTTAAGTGGCATATATTTCAAGCTGTTTTTTGTTACTGCTTCCTAAACCAGAAAGACTTTCAGACTGATTTTAAAAAAGTAAAAATAATGACATTAACGTTATGGAAAATACAACAAAAATATAAAAACTAATACTGCAAAAACAAAGAAGAATTTTTGTTAGAATAAAAATTCATAGAATTATAGAATTATAGGATTGCTTTGTCTGGAAGGAACCTCAAAGATCATGTAGTTCTAAATCCCCTGTAGTGGTCACAAAGAGTCTCCACTAGACCAGGTTACTCCCAGCTCCATTCATCTTGGCCTTGAGCACTTCCAGAAAGGGGACATCCACAACTTCTCTGGGCAGCCCTTTCCAGTGCCTCACTACTCCCACAGGAAAGAATTTCTTACCAATATCTGACCTAGCTACTTTCTTTCATTTTGCAGCCATTCACCCTTGTCCTATCACTTTATGCCCTTGTAAAAAACTCCTTCTTCATAATTTTTGCAGTCTCTTGATATTTTTCCCATGACACTTGACCTTGTCATAAACTTTCATTTTTTTCCTTATTCCAAAGCAAAGATCCCTGTTCAACCATACTAGACTTCTGCCTCATCTGCTCACTTGATATTTTCCCCCTTCCCCATCACATACAGTTTTAATCTCTGCCCATGACCCCTCCTAGTTTCTGAGCAAAAACTCTCCTTCCTTACAAAGGAAAGGTAAGCCCAATCTGATGCCAGCATGCCTGATGCTGCATAGGCAGATTATGGCATTATGATTGCAAAACCAATCACACAACACTGTATAGCTCTTAAAATCAACACCAAAACATTATAAAGTATAAAAAAAATTTTAAAAAAAACCCAGAAAACCAAAACAAACCCTATTACTCTTAAAACCACTAACAGATGGGACACCAAATGTAGCACGAGTGCTCCTCAGATAATTTAGAAATATGCCATTTTGCGTGATTGCATTGACCTGAATTTGACTGGTGATCTATGCAAATACATTGCCTTTTTTTGATAACCTTAAAAAGTACTGAGAAGTGTTTTACAATGAATGACATTTCAGATATATGAAAACTGCTACCAATAAGTTGGATTTGATACTTAGATGGGCCTGCACATTTTTGTCTCTAGATCTGAGCTGCCTCAAAATTTCTAAGATGAATGTTCTACAGAGTGAGAATTCTCTACTGCCTATATAAACAGGATTTAAACACTTCTGTTCATGTAAGGGTTGAAAATGGTATTCCAACACGAAACTTGCGACAAATACAATTGACACACTTCAGTGCAATTTGCACAAAAATTTACCCAATGCAGGAGCACTTTCTGGAAGTGCCTACAGGCATTTGAGTTTACAGTTTTGAAAGTGACTTTACTTATTCAGATTACATTTTTCTAATTTTTTCAAAAGTACTTAATGGAATGGAAGTATCCCATATAGCCTAAAAGTCAGTGTTCCATTTTTTGATAGTTGGGAGGAAGTTGAAAGAGAGAATCAGTACTTGTTCTGAATCCTTTGTTTGCACTGAGCAGAGCTACATTTACTGTGAAATTCATCTAGAATTTTGCTGTATTTGGAAAAAGTAAATATTTCTTTAGCTAGAAACACATACTGGAAAGTCATTGCTGGTTCAGCTAGTATCTTAAACATCTTTCCAATGAATGTATCTTTGCAAAGCTGCAGTAATTTGAACTATAATTATTTTCATTAAACATTTATTTGCATAAACTGTTTTATTCATGCTATTATAATTTATCATATACTGTTAACAAAGCCCAGACTATTTCATGTTCCATTTCATATGCAGCTATGACTGATTAGTTCAAGCACATTGCATGATCATGCATATACATTGGCATAATTTTCATCATTTTGTATCCAGATCTGGCAAGTTTTGTGTTGAAGCAGATGATCTTTACTAATGAGGTGCAGATTTCTTTATGTAAATCAAGGAACAATAAAAGACACCCTCTCAGCTTCCCTGATCAGTCTAACCATATGTAGGGACACTGCAACAGAGAAAGTCCTACTTAAAGTCTTAGAGTTTTGGGCACTTTCATTTGAGATAGCAGTCAAGAACAATAGTCTTTCTTCAAAATAAATGTTCAAGGTATCGACATTATAGTATTATAAACATTACAGCAACTTCCATTGTTGCAAATTAAGAAAATTCCTTCCGTAGATGTTATATCAGTCAGTCTTTATACTGTAAAAGTGTATTACAGTACAATTTAAGGTAATGAGCTAGTGGAATTTACTGAATACTCAGGTATTAGAAGACTTAGATATTGTCCATGCTTAAAGAAATAATACTAAATAAAAGCCTAGCCCATGAAATAAGGACCTTTCTTCTTGGAAGCTTAAAGCTGTCTGTGAAGGATAAAGACACCCTTGGGCAGCCAAGATAACACCAGCATCCCAATCTCTCTAACAAATCTTTCTTTGGTGGAGGGCTCAATGTTTTTTAGTGTTGTAGATAAGTAACTATGGAAAGTCTATCTCCTTGGATATCTGGATCACTAGACAAGTGATGAGAATTCTGAAAAAAATGAAGTTACTTTCAGACTTTTACTATCACTTGTAATGGCTGATTTGTTGCTACTGATTAATCAAATCACACAATCGGTGAACCTTCAAAGGTTATTCAAATCTTATGTAGAATCACATTCAGGATGCCTCAGTACTGCTGGTACACTTCGTGTGCATGAATAAATATTTACTATTGTACATCAGTACTTTGCACCCTAGCTCTTCTCCTTAGTTAGTACCAGCCATTTGTGAAGTTTTGTGACAAAGTAAGAATCTGTATGACCTGGCTGCATATTACAGGAGAGATAAAACAATCTTGTCCTGAGAAAAGGAGGCAAATAATATGAATATTTTGTAATAAGTATCTGTAATATGAATATTAGTGAATAGTAAAAGAAGTGTAGATGTGGCATTCATGGAGATTGTTTAGTAGCAGACTTAGTAACAACTGGACTCAAAGTTCTTAACATCTTTTCTAACCCTAACCTTCAGGACAATGGTATTAGACTAACTATTCAATATGAAGATGGATATAATAGAAAGCATTTGGAGACCCTTCTAAATCAAATGTTTTCTGATATTCAGAGGGAATATGATTCACTTCCTCTCAAGTTTGATTCTTTCTACTGCAGTTTCAGAACTGGCTAGCTACTTGGTTTTCCATTTGGATGAACATCTTACATCCCTTATACAGTATTAACATTTGTATTTTCAGGAAAGGCGTGACAGCTTAATGTATTTATAGTTCTCAGAAATTTATTTAAAAAAATAATGAAGTCTTGGTCGCTGGATTGATTTTCTGTTTTGATTTGTTTGGTTTGTTTGGTTTTGGGTTTTGTTTTGTCTTTTATTTTTTTTAGTCTACCTGTCTCAGGTATTTAAGCATTTAAAATGACAAAAGGTTTTTATATCGTGCCTTTTTATTAGAATGACTTTGACTTCAGAAATACTGGTCATTCTAAAATCGCTGCTATGAACTGAAGATCATACATGATCTACTTGGGCTAAAGCTAGCTATCCATTAGGATAAAAATATAGATAGGAGATTCAGGTCATAACAACCAAAATCACAAGGATGGATCTTCAGAAATATCAAGCCATATTAGCTGTATTGACTTGGATTCTTACCTGTTTTTCAGCTTTCAGCTTAGTGTTGTTATTTGGTGATTATTTCTCTGTTTATTTTCTATTCCTACTTAATCTTGCTTCATTACTTTATGTGTTGCAGTCTGATCACAAGGTATTTCTAATCAAATAAGCCTAGTAAAAGCTGTTACCCAGCTCCTTTCTCATCCATGTTGAAGACAAAACTTAATTCACTGAAAACATTTAAATTAGCTCAAAAGTACTTAACAGTATAGTTCACTAGTCCCTCATGGTCAATGTCTGTCATTACACCTTTAAAAGAGAGCTTCTCTGGCAAATTCACTTCAAAAGGATCAAACTAACAAAGTGAGTTATGTATTCAAATCTTATTTCTTTGTGTTTCAGTAAAATATAAAGTTTGAAAGACAAGAAATTTGAGGGGTAAGTGTGTATGTATATCTGTGTAATTATATGCGTAAGAAACTGAAGTATAAATGGAGAGTGTATCACTTATGCATCAAGATATTCACAAAATTATTCATGTTACACAGAAAAATTTGGATGCAGAGATTTTAATCGGTCACTTGAATTAATTATATGACTACACAAATTCATATTTGATCTGAAAAGTAACATTTCAGGAATTTCAAAGTCTACATTCATATTTAATTTATATGAAGAGATACCACATTCTGGAGAAAAGCAGCTCACTTCTGCACTGTAAATTTTATCTTAAATGGAAAGTGGCTGTATTAATTGCTACTAAATTCCCTTTTTAATACAAAAGAGAGTTTGAACATGGGACATAGCCGTTGGTCTAAAGAGTTTTTCTCTTGAAATTGCTATCTACTATACAATGCATTTTTTATCAACATTAGCTTTTTAATCACTTTTCTGCACATCCAATTAAAAAGATTAGTAGTGTACTTTGCATTTGCAACTCAGCTGATGAATGTTAGTTTTCTTTTATTTTGTTTTCTCACCCATCCTTGAAATTTTTACTTTAGTTTAAACAAAGGGTTTACGGATTATTCAAAGCTGCTGCTGGATTAGACTTGGCTTCACACTCCAGCAATTTATTTTTTTCTTGCTAAGAGCAAATTAAATATTAAATTCTAAGATCTGGCATTTTGGGGGAGATAATTCTCCATCTATAACCCAAATTAATTAGCTATTTATTCATGAAGCCAAGGAGCTCCAGAACTTTAGTTTTACATGACGGTATAAACCAAACCATGAATAAAGATAAAAAAAATTAAAACATTTGCATAGTATCATTAAGATTATTTGATGACTGATATTTAAATTAGAGATAAGCTTAATTATTTTGATGAAATGGATCTCAAGCCTTTACTTCTGGTACCAATAAATACACTATGTGAACTCTGAAACAGAGATTTGCAGCCAGGAAAAACTGATGATGAATTTTAACCTATTATCCTTGCTAGACTTCACTACTTCTTTAAATACTGGAACCTTAAAGTATGATGCTCTTTTTTTGGGTATTTTATTTGCAGAGAGATGATGTTGTACAAATCAGATTATTTTCCTGTATTTGTGACTATAATAAAAATACAATATAATCTTACATTATTTAGAAATTAAAAAAAAAACCCAATATTTTCAAAGGCAGGCAACCTTCTTTCGTATATATCAGTTTGGACATAAGAACTAAAGTTTTGGACAAGTATATAAATTATTAGCAATTTTGAAATTTAATTTCTTTCTTTCTCTTGCATTATCATCTTCCTGACATCTATGATGAGTTTGACATAAAAAGTATAAAGGTGCTGGATAATTTCTGCTAAATAAGCTTTTTTTGAAAGTCTCCCAAGCTAAACAAACTCTTTATGTTGCTTCCTCTGATTCATTGTCCTACCTGCATGGATGGATGAACCTTCATGGTTCTGTCCAGGACTCCTCATTGTTGGAACTATTACTGCTTACCTGCACAATCTAATAAACTTGTAAAAGTGCATTTGACAACTTTTATGTCTCAGGACAACACTTGCTATTTCATCAGGTATTCTTACATTAATGATAACACAAGCCATTTTGATTTACTTTTATTTTTACAGCTATGCTTTAATTTTGGGGGTGATAACAGCTAAGGGAAGGACTTAATTTTCCTATTTTCTTTAATACCTAAATTCCCTTTTATCCTTTGTTTGGGAGAACATTATCTTTTTTTTATGTTTGAAGCCCTTTTCAGCTCAGATCTTTTCAACCTTGGCTATTGGTACTAATCTGAGGGTTGTGTTTAATTCTGACTGCCCTAGTAGCATCAACTTTGCTTTTAATACTTTTGAAACTAGTATGAGACATGTTTTTTGGAGATGAGATTAATTTCCAAGATTGAAATCAGTTTTCATGTCATACATGAAGTTGAATTAATTAAAATTATTTTCTAGAGATAATTATTGCATCCATCCTGTGCTCTCATTTGAACTCTTTCTTCTTATGAATGTGTGAGTAGGGGGAAAAGTAACAGAAGGATATGGAGAAGACTGAGCACTGAATAGATTGTATTAATGGGTAACTCATGAACCAAGAACATGAAAAAAGTTTCTTTTATTAAATTAACCATGTTAGAATTCAGAAGAAAAGTACAGAAGTTTATTGCAGTCATGATCTATCATAGGTGTTTAGAAAAAGGGTTTTTTTAGGAAAAGTCATAGGCAATGACTTTTGTGTTTTCCAAAGAGAAAGTTGCATTTGTCTTCCAAAGTAATTTGCTTAATGTTTGCAGGGGATTTTAATATCAAATAGCTTAAAAAGAGAAGAAAAAAAATAAGTGTATATTTGATAAAGCTAAACCTAACTAATACCACTGATCCATGAACAAGCTCCAAACTCATTGACATTGGGAGAAATAAAAATTCTGGGTTCTTTGTTTGGTTTAGTGGTTTTGCTTTTAATGTTTTTTGCACTGGATGTGTGTGATGCACACTTTACTATACTGTAAAATGCCATAAAATGCCCCACTATTCACAAGGAAATTCTTATAGAAACATGTTAATTTTAGTGATTTTTTTAGCTGGGAAATATGCTAAAGATAAATAGGAAATACGTGGAAAAAAAACAGAAAGAGTAAAAAAAATGTCAAGATTATTAAATATTGTCTTGGCAGAAGGATATGGTTGTGTAGTTATTTTTTACATCAAGCAAATGTTGTAAATGTAAAAGTGTTTATTCATTTGATTTCTTTGTTGCTCATAAATGAAATAAAAAGATTTGAATTTTATTCTAATATGAAAGAGAAAGCTTTCTGAACAGAACACTAATTAAAATCCCAGATTTCAATGCCTCATAGAATCTTTAAGGTTGGAAAAGGCCTTCAAGGTCACTGAGACCAAGCTTGGATTGAATAACACCATGTCCCCTAATTCATGCCACTAAATGTGACTCCTACTCATTTTTTGAACACTTCTGGTTACAGTGACTTCACCACTACCATAAGGAGCCTGTTCACTGCTCTTCCAGTGAACAAATCTTTCCATCTATCCGACCTGGACCTCCTTTGGTACAGCTTGAGACTGTTTCTCACATAGTTATCACTGGCTGACTGGGGAAACTGACTCCCAACTCGTCACATCCTTTTTTTCTGGTAGTTGTAGAGATCAGTAACTTCTCCCCTGAGCCACCGTTTCTCTCTTTGTTAAAACCCTCCAGCTGTCTCAGGCGATCCTCATAGGACTTATGTTCCAGACCCCTCACTAGATTCATTGCCCTGCTCTGGACACCCTCCAGAACCTGAATGGTTTTTTTGTACTGATGAGATCAGAACCAGAAGTGCAGCCTCTCCAGTGATTAATGCAGGGGACTATCCCTTCACTGGCCCTGCTGGTCACACTATTTCTGATACAAGCCAGGATACAAATGGCCATCTGGAAACACTTCTGGCTCACACTCAGCTGGCTGTTGACCAACAATCCCAGGTCCTTTTCTGCTGGGAAGCTTTCCAGCAACACTTCCACAAGCCTGCAGTGCTGGATGGAGTTCTTGTGACCGAAGTGCAGGACTCTGCATTTTATTTTGTTGAAACTTCCACATCTGGCCTTGACCCATAAACCCAGCCTGTCCAGAACCATCCTATAAGAAATCCTGTAAGACCCTTCCTATACGCCAGCAGATCAACATTCTTCCCCAGCTTGATGTAATCTGTGAACTTGCTGAGGGTGCACTTGATCTCATCACCCAAATAATCTATAAAGGTATTAAACAGGGTTGGTCCCAGCTCTAAACCCTGGGGAACACTAGTTTGACCAGCTGCTAACTTGGTTGGGTGCACCAAACATTTTACCACTGTGAAGATGGCTTCAAGGCAAGCTGCATCCTGAGCATCTGCTGGGAGTATAGGCATAAGCAATTGCATTAGTTACCTCAGTAAATAATTCAAATGATATAATTGTGGAAGAACACTGAGATCAGTGACTTTTTTCATCCCATATAATCTGATGAAGGAAAGATTTTCTTGTATTTCAAGGCTGCTTGAATGTCAGCACGTCATGATTTCCAGAGACTGGTGAGCTGAGCTGGTACAAAGATGACCTATGCAGTAATTCTTAATATTTCCATGGTGTGCTGATGGTGTACATGTAATAAATTATGTTAAAAGAGGGTGAAACAGTTCAGTGCACTCTTAATGTCACTTTTACACAGAAGCAGTTGATGTTGCAAAAATGTCGTGTGATTGTAACAACAGGCTCTCTAGTAAGAGAAGCATGAAAGTTCATTTTGGTAATGTATTAGCTGCGTGAAAATATTGGAATATCATGACTGAATATTGAAATGTTGGTTCAGACTTTGTTCATAAGTCAGCTTTACTTGGCTGTTGATTCTTTACAGTTTGAAATTCATCTGCAACAATGGTACAATTTTCTACCAGATAGAGGCATTCAAGAAAATTGTGGTATATTTAAATGTGTGCAAACATAATTTGTTTTATCTCAGCTGTTCTGAGACTTGTGTGATCCTTTGAATTGTGGGCAGATGATATGTCTGTCACAAGACATTTTTACTTTTCACATTTGGTGAGTGAAGTACTTTTGTTAAAATATCCTGTTATATGTGAAGCAGCAGTTTTCCTAACATCAGCTCTCATAAGCCTATGACATACTGTTCAAGCAGGGCTTGTGACTTTTCCTAGGAAGAGAATAAGATCAGAAAGTAGTCACTGACAATAATGTGGCACAGCTACTTTTATAGAAAATAGCAACTGCAGTAGCAATAGCAACTGGCTGAGAGAAGAACTTTAGCATACAAAAGCTAGAAAAACTAATGTGGATTTTGTAGAATACACAGTAATTGATTACAGTGAATAATTAGGTATTATAATGGTTTCCTGAGGTGAAGAGATCAAGAGCCATTTTAAATACTGGTATATAAAAAATGTAATTAATTCTTTTCTGGTGATAAAATGTTTTTGTTTTTCCCCAACACTTGTATCAGTTTTACTGTAGTTTCATCTGGTAATATTATATACAGTAAGTAGAGTAAAAGAGTTGCAAAGAACAGTTTTAAATTAAGTTCACAGATAATTTAGAAGAAACATTATATTCTCATCCTGTCTTTAATGACACTCTCAACTGCACTGATGAAACACAGTCATTGATAGTAAAGCAAAGTCATTAAGAAGCAAATCCCTGATTGAGAATTTTAACTCCATAAATGAGCTGCATAGGTACTTAACCTGGGAACTCCCAGGGCATTTTAAAGCATATTTCCAATTAAATCTGTCTTGAGGAACAGTAAGTAGAATGGTACTACATTTTCTTTAGAGTTGATGGGATTATTACTCTTTGACCTGCATATATACTTCTGATCTGCTATGAAGATGTTATTGGTAGATGTGTAGAACATGGGCTGGAGTTCTATAAGTGAAACTTTACATCTGTCATGCATTTTGAGAAGGGCCACCTGCTCTAGTTGACATGGCATAGTGCAAGGACTTTGGACCAGATAATCTCCAGATGTTCCTTCAACCTCAGCTATTCTGTGATTTGATAGGACAGGACAGGACAGAACAGGACAGGACAGAACAGACAGAACAGGACAGAACAGAACAGGACAGGATAGAATAGAATAGAATAGAATAGAATAGAATAGAATAGAATAGAATAGAATAGAATAGAATAGAATAGAATAGAATAGAATAGAATAGAATAGAAATTATCTTAAACATTGTGATAGCACTTTGACTTCCCCACGTTACAGTAAGCAGTGTAAATAATGCCAAAGCTATGCAGTAATCATACTGGACATTCTATGTTCAACTTGGAAAATTCCATAAACGCATTGACATTTATATCTACTCAATAAATTTTATATATATGTCTCTCTCTCTCTCTCTCTCTATATAATATTTATAATAATAATTGTTATAATAATTTATTTTATAATACATATTATATATACTATATACTATATAGTATATATAATATTATATATATTATATATAATACAATATAATATACATTATGCATATTATATATTATCTATAATTTTTATAATATATTATTATAAAATTATAACAATAATTATTATAAAATTATAACAATAATTATTATAATAATTATTAATAATTTATAATTATATTTATAATAAGAAAATATTTTTATATATATATATATATAAATCTACAAGTGGTTTGGTGTTACACATTCAGGGTGGTGAAAAAACTAAACATGCAGAAAAATTAATTCTGTGGTATTTTAGCAGAGACTTACATATATAAATATTACTGTATCTTGACTTATCTTTCTTTTCTTCTTCTAAAAAATCTCGACTCATTCCAGGAATCTATCTGGTTGGTGTTCAGCTCATGATTCTTCAGAATCTGTAATTCCTTTTTTAAAACTGTCTTCCTGTTCAGCTAAATTAGGATAAAATATCTATTATGATCTATGTTTTCTTTCATAGGACAATAGTGCTTTTGGATATGCATGGTTTTTGTTTGTCAAAAACTACAGAAATCCAGATTAATTCAACTATTTTAGAATACCATCATATTTTATTCATTCTTTTCAAGAATAAAATAGATTATACTCTATTTAAACACATTTATAATGTAGTTGTATTCTTTAAATATCTTAATAGCTACTTTCTTTTAGAATTATTCCCTATTATTCTAAAAGGTGCTGATTTTTGAAATCTTATTTCCTTACCTTCCTGATATATACTAGACCAAATATAAAATTGTAATTCCACGTGACAACCTCAGAAAATGAAAACAACAATCCAAATAAAACTTTTACAGGTCAGGCACTCTTCTGTCAGACTTTGCCAAAGTATGAAAATTAAGTACCTGGTAGAAATACATAATTTCTGCTGACTTTTTAGATGTAAATGCACAAAGAAACTAATAACAGATATTTTTTAATGTAATATTACTCTATAGTGTTCTATTTTGGCATTTTAAAGGATATTTCAAATTATTTTTTTTAGTTGTGGAAAACCAAACAAATAGATTTTTATGAGATTCATGTTCAACTATGACCAACTGCATCAATAATATGCAACCTGCGAAAGTCCAGTTCAGTATGAAGTGTTTTAGGCCTTTACCTACTATAGACCAAAAGGACTAAAGAAGCTATTGTATGATTACATTACTATTTAGAATTCTGCCAAAGCAACTATGCAGATTTCAGGCTATCAATTACAAAACAGCTAACACATTACTATGAAGAAAGGATGAAGAGCGTGGCTGCCAGAGACTGTAACTAGCTTCCTCAAAAAAGTGATATATTTCAAAATACAGCAGAAGTCTGTTGTTTCCGACAACAGACATGTTCTGTTCTCCAAGACAGCCACTTGAGCTTTAATTTTCTCTGTCATTATGGCAATAGCAGTTTAATAGCTTAAAACCCTGTTGACCTTTGGTGAATCCCATTTCCATGAAGTATGTCTTGAGGTACAGCGGTCCCAAATCTTAATGATGTTTCTTAATGTTTCTTTCCTTTCAAATAACTGAATGACTGGGATGGCATTTTTAATTAATAATTATAGAAATTTAACTATTTCTGTCTGTCTTCTCTTAAGATAATCATATTTTCCATACATACTTATTTCAACTTTACCTAAATATGTCTATTTTTGTCACTTTAAAAAATACTTTGCATAAGTTTTAGGTGGTAATTTTCCCACCCATTATTAAAATTTTGTTCTTCTGTTTACCATTTTAGTACCTGTTACTCCTATTTTTACCAAGGATGGAAAAAACCAGTACATGTTAAAAAAAAAAAGAGGTGGTATTAAGATTTCCATTATTTTTGCCAAGGTTCAGGCCATACACTTCAAATTTCATCAATGAACCCACACAAAGGTGCAAGGCCAGCTTTTGCTTCCATAGATGTGTATCAAGTCAAAATCTTAATTAAAAATATCTATTTGGTAACTGCTAGAGATTACATGGTTTGATTATTTACTATATATATATATATACATATATACATATACATACATATATAAACTTTAAAAATAATGAGAGTGAAAAATAAAAAAAATACTCCTGTAACCTAATGTTGGACTTCCATGAGATTCAATGATGCAAAAATTCAATATATCCTTAGAAATAAAATTTTGGGTCCCTCATAAGAAAAATAAACTCCTTGAACATTTCTCAGTTTTTATTTATAAAATTAGGGGTAATGAAGATAATTGTGTGTTACTCTCTTTATTTATCTAATTAATCCACCCTGCTAATATACTATTTCAACCCTTATAATTATTGGAAAAAATCTATAGTTCTCACAAAATTGCAATCTTTTTACAGGCATCCACTTCATGTAGAGATGTATTCATATGGTCACATAATTATTTCTTAAAAGTTGGTGGACATTTAAAAATGTGTAAATTAATGTTGTACCATTTGTGATGAGCTTGTTATATGATTTGTTGCAGTTTAAGACAATCTCTATATTACTCCATAGTACAAATACCATACTATTGTGCTTCAATGCTAATAAATAATGTATCTTCCAGAGTTTTGTATAAAAGGTGCAATACATTAAAGTTCATTATTTAAGAGAACATAACATGCACTTGATATTCAGCTATAATTAATTAAGGTATTTTGACTTGATCTGGATGATAATTATTATTACTGTCTATCATGAGTTTTCAAATTAAATGAAGAAAGACACCAAGGCAACTAAAGGAAAATGTTCTCCTTCAATATTTAGTGGATTTTTTAACATATTTCATTTCATATATGTTTCTTTGAGCTGCCAGCAAGCCATCATCAGCAGCAAAATGTATAAATATTTAAGAAAGACTGATGATGTTATTTTATGTTGTATTCTGTGTACTTTTAAGTGTTGTAATAAGGTTTTATATTGTAGAAATCTTTCAGACTACTTACAATTATGGCATAAGAGATGGAGTTTTCCATAAAGTGTTTAAAACTCTTATGAATAATAAATTCTAACTGGTTAGGCAAAATTATTATTCTGTCCAAACTGTACATACTACATTAATTAAAGTTTTTGGTTATTTTTATTCTAAGGTATTTAACAAAATTGTGCAAAACTAAATTATTGATAATGTTCTTTCCAACATTCAGTCTATAATTAAAATAAAATGGTAATGCTGTCTTTTTCTAGCTGCATGTTTACTTTGACAGATTCAAAATAAAAGATGCAAATATTTTTCCTAGTAAATTATATTTACCAGAAAACTGTAATTTCTTCAGTTAATATACGTAGAAACTTAGTCATAAAAGAATGAAGTTAGTCATGAACACTCATTAATTATTTGTATTATATTAGAAACTTATTAGAAATTTAGTTATGCTAATGTTATTAAGAGCCAGCTTCTGTTTAGGACATGCAAATAGAGAGGCATAAGAAGCATAAAGGGACAATATGACCTGTTATAGAACATTAAGTATCTTTATATAGGCATTTGTGTAGAATTATTTTAGTACTGACTATATCCCTCTAAGGCAAATTTCAAGTTCTGTTTTAGGTATTTTTCTTGTTTCAGGATATTTTAAAACTGAAACCTTAACTATGTTTAAGTAAAATATGTAATTCCATTTTCTTTTGTGCTGAAAAGAAAGTGCTGCCTGAACTCAGTATTTTGATGTAAACCATCAGTTGCCTGAATTTAATGATTGCAGGGTGCTGTTACTATATACAGCTGAAGTCATATCATTCTTTCTGTGACAACAGAGAATACTTTTATGAACATATTGTGCTGTCATGAATTTTTAGGAAGGACAGTATGATCAATTTTGTCCAGCTTCATGCACAAGTGACACAGTAAATCTCTTCCACACAGGCTGGGAATTAGAAAATTAACAAAACTCACATTTTGATTGATGTTGCCATTTAAAGTAATTTTCAGCAAACTGTTTATAGATGCACCTTACCCTTTTTCCTTCTTCTTTTCTTAAACATTTTTATTGTGAAAATGCTACACCACAGCTTGAAAACACAATTCATTCAAAAGCAAAGCATATCAATAACAAGAGTATTATCAGCTTAAATGGCACACAAACTTGTAGGTCTGTAAGTAGACTCTGTTTAAAATATAGCAGAAGGAATAGTATACTAGTCTGCCTCATTCAATTCTTAAATCAAATATGAGAAGACCCATTATATGCTGTGCATTAAAGATTTCAGAATGAATATACCTTTCTGAAACTGCTGCAGTTACATGGCCAGAAGTGTTACTATTTTAGGGTTTCATCCTGCTATTACATCCTACAAATACTATTTTTGCAGTGGAGTTTCCTGAAACCAGGATTGAGCATAGGTTTGAGCACCAGCTCCTTGCAATTTCATGTGCTTTTAATAATGAATAGTGAATGTATTCTAAGGTTGTATGCATAGTGTTGATAACAGGTAAAGACAGAAGTACAAAAAAAGTTGTCAAAAACACTTGTGACTCTGAATGTTGATTTGAATGAATCAAATTATATTCCGAGCTGATATTTTTCTTTTAGAGCTCTCACACATTCCTGAGCTGGAAACCATGTGATGGAAATAGTAAATGGTAAAAAGATATCTCCGTATCTTCATGTTTGAAGCTTCAGAGCCCTGGATTATCTCTTCTGTTTGGTTTTGGTTTTTGTATTTTTTCTTTTTTCCTGGGGAAGACATGTAAAAAGAAAGTAACTCCTGGATAGATCTGGAAGAAAAAAAAAATCTCCTTCAGATTACTGAGGAGCAGATGCTGTTTATGCTTGTCTTCTCAGAGACTTCTCAGTCAGTACTTCATGCATGACCCCTACATGTGGGTGCTCCTTTGGTGTTGTCCTCTGTTCCAACCTAGTGAACTAAAGGATGAAGCCTAAACTATTTTATTTTGGGTTTTTTTTTGTTCAAGGCAAAGATTCAAAAACTATTTTAAATTATATTGTCCTCAGAGCTCCTGCTGCCAGACCCACTGCTGTCAGGTCTATCAAAAAATATTCGTAAGTATCAGTGTGTATTGATATCTGGATGCCAGGCTAAGAATGTCAGGGAATTATTACAAGTAATTACCTCTCTTGAATATCTTGTTGATAACTAGCTTGATCACACTCATGACAAATACTAGTGTAAAATGCCTGTCCTGATGCAGTCCTAGTGAAACTTATACGATAGTGTTTGTTTGGGGATATTTTTTATGTTTAGGTTGGGTTTGGTTAGATTTGGTTTTGGGGGTTCTTTTGGGTTTTTTTTGCTATTGCTTTTGCTTTTGTTTTAAGTAGGTAAAATTTTTTAAATTTATGTTATTTTCACACAGAGTGCACTCAAGATTCTCTAGATCCAACATTCTCTTAAATAATGGATACTTACAGTGTCTCCACTAGCCTGAAGGACACCAGGGTAATGTTTCAGGTTTTTATAAATATCAACCTCCAAGTACAGAATGTCTAGTTTACAGGTTTATGTCCTAACAAGACGGACACGGTGTGATGGGCAACACAAATGGTGATGTCATTACATAATAGCATAAGATACCATACACAGCTGTCAGAGATATTATTATCTGCTGACCTCAATTGTTCTGTCCAGCACCACTTCTCTTGTCCACTCTGTTCAGCCCTTGAATTTTGCCATATTTCAGAAAAAAAAATTAATTTGTGTGATAATTGTTTTGTGACTTTCAAGAAGACAATTAATTCTATACTCCTATTTTTTAAATAGGATCAGAGGAGTTAATAATTTTTCAGTACTTCTCAGCAGCTTAGACAATTCTGTTTTAATTTAATTTTAAAGAATTGTATTTTCATTTTAATATTCAGCTATCAAATTTCCATTAATGAAATAATAAAAAAATTTTCTAGAAGCATCCCCTGGTGTGATGAGAATTGAGGAGTTGAATTGGTCTGATTTATATATGCTTTAAAATGTTTTTTCAGAAATATCTTAGTGAAAAAGAAATACTACTAGAATTTCCTCTGCTATTTAGTCAAATTATAGCAAGGATTTTCTTACAGTTTTATTATTTTATTTGTTGTCAACTCTTTCCATTTAAATGTTTTCTGAGAAACAGAGAAATGCATCTAAAGTAGAAAGTTGTACAGGATAAAAAAACCATGAATCTTTAAAGAGTACAAATACAGTCATATGATATATGCTAGAAATGGGTTTTAAGAGCAAAAATATATCAAAAGATGCACTTTATAGGCTCTTGTTTGTTTGTTTGTTTGTTTTTGTTGTTTTGTTTTGTTTTGTTTTGTTTTGTTTTGTTTTGTTTTGTTTTGTTTCTGGACATAGTTATGAAGATTTTGAAGACTGACCATACTGAACATTTCCTTACTTTCTAAATTTTGCTTTTCACCTTGAAATTGCAAACATGCTAATTCCTATTCCGTTATTGGAGCAGCACTGTTGTTTGGGATGATGAAGGGATACATAGAACAAGTATTAAGCATTCGTTTGCCTTGACCAGTTTAGACCAGAGTGAAGTACAAAACTACTTGTAAACTTGGTTTTAACTTTATATACACAGTGCAGAGAGCAGGGTTTGTGAAACAACATGTATGGTACTTGGGGAAGAAGGAAAAAGAGAAAGATAAAGGGGTACTGGCTCCTGGCACAAAAGAAAATTAGGAGGGATGTAAGGGTGGTGTTGGGAGCAGGATGTGACTGTATTCTGGTTGAATATCAAAGAATCACTGAGGTACCAGAGGATCTTCGGAGGGCTTTAGAGCCATTGACTTACATGGAGTTGTAGGACAATGCAAGCAGTCTTGGCAATGCTCTTTCCATCTGTGTCTCAGAGGGAAATAAGGTTCAGAGTAAGGAAAAAGGGCAGCAGCTGGGTAGTTGAGGAACAGATCCTTGAGCTATAAAGCTACATAGAGTTCAGATCAGCTTGCCTTTTGCAAGCTATTGCCTTTTTTTAAGGTCATGAATATTTCTTACCATTTACTAATTTAAATAATAAGCACAGTCTAGATTTAGAGAGGAACAGAGTAAATAATTTCTTCAAAAGAGAAGCTATATGACCAAGATCCAAAATAACATCCAAAAAAGTTCTCTAAAACATATAAAGTCATAGAAGCTTCCCAATAAATTGGGAACAAAGATACAGAATCTTAAATTAAAGTTGTAATTGAGAGTTTATGCTCTTAAATATATAGATTGAGACTGAGGTCTAAAGAGTGAATGACTGTGCTGATTGTGAAGGCTACTCACCTCAGGAGTTATGTATATGGAGCACTAGAGGTATAGGAGAAAAGCTAATAGTCACAGTACACATGTTACCATTATAGGAGGGATATTCTGGAGTTTTATCTCAGGATAAGAGAGACTTTCATAATTTGAAATACTATGAGAGATGCAGGATGCATAGAGATCTTGAATCTTATGTGTGAAGGAGATAATCATGCAAGGAGTAAAGATTCAAGTGTGTCAGAAACTCTTCAACTCTATTGAAAGAAGATTTGATCTGAAAGGAAAGGTTACACCTTAATTCTAATGGAACCAGACTGTTATAACACAAAATTAAAAAGGTCATGGAAAAATGCTGCTTGACAAAAATTGTCAGGCATAGAAAAACATATGGTTTGAGTTGACAGGGCCAAAGCATCTCTGATTGACATCTAATGTGTTTCTGCAAATGCCAGGAGGGAAAAAAAACCATCACCCAAACCACAGAGAAGCTAAAAAATAAAACAGAAAAATAAGATGCCAGATGACTAGGGTATGCAGTATTAATACAGCAAGCTAAAGTAACACTAGTGCTAAACAACATGAATTCTGGCATCCCAAAAACAAAATGGGACACTACAGTGCTTGGCATCAATTACCCTAATAAAATAAGCATGTCAGAGACATGAGTGAAGAAGAGTAATTAGTAGGATATGAATAAAACCTGTATGGTTGAAGGTGACGTTGAAGGATTTCATAAAACATTATAGCATAAAAATGGTCTTGCAAAAGAGAAAACCCTACTGTAATATTAAAAATATAATAGTAAACTAACATTGGTCGTTGCTCAAGAAAAAAATTCAGAAACAACTGACCAGGTGAAAATTTGGGTAGTAATAGTGACAGACATTTGTCCACAAAAGGACAGGATTGATGACACATCAAGATGGGATATAGAAATAAAATTTGGGATTTAATGGCTGACTACTATCAAATACACCATCCTCATTTTTATTTTGATTAAATGCATGGAGGCTAATTTGAGAAAAATATGAGGGCAAACTGCTTAATATACTATAATTTAATAATTAGTAAGTTAATATGTTAATAACACTATGGTGGAGACAGTAGGTCAAGCAAATCCAGCTCACTTTTAAGAAAGATAACTGCATCTGAGTTACCCAAAATCAAACAAAACTGTATAAAAGCACCACCAAGAACCAGTGTAAAAGGTGGATACTATTACAAATAAATGGTCTGTAGAAGCCCAGATAAATGCATTTAATAAGAAAACAAACAAACAGCAAGCTTTAGAGTTGGAGAGAATCTACTAGGAGGATATTTTGGTTTTTGAAAAATAGCTAGCATATTGAAACTTGAAAGTGTCAGAAAATACAATGGATGAAATAGGAACTTAAATTAATTTTTTCTTTTTTCTTGTGCTTTATTTTTCACTAACTGCATTCAGGTCCATGATGCACTTATTTATTTACAGACTAAAGTTAAAGAAACTAGTTTATAGTTTCTCTATTGCACATCAAATTGTGCTCAACATTTAAAATTTGTCAAAAGGACCTCATTGCAGAGTAAGCCTATACCATAGTGGTGACTATGGTTCGGGTTTGATATACTAATGGATATTGATGGTGAGGCATGCTTACTGATCACTTCTTGACTCTTCTGTCACTGAATCAACTTATGGATGCAAAACAGGGTGGCTCAATTGATGTGGCATTGTTGTTCGTGCATTACCATGCTATTAAATGGCACCTCCTGTTCTTTAACTTGTGGCAGTTCCTCCCACCCCCAGACAGGTGCTCTGAGAGACCGGAAAATCTGTAAGCTGTTTAATCTTCTCTCTTCTCATGGCACCTATACCTAAAACTCACCAATACCCTCTCATTCTTGAAAAATTTTAACCTGATTTAGCTGAAGATATCTATACTCATTTGCTGGACAGTTTGCTTAGATGCCCTTTAAAAGCCTGTAAAAGCCCCTTGCATGCTTCTGTGACTGCAGCTACCGACTGAATTGTGCAGTGATTTAGTGAAAATCATGACCAACTTAGATTGACTCCATGATAAGAAAAGGTTGTCTTGATCATTTTCCTAGCAGGCATCTCAATTTACTGTCTTTTCCAAATAACATGGGCAATTTAAGAGAAAAAGAACAAATATTAAAATAGAACCTCTCTGGACAATGTGAACTTTTACTTTCTCCTTCTAAGCAAACTTAGCAGTAGGAGTTGAGGTGGGCTGAGTGTTATTTTCTTCCTTTCCTTTATGAATTCAGGCATTTTCAACATACGTGCTTGTTGATCCCTTTGTGAATAGTTTCAGATAAACTGCATTATTTTTAATAACCTAGAATGAGTTACCAGAAACTTGAATTCTGTCTGAACAACTCTATCTATTTTCTGAGTGCATTTCATTTTTCAAAGTCACAGTTAAAAGTTAAAATACTAGCTTAGAATATATATAATCACATCACTCCATCATTGCCTTTTAAAACAAACCATAAAATAACTTTGTCACCATAAAACAAAAGAAACTAGTCTCATTTTTATCTTGTTGTACATTAAAATAAACAGAACTTTATATGGGAAAGAAATGCGGAGAATACATTTTCTTCAGGCCAAAATTTAGTGATTGATTATTTTCCTAATAAGGTAGCAAAAAAAAAAAAAAAGAAAACAACCAGTGTGATATGCACACCAGCAGCAAGCTCTGTGGTGCAGTTGACATGTGCCACATGAGAAAAAGGATGCCTTCCAGAGGGACCTTAACATGCTTCATGCTTCAGAGGTGGTCCCATGAAAACTTCATGAAGCTTAACAAGGACACATGCAAGGTCCTGCACCTGGGTCAGGGCAGCTCCAAGCAGAAATACAGGCTGAGTGGAGAATGGATTGAAAGCAACTGTGGGAAGAATGTCTTTGTATTGGCACATCAGAAGCTCAACATGACTTGGCAATGTGTGCTTGCAGCCCAGAATCCAACAATATCTTGAGATGGGTTTAAAAACAGCACTTCCAGCCAGTCGAGGGAAGTGATTCTCCCTCTCTACTCTGCCCTGGTGAAGTCCCACCTGGAAAACTGCATCCAGCTCTGGAGCTAACAACATAAGAATGACATGGGCTCACTGAAGTGAGTCCAAAGGTGGACCACAAAGATGATCAGAGGGCTGGAACTCCTCTGCTATGAAGACAGGCTGAGAGTTGTTGTTAGTGTTGTTCATCCTGAAGGAGAGAGGGTTGTTGGGAGGTGTTTCAGCAGCCTGCCAGTACCTAGTGGGCATCTACAAGACAGCTGTACAGGAATTTTTCACAAGGGAAAGAAATTATAAAACAAGGGACCTTGGTTTGAAACAGAAGGAGCACAGGTCTGGATTAGATATTAGGAAGAAATTCCATACTGTGAGGGTGGTAAACTCTGGAACAGGTTGCTCAAAGAAGCTATGGATTCCCCATCCTTGGAAGTGTTCAAAGCCAGGTTAAATTGGCCTGTGAGGAACCTGGTCTAGTGGAAGGTTTCTCAGCTCATGGTGAGAGGGTTTGGACAAAATTATCTTTAAAGTTCTTTCCAACATGAACCATACTATGATACTTTTATATTCTTGAAGTACTCCAAAGAACTAAAACTCAATTTGGAGATCTTTATGAAAACTATATTGTCCCTATTTAAGTGGGCTGGTATATATATATTTTGTTTTCATTTCAATAGTAAAGAGAGAAAATAACTGTGCTATGCAATGTCCTTGAAGTTAATATAATTTCAATCTTTGTATGGAAAGTTCCTGTGAAATATAGAATCATGCCAAATGTGCAGATTCTGAAACATATTTTAACAACTTTTCAAAAAGTATGTCTTTCCCTATTGCATTATGTAGAATTTAATGTAAATCTTAAAAAAATAAAAAAAAAATAAATTCCTAGAAGTCTTTAGTTTATACACCCTAACTCAGAGGGAATAATCCTCTTCTATAAATTAAATATATATAATGTGGGAAGAGCTAGGGACATGTCATTACATTCTGTATATTAAATATATACAAAAAATTGCACCAAAACACATATTTCCTCTTCTCAAACTTAGACATTTTTAGTCTTTGTAGCCACTTTTAGAGCCAATTCCCCATCCCACTGTGTCAATCAAAGTGAGGAGGGAAAGAGCTCATTAATAAAGTTGAGTCTAGGAAAAAACAAGGGGTGAAGTGAGCAGAAGTTTTTTTAAGATTTTGTTTTATTTTTCATTATAATCTTCTGATTTGATTGAATTGATAATAAATTAATTCCCCCTACTCTGGTTTTGCCTATGTTGGTAAACACTGAAAAAGCTCCTTGTTCCTATCTTGATTCCTAAGCCTAACATTATATTTTGACTCACCTGTTCAATAAGGAAATGGATTGATAGAGTGGGTTGCTGGGCACCTGGTGCATAGTCAAGGTCAACATACCACTTAATCTAATATTTGCACTACTTTATGCCAGTAAATAAACAGGAAGCAGTCCAAACCACCAGGTAAATAAACAAGCATTTTAAATGTATGACAATAAATGGAAATTGTGTAAAGCTGAGGAAAAAATAGACATATTTACCTAATTTCTCTAGGACAGAATTTTTGCTAAAAGAAGGGAAAAAACAACAACACAGCAAACAAACTATAAAGTAGATTTGGTGAATAAATTGGTTTGGACTTCTGGTTCCTTATTTTGGTGAATTATTTTTAATATACAAAAAAATAATTAAAAAAATATTATTCTGAGCCCTTTCTTCAGCTTCTTTTGAACAGTAAAATTCTATGGACTGTTACCGCTGAAGATGAATAGATCACACGGACACAGGTCGAGGTGTGGTGAAAGGAAGAGAGAAAGTTTATTTTTCTTCCCAGGATTTATAGGTTTCTGACCATGGACAGGGATGGGATGGTCAGGATAACACTTTCTCACTGCACTGGCCATGAGAGATGCCCATCACAAGATGTGTAACAGAAGGAATGTACACATATCTATGTTTACAGTTACTGTCCTGGGAAAGTCCTTAGAAAACTATGCTAGCAAGCTCAGAAGCTGAGTTTTCAGGGTGACAATGGACCTAGAATATTTTAATTATATTACTCTCTCTTTTCCTTTGCCCTCTCTATTCCTTGTTTCCCTGAATTGCATTCATAAGTATCATACCACTTTCTGCTGGAAAATCCTATTTATTTTGGAGTTATTATGGCTGTTTATTAGCACTGTGAATGTTCATGGGAAAAAGTATTTAATCTCAGATGTCATATAGATTACAGATTCCTTCCTGCCTGCCTTCCTTGCTTCCTGCCTTCTAGCCTGCCTTCCTGCCTCCCTCCCTCCCTCCCTCCCTTCCTCCCTCCTTCCCTTCCTGTAAATAAAGTATCAATACTTGTGGCTATTTTTATTCATATAAATTGATTTTCAAAATCACAGAAATTCAAAGGCAAAAACTTAATTGTAGAAGAAACCCCAACAAATATAGCATTTTAAAATTCTATACCTATTTCATCATGCTTTGTCCATTTGCATGAGTAAACTATTTAAATAAGAGAAATACTCTCCTTAATATTTACTGAGTGTTAGGAATACAGTCTATTGACTTCTGAGTCACTTGTCATGAAAATGGATAAAGACTGCATTTTAAAGAATAAAATGGTCTACTCTCTATGCATGGTAGTATGTACTGGAAAAAATATATATCAGGGTCAAAAATTTAGTTTTCAATTAGTTTCCATTTCTTCACACATTTTTACAAAGTTCAAATCATAAAAGTACAGAATACACTTCTCTTCAGATACTGAGGTAAATTATTAAAACTTGCTGTGTGGAACTTTTTCATAGTCCAATAATACTTTAGCACAAGCAAAATTAAAGATTTTATCACACTGGATTATTTCATAGGAGCAATTTTTTTTCCTAATCTCTTATATGGAAGACCTAATTTAGATGTAGGATACACTATTTCTGACAAGCTAGAAACCAGTGTGATTTTAACTATAATCTGGTTGCAATTAGTTTGATGGTTCAGGACTAAACTTATCATCTGGGTTAGACACAGGTACACATAAATTTATTTGAGCTCTTAAAATAATGGATTCTTCCTTTCACCATTTTGATGAATTTACTTCAAACTTCTCAGCTTATCTCTCTTTCAGAATCCGTGATGCTGAGTCTGCTGTACCTGAAAGCTCATTTCCCGATCTAGATTTCTTCTCATTAGAGAAATTCTGGTTTCTTGTGCTCACATTAAAAAATCTCTAAGTTAATTGATTGCAGGTGAAATGAGCTATAGACTTCTCAATTCAGTTTTGCAGTATTCAGTCTTCTGAGAGTAATGCACAAAGACTGTTCTCTAGCTGTTGACATTTCTCCAGTTTGTGCAATTATCATATCAACTGAATAAACTGACTATAAAAATGTTTCCTCCAAATACAGAACATTCCCTGTTCTCTCCTGTATTTTGCATTTGTCAGAGAGAGAGAGGAGTGGCAGCAGAAGACTGGTTAAAACATTTCTGCAATAGCTAATGAACATTTTGTAGAGCAACTATATTATTCTTTATCTACCATTTGTATAAGAGGCGTTTCAGTGAGATGGCACGAATAGGAGCCATTCAAATAGTATGACAAGTAAACATTTCTTTTGGTTCCATTTCTGTGTCTAAAAAGTTTCATTTATTTTCTTCTATGTTACAATGTACTGGCTGAAATGCTGATACTGTTTTGAAAGCCAACATTACGGATAGAGACATAGATAAGCATGCATCTGTTAGTAGAACATAAATGATTGGTAAACTCAGATATTTTGATAACAGAGTGTCCTGGGTTGATTATGATGTTAAATTGTATCCCCATTCGTCCACCTAACCCAGACACAGGTTTTGTATTCTTAAAATTCCATCTAAGAGTAAAAGTGAGTGGAAAAGAAGCACCGAGTCTGTTATCAGAGACTGTACTGGCTCCCCCCGCATCGGGAGTTTTGACTTCAGCACAGACAGACAACAAGAGACAGATCGCCTTGGCTTTCCAACTAGCCAGAGCAGAGAGGTCTTCCTGGACTGTTTTCTTTCCCTTTTTCTGAAATGAATTGAACCTGCTCTGGACTGGGGACTCGGGGGAGCACTGGGAGCTTGCACCCGTGGACTACCGGGAGCCCAGCCTGGGCAGCGGCATTTTCCAGCGCCAGAGGGACTGATAACAGAGTGAACACCCACAGGAAAGAGACCCTCTGAAGTTTGTCATCTCTTCTGAAGGGCGAGAGGTTTTGTAATTTGATATCGTTCATTTTTGTGCTGGTTGGTGCTGTACCTGTGAAATAAACAAGTTTTTTCCACTTCTCTCAGAAAAATCTCTTCCTGAACTGGTTGGGGGTGGGAGAAAAGGGCCACGTGGGTTTGCTTCCCGGGGGGAGCCCCACTGGAGGTTTTCTCCCAAATTTGCCGTAAACCAGGACAAATACATTCATTGGCGCCCAGCGCGTGGCACGAGACAGTGGAAAAACCCTGTACTGATTGTACTGAAGTGGCAATTACTTTGTATTGGGATAAGATAAAGCAGTCCCTAGCCATCCAGCCATGCTGCTTGAATTAATAATGTGTTTTGGGGTGCAGGCCTTCATGTGTTTCTGGTCACTAGGCTTTTTTGAGGTTTTAATACCTTTATGGTCCTTTGGTTTATTTTCTTACCCACAACTAGCCCCGGTATTGTCCCTAACACATAGCTTTTACAGTAGAGGGGCACGGATTAGAATAGCTATTGGGCTGGGCCTAGTGATTATGATTTCTAAGAAGTTTATTCAGGTGCTGGAGTCTGTTCCAAATATAAAGAATTCATGGGTATGGTTATGCACCCAATTTGTTAGAGGAGGAGCAGGGAATGAGGCTTTTCAACCTTTCCTTTCCTTCTTCTCCTCTGAATCGGTTACATCACTATTGGAGAGTGTTCAGTTTCCCCTGAATGTTAAAGAGACCATCTTTCTGGCATTTAATCTGGTAAGTTTCCTCTATACAGTCTTCAGCCTCTCTAGAATGAGGGCTGAGATTTCTAGAGGGACTGATGAGACCCCTGAACCAAGCATGGAAAATCCTGAGTGGGGTGGAGAATGGGAGGATATGGGCCAAATCCTGAAGGAATTTTCTGACCCTGTAGTTTGGGACTTTCCACATGAACAAATTCTGAATCCAGCTGAAGTGGGGAAATACCTGAAAGAGAAGTGTCAGGATAATTCCAAAGAAAAAAAGATCATTGCAGTAAGCTGGGCCCTGGCATATGCGTACCGTACATTCCTGGATACTGTAGGGCAGCAGACAGGAGAAAGGGGACAGGGAGATAAATCAATAGTTACCCCAATTACTCAGGCTGCAGCCAACCTCCCAGTTACAAAGCTGGTAGCTAAACCAGACAGCAAGCCTCAACCAATGGCTGTTGCTACTAGCACAAGAAGTGGAAAGTGCACAGACAAAACCGACTGACCAGTGGATGATGATGATGATGATGATGCAGGAGAAGGACCCTCAATGCCTCCTGACACAAAACCAAGACTCAAAGCAACTGGAACAAGATCAGAAGCTAATATTGAGTCCTTTTCCCTGAAAGATCTTCATGGCCTGAGGAAGGACTACACTCGACAACCTGATGAATCTATAATTAGTTGGTTAGTCACTCTGTGGGACGCCGCAGGTGAAGCTACAGTTCTAGATGGCACTGAAGCGAGGCATCTGGGATCTCTGTCACATGATCCGGTTATCGACCAGGAGATGATGAGGGGGGCTAGCCCTCGCAGTCTCTGGGCACGGGTCCTTGAAAGTGTAGCCCAAAGATATCTGTGTGTAGATGACCTCTACATGCAGCAAACGCAGTGGAAAACCATCGAACAAGGGATCCAACGCCTAAGAGAAATGGCAGTGGCAGAGATTGTTTTTTCAGATGACATACCAACTAAGAATCCAGACTTGGTGCCATGCACATCTGTGATGTGGCGAAAATTGGTACGACTTGGGCCACAAGAATATGCATCTGCTTTAGCAATGATGAAACGGGATGAAAGGGGGGAGACCGTGCTGGATATGGTGAAGAAGCTTCGAGCATACGCAGATGCCGTGCATGGCCCCACACATGCAAGAATCGCAGCTGTGGAAACACATCTGCAGAAATTAGAAGATAAGATAGAGGAGAATCACAAGAAACTTAGAGATGAGATTAAAGAGGATCTTCTCCAAATCTCAGCAGTACAGATCAGAGGTCCTGGCACTCAACGCAGACGTTCCCCAGATCAGGAGAGAAGGTATACCCCACGAGCTGAGATGTGGTTCTTCCTGCGTGATTGCGGAGAAAACATGAGGAGATGGGATGGGAAATCTACTGCAGCTCTGGCACAACAGGTGCGTGAATTGAAGGAGGAGAAGAGTCACAAAGGAAGTTCCACCAAAAGGGAAGCAGCTCCAGTTGCCCATAGCCAAACTGCCAGGTATGATGATGATGACATGTCCGATCCCCTTGAAGGAACATCCAAGACATATACCAAAGGAAAGAAGGATAACCAAGCTTAGAGGGGCCCTGCCTCTAGCCAGGTAGAGGCTAGGGAAAATCGTGTTTTTTGGACTGTGTGGATTCGTTGGCCTGGCACATCAGAACCACAACGATATGAGGCCTTGGTTGACACTGGTGCACAGTGCACGCTAATCCCATCAAGACATGTAGGGGCAGAATCTGTTTCTATTGCTGGCATGACAGGGGGATCACAGGATTTTACCTTTGTGGAAGCAGATGTGAGCCTGACTGGAAATGAATGGAAGAAGCACCCTATTGTGACAGACCTGGAGGCCCCATGCATTTTGGGCATAGACTTCCTCCGAAGTGGGTATTTCAAAGACCCAAAAGGATTCAGGTGGGCATTTGGGATAGCAGCTGTGGAGACAGAGGGCGTCCAGCAACTGAACACCTTGCCTGGCCTGTCCGAGAATCCATCTACAGTAGGACTTCTGAAGGTGAAAGAACAGCGAGTACCAATTGCCACCTCGACGGTGCACCGCCGACAATATAGAACAAGTCGAGATGCTGTGATCCCCATCCACAAGATGATCAGAGAGCTGGAGAGCCAAGGGGTGGTCAGCAAAACCCACTCACCCTTCAACAGCCCCATCTGGCCTGTGCATAAATCTGAAGGAGAATGGAGATTGACTGTGGACTATCGTGCATTGAATGAAGTGACTCCACCTCTGAGCGCTGCCGTGCCGGATATGCTGGAGCTCCAGTATGAGCTGGAGTCCAAGGCAGTGAAGTGGTACGCCACTATTGACATTGCCAATGCATTTTTCTCCATTCCCCTGACAGCAGAATGCAGGCCTCAGTTTGCCTTCACGTGGAGGGGAGTGCAATACACCTGGAACCGACTGCCCCAGGGGTGGAAGCACAGCCCCACCATCTGCCATGGACTGATCCAGGCTGCCCTGGAAAAGGGTGAGGCTCCAGAACATCTACAGTACATAGATGACATCATTGTGTGGGGGAACACAGCAGCAGAAGTGTTTGAGAAAGGAGAGAAAATCATCCAGATCCTCCTGGAAGCTGGTTTTGCCATCAAGAAGAGCAAAGTTAAGGGACCAGCTCGTGAGATTCAGTTCCTGGGGGTAAAGTGGCAAGATGGACGGCGTCAGATTCCTACTGATGTCATCAACAAAATCACAGCAATGTCTCCACCAACTAATAAGAAGGAAACACAAGCTTTCTTAGGTGCCATAGGGTTTTGGAGAATGCATATTCCTGAATACAGTCAGATTGTGAGCCCTCTTTACCTGGTCACTTGGAAGAAGAATAATTTCCATTGGGGCCCTGAGCAGCAACAAGCCTTTGCTCAGATCAAGCAGGAGATCGCCCATGCAGTAGCCCTTGGCCCAGTCAGAACAGGACCAGATGTGAAGAACGTGCTCTACTCTGCAGCCGGGAGCCATGGTCTGTCCTGGAGCCTTTGGCAGAAGGTGTCTGGTGAGACTCAAGGCCGACCATTAGGATTTTGGAGTAGAAGCTACAGAGGGTCTGAAGCCCATTACACTCCAACAGAAAAAGAAATTTTAGCAGCCTATGAAGGAGTCCAAGCTGCCTCAGAAGTGATTGGCACTGAAGCACAACTCCTCCTGGCACCCCGACTACCGGTGCTAGGATGGATGTTCAAGGGAAAGGTTCCTTCCACCCATCATGCAACCAGTGCCACATGGAGCAAGTGGATTGCTTTTATCACGCAGCACGCCCGTATTAGTAAACTGAACCGCCCTGGGATTTTGGAATTACAAACTGGCCTGAAGGTGAAAATTTTGGTCTCACAGATGAAGAACAAGAGGAAGTGACAAGGGCTGAAGAAGCTCCACCATATAACCAGCTGCCAGCAGAAGAAACACGCTACGCTCTGTTCACTGATGGTTCCTGTCACATCGTAGGGAAGAACCGGAAGTGGAAAGCAGCCATATGGAGCCCCACATGACAGGTCGCAGAGGCCACTGAAGGAGAAGGTGGATCAAGTCAACTTGCGGAACTCAAAGCTGTTCAACTGGCCCTGGACATTGCTGAAAGAGAGAGGTGGCCAAAGCTCTACCTCTACACGGATTCATGGATGGTGGCCAATGCTCTGTGGGGATGGTTGGAGAGGTGGAAAGAGGCTAATTGGCAGCATAGAGGAAAACCAATTTGAGCTGCTAAAGAGTGGAAAGATATTGCTACCAGAGTAGGGAGACTACCAGTGAAAGTCCGCCACGTAGATGCCCATGTCCCCAAGAGTAGAGCTAATGAGGAACACCAAAATAATAAGCATGTAGATCAGGCTGCAAAGATACAAGTGTCAAAAATAGATTTGGATTGGGAACATAAGGGAGAGTTGTTCCTAGCCCGATGGGCTCATGATGCCTCAGGTCATCAGGGTAGAGATGCCACCTATAAGTGGGCACGAGACTGAGGGGTGGATTTAACCATGGACAGCATTTCTCAGGTTATTCATGACTGTGAGACATGTGCTGCGATGAAGCAGGCCAAGCGGTTGCAGCCCCTCTGGTACGGTGGGCGGTGGTCCAGATACAAGTATGGGGAAGCCTGGCAGATTGACTACATCACACTGCCCCAAACCCGCCAAGGCAAGCGCTATGTGCTCACAATGGTAGAAGCCACCATAGGATGGTTGGAAACCTACCCTGTGCCTCATGACACTGCCCGGAACACCATCCTGGGACTTGAAAAGCAGGTCCTTTGGAGGCATGGCACCCCTGAGAGGATTGAGTCAGACAATGGGACTCATTTCAAGAACAGCCTTATAAACAGCTGGGCTAGGGAACATGGCATTGAGTGGGTGTACTATATCCCTTACCATGCACCTGCAGCTGGGAAAGTGGAGAGGTACAATGGACTATTAAAAATCACCTTAAAGGCACTGGGTGGAGGATCTTTTAAAAACTGGGAGCAACATCTAGCAAAGGCCACCTGGTTAGTCAACACCAGAGGTTCCACCAACCGAGCAGGTCCTGCCCAGTCTGAGTCTTTACATGTAGTAGACGGAGACAAAGTCCCAGTGGTACATGTCAGAGGTCTGCTAGGGAAGGCAGTTTGGGTCAATTCTACCTCGAGCACAGACAAACCCATTTGTGGGGTTGTCTTTGCTCAAGGACCAGGTTGTACATGGTGGATAATGCAGAGAGATGGAACAACATGATGTGTACCTCAGGGAGAGCTGATCATTGGGTAAAAGGTTACTGCCATTGTCTGTACATTAAACCATGCAGACATGAAATAGAAGGAAATGTGTAAGTGTTGAAGGTATGAGCAAGTGAAAGATGGTGTTTTGAGTGAGTAAAATGAGAGAGTGGAGAATCCTGCAGCTCTCCAGCGTGGGGGTCTGGATTCAGTAGCTTGCTGTGGGGCTTGACAGGGGCATGATGGATATATTGCTTGTATTTTTTGGGTGGAACGGAGGGGAAGTTTCTATGTATGTAAATGTGTGCAGAGTTGGAATGTTAGTTTTGGCAGTAAGTCGACGATAAGAGGATAAGGGGTGGAGTGTCCTGGGTTGATTATGATGTTAAATTGTATCCCCATTCGTCAACCTAACCCAGACACAGGTTTTGTATTCTTAAAATTCCATCTGAGAGTAAAAGTGAGTGGAAAAGAAGCACCAAGTCTGTTATCAGAGACTGTACTGGCTCCCCCCGCATCGGGAGTTTTGACTACAGCACAGACGGACAACAAGACACAGATCGCCTTGGCTTTCCAGCTAGCCAGAGCAGAGAGGTCTTCCTGGACTGTTTTCTTTCCCTTTTTCTGAAACGAATCGAACCTGCTCTGGACTGGGGACTCGGGGGAGCACTGGGAGCTTGCACCCGTGGACTACCGGGAGCCCAGCCTGGGCAGCGGCATTTTCCAGCGCCAGAGGGACTGATAACAGAGCGAACACCCAGAGGAAAGAGACCCTCTGAATTTTGTCATCTCTTCTGAAGGGCGAGAGGTTTTGTAATTTGATATCGTTCATTTTTGTGCTGGTTGGTGCTGTACCTGTGAAATAAACAAGTTTTTTCCACTTCTCTCAGAAAAATCTCTTCCTGAACTGGTTGGGGGTGGGGGAAAAGGGCCACATCGGTTTGCTTCCCGGGGGGAGCCCCACTGGAGGTTTTCTCCCAAATTTGCCGTAAACCAGGACACAGAGTGTTATTTAACACCTGTTTGATTACAGGGCTGTTTCTTACTATTCCGAGAAATTTTCTGTTGCTGTTTGCATCCTTGGATTTATCATCTGCAAAGTAACTTTTTTTTTTCTATAGCTGGCCAGTATTTCCAATTCTAATCCAATTTATCTAACCTACTGCATGTTTGGGGATTTTAATGTGGCCATGCACTTGTTGGGAAGAACTCATTGCATTTATGTAAAGCTGTTAAAGAACAATGGTGCAATAGTCATAAATAATTAAATAGACTAACTGCACATTCATGCAGCAACATTGGATATGCAGATATGTACATACACCACTTGCATAATAGGGCAGATACTTAATGTATTTGCTATGTAGTCTTGAACATTGCATTTGATACTTGATACTTTATGCATTTGATATGTAGTCTTGGAACAGACTAAAAAAATTCTGTGTGAAATATAGAACACTGACTTCTAATTAAACTAGAAACTTGCTAAAAATGTTTGTTTTACATGCTGACCAACCCATACTGTATTACGAAGGCAAAGGCTTCTATGTTTAGAGAAGACATTATTGCTGTAATTCTTCTCACTGTGAAGTGGTTCTCTAAAAACACTGGAGTGAGGAATGAAGGTAACAGATATGTGAGCAGATTCAACTTGATCTTTGACAGTTGCCACTACTTTTTAACCCCTTTGAAGTGACTGATATTAGCTGTATGGAAAGGTCAGGCTGGCAGTCATAGACTGGTACATGATAGCCATGGCTAAACACATAGGCTTTATGCAATGTGGATGTGAATTTAGCTGAAAAATACAAGGAATTTTAAAATGCAGACTGTTGTGTTGTTCTTATTTTTTTTTTTTTACTTATACATCCTAAAATTTTTCTAAGCAATATCTTTCATGCTTTCTGTTTGTATTCATGAGCAATATTTTTGACCACTTCATGCAGCAACTAGAGACCACTACCAGAAAACAAAGTAAAACTGAGTTTTAAACATATTTTAGAGAAAGATTGACTGAGATAGTTATTTTTTTTCATTATTTTTAAAAAGTCTAATCTAAAAAATCTAAAAAAATGCAAGGGAGGGAAGGAGTAAAGAGACTTTTAATATAATACACATTTTTGTTGAAAGTTAGCTAGCTGAATGTTCAGCAAAAATGAGGTGGCATGTACTATGCATTACTATATTCTTTTTACTGTTTATCATCTGAAAGGAGTATTTTTTGTTTGCTTCAAGCAGATTTGAAAGAAAAAATCCAGAAATGTTCCAAATAGCAACCAAATACCTAGTACCTTGGAGCTTAAGGGACATTTTATTTTCATGAGTAAAGACTTCCTCATTATTTTCAGAATGAAACAGAGTCACAGGTCAGGGAATAGGTCACTCTAATGAGAAAAAATAATAAGTGTGGACCTCCTTGAGAGCAATTGTATTTTATTTGTGGAACATTAGTATAGTTTTATCCTATTTCTGCCAAAAAACTTTCCCTTTTTGCAGTTGTGTTTATAATATAAAAGTTGTTTAGTTTGTTTTTGGTTTTTTTTCTCTAGAATATCCTCTTCTCCCATGCTGCCACATAATTTTAGAGCTGGCTATACTCTGAATTGGAGAATTTATGCTCAGTGTACATTTTAAGTTTTAGAGAAAGTATTGATAGGAAAAAAAAGATAGCAAAGATGAAGGTTCTGTTTCTCTGGGTTTGAAATACAATTATTATTATTGTTGCTATTACTACTGAAAGCATTAGTGGGACATTTGTAGCATGCAGACAACCATAAATCTTGTCCTGAGGTACATAGTTTATCTGGAAAATATCTGTACACGTAGTCATGCATTTACCTTGAGAAAACACTAATGACAATTTCAATGGATTGTAAATGCTTCTGTATTTTGGGATGCTGAATTTTATTGTAGGCACAGAGAAAACAATTCAGGCACATCCTAATACTGAAGAGCATGTGAAATATTTCTAAAGGCATTTTCAACTAACTAGCATAAAGCATGCAGATATGTAAATACTAATACAAAATGTGCAACTTTTGCCCTTTCTGTGCAAAAGCCTTCCTGCCTGTGAGTCCCACTAGCTTACTTTCTGTAGCTTAGAGTCTCTTTTCCCCATGTGTTCAGCTTTCACTTCTTACTTTCCTATTACCTCAGCTACTCTGCTTCAATTTTCAATACATGTATACCTGAGGCATTTGATGAGGGACAAATTTACCTGAGAATGGATTTTATTGATTGGTATTTTGAAGTAGTTATAGATTTTCCAAACCATGGTTATCCATGTGTGAAATATGTCTTTTATACAGCATGTATTAAGACTGATTAGGAAAATACAAACCATATGAAATGAAGCTCATAGTAGTCATCGTCATTACACTGAAATGCTGGTTGAAACTGATATTTCTGGCAATGATTATATATTCATACTTTTATACTGACATATATTTTTACATAGAATATATATATATATATATATGAATTACAGAAATAAATATGAATTTATAAATAAATCTATGTTTCACAGATTTATGCATGCAATTCATTAATTATGTTGTTTAGCATTTTTCTGGTCACTAAAGAATATTTAATGAGAATGTTTCCTGCCAGGAGGTAATCTGAGGAGAAATTATCTGTGAAGAATAATGTATAATAATCATTATAACATCCAACAGTTTATCATAGTATTTCTAGTTTTCTATGTTAATTAAAACTCTAAAATATGAAAAACAAAAGTTATTCTTTAATATTAAAACAGTAAGAACTCTAAGTGCCTGTAACTCTGCAAAGGCAAACAGTACCATAGGGAGTGAGTTCAAAACAATCCAGTTCTTTATGTATTCAAAAGAATTAGGTAGCTCCACAGGTTCTTATTCCTCAATCTTTGTCTTGCATCTGCTGGAGCATTTTGTATATTACTGAAGTGTAAACCTTCCACATACTCTGCTCTTTGACAGCATGCAGAAAGGAAATTAAGCAAAACACTGAGATAGACTTAAAACCTTTGGTTTGTTTAGTGTAACCACAAATTAACATAAAAAAAACCCCAAACCAATAACAAAACCACAAAAAATAAAACCCCTTATCAATATATATCACTATCCAATAAAAAAAATTCTATTATATCTCAAGAGACAGTGAGCCAAATCTTTAAATGAAAAATCTCACATTTCTAGAAAGAATCCATAATGTGAAATGAAAGAATTGCTGAATTCATATTAAATAGGAAATGATGAGTCAGATTCCTTGTCTTTCTCTATTCTGCAGTGGCAGACTGTAAGATAATATCTAAATGGCCAGAGAATTGATTTGAAGGGACAATTCCTTTAGTTTACTTTATAGAATTGCTGTGAGACACTGAGACAATCAAATATAGAAACACTGGATGCTTTAAAATCTTGAAGTCAAATTGTGTGGCTTGTATCTATTTGTGCTACTATAAGAACCCAAACAACTCATCTCTGGGTCAAACATTGCTCCTTTGCTTCTCTCCTCAAAAAAAGTGAATATTTGATCAGAAGCAGGGTTTATCTTCACTAAAGCAGCAAAAAAACATTCTCCAGAGAAGAAAATATTTGAGATTTTATGGTAATATTGTCCGGTTTTAGGATAGAATAAATGGGAAAGATAATTATGGAATTACATGATGAGTAAGTTTATCTTATGTCAGAAGAAAAGACAGAGTCTAGCATGATTTGGGGGGAGGAGGACAGGGGGAAAGAAAATTGGTTGTGTTTTTGAGGCCCTGCCAAGAGCAAGTATACACCAAATCCTATTAAATGAGAAAAAAAACAACATTTCCTTCCAGCTGAAGAGTAAATCATCTGATTAAAAAAAATATGTTACATTTGGCCAAAAATATACTAAATGTGTTTGATTTTCCAGGTTTTCAGTCCACTTTTTAGCTGTATTAATCACCTAAAATTTCAACTAAAGTACCTTAAATCATGGGTGTTAAAAACCTTCAGAATTACCCACTTATTACTTGCAATTTTTATTGAAAACAGGTTTTTATTGGCAAGCTATTGAAATACAATCAAAGATATTTTGCTTTCCATTTTGTTTTTGCTTTTTTCTTTATTTTCCTTCAGTATAATAAACACTCTTCACCTTCCAAATGACCAAGAATGAGACCTTTTCTAATTTTTCAATTCATCTATGAGAGAATAATTTAATTTTCAGTGTCAAATTGGTACTGATTAGCAATGCACACATGAATGTTTTGGATTTAAATCATTAAAACGGATTTTGTAATGTCTTTATTCTATTACATCCTTTCTAATTAAGGTATTACATTTAACTGTTGGCAGAACATTTAGCAGCTGTTTAGAAAAACTTACATAGACAGCAGTTGTTAGTAGTTCACTTTCCAAAAAGTGAAAGTATGTGTCAGATGGAATTTCAGCCATATTAATCTTTGGTGTAATTCTAACTAAAGTTTTCATTAACGTAAAGTTGTAGGGTGAATGTGCTGAATGACAAGAATCTGTTCCATCTCTCTTGTATCATTATTCAATGTCAGATAATTTACAAAGCATTATAATCTAGTTTTTGGTTCTATTCATTCTGATATGGCTTGCCATTTAATAGGATTTCTTTTCTGCACCCTTCTTCTCAGTTTGTAACATTTTCCTTTCTCATTTAAGGAGATGCATCAGTCATTACTTTTTCCATAGGTTCTACCTGACTACAGAGGTTCTATATAATGAGCACATGCAGTTGACTCCCTCTGAGAATAAACTTTCAGCCTTTCTTTGTACTAATTCTCCAGGCCTTCCAGGAATTCATGCTCCATACTCTTTCTGAATCTTATTTTTCTTTCTTCTCTTTTTACATCTTTTCACCGAATCACAGGATCTTTGCATTGGAAGGCACCTCTGAAGATCACATAGCAGGTTCACTAGAGCAGATTGCACAGGTTGTGTTCAGATGGCTTTTGAGTATTGCAGAGAAGGAAACGCTAGAATGTCTCTGGTCTTCTGTTCCAATGCTCCGTCACCTACCTATTAAGATGGAACTTCCTGTTTTCTTTAGGTATTTTTATGTGGTGTGAATTTTCAAGAAAATCAAAATACCAAAAGTAGGAGGCTTCTGAGAATAAAAGGGGCATCAGATGCTTAAAAATTTATTAGTATGAGGTGAAAATATTGTGTGGCAGCTGAAAATGTAGATGTTGTCAGAACTGGAGAGGTGGAGGTAAGTATAAAGAGAGACAATATGATTGAGGACAAGATTCTTTGCAACTATACATTGAATTCTATTTGTTGACATTACTGGGAAAGCACTAGGCTACAACAGTTGTAGGTCCAGTCATACAATTTGATAAATGCCTGAGTACTTCAAGCAAAAAATTAGACATGGTAAGGACTATGAATATTATTTTAGCATCTAGTTACAAACTGAATCCATAGGATGGATGTTATTATTAATAGGAAATATCCATGGTGAGGATGAAGGCTAGAGAAGGCATGAATGAGATTATTTTTTCTAAATCTAAATTTATTCATTTCAAGCACCTAAACTTTTAAACTTTTATGTAAGAACAATCACACATTTGTAGGTTTATGATGTATGCAAAAAAAGTAAGAGGAATTGGCTGAATCCAATTGAAGGACAGATTGTCTGTATTTGTGGGTAGATTCAAATGCCAGAGTGTTTGTAAGGAAAAGTGTCTAGTGAACTGTAGAAACGGGAAACAGTGTAGCCAAGTGAAATTTTATGTGAAGACTTATTGTATAAGAAAGTCACACAAAACCCAATTATTATTGTTGAAGTGCTTAATGTAAACAGAGAATTGATTCTTTTATGAGCCAAGTTTCAGTGATTTTACCTTAAGATCTGCACTTTTTCATAATGTAGAAATTTTTTGTTTCCTTTTTTTTATTTTTTTTTAACTGGAAATAAAACAAATGACAAACCCAAAGTCTCAAACTCAGAAGCTTGTGAGTTTTTGAAAGCTCCAGAGGTTTTTACAGTCCCTGGGATATTTATGATCCTGTATATTTTCTGTTTCATATCCATCTTTTTTTTCCATTCTGTATTTGGCAGAATACAGCTTTCTGTAAAACTTTCTATCTGTTCTACTTCTATATTAGTGTTATCTGTGGTATCATAACAAAACTGTTAGTGTCATAATCATGAACAATTTCACAAAATGTAGCCAAGAATAGCACTGATAAAGAGAAAGGTGTTAGTGGGAGAAACAATACAATAACCTCTGGATTGTCTTTTTTTTCCTATGTCTTTGTGTAGGCTCTAAAATTTTTTCATGATAGACTCAGTATATCCTGAGCTGGAATGGACCCATGAGGTTCACCAAATTTAAATCCTGGCCCTGCACTGGACAACCCCAAGAATCACACCTTTGACAAAGACCTGTGTGTCTTTGGACAGAGTGCTGTCCAAACTTTTCTTGAACACTGTCAGGCTGGTGTCATGAGGAGCCTGAGGTGCCTCTTCCTGTTCCCTATCACCGTCTGGGTGAAGAACCTTTTCCTAATATCCAACCTAAACCTCCCCTGATACAACTTCAGGCCATTCCCTTGGGTCCTGCCACTGTCACCACAGAGGAGAGATAAGTGTTTGCCCCTCCTTTTTCCCTCATGAGGAAGTTGTAACTGCAATAAGGTCCTCCCTCAGTCTCCTCTTCTCCAGGCTGAGCAAGCCGAGTTACTTCAATCACCTGCTTCCCCTCTATCCTTCACCATCTTCACAGCCTTCCTTTGGATGCTCTCTAAACTTTTTATGTCCTTTTTATACAGTGATGCCAAAGGGGGGTTTCTTTGTATGTGACTAGGCTCTTCTTTCTTTAATGTGCTTCAAATTGAGAGGAATATGATTTAACTAAATGGTTGCGCTTTAATTTAGAAATTCACTGGGGCATTTTTCTTTTGGCATTTTAATGTAAATTCAGCATTTTTATTTTTACACATGTGAGAGGGGAAGTAAGAACTGCTATGACTACTTCTGTAGTTCTCATTCTGGGACAAAATAATTTTTAAGAGACTTGACATTTTCAAATTATAAATTATTAATAGAAATATTTTTCATGATATGCAAATCTTCTTCATCAACAAAGGATAAAAATTAAACATTTTTTACCATAGACAGGTAAGTTACAAATAAACAAACAAAAAATATTATATTTATTTGAAATAAGTTTTTAAAAATGTTTAAAATTTTAGAGGTATGGCATCTCAGTTTATCTCATTATACAAATTAACAGTCTTTTACATTACTTCATTTAAATTTATGTTCTGTGATTTTGTCAATCACTGAGGCAAGCAAATGTAAATTTTATTCACTGCCTATCCATACACATAGAAAATCATATTCACATCCTGGCATAAATCCTTGGATTGTAACAGCTTAAATGTCACTGTGAGAAGGTCACTTTACTTCACTGTGAATGGTACTTGCATGTTCTGTGGAAGTGGCATTTCTTTTTATAGTTTGATCCATTAAAGTACCAGAAATAATAAAATCATAGAATATTTAAGGTTGGGAAATACCTTTAAGATTATCAGGTTCAACGGTTAACCTAACACTACCACCATTGAGTGGTAGTGTAGTCACATGTGTTTTGAATACTTCCAGGGACATCGCTGTTTCTCTGGACAGTCTGTTCCCATGCTTTACTCTCCTTTTCACAAAAAAATGTTTGCCTAATCTAAATCTCCACTGGTGCAAACTGAGGCCATTTGCTCTTTTTTTTACCTGGAGAAGAGACTGGCATTCACCTCACCACAACTTCCTTTTGTGTAGCTGTGTAGCAAGTGATAAGGTCTCACCTAAGCCTCCCTTTCTCCCTCTCTCTCTAAACAACCCCAGCTCCCTCATCCCTCATAAGATTCGTGCCCTATGTCCACAAATTTTAAGTCGATGTCTGTAAGTCAGCAAATTTACCATGATCGCAAAGGTGTCACACTTTGAAAGTGTTCATTGCTTTCAGCCTGAACCACCTGGGAAAGCAATCTGCTTGGAACAGGTGTACTCCTTTCACCAGGAAAGGGAAGGATTTGATGTGGTCATCTTTAACGGTGTAGAGTTAATTTTTTTCACAGTTGCTGGTATGGGGTTGTATTTTGCATTTGTGCTGAACACAGGGTTGATAGTACAGAGGTGTTTTCATTATTGCTGAGCAGGGCTCACAGAGAGCCAAGGTCTTTTCTGCTATTCATACTGCTGCACACTGGCAGGGAGGGCATATATCTGGGATAGGTGATCCAAAAAGAGCAAAAAAATATCACACACCATATGACATCGTGCTCAGTATGTAAGCTGGGAGAAGAAGGAGGAATGGAGGAACATCTCCTCAAGTAGCTACTACACGTGATGGAGCCTTCCTCTCCTAGAGATGACTGAATACCTGCCTACCCATGGGAAGCAGTGAATTAATTCCTTGGGTTTTGCTTTGCTTGCATGTGTGACTTTTGTTTTTCCTATTAAACTTTTTCTCATCACACTAGTTTTCCAGTGGTCAGTCTTCCAATTCTCTCATAATCCCACTGATGGGGGACTGAGCAAGCAGCTGTGTGGTCTTTGGTTGCTGGCTGGTGTTAAACTACAACAAAAGGCTTCACTGTTTTTAGGGGAGTGATGAAAGACTAGGAATTCCCTTTAGGGGAATGAAAAATATTTATCTTCATTAATAAAACCAGAAATTAGTGTATCTTTCTAAACTGCCAGATTATGAATGATAGGTTGGTCATTAAAGTCATTACAATGAAACATAAAGTTGTTAGTTCATGAGCTTGAAACTATATCCATCTTGAAAGAGAACAGTGATGGTTGCCTGGTAAATCAGAGGCTTGCGCAGCCCCAGTAAAATCATTGCATATATCCTGTGTCACTCTGATTCTCTACTGCAAATGAAAGAGTCCAGACAGAGCAGGGGTGGCGTGACTGCTGTTTCAATCATATACACAGAAAGTATTTATTTTCTAATATCAAGCATCATTCACATAATCCATCTGACGTTTATCACCTGGTATTTGCATCAGCTGTTGTCATGGCCACATATCAGAAATATAGGAGGTCTCCTAGATTTTTTCTGTTGAATAGATTAAGCATTTTCAAAGGAAGCTGTAAAAGCCTGAACTAGAATTCCAAGTAACACAAATGGAGTTTCAAACTTACTTCTCTTTGTAAGGAATATAATTTTCTGGATCAAATTTGCAGAAACATTTTTCATTAAGCTATAAAGACCTTGCAAGATGGACATAGAAGAATAATGAAAGTAGACTCTTTAGAAGGCCTTTTTGTCTTTGGAAAGCTCTTTATGAGTGTCAAGGTGTAGAATGAGACAGTCTGGACAAGGGTGCACTCTATTATGTTCCTTGACATTAATCCTGATCCAGCCAGTTTATTATTGCATTTGTTAAATTTAATAACGTGTGGTTTTGGAAATTGATGTTCTAAAAATACAGTTTTCTGGAGTGTTTTCTTTTAAACATTAGGCATCTGAAAGAATTTCAAAATTCCTGTTAATTCTGAAAATTCTCAGTGAACATGCAGCAGTGTGTGGATTACTCAATATCCTGAGTGTTGCAGGTTACTTGGTCTATTGGAAGCTCAGCTGTAAATCTGCTTCAGCTATAGCTGTTAACTTCTAGCACTTTCACCACTGTGGCAGTGGTGTCTTTACCATAGTATTGATATATTGAATCACTATGGTGTCTCTATGTTAACTATTAAGTAAAAAAAAAAACCCAGGCCAAGTATTATGGTGTAGCTCTGATGGTGACTTGCCCAGTTTCTCATATGACCTCTGTTGCATAGGCATTCTTTTAATTTATATATATCAGAAATAAATTCTTTATTTCTTATCTGTGATGTTATTTGAAAATATTCCAATTCTTGGATCAGATGAAGGATCTCAAATAAATAATTCTCCATTCCATATATTTGCTTTAATAGTATGCAGAGCACAACTCTATGTTAAAATAAGTAGAGCAATCTGATCATTCATTTGAAAACTGAAAACTACTGAAAAAAAAACCCTTATTCTGATATTCCCCATTTTTGAATACATAATTTTCATACCCTTTGTGATACTGTCAGTGTTAAGATTTTTAAACTAAGATCTAAAGCCAGATCTCTGATGCATGAAGTAATGGAAAAGCAGGAAGCGATTATATGATATCAGCTGCTGATATGCTGGTTTTTTCTATCTGTACCTTCACTCCTCATATCCTATTTTTTTGACTGCCTTACACTATTCTACTGAGCCTATCAAGGCTTCCTTCAATCAGCATTTTCTAGTCATGGCAGAATTTAATGCCTTTGCTTCCACCCCTTCCCCTAGCATCACTGTTGGTAAGAACATATGGACAGCAGAAAATTCAGTTTCATGGATAAAAAAGAATCTCTTTCCCCAGAGACCAGTACTCATCATATTTCACTTGCCAGATAAATAGCTGAATATAAGACATTGGTCCTTTGCTAATTTTGTCTTGATTTTACATGGGCAGCAATGGCAGGCCTTTAACTTATGGGTAACGTCTCTGTCAACTCTGTGATCTTCTAACCAAAAGTCTGCAGGCAACAAAAATTCATGGAAGGAAAAGAAAAGTGATTGTTTTGGTATGAAAGAAATAATTTGGTTTTGGTTAACGTGTTCTCAGAAAAAGGTGACTGTGGTAGTTTGACATTTAGGGAAAGCAGTGGGAAGCACCCATGGAAGTGATTTCTCTGGGAGAGTCTGCTGGGAGTTTCTTCTGTGCTTGCGATCAGGCCAATAGCTGGTCAGTTCTGAGAACTGGCAGCATTTTGCACCACTGAAAAGTAAGTTCACTTCTGTGAATACCACCTTTTAAAAACCCAAACCCGGGAACTTTTTCCTCTTTCTTTCCGGCCTTGAAAAGTAGCAGAGCTCTAGTGTGGCGGGCCCCGCTCCCCTGCGGCCTGTGCGGCCTGGGGAGGGCTGGGCCAGAGCCCAGCGGCTCCTGGGTGGAGGATGGAGACTGCGGAACTCCAGCCCAGGCCGGGCCGGGCTCTGCTGCGGCTCTGGCTTCTCCTGGGAAGTTTTCCGGGTCCCATTCCGGTGGGGTGGCCGAAGCCCTTCCCAGGGGGTCCCCAGCCCCAGTCTGAGCCGAGCCACGGCTGCTGACACTCACCGACACCTCTCCCCTTCTCTCCGACCCTCATGGACAGCTCCAGGGCGTCTGTTCCCTCCCAGCGGCTACCCGGCTGAGAGAGGCACCATCGACACCTGAAATCCAACACCGTGACTGCCTGCTGCAGCTGGGGCCAGATTTAACCCTTTCACTACACAGATGAGACCTGCAGCTTTAATCTTCTCTCCAGGGAAAGAAAAGAACAAAGTGACACGTAAAAAGACAACATGAAACATCAAAGTCAGTAAAAGAAGGAGTCAAGCCTCAGATGGAAGGAGAATGAGGAGATGCTCTAATAAGCTAAAATATTCTTTGGTAGGGCCATGGAGATAGACAATAATGTTCTGAAAATAACTCCTTTAATTCATGAAAAAGTAATGGGGGAATGAAGTATTCAAGCTGTAGATCTGGGCAGAGGTATCCATTGATGAAGACAAGCAGATGGTGTGGAGTAGCTGTGATCCCATGAGATGCTTGAACAGAGAGAGAGAGAGAGATGAGAACTGATGAAGACCCTTTGCCCCAAGGGAGAGAAAGAGAAAACCTCTGTTCCCAGAGATAATCACAGAGACAGACGGAAAGAACCTTTGCCTTTGAATAACTCATTCTTAAAATAATACTCCATGAGTTCATGGCCCATGAACACACCTCTAGAAAGGCTGTGAAAATGGGAGGAAATGGCAGAATTTGTGCACAGTTGACTGCCAGTCATAGAAACTAAAAGCCATGAGAAAACTGTTTCCTGTGGAGAAGTCTCCATGGCAAGACAAGAAAAAACTCTTCTCCCTACAAAATCTGATGAAAAGACTATTGTATAGTTGGTGCTGTTTTAACATCCCAAATTTTGTTTCTACGTTGTCAGTTGGTAAAAGAAAGGTTGGGTGGGTTTTATTCTGGTTTCTTATTCTTGTAGTCCTGTTAATAATGTTTCTTTATTCCTTTTAAGCTTTAAGCCTGTTTTGCCGTTCTCTTAATCCATATCTCACAACAAGAAATGAGCAAGTAGCCTGGTGATTTTAGCAAGTGCTAAAACCCACCACAGTGACACACTTTAGTCAAAAGCATTGTGAAATCCAATATAAAGGAAGGAAGGTGACTTGTACAGAATATTGCATCATGAAGTATTTTATCAGGACTTGATTATGTAATGCAACTAGTAAAACAACGTTTTGTTTTTAAAAAGAAGAGGAGTAGGAGCGTATTTTTCCCTTTACTTATGAGATTTTCCTTGCACAATTGCACCTCTCCAAGTTATAAAATTTGGAATATCAACTTATGATTGCTGTTGTATTAAATTTTGTATATTTCATTTCATTATGCAGTAGAAAGGGGAATACTTATGTCTCTATAAATAATACAATTTCACTAGTTAAATGTGATTCAGATAATCTACCTTTGTAACAACTTTCCTCAAGTTAAAAAGGCTTTGAGATGCTGTATTTCTAAGCATGACATTTGCATGGGCTGTTAAGATGCTTAGGTAAAATTTTGATATATTGGTCATGATTTCCCTGCCTTCCTTTGTGGTCTTTGTAGTAATGAATTAATGGAAGTGTGCAAAATCAGAATAAATTCTTCCCAAAATCCAATCTAAACATCCTCTGAGGCAACCTGAGGCCATTTCCTTTCATTCTGTCACTTGTTTCTAGAATTCTAGAATTTCAGACACATGTACGCAACCATGCATGCACTCACGCATGCACACGCACACATTCTTTCAAGACATCAAACTTACCTTCTTTACTTTCAATCTGACAGATAGAAATTGCTGGTATGTGTGGTCAGTGCTGGCAGTTGCTGCCTCCTGACTCCCACAGGACTCCACTGGTGTTGATGTGTTGCAATCCTTCTCCCCAATGGGACCCCTCTGTCCCACACCCCGTGGTGAGAGCCTGCTCGTCTCAAGGCACAGGCGGCGGAGGGGGTCCTGAAGTGGATACAACACAGACTCAAAGTATCTAGACACAGGAGGCTCAAATTTGCTGGAATAATCCCGGGTTTATTGTCTGTTGTCCATCCGGGGCAAGAGAGAGAGCGAAATGCTCTGGGTCTCATCTCTTATACCAGGGGGCAGGGGTGATTAGGGGATGCAGGGAGGTCACAGCCAATGGCAAGGGGGAAGGGAAAGAAGGCTTTCAGGTAGGAACTCACATTACACAAACCAGAGGTGAGTTTTACCCTTGGGAAGTACCAAGATTTTTAGATGCACTACAACATTGATGCAGCTGTCTTGGGCTCCTGTTCCAATGCAGGGAAGAAAAAGAACCAGGCTCTCAAGCACCAGCATGTGGTGGCCCTGGCCCTGGACCTGCTCTGGCTTTGCACTACCAACAGGAGTTGCAAATTTCACTCTGAAATGGTTTTCCCTTGCAAAATGCAGCTTCTAGAGTTGCTAGCATTGCATGTAAATGCACTATTTATAAACTCTGACTGCCTTTCCCTTCTTTCCCCTGGAAACCCCACAGCCCTGCAGTTCCATTTCTGGTCACACAGTTAAGGTATTAAAGTGACAGTGACAATTTCGGGCACAGAGATATGGAATATAATAAAATTTTGGGCTTCCCAGGACACCCCAAAATGAAGTGTCCTTTTTGTAACCCTACTTCTTGCACTAGTGCTGTTATGCCACCATTATATAATGCACCAAAATTGAATGGTTGCCTCAAAAATTATCAGGTTTGAGCCTACCTCCACAAGGCCAGAACTGAAACTTTCTCCTTTTTGAAGTTTATGCATAGGCACACATGGTGTTTTATGCAAGTTTCACCACCAAATGAGTGTTTAAGGCATATGCTGCAATCGTATTTAACCCTTTCTTTACAGACATGTATTTAATCTATCTTTTGTACTGTAGTTTTGTACCTTTTAAGCGTTCACCTTCCCTGGGCAGCATGTTCCAGTGCTTGACAACATTTTCCATGAAGCAATTCTTCCTAATATCCAATCGAAATCTCCTCTGAAGCGATCTGAGGCCATTTCGTCTCCTTCTGATATTTGTTTCCTAGGAGAAGAGGCCAAAACCTGCCTGAGTACACACTCCTCAACTCAGGTAGAGACCAATAAGATCTACTCAGAACCTCCTTTTCCCAGCTCCCTCAGCTGCTCCACATCAGACTTGTGCTCCAAACCCTTCACCAGCTTTCTTGACCTTCTCTGGATATGCTGTAGCACCAAGATGTCTTTCTTCCCCTGAGAGGCCTAAAAGTGAACACTGGATTCAAGGCACCGCCTCACCTGCACTGAGTCCAGATGGATGATCCCTTCTCTAATCCTGCTGGCCACACTACCTATTCTGGGCAACATACCAGGTTGGTCAAGGAGGACTTGCCTTTCACAGATCTATTCTGGCTAGGCCTGATCGCCTGGTTGTCCTGTACATGCCACGTGATGATGTGCAATGAGATCTCTGCATAACCTTTCCCTGCCACAGAATCCTTAAAGGGCAAACATATCTATATTTGTGCCTTTTAAAAAATTTGTAATTAAAGACACGATTTCTGGAAAGAATTATTCATATAAAAAAAAATCACTAATGTGACTAAGCCTGTTAATTTGAATGCCATTACTCAAATTCAAAGCAATGTAACCTGGAGGAGAATTGGCCCCATATGACTTCTAAATAGATAGTTATCAGTTAAATTAATTGATGTTAAATTAATGTGTCAATTAAATAAGCATAAGATCTTACAACTTCAGGCTTCTCCAGCTCTGGTTGGAATGAATATAAAAACCCTTATAGAAGTTTCAACTCTGGCTAATGACTTCAATCCCTTAAAGAGTTTTCAAGAGCTGAGGGACCATTCACCTTCTGTACTTTATAATTTAAAACTTTGGAAAAAATAAGTTTAATCATACTGATTCCAAAAAAGCAGGTGGACCGTTTACTTTGATTCCCTTAAAATAATCTAATTTCACAGACTTCGTGATTCACTTAAATTAAGGCTAAGAAAATACAGCGCTATCGGAATAATATGTATGTATGATTCAAAGTAAAGGACAAAATCTGTAACAAGTAAAAAAATAAGAATCAAATGGCTGATTTTGGATTTGAAATTCAATCTTAAATTCTCTAAGAGTTTGAGGGCATTTAATTTTCCTTCCTATTTCCTGCTATGAAGATTTCTTTTCTGTTGGTTTACTAGTGATCAAGATATTATCTGACAGAAAAAAAGAGGTACTAAGAAATTCAAGATGATCTGATATCTGATCTCTTTGATTTCAAATGGGATTTTGTCCTGAAATTCTCTGTAGACCTTACAGCCAAGTTGCCAGATAGATGCTAGCTCAGGACCACACATATCAAATGGGAAACTATTAGACTGTTTTCTCAGCTAAAACAAATGGCTATTTAGCACTTTATAGAGCTTAGCTAATAGTGATAGGAACATAATCCAGACCTGGAAGCATTTTAAACAAAAATATTTATACAAAACTATTTCAATAAGACCTTCTGGTATTACTACATAGGTTTTCGCATGGTCCAGTAAGTTTCCTTGCTTCTTTCCAGTAGTTTCTGCCCTTTTCTTACATTTTAAAGAGTGTGCTTGGTATGATGTACTTCTGAGACATAACAAGTCACGTTTTACCCTTCCATCCCACTGTATATGCAGCAATAATTTAAAATGATCATATAGCTGGTCCTATAAGAATGAAAAGCATTCCTTCTTTCTTTCTTCCTTTGTTCCTTTGTTCCTTTCTTTCTCCCTTTCTCCCTTCCTTTCTTCCTTTCTTTCCTTTCTTTCCTTTATTTCCTTCCTTTCTTTTCTTTCTTTCCTTTCTTCCCATAGCAACTTCTTTAATAGGCACATCAAAAATTAGAGAGCTATAACCTATTGTCTTTTAAGACATAGTTTTCCCCTATTTCATGGGATGATGCAAGACTTGGAGCTTTCTAGTGGAAATATTACTATTCATTGTAGTAAATAAGAAAAAAATATTAACTTGTCTCTCTTATTTTGTATTCTGTCAAAGGCTCAGCATCATGCTGTTGTATTTTCACATTTTTTAAAATAAACAGAATGAGAGAAAGCTGTTCAAAATACAAGTCTTCAAAAGTCTATCTGCCAACAAAATGGCATTCTTTCATTCTTTCTCTTGAACACAAAAGACAATTTATTTTCTTGTTTTTTGTGGCTTTGTGTACATTTGTATGTTTGTATGAACAACTGATTGATATATATATCTGCTTCCATCTTACACTGGTTAGTTTCTACTGAATATTTAACTTTTGCATACAAGAACTGCATTAAGACTAATATCAGGCAAAAGTATCCTAGGTATTGATCTTTTTCAGTTATGATCCCACCATGTCAAACAACATTGCTAAAATCTCACCATAATGATCTTTACTGGAAGATGAACATTAAGAGGAATACTAACTTTGCAGGCAGCTTTCCTGTAGTGTTTTCCTTGTAGATCAAATCTTTGACCAACGAATAAACACAAGTTTTGGATTTACGGGTTTAATACCTGCTATTAGAAAAAAGAGATCTTTTTCAAAGAAAAATCTGTAGCATATTCTATTCTTTCTGGTTAAAATCATGGTTAAGGAAGAGAATACTCTCAGTTAAATGTGAGAAAGAAAAAAAGGGGGGACACATTTAAAAACATGAAATAATTTCAGTTCTTTTAGGTTAAAAATGAGGTATTGCTTGTAGTGACTATTTTACTAATCCCACTGATTTATTTCAAATTTGTCATATGGATAACATCACCAGTATGAGTACATATTTTGGAAGTTGTAGCTGATGAAAATAGTGTCCAGACCATTTGGATAAGATCACAAGTTCTTTGGTTTGTTAATACTCTTCAGTAGAGCCAACAGAAGCAGTCAACATTCACCAAGTTAAAAGCTGTATTTATATATGCCTCTTTGCTCTCTAGAGGGATAACTGTGCCGACACAAAGTTTTTGACCCCTGGTCATGGGAAGGGGAAAGAAAATAAACCAACAAACTCCTCTTCAAGATGCTCTTTCATGTAACTTCTGAGAAAAAATACACCTCTTCTACAACTATCTAGTAATATCCTGGTTTTAAGTGTGAGGGTATCACAAAGTGAAAGATCAAGGAACTATGCGAAATATTAGCTTGAACTTCATTTTCAGGAAGTGAACTTGAAATTATATGTGTTTTGACCTGTAAAATATTGGGTGATTTTTTCAGTAATGCTGATGAAAAATATTCCTGCATAATTACACTGTAGAGTCTTTGCTTAATTGATAAACTATTTCTGTTCAATTTGGAATTATGGAGGTACTTCTGAGAACAACTTGAGAAGTTACTTTCTTCCAGAAAAAAGAATAATACCCGCTTATCTTGTTAAATAGTAACTAAACTTACATAGTTTTATAAGGAAGAAAAGGTATTTTAATCTCTAAATCAACTTGGAATTAGCTCTTGAACATATGCTAGAAAGGATGACCTCAAGAACCAGCCACTGATTTGTTCTGCATGTCCTTTGTTATAGAGGGAAGCATAGGCTAGCCATGGAAAGGAAATTCCTTTAAATAAGAAATGAATTGGAGATTATTCATATTTTGCTTTTTCTTGTTCTGGTAAACAGCCGTGTGGAAACTTCCTCAGGTTATCTTCTTCATCACACTCTGTGTATGTACATTTTACCATGCTTGCTACTTATTTTAAGCCCTTAATTTTGAAAAAGTGCAAATTTATATAAATATTCCCTATTAATTTTTATTTTCTATAAATAATCACTAATGTCTAAATTCTAATATATTCCTGTAAAATTACATTTTTATCATCAACAAATATTACAAATGTGCATACTAAAATAGCTTTAAAGCTTTTTTAATCTGGAAACAGCAAAATGTAAAACAGATTTACCAAACTGTCAAATGTTACCAACAGTCTGAACAAAATTGTTAAGAGAAGATTATTTTGTGTATTCCTAGTGTAGGACAATAGAAATGAATGTAGTCTTTGCTATTGATTTTAATGGAAGTAAACCAAGGGCGCTAATAAACAGACTTACTGCCTTAGTGAAAATAGTGTCGGTTTGATATTGCCTTTGTCTATAGCTGCCACTCCCAATTTTATTTCTAAATGCTACTCTTTATCCTTTTAAAATTGCAATGAAGGGCTCAGGCTAACACAATACAATTCTTCATTAACTAAGGAATTTGTAAATTTCCTATATTTTACTGGATAAGATAGTATTAATTGTGATGGGTAGTAACTTTATAGTTGCCTATTTGCTCAGCTCTGTGTGTGTGTGCGTGAGTGTATGTGTGTGTGTCTCTTTACAGTGATCTGCACCACAAGTTGCAGTGGGGGCTGTTGCCTCAAGGATTGTATATACACACCAGTGGCAGGAACAGGGGAGACTGAGATCCAAATGCACTTGCTGGGCAGGCTGAGGGTCTGAACCAGGCTGTTTGAATACACACATATTCAAATTTGTATATTGTCACTTATGGGTCCCCATCTTGCTCAGTCAGAAAGAGGAGCTGATTGAGTCTGTTCCTGTCTATGCTTCTTTGAGTAGCCTTGAGTGCAGCTGTGTGTGATCTATGTAGCCAGCTATGTGTATGTACATACGTGGAGCATAAAGTGTGCTTTGTTTGCATGTGGCTTCTAGGAACCCAGCTTCAGCCTTCCTACTGTTTGGCCTTGGGTGAATGGAATGGCACCATCCTGACTTGTTGAAACTCTTTTTCTAATATCCAGTCTGATTAGAAATTAAATACTGAAATTTTTTAACTGAAGGATTTTGTAGGTTATTGTGTTTAAGACAAACATGAATTTATCTAGGCATATGTATGGAGAATTACATTTATAAGTATGGGTCTGTAAACTATGTTAACAGCTAGATAAATCTGTTTGGTAGAGATAAAATGTAGATCCACCAAAGAAGAACCTGTAAGTTCACAAAGTGTAATAAAATGAATCCATAAATTAAGCAGCGGAAAAGAAAATAAGCCATAAGATAAGCAGCAGAAAAAATTGTGTCATTTTGCCCTTACTCATAAACTCTGGTTTCTAGATAAATCTTGCCTTGCCAGTAATAATACATTTGAAATTCAGGTATTCAATTGCAAGTTTTCAAACTTTTTCACAATGCTGATCACTTCTCCATCAGTATTTCCCTCTTTAATCCCTTGACCCCACATGACAACTTATTTTTGACACACTACGATTGCTGTCTTTTTTGCTGTGTAAGAAGTTTGACTTGCTTGAACTTTCCAGGCAGACTGTTGGATGCTTCTTTAAATCTTTGACTCAAGTGACATTACAGGCGCTGTGTTTTAGTGCTGACTAAGAGAGTACATATTTTCCTATGTGAAGTTGTTCTTCTATGTGTCATCCATTCTGTTCATGTTTGCATCATCTGCCTTTCAAGTAATACAGTAAGACTTTATTACTTACACCCTACATTTCCAGCTAGGCTCTCTTCAGGAAGCATACCACTTTCTTTAGCTCCTTCAATAATATCACAATATAGAGATCTCAGAACATTAGATCCCTTAACCTCAAAATTTCCCTTTTCTTTCAAATGTTTCTTGCATTTCTTCAGTTTATTTTGAAAACTGTAATTGTGCCAATAGATATGGCAGCACACATTTTAATCACCTCACAAGTGTCAATACATTATTACAGAACACAGGTAGATCAGTTCCCTCCCAGCTGCCATCCTGCATGATTCTAGATTGTTATTACTGATGCTTACAGAGAACTGACCAGCACCCTTCAGTACTATGAAAAATTCAGTAATTGAAGACAGCAAAAAATACTAATATGACAACAAGTTATTCTGCCTTAAACATTGGTGAGAGAACTAGAAATCCTACAATATTTTTACTGAAGAAAGGGATTGTTGTCATAATTTGTGATTTTCACAGCTTTTCACATAAATTGTAAGTACTTTAATCATAGAATCCAAGAATGGCTTGTGTTGGAAGGGGAATAGATCACCTAGTACTACCCCTCTGCCATGGACAGAGACATGTTTAATCTTTTATATACCAGATTGCTCAAAGCTCTGTCCAAACTGACCTGGAACCTTTTAATTCTAATTCTAATTCTAATTCTAATTCTAATTCTAATTCTAATTCTAATTCTAATTCTAATTCTAATTCTAATTCTAATTCTAATTCTAATTCATTCTAATTCTAATTCTAATTCTTCTAATTCTAATTCTACTCTAGTCTAGTCTAGTCTATTCTAATATTTGACTAGAAAGGGCAAAGCAGCCTAGTAGTCACATAATTTCTTCAGCAACTTTTGCAGCAAAGTGAACCAGTTCTACAGCTATCATGAAATTTTCACTAGTACATACACATCAGTGTTTTAGAAGGAATTATTCCAATAACATTGGAAAATCTAGAAGTTCACATACCTTCAGTTACTCAGCAGGGAAGACACTAGAGCTGATTAGTTAATCATAATTACTTAATTAATAATGATTTATTTGTAATTGTTTGAACATGATTTCCAGAATAAAAAATAAAAGGTCAGAAATTGAACTAGATCATCATTATTTTTTTTGAACAGAAAGCAAGCCTTCTCACCAGTGGCTGCTCAAAGGAAACCACATCAAGTTTTTCTAGCAATTGCATATCATAAGATTCCCAGAATAACACCTTTTAGGACAGAAATCATCATATTCTGAGTGAATGCAACAATTAAAAAGATAGAAAAGCAACTAGTATGAGTTCCGTAAATGACCTTGAGTAACTTTCCAGACATGCCATCAATGGGGAATAAAGAAGTAACATTGAGGACACAGACATATCAAGATTGTGCAGGATTTTACAAGTATTTTGGAAAAAATCTGCAGAGAGGATATAATGGAGAGAGTGAAAGGGAAAATGCAATGTAACAATAAATTTTTCAGGTTTTAAAAAAAGATATGTTAGAAGGACTTAATAGAAATATTTTAAATAATTACAAAGAATACATAATTGGGGCTTTATTCTTCTTGATACAGATGATACCTATGTATTTAAAAAACCTCTAAAAACCCATAGATTTAATTATTAGATTGTCACTGGTCCTGTTATACAGCCAATACCTGTCATAACTCCCTATTACTGATTATTGTTTGTCACCACAGTGCCTTGTAGTTTTGTCTCCTTTCTAATTATTGTTTACCTTTGTGGCTACTATCTGAAGCTTCTCATTGATGACTTGTAAATTATACTAAGAAGGACAGAGAAAACTGCACAAGGGAAAATGTTTTATTATATATTTGTTGCACATTTTAGTTAAACTAACTAATAAGACTGATAGGCTTTGGGAAATAAGAATTAAATTTAGAAAAAAAAATAAAAATTATAATGTTGGGAAAGTTTTATTATGTTGGAAGGACTAAAGCAAAATCAACTAGTAAAATCTGACATATGCAGAAAGAATAAAAAAGCAGAATAACAAACAAAAAGCCAGGAATTGATAAAATCTAATAAGCAGTTAGTTGAAATAACTAGTATATTAGTAGAAAGCTTTTTAGAGGCTTTCACACAGCCAATCACAGAATAATGTCCATTAATTTCTCCAAGGGACAAAATATGGAACCAGAAATACATGTGAAGTTAAACTTGCATTAATATTTTCAAAATTAGGATTGTGAAAGAAAATGCAGATGGGGGGAGTTGTGTAAATTATTTGCCATGTTTCAGGCAATTTCATTTTGTAAGTTCATACACTGGGAGCATAATGATGTTGAAGGCCAACTGCTGTGGGATGAACTGAATGCAGCAAGATTTCTTTTCAGATCACAGTCTATAATACCCTAAACTCCAACTGATGATGGGAAAAGGAGTGGGAATGGGATATGCCTTCATCATGATAATAAATGTAAATTACCAAATAGAGAAACAAGAGCTGAACTTTTGTAAGGCTGTTTTAGAGAAACATGAGAGATGTTATTAGGGTAGGAGACACCTCAGAAAAATGGACAACAAGACAGCAATTAATAAAAGAAAGAAGGGAAAAATGGTCGAGTACTGATGCTGGTTTTCATGATAATATATTCAGTCTTAGTACTTGCATCTATCCAAGGACAACTCTGAAGAATATTATAGAAATTCCTCTGCTGGTATGGGAGCAAAGACACTAGATCAGAATCATTATAGAATCACTAAAGAATGCACTTTGTCCTGAATCCAAAGAGGTATTAAGGTACTAAGGACTACTCCTTATGCTCAGAATTTTTGTTCATGTCAGTAATACTATAAATTTGGGGAAGGATATAGTCTTCATTCCTTTAGAAAATTAGGTGTTTTTCTTTGTGTCTTTTTTTCTTAGCTGTGGTAGTCTTACTTATAGCAGTGGGATAGCAGATACCCAGCATTTCTGGCAATTTACCTACCATGTTACCTTAGGAAAATAAGAAAATAATATGACAAAAATACAAATAAATTAACAAACTAAGAAACAAAAGAATCCAACTGTACAATGGCCTGCACTCTTCACATAGGATGGCCAGAATGACCATGAATCTACTAGATTTCATAATACTTGTAACTGGGCCAACTTTCACTTGAGTTTGATATTCCAAGCTGGTATAAGGAATAGTTGTGACTGAACTGTGGTTTAGTCCAAGTAGAAACTATATCAGGAACAAAATTTTGCATTTCAGTAGCACTTCAATGAAAAGAAAGCACTTCATGAATTGAAGAAAACCATGTCAGAAAATCCAAAAGATAATCTAGGATTTCAGTACCTTTTAATGGTCCCCCATACAGTGACTTGTAAAACTGCTCTAATTTCCTTACATTCCCTCTCAGAGGGTATTGATTCCCTACTTCTTAGGACTACTGATTAGTGAATAACTTTTTACCACAATAATAATTTTGCAAAGCTGCTTCAATTAACATTATCTTTGTTTACAACACTGCAAACATAGAACATAAGTACAATTGTAAATTATTGGAAGCTTTCATCTGTTGTCATAGTTAGCTGGTTTTGAGTCAGAAACGTTTTGTCACTTCAGTCCTTTCTCTGTTTTTCTGTCTCCTATTTCTGTCTGTCCCTGCCTCTCTTCCTGGTTGTCTCTCTCTGGCTGAGACCTTCCTCCTTCCTCTCGTCTCCCCTCCCACCTCTCCCTTTCTGTTTGATTTTCCTTTCTCCCTTTTTTTTTCTCCTCTCTCTTTTCCAGTCTTATTTTTTATTTTTAAATCCAATAGTTTGATTGATCAGGTGTACTCTCTAATTTGCAATAAATGAAATCTCATTACTGGGTGAAATTTACATAATACATAATCTAAATTAAGTCTTTCAAGTTAATATATGTGATCCCAATAATTTGTGGGAATATCTTGTGACTATATAATACTCATTACATGAAGTTATGATCATTGGATTTGGCACGGTGTAATGGCAGCCTAATTGCCAGACTTGCTGCTGACAACAATGCAGTGTAAATAATCAGTAATGTTGAAGGATAGTGGATGTATAAATAGTACTTCTAAGGAACAGAAATGAGTCCATGTAATCTGATGAGATTCATCTGCAGGTCCTGAGGGAACTGGCAGACAAAGTTGTCTAAGCCACTATCCATCTGTTTTGAAAAATTGTGGCAGACAGATGAAGTTCCCATGACTGGAAGAAGGGAAATATAAGCCTCATTTCAAAAATGCTGAACACCAAGATATCTACAGACAAGTCAGTCCCACCTCTGTGCAGCAGGAAAGATCATGGAAGCAGATCCTTCTGGAAACTGTGCTGAGGCCCATGGAAAACAAAGAGGTGATTGGTGACAACAAACATAGCTTCATAAAGGGAAAATCATACCTAAAAAATTTTGTGGCAGTCTAATGCATTGGGCTGGAGCTTATTTGGCTCCACTTCAGCCCGCTCCAGGAGTGGGTCACACCCCAGCAGCAGGATGACCCGAGGTGTGACTAGAGCACTCGCTCTACGGCTTTTTGGCTGTCAGTCTGTGCTCTGAGGAGACAAGGATGAGAGGGAATTCTTTTGCATGGGATAATAGAGGATTTATTGCTCTGGGGAATCTTGGGGGCAAAAGACAGAAAATATGAGTGTGTGACAGCTGAAATAGGGAGGTGTTCAAAGGGAGGGTACAAAGCATCAGCTAATCAGAGATGTCCTGGGGAAGGTAAAAGGCAGGGTTCACAAATTCATCCTCCAGTGAGGGAGGTAGGGGGGGAAATTGGGTCACATGGACTAATCAAGCGTCAACGTTTAGGAGATTTCCTAAGTGGAATTCCAAGCATGTGGTGAGCCTAAAACAGGATTGACAGAAGACTCAGGGTAATTGACTGTGTGGGGTGGGAGGGTCTCATATGGACCAAACCATCAACTTGGGTAATAACAGAACATACCATTAACAAGAAACACACAGCAACATCTGTCTTTGATGGAGATAGAGTATTTGTTGGTGCATAGAGGCAGAGGAACTGATACCATCTACCCAGACCTGTGCAAATTGTTCAACATTAAGACACATGATATCCTTGTGTCTAAATCAGAAAAATATGGATTTGATGAATGAACCACTCAGTGGATAAAGAACAGGCTGGATGGCCACATACAAATAGTTGTATACACATATATACATATACCATTTGATTGAGAAGTGATTGAGAGTAGCCCTTTGGAGAAGGACTTGGGGGTGATGTTTGACAAAAACTTTAATATGAACAGTCATGTGCACTCATAGCCCAGAAAGCCAACCATGTGCTGGGCTGCCTCAAAAGAGGTGTGACAAGCAGGTCAAGGGAGGTGATTTTCCGCCCCCTACTCTGTTTTTGTGAGACTCCACTGGGAATACTGCATGCAGGTTCGGGGTCGCCAACACAACGAAGATGTCTACCTGTTGGAACAAGTCCAGGGGAGGACCACAGGGAGGATAAAGTACCTTTGCTATGAACAGAAGCTGATAAAGTTCATCCTAGAGAAGAGGAGACCCCATAGTCTTCCAGTATCTGAAGGGGGACCATTTGTCAGGAACTATATTTACAGGACAAGGAGGAATAGATTCAAACTGAAAGATTGTAGGTAAAGATTAGATGTGAGGAAGAAATTTTCTACTGTGAAGATGCTGAAGCACTAGAACGGATTGGCCAGAGAAGCTGTGGATGTTCCAACCCTGGCAAGTTGTCCAGTCCAGATTTGGAGGCAAGGGAACTCCGACATATCTGGTTTAATGAATGGTGTCCCTTCCCATGGCAGTGAGATTGAAACTAGTTATCTTTAGGGTTTCTCCAACCCAAGCCGTTCTATGATTCTATGATTTGATTTATTGGTCCCTGTATTGATATGAGAGGTATGTATTTATAACTATTTGTCAGCTGGACTTTGAAGTATTCATAATGACCTTTTCAGCCCATTCTGTTCCCATTTCAGCCCCTGTTCATCTCATTCTTCATGCCTCTTGTAGTTCACACACTGTTACTTCATTGCTTATGTTTCATTACAGGGTTGCTAATAGGGACTGAGTTAGAAGATGTAAAGGCAAGTAACATTCACTGGTGTCTTCTCCTCCAGAAAGCCAGTTATTTCATCATAGAAGGAAATAATCTGGATCATACCTAACTTTGATTATTTATTTTATTGGAAGTAAACCAATAAAAACTTTAAAAGTTTTACATAATTAACTTTGTCTTTTAATGCCTATTCCATGAATTATTTTGTTGAAATAATTATTCTGCAGGATGACATTTAATGTCTTTATAGTGTTCTATTCAAAACTTCACGGATATTGATATTAGGTTATGTACAAAACACAACTAAAACATTTTAAAGAAGACTAATAAGTCTAAATAGTATTTTAGTCTTTTAAGACTAAAGAATAGGGGCACAGGCTAAGGTATTTTCATAATTTCCATTTACCTTCCAACAGTTAAATTTTGGGCAGATATGATTCCCATGCATACTCAATGGTGGTAACTTTGTAAACAAACTGCTCCAGTACAACAGAAATTGCCTATTACAAAACACATATTACTAAGGTAGTTATAACTCCACATGCTACTGCTTGTAGCATGCTAAATGTAGCAGTCTAAATCATGATATATGGGTTTTATTGTATAGGAACAGATAATTTACAGGAAAATTTTCTACTAGTTTTTCTTCCAAATAATCTTTTAAAATACAAAATAAAAAGTTAGCTTATAATTCACAAAATTTACAGCAAGAATAATAAAAACACAGTATCACATCTCTGATTAATAAACTTTCTATTGTGTAATCTATTGAAACAAATTTTTCTGTGTCAGCACATAAAACCTACGCAAAATGTAATGAAATCAATATTTGCAAAGAAAGTTTCTTAACAATTTAACAGTAATTCTTCAATAAAAACTCTATTTTATGAAGCATGCTTTAAAGGTTTTGATACATGAAGTGTCGTATTAGAAATAACTGCCATAAAGAAATTATAGCCCTAACTTCTAGCAATGTCTGCCTAGACTTCCAAAACAAGATGCTAATGCATTTGGAGTAGTGGGTTAAACAAAGTTTAGAAAAAAATCACTTGGCTGAGTCAGCCAGGAGACTACGGCTAATCTCTCAAAACAGAATAAGCCTAAGGTTGTGACTGAAAAATATTTAAAATTATCTACTAATTAACTGCTTGAACCAAAGAAGTTATCTACATATGAAAGCATTTTCTCAAATAACGTACCTATCAGAGGTGAAAAAAATGCTCATGTTGATATTTTGAAATATTTATTAATGTTGTTTTAGGTAACATTTCCTCTAGAGAAATTCAAAAGTTTTCTGTCATGCATTAAAAATTAATAATATTTTTAATAGTATCAAGATCTTGGATGATGTATGCCTTGTATCAATAAAAGTCATGCATAAACACAGTTTTCTATGGTCTCTAGCAGCCTAGCATCAGTTAGCTCAGCATATCCAACTGTTTCCAATTTTGCATAAAGTGACAAGGCATGTAGGACAACTACAAAATAAGAAATAAGCAGATTTATTATTTAATATGCAATTGTTCTAACAATTGCAACCCTAAGAAATTTCCATTCACCAGTCTCTATGATATTTTGCCCATTTATGAATGAAGTCCTGCACGATAATCACGTTTGTTGGTTAAATAAAAATAAATTTGTTATAAAAAAATGTGTAAAAAAGAGGGAGATCATAAACTCTAAAGTTTTGACTGGATTAATAACATAAAAAGGTCCTAAAAGTAACATTTGTAGGTCTAATTCTACACGATTTGTTTAATGTTTGCATCTGTGACAGAACTGAGATTTGAAGTGTATCTTTTTGTTCCTTCACCACTGTACTGCCTGTTCAGAGTATCTTTTTCTTTAATTGATTTTTAACTTTTATTGATTTTTTAACTGCAGTGTACAAGAACTTTCAAGTCAGTTGTATTCCCAGGAACCCCAGTCTATACTCATTAATGAGGATGATAATGTAAGAAAATATTCTTTGTTTCATAATTGGTAGAAAAAGAAAAATCATCTTTCATGAATTAAACTTCTTCTTAGAAGAGGTGTGTTGGCTCTGAAAAGTAACAGAAACAGAATTACTCACAGGTATTGTAAAATAATTCTCATATATGTAATAAAAAGTGTGTATTTCGCATAGATTATTTTGTATGCAACAATTCATGAATTTGTTTTTATATATGATGAATGATGATCTAAAAAGTTGTTTTAATGTTCACTTCTGCTTTATTTAGATAAAGATTTCAAGTCTTGTTGCAATGTCACTGAGATAATGCAAAATTTTGAATAAATAATGAAGAGAAATATTACATAAAAACATAAAACCACAAATAGCTTGAAGTTTCCCTTCTTGAACAAACATTCTATTTGTTGAAGTAAGGAGAAACTGGGAGCTGGTCCCTCTCCTTAGCTTAGTCTCTCCATGATCTGATTTCTGTCTATGTAACTTAAATAAGAATAAGGGGAGTTTGGTTTTTTCCCTTAGAAATAAAGATAGTCCATGGAAAAGATCCTTGGAGGTTATTTATTTCTGAAATTTAGTCAAGATATTCAGACTATACAGAGATTTGATCAATTTTCATCAAGTGTGACAATGGGTTACATTGTTCCACTCTTGCCCTTGCCTTCAACAGTTATTACAAAATGAGGAAAAAAAATACAAAATGCTGTCTCTTGCTAGCCACAGAACCATAGAACCCCAGAATGGTTTGGGTTGGAGGGGATCTTAAAGATCATCTAGCTCCAAACCCTGTGCTGTGTACAGGGACACATTCCACTAGACTAAGTTGCTTGAAGCCCCATCTGACCTTGAACACTTCCAGGGATTGAGCTTCCACAACTTCTTGGGGCACTGTTCCAGCACTTCACCACCCTCATAGTGGAGAATTTCTTTCTTATGTCCAATCTAAACCTACCGTCCTTCAGTTTGAAGCCATTCCCCTTGGTCTATCACTCTATGTCCAGTAAGTGCTACATAATAGGTTATTAAGAAGCAATGCAATCTTGGGTCTTTTCCCAGTAATCATCACTTGGGCCCACCTCAGCTCTTTAGGCTGGAGTCACATGATAAGGCTTCATTCCAGATATTTTAAGCATACCCGTTTTTCTGTTTTAATCATCTCTGTTTTTCTCAGCTGACAGGTAATATCTGTCTGTTGATGAACAATTTAAAATGAGTCATAGCACAAGTAAGCCACAGAAGGATGATCAAAGTGGCAAATGGAGTTAGACCAGAGAACAGAGGGATGAGAATATGTGACAGAAACCACTCTGCAGACACCAAAGTCATCAGAGAAGGAGAGGCACCAGAGGCTGAGATTCCCCTGAAGCCCGTGGTGAGGCAGTTGTGTCCCTGCAGCCCATGGGGGTCTACAGGGATGCAGAGCTCCACCTGCAGCCTATGGAGGAGCCACATGCCAGAGCTGATGGATGCCTGAGAGAAGGCTGTGACCCCATGGGAAACCCCTGGAGAGCAGGGTCCAGGTCCCAGCCTGGAGCAGGTAGATTCACAAAGGAATCTGTGAACCCAAGGGAGGCCCCATGCTGGAACAGCCTGTCCTTGAAGGACTTGTACCCTGTAAAAGAGTGATCCAGGCTGCAGCAGTTTTGGGAGGACTGCTGCCCATGGGATGGACTCACACTGCAGCAGTTTGCAGAGTGGACTCACATTGGAGAAGTTCACGGAGAACTGGCTCCCATGGGAGGGACCCCACAGTGCAGCAGGGGTCCCTCCCCTCCCTGAGCAGTGGGAGAAGCCCTGGGTGATGAACTGACCATGACCCCCATTCCCTGCCTCCCTGCACTGCTGGGGTAGGAGGCAGAGCTGGAAGGTGGGAGAGGTGGCAGGGAGCTGTTTTTAAGGGGTTATTTTACTTTATCACTATCCTGCCCTGATTTTGTCAGTAATAAATTCATTTCATATCTCTAAGTTGAGCCTGTTTTGCCCATTATGACATTTGATGAATGATCTCTCCTGGTCCTTATCTCAACCCATGAACCTTTTGTTAAATTTTCTCTCCTCTGTCCAGCTGTACAGGAAAGTGAGAGAACGGCTTAGGTGGGTGTCTGGCATCCAGCCGGCATCAGCTCACTACACATGACTTGTTCTTCTTTTGTGTGATCCTGAAGGGAACAGTGGTGCCACTATGCAATCTCTCCATTTCACATGATTTTCTAGACATCAAATTAATATCAAGAAGGAAAAAGGAGGTTTTTTAGACCTCAGATTTATAGAGATCTTCCTTGCTGTAAAATCCTGTTAGGCTGAGAAGTCACAAGGTAAGTTACCATTCTCTAGCCTTCTAACTCCATGAAAACATCATTTGGATACACAATAACAAAATATTTATTATTCATCAAACCTATTCCCCTCAGTATAAAATAAGAAAGACAGAGACTAAGAAGGAGAACCGTTAATATAATAATTAGTAGGTCAAATTTGACTGAATCTCTCTTGGACTCATTTGCTTACTTTAGTGTGGAGTTAGAGATGTTAGAAGGACAAAAAACCCCCAACAACTCCTCTGCAAATATAAAAAAAAAAAAGGAAACCTCCTTGTTTTAGATCTTGCTAAGAAACATGTGTTCTATTCCATGGAAGTAAATACAATAATATGACTGGGAAGGAAAAGTTAAAATGTCCTTGAAACAATACAGAGAAGTTCTAAACAAATTAAATAAATTGAAGCTTTATATTTTCTTTCTTACTTTGAAACCAAACTTGATGATGAGTCCACAAAATATGCCTTTGCTATAGGATCAGATTGCTTTCTGGATTGTTAAATTTACTCTGAATATGGTTTTTGTGTTTTATGCTTTATAAAATTGCTAAAAATTTCATTGTTTTTCCTCATTTCTTCATGACTGTAACTTCTGGTTACAGCTTCTAATGAAATGGTGAAGAATCTGCAAATGATAATTGTCAAATTTCAGCATTAATATGTTTCTGTTCAGGAAGCAGGCTTTTTTTTAAGCATTAGATACTGTCTCTCTCTTCATGTAAAGTAAGAAAACCAATTTTCAGAATGGAAGGGCTCATTTTTCCATATGTCTCGCTTGAGAGATTTCATAAACACTGATGTCCATACAGCCAGCTGCCATTTTCACATCCCTGACAAATTATTCTTGATCAAGGGCAACATACAACCACTCATCTCTCACACTCCATCATTCTCTTGGAGAAATAAGGCAAAGAGAACTGACTATACAAAAATCAGATTTCTGATCTCTGTTTCATTACTCATTGAGATTTATATATTTAAAGTTGCAAATTAAGTACATGTTAATGCTTGACTTTCATTATAAGCCTTTTCAATTGCTCTAATCTGAAAGAGGTCATAAAATAGAATCAGCCTTAATCTTCTTTTTATCAAAGTTTGACATGACCATTGCATCCTAAATTCCATCCATTCCCATTCCCAGCTGCACACTGTTGATCCATTAATCAAATTTATTGTTGCCTATGCTCACACATTAGTTCTGTCAAAAGCTGTTGGGGGGAAAATCACTGCTGTTTAAAGCATTATTCAGCAATTTTAAAATAATGTTTCTTTCAGCTGCAAAAAAGTCATAACATGCTCTTTCTTCCTGTGGCTGTTTTTTTCTGGAAACCTTTTGATCTGTCATTTGTAGTTAGAAGGAAAAAGAGGTGTTTACATTTCAGTTGTTACTGATAGACCTTTCTTTCCAGATTAATAAAATGCCTGGCCTTTTTAAGGATCTGAGTTTGGGGAATATGCATAAGTTATCTCATATAATCAACTTTCATAGCAGATCCTGGCCCAATGAAATTTACAAGTAAGCTGGTGCGAGGGACTGAAACGTTAAAGACTCAAAACCATCAGACAGGGTGCTTTGCTGAGGCCAGGTTTGCACCCCCCAACCAAGGGGAAGAGGAGAATTTTTTTTTCAGGGAAGTTGTGGGGGGGATGGGGGGAGGGAATGTGGACAAAACCTCTGATCAACATAACAATAGCCCAGGTGCAGAGGGGGTGCACACCCACTATCAGAGGAAAACCATAGCAAACCAACCATTATTTATTAAGAATATGTCTTCGAGCTAGATGAAAAGCTGGTAAGAAGAGGATTTTGTGAGATGGGATAATACTTTTTATCCTGACCAAGTCCTTTCTTAAAGAACTGGCCCAGGTGTAAGGCTCTAGCCCCTGTCCCTTCCCCAGCCCTGTGGGAGGTGTCACACTTGGCCCAAAGATGTTTATCCCTCTGGTAAGGCATAACTGGCTCAACTACACTAGCATGAGAAACAGCTGTCATGTATTAGGTGTCATAAATTATCAAATACTCCCACAGTGCCCCTTTTTAAATTTTTTTTTAAAATTACGCTACTTTATGACTTCACCGTATTTCTTAGGAAATTTAAACAAAAGGTACATCCATTACCAGTCCTTAAACAGTTAATGTAGAAAGTTTTAAGTCATGACAATTCTAAATAAATCTGTGTGTAAAACCTTGATTAGCAGTGTGGTGTAAGTTCACTGACACTTTCTGCTTAAGACTTGCACAATCCTTCATGCTCTCTCTTGTAGCTCCAGATCCTTGAGCTGTGGCGTGTGACATGACTGCTCCTGGGGTGTGTAAGGAACACAGCCTCACTGTGCCAGCAAAGTATCATCTTGCTAAGGAAACACAAATTATAGTTATAAAGGTACCACTGGAAGACAAGAAGCATTTTGAGCCATATCACTTCCCAAATCAGGGAAGTTCAGTGGAAAATCATCCCAAATACATTATTCTTTGGTAAATAAGTAGTCTGGTCTAGCAGAAGGTGTCTCTGCCAGGGTCACAATAGTGGAAACTTGACAATCCTTGAGGTTCCTTCCAACCCAAACCATTCTTAATTTCTGTGAAAATGGTGAGGGAAGACACTTCTAGTTAAAAAAGTCAACTCTCTGCTGTAAGCCACATCAGTTTTATTGCACTGCACCTTTTTTTCTAAATAAAAGATTATTTTGAAAAAGCATGCTCTTTTTCTTCAGTAGAGTATATATAAGTTGCTCTTTTGCATAATTTTGTGTGGTTTGTAAACATTTGCTTTTATTTGGTTTAGAGCAATTTTAGGGACTACCATTGTTGGAAAATTTTATGCAGAGTTAGTGTACACATTTGTATTCAGAAAGAATAAGAAAAGAAAGAAGAAGAAGAAGAAGAAAAGAAATAAAAGTATTTTTCCAGCTGTTTAAATAGCTTTGCCAAGAATTAGTGTATTTTCCTGCGCTACATATTCTCTATGGAAAGTAACCAAAAACATCATGAAGCATCTAGGTATAAAATATAAAAGGATTTAATAACATGCTTCACTTGCTCAGAGAAAATTGCAAAGCCTGTACATCTTTGGAACTCAGTCTTTCCAGCATGATGGAGTCAATAACTGATGCAAAATATGTTACCCTAGTATATTTTACTGGGCTATAGTATTTTCTAGTTTTTCTCCAGAGACTGCTATTAGTTACAAAAAAAAAAATAAAAATAATTTGAACAATCTTTTGTGTCAAATACCAAAACTTGGAGATCTAAAAGTGAATTTATTTCTCTTCAACAAAAACTTCTATCATAAAATTAATAGACAATATTTTTTAAAAAAATATTTGGAGTATTTTTTTCCTTTTTCTTTTCCCTTTTTCCCCTTTTCAGGATACCCCAGCTGGAAAAAAAGGCAGTACAAGATTCCTTGTGCTATAGTTAAATGGAATTTATAGGATCACAGAATCGTAGAATGATTATGAGTGGATGGGACTTTCCGAAATCACCTAGTCCAACTCTTCTGCTAAAGCAGGTTCACTTCAAATACATTGCACAGAATATCTTCAGAGAAGGAACCTCCGTAGCTTCTCTGGGCAGCCTGTTCCAGTGTTCTTTCACATTCAAAGAACTTTCCCCATGTTTCAGCTTGTGTGTGTTTCCCCTTTTCTTCTTGATAGACACCTCTGAAAAGAATCTGGCACCATCTTCTCGACACCCACCCTTAAGTTATTTGTATGTGTTGATAAAAAATTATGTTTCCTCTTCATTAGGCTAAACAAGTTCAGCTTTCTCAGCCTTTCCTCTAGGCTATAATGATAATCAGAGTCCTACACAGACCCTCTCTGTTTGTTCCCTGTCTTTCTTGAACTGAGGAGCCCAGAAGTGGACAGAATGCTCTGGATACCACCTCACCCATGGAGCAGAGGGGCAGGATCACCTCTCTCTGCCTGATGCTTTTCCTAATACATCCCTAATGCATCCTTGGCTTTCTTGGCCACAAGGGCACACATGGACAGCTTGTTGTCCACCAGGACCCCAGGTCCTTCTTGACAAAGCTGCTTTCCAGCAGATCAGCCCCCAGTTTATGCTGCAGCCTGGGATTATTCCTCCCTTGGTACTGACCTTGCATTTGGACTACATTGGGCTCAACTCTCCAGCCTAAAATCTCACTGAATGCTTTGTGGTGTACCAGACACTTTGTCAAGTTTTGTACCATCAGCAAACTTGGTGAAGGCGTACTCTGTCTCTGCATCCAGGTCTCACTGATGAACAAGCTAAACAAGACTGGACCCAGTAGTGACCCCTGGTGGAACATCACTAGTGACAGGCCTCCAACTATACTCTGAACCACCTTCCAGGGTCTGCCATTCAAACTGTTCTCTCCCTTCACTATCACTCAGTTAATCTGCCTTTCCTGAGCTTTCATTTGAGGATTTTAGGGGAGAAGGCCTCAAAGCCCCGATGAAGTCAAGGTAGATGATGTCCACTTCTTTCCCCTCATCTATGCAGCCAGTCATGTTATCACAGAAAGCCCATGGCAACTATTGAAAATTCTTGTCTTTTTAGTCATGTGCTGAGTCTTGAAGGTGTCATTTCTGAGAGATGTTTTGTTTGTTCTTATTATGGAGACACCTGTCAACTAGGAATTCAACTGACAGAAAGAATATTATTAAAGAAGTGTCATAACTGAAGTGCCTGCTATATCTTTTCTTATCTTCTTATCTTTCACTTAGTGCCTTTCCTAGATGTGACAGTTTTTCTATTTACTGGGAAACAAAGCATTTTAGCTGCATTAAACAGAGGTCCAGCCACAATGCCTGTCTGAGAGAAAATTTTAGAAGAAAATAAAAAATAACTCTTCATTTATTAAGAGAAAGTTTTACCAAAGGTTTGGATTCTGCCCTTCAATAACAGTGAATTTAAGAGAATACTTCTAAATATTTAACTATGTTTACTTTCAGTTATAGATACTTTTTGCTACACTTCAGCAGTAAGCATTAATCTCAAAGATTATGTCTTTCTGTAAGTGGAGCACTGGCTGCAAGATAGTGGGTCTGAGTCCTGCATGTGGTTCCAGACTCTGTATCTGATTCTCCATGGTCAATTATCTGTAGCCTCTGCTAAAGCAAAAAAAATTCTCAAACCAAAAAAACCAAAAGCACAGCCATTCTCAGCCCAGCCTGTACTTGTGCTTGGGATTGCCCCAACCCAGGTGCAGGACTTCGCACTTGACATTCTTGAATTTTATGAAGTTCATATGAGCCCAGCTTCCAAGCCTGTCAAGGTCCCTCTGGATGGCATTCCCTCCCTCCAGCGTGACTGCATCCCTCAGCTTGCTGTCACCCATGAACTTGCTGAGGGTGCACTCGATCCCACTGTCTGTGTCACTAATAAAGATGTGGAACACTGACAGTCCCAATATGACTCCTGGGAACACCACTCGTCACTGGTCTCCACTCGGACATTAAGCCATTGACAAAAGCTCTTTGAGTGTGACCATCTAGACAATTTTTTATCCACTGAGTGTTCCATCCATCAAATCCATGTAATTATTTTTTCAAATAATTTCTCAAGAGGATGTGAAAAACAGTTGGTGCAATGTATGCAATTACTTACTAAATATTAAAATATTGCCTAGTTGTAGCAATAAACCACTTTAAATATCACTTCTAACTTGTGTATAAAATCCCAAGAGACTGGTTTAGTCCATGGAAGCTCTTAAGGCAAAAAATACATTGCTTATGGGAAATAAATGTTTTGAATAATATCCACAGTTGAAAATATGTCTTCATAAGCGTTACCAAACATACTTTTAATACAGATTTTAAACGTTTACTTACAGAAAATAACCTGCTACATCTTTTCAATTCTACTTTACCAAAATTGTAATGATAAATTCCTGTAAAACCTGCTGCTTAAACTTTGACAAAAATAAGGCTAGTAATTAATATACTTCCTCTAATGTTCTGTTTATTAAAAGAAAAAGATTAAAGGATGTGATGGAAAATATATTATCAAATGTCATTGTGAAAAAAATATTTTGAGAGTAAACAGCAGAAAAATATAAAAAAAAATTGTGGACAATAAGGGGAATTCATTACCCTGCAGATTGCCCAAAAATACTGCAACAGATTCTCTGATACTTACTAATGTACTGGTGGGTTTTTTTCCCAAAAATGGATATACAAACTGAAGGGGTGTAGTGGTTTTGGTTTGCCAATTTGAGATTTCTGGCCAACACGCCAAATAATGTAGTAGGTTCCCCGCTGGTTAAAATCGCCAGTGCACCTACTAGAATTATTTACTCATTTCCTGCAGTGTGAGATATTAATTAGGAGAAGGACAAAGCATGTTCAAAACTTAAAGAGTATAAAGAAAAGTTTATTAACAGAACTAAAAGAATAATTAGAATCAGAATAAAAACTTCAGAACACTTCTCCTCCCCTCCCCACAACCTCTTTCGTTTCCCACTGACAATGTAGAGACAAAACCTGGGATTTTTTTAATCAGTTACCAGCTCTACAATAGTCTTTCATCAGTTCTAGTAGAGAGAGGAGTTTCTTTTGCCATGCCATTAAGACTTTTTCAAAAGAAAGAGTTCTCTCATGTCTTTTTAATTTCCACGAATAGCAGCCATGCAGAAAATCCACATTTGTGAAGTTCCTCCAATTTTCACAGCCTTTCCACAGCTGTGTTCATGGGCCACGCCATCTTATGGGGTACCTTTTTAAAGTTGAGCTGTTCAAAAGCAAAGACTCTCTTCATCTATCTCTGAGATGATCTGTAGGAGACGCTTTCTGGGGATGGTCTGAGACACGGCAAAGACCTCTATAATCGAGTTAGGTGTTAGAAGTTTATTTCAGGGTGTGGGGGAGAGAGAGAGAGAGAGAGAGAGGGAGCCTGCTATGAGCCAGCAGATAGAGCTCAAAGCGGGCTCAGAGGTAACAATACAAAAGGGGGTAAAATATGAATACATGAGCTCAAGACTTAAGAAAGAGAGTGACAGAACAGAAGTGAGAGAGCTGGGGAAAAAGAGCAGTAAGAGTGTAGAAAGAGTGAGGCAAGAGGGCTAAGAGAGCTAAGAGAAAACAAGAGAGCCAAGAGGGCTAAAAGAGAGAGCTAAAAGAACCAAGAGAGAGAATTCTCTTTTACAATTACTTATATAACTTATACATTTGAATATTCTATTCCTTCACTAACCAATCTTTCTAAGTATACTAATACAGTAACATTTGTGTGCAACCTATAGAAATCTCAGTTTTTGCATATTTTTAGTTATCTCAGGGTCTTTCAGACCTTTCCTTATAAGGCTGGGGAGAGGGGTCTCAGCTTGGTTTTATTACAGGAAAGAATGTGTTCTGGCATACCAGCCCGGTTTCTTTGAATTATTCAAACCGTGCTATCATTTGTATTTTTTCCTTAGCCTTTCTGGCTATGGAAGAGTCATATTTATAATTTCTTTCTAATTCTACCTTCCCAACAATGATCTTCATCCCTGGGAACAGAGGTCTTCTTCTTTCCCTAGGGACAAAGGGTATTCATCACTCTCATCTCTCTCTGTTCAAACTTCTCATGGGATCACAGCTACTTCAACATCTGCTTTGCTTCATTATCGATGCCTCTGCTCACATCTACAGTTTGAACACTCCATCCCCCCATACTTTCTCATGAATTAAAGGGGATATTCTAGTGTATCACAGTCCATCTCTATGGCCTTACCAGAAAAATCCTGTCCCAATACTAGGTCATTGCCTCATTCTCCTTCCATCTGGGATTTGACTCCTCCTTTACTGACCTTGATGTCTTCATGTGACATCATCATGTGAGGTCATCTCCTCTGACTGACCTCTGAGCTTCACGTGTAGCCTGTGTCCTGCCCTTCCCCTTTCCTTGTCCCAGCCACCACCTGTCCTGCCTCCCTGTGTTCCTGTCTGACACTCTGCCTGCTTCATCCCTGCACTCCTGCCTGAGCCACCTGCCTCTAACCTTGCTTCATGAAGTCAGCCCACCATTGCAACCCCTGCTTAACCCTGTACAAGGTTCTGCACCTCCTGCCCAAGTGCCCACTCATTCACCTCACGTCTGGCTGTCTGTGGCCATGGGAGCTGTGCCTGTGGAGCCGCTCCTCTCTGGGAGCTGTGCTGGCTCCTGCCCGGCAGCAAGCACACAGCCCATGCCACATGGGCATTGATGGCGCTTCTGACCCTCTGGTGCTGTCTCCCCTCTCTCTCCCCCCAGCCCTCTTCATTTTCCTTCCTCCTTTTCTGTCTTTTGTATTCCTCTTTAGTAGGGCAACGCCTTTTTTTTTACCAATAAATGGTTTTCAGATATAATATTGTCTACTTTGACTTAATTTTCTCCTGGAGCATCCCTTCTAAAAGAACTCCCTGCAGTTCTCCATAGTGGGGTGTGACTGCTAACTAAGGGCTTGATCCATTACCCAGATAAATCAAATGAAATTCTAAATAATTCTAATTTCACAGGCTTAGGTGAAAACTCATTATATTCTTGGAAATATTTAACTACAAAATGTTGCCAGTCTGTGAATGATGTGAAAGGAAACAGGCATTCATACATTGCCATGGACTAGAATGAAGAACCCTTATATATATATGTTTGGAAAACTAACCTTCTGACTGATCACTAGTATATTTGGAGCTCCACTTTGCTATTATTACTGCATTTATATATCTTACATTCTCTAAATTTAAATATGTTTCTGACTTCAATCTTTATGGGGGTTTTAGCTTCTTTTTAGCCTCTAAGATCTAATCAGCATTCAATCAAATCTTACTCTGGCTGTTGATAGTGTACAACTACAATTCTAAAGGCACTTCTCAAAGATAACTCTTCTGTGAAGGAACTTAGCATAATTACACATTCCAAGTGTTGAAATAAAAATATATTTAGCAATGTAGCTATAGCTATCCTTAGAGAGAGAAAGAAAAATTCTTCTACAATGGAGTGAAAAAGATTTCTGAGTCTTCCCTTGAAGACACTCCAAAGAACTCCATAGGCATACATCATGAATCTTCCCTGGTGTCATAACAAAATCTTCAAGGATAATTATTGTGTAGGAAATCACAGTCTCCACAACAACTGTGCTGGTTTTCGAAGCATAAAGGGTAATATACTGAGTAAGAAGTAAGAATAAGACTATCAAAAGTGTAATGATGTTTTCTTCATTCCTTTCTTTCCTGTAACCAGACCCAGCACAAGGAGAAAATAAGGTGTGTGTTTGCAAAAGGACTGCAATATAATTTGACTACATATTCTACAACAATCTAAAGGTTATTTATTTTCTATTATTTAGAAATAATTTGTGTTGTGCATTTAAGGTATTGTGAAAGCAATTAATTATGAGGGTAGATGGAGAAAGTTGAATACAGAGAACAATTAGTGTAATATAAGAAATTCAAAAAATTCAGAGTTCAGAGTTAGAGCTTGATTATTTGTAGGTCTGCCTGTGCAAATGCAATTTTAAAAAATCCCCATTTTTAACCTTTTTTCTCTTTCTCTGAAAAATGTGTCAAGGACCTCTACTTAGACAATGTCATGTTAAAGTTTTAATACTTTTAATATTTTATGCATAAGAATAATTAAGTAGAACATGGTTAAATTTATGCTGTCTTACTACACATATAAATGTTGATTATTCAGGAAAGAAAATAAGCAAACCCAATTCGTTTTATGGCTTAGAATGTAAGCTGATAGAGGAGAGATTTACAGTCAAATTTGGGCTCAAAAAACACTGAGGTGTTTTATACTAAATATGCTAGCACAGAAGTGAATGTTACTTCTCCCAAATCTAAGATATACCTGTTGGAAAAGTCATGCTCATACATGTTACTTTTCAGCTTCCAATTAGCATTTAATTATATGATATAAAATGAAGCTCTTACAGATAGAAGAAGACAGACTTTTTGATCCAGCATTCCCTTTAGCTATGAGGCTGGGTATAATCAGAACACACCCTAGCAGAAGTTAAGTGAGAGGAAAATGAAATCTTAGATTATTAATCATACATATTTCCTCTAAATTTGAACTATTAAATCACAAAGACTGAAATTCTTAAGGTTTTGACTCTTTATAGAGCAAAATATTAGCAGCAATTTCTAGACTCCATGAGAAAATTAAAGCCAGGGAACTGACTTGAAATAGTTGATACCTTGATACCCAGAACAAATACTTTATTAGGAATATCCTGCAGAACACAATGTCTTTTTGTTGCTCACTAGACAATAACTTAATAACTATTCTACTAAGCACATGGGTTTACAGAAATTCCTGGTTTTAAGTACCAGATTTTGTGTACATAATGTAATATAAAACGACCGACTTAAAAGCTCTGAAATTTATCTTAAAAGTTGTTTAGAATTTTGCTGGATTCCTTGACTTTGGTGTTGGATTGTTTTTCCTATGCTCATATGGGTCTAACTCAGGAATGCAAGTCCTGCAAACACTCTTAATACTAATATTTTAATCAATTGAAACAAAAATGCAAGCCTACTTAAGCCCTTGTTGCTTTACAATGTTATATTTCCAAACAATGATGCACAGAAACAGGTTTAAAGCTGTCTACCTCTAACACTGGAGCAAATGTAGCTCTAGAACAATCTCAGCCCAATGACTGAATAAACTAAAATGAAACTAATTACTAATCTTTAAAAAAATAATAGGATTCTAAAAAACATGAACCCTTTGAAACTCTTTTTTTGAATATTCCATTCCTTTTCCCAAGTAAAATTTTCTGAAAATTTTCTGCCAATTTTCTCTTAGCTTATGGATTTTTTTAAATTTTTTGTTATTTCATGGAATATTGGAGAATTTAATCTGAATATTAATTTTATTAATAATTGCTATTTTTTTACCTGCAAAGAGTTTGTTTTCACATGAATCTGTTAAAATTCTTTGACTCAAAAATGTGAAGTTTTTCTATTTCATTATTCAATGGTCTGACCTGAAAAATTCTGCAAAAAATGGGCTTAAAACTGCAGGCTACAAGAAATCTTCATCAAACTGCACTTCTTTTTGATTAAAAAGCCAAAAAATTCTCAAATTATGATTCTTGTCTCAAAAGAATTGTGTTTTTCTTTTTCTGGAGTGCTTAAGAAAGACTAGTTTTCAGGATTATCTTGGAACCTTTGCTTTTTATTTCATACCTCTGGGACTGGAGAATGCAGTACATGAGAGAAAGAAGTCTTCCAAACAACAGCTAGCTGTAGAACTGAATGATATCTGAAAGAAATCCATCCCTGAAAGATATTGATTAATTTCAGTAACAAACACATTGACTAAAGTACTTTTTGAAGCACAGAGGCTCAAATAAAATTGGAAAAAAAAAATGGGGAAGAATTTTTTCAGATTTTCTTCCCCACAGAAATGTCCCCATCAGAAACAGACATATATTTTTTCACTTATCTCCCTGTCCTGTTCTTGACCAGAAGAGAATTCACTTTTGCAATAGTTGTGAGGAACCACATGAGCATGTCTAGGTTTTTATTCTATACCAATTCATGTCATTGCTGGGGGGTGGAAGCAAGAGACTGTCTCTTCTGGGAAGAAGGGCATGGCTTTGGGTGAAAAAAAGCATGGCAGGGTAGGGAATCCATCGTCCACTATTGGTTGTGGTCCACGGGGAGTATTTTGGCATGTGAATCACCTTCTTTTTGAATATTTTAGTACTAATATTGTTGCTGTTATTTTTCATTTTCTTATCTTCATTGCTGTTACCAGTAAATTGTTCTTATCTCAACCCATAGTCTCTGCCATTTGTCTCCCACAGGAGCAGGGGAGAGAAGCAGTATGTGATTTTCTTTGTAGTGGAATATTAAATTGGAGAATACCATTCCTAAAAGACTTTGACAGTTCTGAGAAAGACTCGGATAAGCAGTTAATTGTGTATAGTTGGAATCAGAAGGATGTTAGGCATTTTCTTTATTCTTCGTGTTTCTGAAAAGTGTATGATTTCTTCATGGTACTCTGTAGAGAACACTGCAGAGTTTGATGTGAATATTGTATATCTGTCACCTTCCCACACTAGAGAATCATCCTTTTTCTGAGAACATCTGAAAACAAGGACTTTCAATGTTATAACTTGTTTTGTGGTGCATTTCACAGAACACCTCTTTTATCCTCTGCTCTGTTATCCTTCATATCCTCGGTACCCATACAAATAATTTTTAATTTATTCTGATCCAATTTTCCTTTACACGTACTTTGTAAAGTCATAATTTTCTATTAAAACCTGCTTTTGCTAATACCTTTGAAAGTGATTCCTTAAGTGGCCAAACCATTCATTCACAATGCAGCCTCAAAGCTGTTCCACAGTAATAAAATTATTCCAGCCACATTAAAAAAAAAAAAAAAAAAGACACAAGAATATAATGAACTGGTAATGGTAATGATATAAAAGTACTAAATGTATTTCTATTAAAAAAATGCAATTACATTGCAGTCAATTTTCATAGTGTTTTGAATACTCTACAAAAGAAACCTCCAGTGTCTCAATGTTGGTAATGAGAAGCTGGGTTTTTGCCTGAGTTACTTTTTGTCATAGAACTATGTCAATTTTTCCAGTACTCCAAGGACATCAACTGTTGGTGTGAGTTCAGAGGAGGACCATCAAGTTGATCAGAGGGATAAAGCACCTGTCTTATGAGGCAATGGTAAGAGAATAAAGATTGTTCACAATGGAGAAGAGAAGACTTTGAGGTGATCTAATTGTGGCCTTCTAGTACCTGAAAGAAGCCTACAAGAAAAATGGGGAGAGACTTTTTACAGTGTCGCAGCCCAGGTGCACATTAGACAACCAGGGGCTACCTCAGGATATCAGGGCGAGGGTCCCTTGGGCAGCAAGATAAAATGAGAACTGGGCATGATCTAGTGACCCAAAACAAAAGCACTTTAATAATAACTGCAACAACAACTGAGAATGTGAACAACGTATGGGATGCACTAGAAAGGCAAGGGCCAGGGAGTTACAGTAACTTATATAAACTAAGGTAGGGGTGGAGTCTGAGGGAAGGGTACCAACCAGGAGTGAAAATTAGGAATATGCAAATTACTGTGACAAATGTAAACCAATAACAACAGGGAAAACAAAGAACTTTCTAGTAACATTAACAAAATAACTCCTCATGGGAAATGTGGATGGATAATATTGTACCCTCCATGACTATTGGGATTTTTCCCATGGCCTTAAATCAAAATCTCTGTTTTTCTGCTCAACCCCAACATTACAGGAACATATAGTGACAGGACAAAGTATAATGGCTTTAAACTAAAAGAAAGTTATATAGTATATAGTGTGATGGGTGGTGAGGCACAGGAACAGGTTGGTCAGAGAAGTTGTTAAATGCCCCATTTCTGGAAGTGTTCAAGGCCAGGCTAGATGGAACTCTGAGCACCTTGGTTTCAGTGAAAGATGTCTATGCCCACAGCAGGGGATTGGAACATGATATTTAATGTCCCTGACAACCCAAAACCATTCTATGATTCAGTGAAATAAGGTTTATAAAATAGTAGTAGTTTATAAAAAAAAGCATATAAAAGGTATAATAATGTTTATATAAAAATGTATATAAATATATATATAAATATCAAATGTATGAATATAAAAATATATAAAAAGTATATAATCAGGTTTATAAAAATAGTAGTAGTTTATAAAATTTTAGTATTCCTGGACATAAACTGATTTGGTCAGTTCACCCTCTTCACCAAAATTTTGAGGAGTTCAAAAAGGTGGTTTAATGGAAAATGAAGGACAAATAATGTAGTTTATGTATGTCTTCAAAGTAATTTATTAGTGGCATGAGTTATTAGAATTAGAATCAAATAAAATAAAATGCCAGTCTTCTGAAAAACAATTATTTATCCAGTCATTAGTTGACAGTTACTTTTACAGGTTGTTAAGCTTTACTATCTAATGAAATAATTATAGAATTTTTTTTTTAATAACACATTTCAAGGCACAAAAATATAATAGGTCTTGTATCACAACAGCTGTAGTGTGTTAAGCTTTATTATCTAATGAAATAATTATAGAATGTTTTTAATAACACATTTTAAGACACACTACACAAAAGCTGTAGTGTGTTAGCCTGGCAAAGAGAAAACAGAGAGAAATTCTTTTCAATGCACAGAGATAGCCTAAGGGTTGGTGTCAAGAAGATGGTGCCAGATTTTTTTCAGAGGTGACTAACAAGAGGATAAGGGGAAACAGACACAAGCTGAAACATGGGGAGTTTGATCTCTATATCAAGAAAAACTTCCTGACTTTGAATGTGGAAGAGCACTGGAACAGGCTGCCCAGAGAGGCTGTGGAGGTTCCTTCTCTGAGGATATCCAAACTCCATCTGGTTGTGATCCTGTGCCACCTGATTTAGGTGAACCTGCTTTAGGAAGAAGGTTAAACTGGGTGATCTCCAAAGGTCCCCTCAAACCTCAACAATTCTGTGATTCTCTGTTTATCACTGTGGCTAAAGGGATTATCTTACTTATGGAGAAATACATTTCAGGTTTAAATACAGAAAGTTAAAATACATTTTCATTAAGAAGTCATGATCCTCTTGCATTTTATGAATTATATGTGGAAAAATGACATCTGAGACAGATGTTTATATGTTTATATGTGTTCTTTCTATGTATATGAACATGTTCTAAATTAAATGGACTGCATTATTTTCCTTGATTTAGTGTTTTTGATATCCCGTTATAAATACGGGAGCTGAACCAGCTGAGATGGATAGTGGCTTAGCTCAGGTGACTTGTACAGAAGGCATAAACCTGAGACCTGGGAGGCAGGATACTGAAAGGATGGAAATAAGGATGCTACTGGGATCATTCCATAATAGCCATGTTTCTGTTTCTGGCTCTCAGTTGGTTCAGGACCTGTCGCATATAAGGTCGTGTTGCTGGACCATGTTCGTGATTGGACCCCTGCCCTCAGGTACCCCTATATATTAAGTTTGCCATGCCCCTTGGCCTTTGGAGCTTGTCCCCAGAAAATGTGTTTTCTGCAGTTTGTTATTTTACCATCATTAAAGTATTTCAGGCAACTCCATCATTCCTATCACTCTATTTTGCCATGACTGACCAGCCAGACTGGTCTTGGAGTCACAGCAAGCTGACTGTGATATATAAATAGAAATATAACTGCTTCTCCTTAAAACAACTTGTGTACAAATATTACAACTTAAAAGCTGAAAATGTCACGAATAGGAGATGAAATTCACAGATTTGTCGCCATCTAAAGTTTGCGTTAGGAAGAACTTTTATCACTGAAAATGTTAGTGTATTGAGGTATGATAATAACACTTGGATAAAATTTTTTCTTGAAATTTTGTTAGAAATGGATATTGTTAATCCTGACCACTTTTTTTGCTTAAATGATTTTTCAAAAGTCTTCACAGAATCAGAGAATAGTTAAGGTTGGAAAGGACCATAAGGGGGTTCAAATGATCCAATCTCCCCATTCACCTACACAGTCATCCCAGAACATATTGCACAGGTTTGCATACAGATGGTTCTCGAATATCTCCAAAGAAGGAGACCCCACAAGCTCTCTGTGCACTCTGTTCCAGTACTTAGTCACTTACACAACAAAGAAGTTCTTTTCCACATTTGGGTGGAACTTCTTGTGCATCAGTTTCTGCCCATTGCCTCTTGTCCTATTGCTCAGCCCCACTGCGTGGAGTCTGGCTCCATCCTCTTTACACCCTCTCTTCAGATGCTGATAGACATTGATGAAACCCCCACTCTATTTTCTCTTTTGAGGCTGAACAGGCCCAGCTCCCTCAGCCTTTCCTCATAAGAGAGGTGTTCCAGCCCCTTAATCATCTTTGTTGCCTTCCACTGGACACCCTCCAGGAGCTCCAGCTTGTGCTGAAAAGCCCAGAACTGAACACAGCACTCCAGATGTGGGCTGAGTAGATGGGCAAGATCACCTCCCCTGACATGCTGACAGAGGTCTTACAAATAAACCCCAGGATACCATTGCCCTATTTGACATGCTTGGACACTTCAGATTTGCATGTGATTAGCATGCAAATTAGGTTTTTTTTCAAAAAACCCCATGTCCTTACCATAGCAGAACACATCACTAATGGGTTTAATAACAATATGTACATATTCCTCAAGACTTACTTCTCTTAGTCTCTTCTACAGATTTTCCAAGTGGTACTCTGTTGGTGGCTGAGAAATGGTTGGATGTTCCAAATGAATCAGGATGAATTTTTAGCTACTACTCTTCATCCTTATATTCACAACAATCTATCCTAACAATGCAAACAATTTTTCTTCTGCAAACTAAGCACTTGAATATTTCAGGCAATTCCGTGCTTTTTCTCTGTTTTGCTCCTTGTTTGCCTGCTGAAGTTTTTAAAATTCTCTGATGTCTCAGGTGTTCCAATGAACACTAGGTGAGAAGCTGATAATGCTTGTCACCAGGCAAAGTATGACTGCCAAAAACACAAGCTCTGAGTAATCAAAACAAGTAAAGGTCAGAGCCACAGGTGGTAGATCAAATGAGATATAAAGTGACTCAAAACATGATAAATACTTTCTTCATTTTCTTTTTTTTTATTTATTTAAAAAATTCTAATGTGAGACACCTTTCCTTAAAAGTAGCAAAAGTAAAATTAAATTGCTTTCTCCAATAATACTGGGAAGCAAAATGCATTGCAAAATGTCCCTGTCTTCTTGTGGTTTTGTTTGCTTGAGTTTGTTTGTTTGTTTGTTTGTTTGTTTGTTTTTCTTGTGACTATGAAATAATTCTCAGAATTTCTGAAAATATTGACTATCTTCATCTAAGAGCTCCTTTAGGATATAACCTTTAAATGGTGGAAAAGTGTGCAAATAAGTAAAGGCATAGCAGCTACCAGTGTGCCAGTAAGTGACTGGTGTTTGTTGCTGTCTTTGTTATTAGTGTGCAGTTGAAGATGTCTTTCTAGGACAAATAGTATTCTGCTTGATTACAAATAATACAAGCTTTCAGTCTTGCTGCTGTAACTGACATAAATTGTGCTAGAAACTGTCAGTCATGTGGATTCATGACAGCCATATCTTCAAAAAATTGGCATTTCATTCTGTAAAAGAAAATGATATTTCCTACAGAATGATCTATTTTAAAAAAGAGTCTGGCTTTTTAAAAGGGTATCTTATTATCCTTGTGCTTTTTCCTTTTTTTGTGTGTTTTTAAGGAAAATCAACCTAATTATGGGATTTTCATAATTTGTGGATTTTACCAATTTACCTGGTGATCAGTTTTAGACAAATAAAAATTAAACTCCATATGTCTACAAGCTATTCCAGTGAACTCCCCTGTCCTCAGAGGAGTGTGTAGATTGCTAACCAAAAGAAAATTGTGTTGCCCAAACATTGGCTAGAGTACAGTATAGCTGCTGATCATTAGACTACAAATCTCCAGAGTAGGAAATGCCTGTCTCTAATCTGCATTGTTGAATTTGTGTTTAAGTTGTTGGGAGAAGACCAAGGTGATTGTGAAGCTTAACACAAATATGCATATTACTTGTACTGACAGCCTGAATTCAGTGCACTGTCTCTGCTCACTGTAGCTGGCATTGGGACACTACAGTTTCCTTGTACAGTATCAGTAATACAGCAGAGATGCAAGGACAGCTACAAGGGAAAAATTATGAAAAAATATCCTGAAAATGTTGAGACTTATCAATCACTCAGAATTTAATTATGTTCTTGGTGTGTGCTGTAAAATATGGTTATTAATCAGCTTTTTGTCCTAGTTCCATGTTTGAGGATATTCCAGCATATAGTGTGACCAGACCTCTGCTCAAGGTTACCCACAGTAAGGATTAATTGATTTAGATAGGAAGCTTGATCCAACCATGGATCTCTGATCAAAGTCCTAGCAACAGAACTAAGAAGGTTTCTGCTTTTCTCTGTGTCCTTGCAGTCTTGTTCAGAAATCCAGTCCAAGGGATGACATATTTCTTAAGACCTGGCTTTGAAGTAAGTATTTTTCTGTCAAAAGGAAATTAAAAAAAAAAAAATAAAATAAAAAAAAAAAAGCTGACCAGCTTTAGTAATGAGAACTCAAATATGTGCACTGGATTTTTAGGTGAAACTGGATAATTTCAATTTTTTTATCAACTAAGTTTGACATGCAGCAGTTATAAATAAACAAGCAAAAGCTATATAACTGCTATTCACTTGTTTTATCTGTTTCTCTTGGAACCACATTTTCTCCAAATGATAAATTTTTAATTTTGTCATCCTATACTTATCTGTTATTTTCAAATATGCCATACATATTTAACTAAAAAGGGATGACTTGCTTGTCATCCTTTTTATTGTGGTTGACTATCTTTATTACAATACTCTATAACTGTAATATATCCACACCTTGACTATGGCATGAATTTTGCCTAGAAATAATATAATAAAACTAGAAAAGGCTAAAAGTAGTATGACAACAATAATGAGAACAGTAGTAGAATTTCCATAAAAAGCAGGCTAAATACAACTGTTCTTTGCAATGGTAGCACAATTATCTAATAAAACTTCTTCAAGAATCAATGGCACAGAGACGGTGAATAGGGAATTTCCATGCCGAGTGAAAAGTATCAGTATCCATATAAAGCAGAACAAAAGGAAGGGGAGAGGACATATTAGAGTAAAAAGTAACCACAAATTAAATGTTCATTATATACTTTTAAATTGGAGCAAAATGAGAATTTTCATATATGCCTGAGTATGTTTCCAAAAGAAGCTGAAGGGATAAAAAACCCAGAAATACTTGAATCCTACTTTATATTTTGAGATCTGGAAAAAATTACAGAAGCATGTCTTTAAATAGCATTTTTTTCCCCAGAAAGTACTTTTGGATCGGATTTATCCAAGTCACAAGCTGAAATGAGGAGATTTTACTTGGTTTAGGAAAGAGGTGACGGACTGAGTATAATCATACAATTTTTACCCAAGAAGATGTACACTAATGAACAGGAAAAGAATGAAACAGCTGGAGACTGTTTGTCTATTCTCAGACACACTGCTTCTTCAGGCAGTACTGCTGTCTCAAAAGTCACTCATGGATTTTTCCAAGTCCATAGAGTGGTATATATAACTTTTTTGTTCAGGCATTGCTGAAACTCTACTCCTTCCTTCCTTCCTTCTTCATAACTTCTTAAAATTTGCTTTCTTTCCCTATATACTGTCTAAAGAAAACCCTGTCGACTCTTCTATCCTAGCGTGCAATCTTGGGTTTGTTTTTGTTTTTCTTTTGATGTGGGAACATACCATGCCTAGACACTTGAATTTACTAAAATGAACACAATTAGACATATATTTTAATGAGTTTCAAAAGCATATTTTTGTCTCTCTCTATATGGGTTGTACATAAGTGAAGTACTAACCTTCCACACACACATAAATGATGTAAATGTGATGTAATTCAGGAATGGTACAGACTTAAGTGGCACGCAGATTTTGAAGTATGAATACATATGCATATACAGAATTAACTTCTGACTACAGTTGAAACAAACAAATATAACTTGGGCAAATGTACATTTTGCATGATTGAAATCCAACATTAACAACTTATACTTCTCACTTCACTTTTGTTTATTAACTCTTTAAAAATAAAGAAAATATTCTCACTGCTGGTTTCATTATCTGTAATATGGAGAAAATTGTTTATTCTATTTATCCACTAGTGACTTAAACTAGTCTGGTGGATCTGATTAATTGAAAAATTTATTTTGCAAGGTGAAACCTTTTTTCATTTACAAGTGCATCATGTTATGTATCTTATACTCTTGTCAGTATCTGTACTGGAAAATCAAAGCCAAGAACTTGCATAGTGAATTGAAAACACAATATAGAATTGACAAAACAAAGACGGGTGCCTAAATATGAAAAGGCTTTAAAAAATTAGTCAAGTGAATCTATGCTTGATGATAAAGGCTGCTACAATAGTAAAAGTAACCTGAGTTTATATTCCAGTCAAAAGCCAATAATATATGTGGGCCTGCAGAAGGGCTAATGTCTATAGTATTTTAAAGGGACAGATAGTTAAACATCAATTAAAAATAGACAAGCAAACAGCACAAAAATGTTTGTTTAAGTTTGTTTCGGTTGGGCTTCTCAGCTAAAATAAACTGGTATCTATCAGGTTTGATGTAATAATGTAGTATTTTTTATTACAGATATATAACACCAAAACAACATGGATTTATCTAATTAATTCTGTGTAGTTACTCTCACATAATAAATTTCACACAGTAACAGTATGGCAAATGATCTAGGGTTATAAAGGGCCATCATGATCAAAAGAAAACTATAGGTTATTTTTTATATAAAAGTACTCTGAAGTTTACTTTGATAGTTTCCTAAAATGCAATAAATTCTCTGTAATAAAATCACCTAATGACATCAACTTTATTTGAAAAGAACTCTTGAAAGGAAGAATTTAAAAGTATGGTAAGAAATATCAGATGTTGTTTTCAGATTAATGAAAACTGCCTCATAGAAGAAGTAATGATAAAGTAGTTTAGCAGAAATTCCAGCATAATGGCTAAAAGTAGAGAGCTCTAACTCATGTTACTTGAACATATTAATTAGGTATCTAATCATTTCAAGATATGTAGAAATCAGCTAAAGGACAATGACTGACCTAAAGGCTTTTTTTTTTTTTTTCTGTAAAATGTTTTAATTGTGATTTACAAAACATGTAAAATTCAAACTTTTTCTAAGACCTTAAATTAACACCACAGAATGCAAGGCTATCATACACCAGTAACAAACTAACTCACTAAAATAAACTTCTGTCTAAGTAAATACAATGAGATTTTTTTCTCAGGTTCCTCCTTATAAAGTTTCTTTCTGAGCTGTCAGACATCTGTTTTCCACGTGATCTCACTTTGATATTTAACTTAAATCTCAGTTTTTCTAAATACATAGTTCTGCTATTGTGTTAGTGACAACAGCAGGAGACTTCCTATGACCACAAATACTTCATTTTTTAAATCTGTCATGAAAAACTCAAATCTTCTAAAATTGTCTCTGAGCTCTGGCAGGTGTTTGGCAAATGAAGAATTTGACTTGCATACACATTTGAAAGCTTTTCCAGCTCTGCTAATTTTAATGAGCAAATAGGGTGAATGCTTTCCTTTTTATTGATTTCTAGGTTGCCAGTTTCAATTCCCTGAAATGTGCTAAGTACTAATAATCAGTCACAGCTGTATTTTGCTAACATTGGAATTTTTTACTGCTTGTAACTATAGTGAAATCTACACAACTCACTACTCACAGGCAAAGATCTGTAATTTATTATCCTGTATATCCTAAGTATTACAAAATACACTCCTCAAAATATTAGGTTCTTTATTTTCTTTAACTACTCTACAAAGATACACCTTACAATATATCCATAATTTATGTCTGAAATATTTTTCGAGAAAAGTAGTACAAAAATGATCTAAAATCAATTCAGAACTGGTCTTCAACTCAAATTTATAAATGTACTTGAAACTTAACAATTGCACAGATTTTTATTTGTTGTTTATTAGGAAACAATTTGTTTAGCTTCTGCTGTGACTCATTAATTCAAGCTTCACTTTAGTAGCAGTATGTGATGATACCAGGTATTACAGACCTTTTTCTTAGAATCCTTAGAAAATATGCAGTTTCTAAAGGAGAGGTTGTATTAACTATATATATATTATTATGTAGTTAAGCAATCGCAAAACTGCACACTTCAAAGCAGGAACGTGCTTACTTTTCCTAGATTTCATAGATATTTTGCTACTGTTTTAATTTTGAAATAGCTCTTCAAGCTCAGTTTGCTCCACAGTTGCAAACCGTTGCAAACTGTTACAGCTGTAACTGCCTAAATTTATCTTTGTAACTTCTAGAAGATTCAATATCACTGCCTTTAAGTGTAAATCAAAATAGAAATGTTTCTTAAGAAACAGAAGAAAAAAGTCTGACAGGCTGAGTGAGGGTCTGCTGAGGTTAGATTTGCTTTAAAAGTACTCGTACTGGGCAGGACATTAGAGGACATTGCACATCAGATGCTATTTCACATCTAACCTTGAGACTGGTACAAACTGGAGGCCAAGAAGTAAAGAGTAATCTGAAAGTGGATATTTATTATGGTTTTTCTGATTTTCATTTTCTTCTAGAACAGTTTTGCAAGGATTAAGACCAGAATGTTTAGTCTGTAACTAAAAACTTAAGATAATGAAAAATGCATATGAAGAAAAAAGTTGCATGTTTACTTTAGTTTTGTTTCTGCAATGCAAGCAGAAGGAAATGATTTGTGAAGAGGTTTTTTGTTGCATGACCTTGATTTGTAATTCATTAAAAGGAAGGTTATTAATGATAGGAAAAATAATGTGCTCATAGTTTCATTAAAATGTAAATTTCATTATAAGTTCTGACTGGGTTTTTTTCCTAGGCTGCCTTTATTAGGCCTCCAAATAAAACTTATTCCTTACTCAGCCAGTAGAACAGATATTTTTGGGTTATGAGGCTGGAGTTTAATGAAATTATTCACCATTTTTTAAAAGTTTTTTTTTTTTTCCTGTTTTAAAGATATTGTTGTCCCAGTCACATTTACAATTTAAGGACTAAGACAAATCCATACCTTTAAAACAGGTAATAAAGTATTTGTGAATGGTTTTACTGAACCCCTATTAGCCTAAGAACTTTTATAAAGAGACAGGGTACTGTAATAATTTTATAACATTTCTAATGTGAAATAATGCTGCTTTTCACTGGAAAATAATTTTGCACATAGTAAATGTTGAAATACCACAAATTTCATCAAGTACTTTACTTTCACCTCCATACATCCCAAGGCGTACCATTTAAAGGGAACCCTTGAATGTATTGCATGCTTATATTGCAGCTATCGTGCAGAAAACTCATAGCCGTCTTGCAGTATCTCAAGGGGACCTGAAGAGAAACTGGAGAGGGACTCTTCATCAGGAAGTTTAGTGACAGGACAAGGGGTAATGGGTTCAAACTGAAAAAGAGGAAATTAAGGCTTAATATTAGAAAGAAATTTTTTATTGTGAGGGTGATGAGGCACTGGAACAGACTGCTTTGGGAGGTTATGGATGCCAAATCCCTGGGAGTGTTTAAGGCCAGGTAGGATAAGACCTGGAGCAGCCCAGTCTAGTGGGTGATGTCCCTGCCCATGGTAGTGGGGGTTGGGAGAAAATGATCCTTAACACATTATTTCTTTGTTATGAGAAATATCCAAGCATAACATTGAGTAGAACATTCACTTTTGCTTAGCTAGTTTTCTTTCACTGAGATTTTGGATCTCACTTTATTTTGGATCTTATTTTATTTCAGATCTAATGTATTCTGAAGTCAATGCAATGTTACTGCCCTTACTGAGGCCAGGCGGAGAAGAAACCAACTTTTCACTACAAAGACCGGATCAACTAACATTCACAAGTAGATGGTAAATTTTTAATTACAGCATTTCCCACAGTATGTTGCCTCATTACAAAGATTTACACTGGAGTAAAGCTATGGTTATATGCACAAGATTAAAACAATTAAAGCTGCTACATGAAAGAAAAGAAAGTAGCTCTAGAAAGCAGGCAGAAGTCTCTCTGTCTGACCCCTCTCCCCTGGCCCCCAAGGCACATGCATTTTTTGAAAAGTAATATAACATTTTAATCTTATCCACTTCTCTTATATTAGTAGAGAAATCATTTTATTCTACATATGGATATGGACTAAGAGATGCTCATGCCTTAGTAACATTGCCCAGAGGAAAGCTTGAACCCAAGCACATGTTGGTTTAAATATATTTAATAATGAAATTATATTCCAGGTTTAGAAAGCTTCAAAAATTTTGGTAAAGTTTCCACTGTAAATTAGGAAATGCAAATTTTAAAAGGAAAAAGCTATCATTACTAATGTGCCACTGGAATACTAAGTCCTCCAGAGAAGCACCCTAATCCACAAGTTTTCCATTATTACATGCTTTTATCCACTCACATGACTTTACATCTGGAATCTGAGAAATCTTTCCTACAGATTAGTTATAAGACAAACATGTACTTCTGAAAAGATTTTGTTCATGAATCAGTATTTTGCCCTGAAACCAGATCCTCTATAATGAAAAGTCTCGGCCATCTTGTATGCTGATGTACATTATGCCTAATGTATTCATTAGGATTGAAATAAAAAATGCAGTGCAAGGCTTGCTGTGCAAGGTATTAGTGGTGTTAAATACGTTTTCTAAGCTATAGATTACAATCTCGCTGCTGAGTAAGCATATGCAAAGAGGCACAGTTCTGATCTCTCAGTTAATCCCCCTGCTACATTTGAAATGGGAGTGTGTATTCATATATATCTATTTATGAAACAAATATGTATGCTTATGGTTGTACTTCTTGGGGTTGCAAATAAGTAGTTGTAAATAAATAATTCACTTACACACAAGTATGAAAAAACCTCTCTTTTGCAAATTGAATATGGGTAAGTATCCTTCATATGTATACGTATTCCTGCACAGAAGAAGACTTGTGTTTTTTCTGTGTGCATTTCATGCATTTTTTTTTTTTTCTAGTATAAGTTTTTTCAGTCCTATTTCCTTTTCAGACCATTTTATCTTTTGAAATTAGGTGGTGGCATTAACACATAGCTTTCTGCATGTGTAGCATAAGTGATATTAAAGAGATGCTTACAGAAAGATTTAGGAACTTAAAAATATAAAGAATTGTAATACTTCCTATTTTTTTTGCAAGTAATTATGTTTACAGGTTAGCCATCTTCAGTTGCTGTCAATTTTAGATTGTTTAAGTACTTAGACCGTGCTGTTCATGTCCCTCACTTATTCTGCAAAGAATCCTTGTGAAAATTTTCCCAACCTCAGCATTTGCCTATTTTTATGGTAATAGCAGTTTTTATTAAAATCTCTTATCTCATTGCACAGCCCTTCTAGCTTGACGGCACAGAATATTTACAGCATATGTTTTTTGATACCTGCTGAGCATTATGGAACAAGCATTATGAACTATAGCATTAAAACCTCTCATGTCCAGAGCATAAAGAGAAAAAGTGAAATGATGATGTTTCAAAACATACTATTACAAACAAACTGTAATCATATGCTATTTTTTATAATATATCTTCTTAGTTCAAATGTAGCTGACTGTGGAAAAGGAATAGGAACTAGTTATGGCAAACATACTGCTAGTGTGTAGTCATGTATTTCTTCAGTTAACACTTTCAATTTTTTTAAATACATAATTTTGAGGGATTTTGTCAGTGAGTTTCTTCCTCCTGAGATGAATATCTATCAGTCCACTAAACAGAAGTAACTAGAAGAAATAACAAGACATCCAGTTAAAACTGTGAGTCTGAAAATTCAGATAAATGTTAAATAATCAAAGAAAGCCAAATCTCCAATCCACTTGGATTTGAGATTCGGGCTGCTGGTTCTTTCTGTGACATTATTAATGTTCTGTCAAGTTGTTGGCCATTACAGGCAACTATAAACAAAAGTAACTCTATATGTAGTAAAACCAATGATCCTCAAAAACACACTACTGTCAGCTATAGTAAGGGACCAAATCATGCTGCTCATGTGTGCATGAGAAAGTAAGATTTTCAGCTTGAATTATAAAAATCAAATATAGCTTCAAATGTACTTGCTTGTTTTGATCAGGGTCTTCAAGTTGTACCTTCTAATCAATAACTAAACTACTACTATTTTCTTAAAATGAAAACAGAACACATATAATTTAGGCTGTTTATCTAATGCCTGTGTATTTCTGTTAGAGTCATCTACGGTTTTTAGTGCATTCCTTCATGAGACCTGAAGTACTAATCCCAACCTAATTGGATAGGTACTGGTGCCTGGGTGTGATCAGTAAATGGTGGAGCTCTAGATAGATACCCCAGCTTTAAAAAAAGGGAGTCCTAAAAGCATGAGAGGACTGAGGTTTTTGTGCACATTCTAGTTACCCTGATGGCTGTTTCTTTCATTCTCTAGGTGTGCTTATCTGTCCTAGTAAGTATGCTGGTTTTGCATTAATTGATAGTTGGTGAGGAGGGAAGAAGCCACTCATGGATATTATGTTTCTGAAAAACTGCTAAGAGCTTCCTCTGTGCCTGGAAAAAAACAGTAGCTGGCTAGCTCTGAGAATTGACAATCTATTAAACCATTTAGAAGCTGGGTCAGCCTCTGCGAATTCCACATTTTGAAGACAGGCAAACCCAGGAAATCTCCCCTTGCTTCCAGCTTTGAAGAGGTAATTTGGCACCACTCAGGCCAGCCCTGCTCTGCTGTGGTCTGTGTGGCCTGGTGGGGCCAAACCAGACCCCAGCGGTGGCTGGGCAGGGGATGGGAGGTCACAGGGCCCTGGCTGCTGACATCTTGCTGACACCAAGCCCTGTCCCCCTGCTGCTGACCCATGCTGAGCTGGGGTCCCCTGGGCCCTGGGACCGGCTCCAGACTGGGCCAGGCCCCCTCCACCACAGCCCCAGCGGCTGCTGGGCAGAGAGAGGGCCCCAGTGCAGCCTGAAATCCATCACCATGACTGCTTCAGCCACAGCCCAGCAGAAACCATCATGACCATCTGCAGGCCTGGGTGAGATATTAACCTTTTCACTGCACAGAGGAGACCTGCAGACTTCGATCGTCCCTCAGGTGAGAGAAAAGGACAGAGTGATGACACGTAGCAGACAGTGAAGACATCAAGGTTAGTAAAGAAGGAATCAACTCCCAGATGGAAGGAGAATGAGGACATGCCCTAGTATTAGGGCTTAAAGTTCTTTTGGTAAAGCCATGGAGATGGACTATGGTATACTAAAATATCCCCTTTAATTCACGATAAGGTATGGGGGGATGGAGTATTCAAACTAGACGTGAGCAGAGGCATCCATAGTGAAGCAAAGCAGATGTTGAAGTAGCTGTGATCCCATGAGAAGCTTGAACAGAGAGAGAGATGAGAGTGATGAAGGCCCTCTGCCCCCAGGGAAAGAAGAAGATGTCTGTTTCTAGAGATGAAGATGATCGCAGAGATAAATGAAGAGAACATTTGTTTTTGAACTGCTCACCCTTAAAATAATATCCTGTAACTTTACATGGCCCATGAACTCAGCTGTGGGAAGGCTCTGAAAATAGGAGGAGCTTCATGATTGCAGATTTTCTGGGCAGCTGCTATTAGCTGAAATGAAAACGCCATGAGAGAACTTTTTCTTGTGGAGAAGCCTGTTGAGAGAAAACTTCCCCTCCCTACTGATGAAAGAACTGATGAAAGACTACTGTTGAGGTGGTTACTAATTGAAAATCCCAGGTTTTGTCTCTACATTGTCAGCTGGGAAAGAAAATAAGTGGGGTGGGAGGAGGAAAAGTGAATCTGAAGGTTTTATTCTGATTGTTTTATTCTTTTAGTTCTGTTAAGAAAATTTTCTTTATACCTTTTATGAATTCAGCCTGCTTTGTCCTCCTCCTAGTTCATATCTCACAGCAGTAGATGAATAAATAATTCTAGTAGGTGCACTGGTGATTTTAGCCAGTGCTAAACCCACTACATTATTGTAAAGAGAAAGAGTAATCCCCTCAACATAATAGATTTAAAGAGAACCTACTTGAAGCATGAGATGAAATGCAGTACTCTGTCAGAAACAGTGCTATCAGAAAGGCCATGCAAGTGGAAATTTTCTGTTGGAAACCACCAACACTTTGTGATAAATCATCTTTATCCTGACATAGCTGTAGATAATCTAAAGTATTGCTGTATTATTATATTACAGTTTAAAAGCATACATCTCTTGAATTAAGTGTGTTCCTGGTATTGAAACCTGATGCATCCTTATTGGAACATAGTGCATTACCAAACAAAAATAATTTTATTGAATTACTGAAAATTAAATTGAGAACTCCAAATGTGACTCCATGATTTTGCTCACAGATTTATACAGGGGATAGTAAATCTTTGCTTATTGGAAAGAACAAAGTAAAACATTAATGGTTGAAGAATCTCAACGAGTGCTTTCTCCTCATCAATTAGTGGCAGGATTTTTTTTTCTTCCCCAAAATGAGTAAAAAATATAAGATAGCCAAAAAAACCCACCAAAATCCAAAGCCAAACCCCAACCAACAAAACAAACAGAACAGTAACCACCCGTAAACCTCCCACCAAAACCAGGTTACAATAAGTATTTGCAGTGCTTTACTTTCTTTGAATATTAGTCAGTCAGCAGATCATGCACACTAAATCATTTTTCCTCCTAGATACTTCAAGGATATGATGGCCATTTTTCTGTTATCTCAAAACTATATAGAGAGGAAGGCAATAATAATTCTATCTCAGAAGTTAAAAGAGTAAGAATGTATCTGAAAATATCTCTAAAGTGATTCTAGGATATTTTGGTCTGACACAAATGTCTTCTGCATGAAGTTTCCCCCTTCCATCCATTATAACAAAAAAGTCCCAGGGCTTTTTATGTAGATTATTATTCAATAGTTGCTTCCTAATCAAAATATGTTGGTGTAATTGACCAACAAAACAGTAACAATAAAAAGGAGAGATTTGTTTGTCCTTGTTGTTTCACATTTGTATTTTAGCTTCTCCTTAATTTATTTCTGTCAGCAGATATACTCAGTACAATTTTGAACCTGAATGAACCCAGTCTATCTACATCTTAACATTAAACATTTTACCTGCAAAAGCAGAGATAAGCATTCTATTAGAAATTTCTGTGTACCATCTTGTGTCATTTTTATTATTAACATTTAAAATGCTAAATACCAACATGTTGTAGCAAAACAAATTAAATTGCTGGAATACATGGAAGTTAAGCAGAGTAGCACTAGACCTTATGTTTCTAAAGATATTAATTCAGATATCAAATGTAGAGGGAGTAAATGCGTTTGACATACATCTTCTATTATGCACTGTGGGCACAAAGCCATCTTGTAAAAATTACTTATCTCATATAATTTTTTTCATTATATTTATTATGTCATAGGAGAAAAAATAGATGTTTAATAGCTGTTTATAAATCATGTATGTTATTGTGGTAGATTTAGATTTGCCAATTTTGTTTCCCGGACAATGCACCAAATAAATGTTGTGGTTTTAAAGCAGTAACTAAAAAATCACTAGAAAACTTACTTATTTCTTGCTGTGAGATATGGATTAGAACAAGAGTAAAACAGGCTTAGAACTTAAAAGGAACAGAGAAAGTTTATTAACAAAACTACAAGAATAAGAAACCAGAATAAAACCTCCAGAAACCCTTTTATCCCCCAACTACCAAACCATTCCCTTGTTCACATGACAACATAGAGACAAAAAAACTTCGGTGGATAAAACAGTCAAAATTTTTGCTACAGTCTTTTCATCGGTCTTTGTAGAGAAAAATAAGTCCTCTTTCTGCTAATCTATGGAGTTTCTCACAAGGAAACTATTTCTGTTACAGCTTTCTATTTCTCTGATGCCAGCTGCCCGGAAAATCTGCCATCAGTTTTCTCCTCCCATTTTACATCACTCTGAGGTATGTATGGGTCAATGAGTCTAGGGATGTCATTTTTAAGGATGAGTTACAAAGACAAAAGTTCTCTTCATGTTTTTGTGAGCCTCTCTGGAAACAGAAATTTTCTCTTTGCCTCTTAAAGGCCACAAACCTTCAACTATTACTTCTCTCTTTTTCTGTTCCAGCATCTCATAAGATCACAACTACTTCACCATTTGCTTAAATCTACACTTTGAAATACTCCATTCCTCCCAATATGTCATGAATTAAAGAAGTTTTTTTCAGAACAATCCTGTCCATCTCCATAGCTTTAACAGAAAAATATTTCAGCTTATTAAAGCATCTTCTTATTTCTCTTCCCCCTCTGAAGCTTTATTCCTTTCTTCACTGTCTTTGATGGTTTTATGTGGATCACTCCCTCTCTCTCTTCCCCTCTCTCTGGGGAAAAAAAAAATTAATCTGCAAGTCTCATCTGGGTAGTAAAAGAGTTAAAGTCTTGCTCAAGCTGCAGGTGTTCATGGTGTCAGGTTTCAGTTCAGCGGCAGAAACTGCAGCCGAGCCAGGAACCGGCCTGGCCCAGCCTAGGCCCGCTCCACTCCACCCCCGCCCCCCACCCCTCCCCACACACTCCGCGGCCTTGTCTGGCCTGGTGGGGGGAGGAGGCTGAACCGGAGCCCTGTTACCTCTTCAGAAGCCAGAAACCAGAGAGCAAGAAATTTTCGGACTTACATCTTAAGGTGGTGTTCACAGGTTGATCTCACTTTTCAATGGTCAAAACCATTGTCAATTCTCAGAAATGGTTAGTTATTGGCCAGGAGAAAAATCTCCCATCAGCCTCCAGCAGTTTCAACTTCCTTAGCTCTCAAAGCCAATCTTGAAGGTGCAGAACTTAATATATAACATACACCAGGCGTTTGGGGATACCAGTATCATAAAGTCACCCCAGGACAGTTATCAGCTAAACTCCATTTTAAAAAGGAATTCTGTGGCATTTCTTTTGCCTCCATGGCAACGCAGACAGTGTATAATAGCTGTGCAATAATGGGGTGTAAGGCCTGTGACTACAGAATAACCATTAAATAAATAGATCTTCAAGTTAGTAATTTATATTTAATAAATTGAACCTTTTAAAAATTATTTTTTATTTTGAAAAGAGATATGATTAGCACACTAGCATATGTCTTTTTCTGTTTAATAAATTAAATCAAAAAATTTTCCTGAGTGTGTACCTACACATATACCATGCCAAATCACAAAATTATTTCTAGCCAAAGGCAAGATTTAATGTGCTAGTAACAGTAAATTGTGATACAAAGATTCTGAAAAATAGCTTCTGGAAGATGGGTTGAGGAGGCAACTAAAAAACTCAAAAAGTTACATAGGAAAGACTTAGGTAATCAATATGTCATGGTTGCAGCTTACAATTTGTTGGAATAAAATCTTACTGATTTAAAAGATGAATTAGCACTTTCTGGTCAGGATCTCATATGAACAGTATCAGAGCAATAATATTTTAGATTTAAAACAAACAAATAAATAATAAAAACCCCAAAGGACAGTGGACAAACTAGTCTCATTAATTTAATTTATGTACATTAAATGGAAACGGAATAAAAGAGACTCTACTACATCTCTTCTGACATATTTAGAGAGAAGATTGCTTAAAAGTTAGAAAAAATGGCATTTTCAGGGTGTACATGTTCCATGTGTACCTTTTTTGTATTTCATTTGCAGTTAGTAATATCTGTGTGCTAATGAGTCAGGTCTACCAGACCTCTGAGATCTCATGTCAAGAATCTCCGAAAACTATTTAAGATGTTGTAATCACACAGCTAGAAACTGTTAGCTTGTCAAGGGATACATCCTGTTTTTCACATTTCTAGACATTTTTAGCTACTGGATAATGTAAACATATTTAAATAACACTAGCAGCTAAAGCAAACTGCTATGCACTAACTAGAGGAAGACCTGTGTCACAAAGTGTGAAACTTTGTGTTATCCAATTAATTTCTAAATATTTAGGATTATATGTATAAGTATTGTATATAAAACGTGAATTACGTTATATTTGATGTAAATTTTCATACAGAAAAGAAGTTGAAAAATGTGAAGAAAGCATCATAGAATATATCTTACTTATGAATGATTTGAGAGAACTGAATGATATCCCTGAGAGCATTCTATTATTTTCCAAAGAGCCTCTGCTTTTCTTCATTCTATGCCCAATTTGTTCTTTGACAATATGTCATCTTCAATACTAACCACAATTAAGTCTCATCAAAATAACATTCTTTCAGTTTGTAATATTCTTACTAAAATAGTTAATGATTAATAGTTAATATAGTTAATAGTTAAAATAACTAGTTAATATTTTATCCTAATATATAATTCTTTACTTCTACTTTAAATGCAATATGTAGTAGAAAAGTACACTCACCTTTTTGGACTGCCACTAACACAGTCTCAAAAAAATACTGGCATGAAATGCTCAAAACTTAAAAGTAGGTGTGTGTATTTGACATTGTTTTAATGTCATCAGGACAGATTAAATTAATGATATTGCAAATCAATATTAAAATTTAGCAGTATCAGGTAACCATAACTGACCTGTCACAGCTTAAATTTTATAAAATCTGAGCTCAACAACCATGAGAACTCTTTTCAGAAAATTTTTTTTCTTTGAGGGAGAAAACAAAAAGGTAAGATTTTCAATATCTGAAGAAAAGAAAAGAAAAGAAAAAAGAAAAGAAAAGAAAAAAGAAAAGGAAAGGAAAGGAAAGGAAAGGAAAGGAAAGGAAAGGAAAGGAAAGGAAAGGAAAGGAAAGGAAAGGAAAGGAAAGGAAAGGAAAGGAAAGGAAAGGAAAGGAAAGGAAAGGAAAGGAAAGGAAAGGAAAGGAAAGGAAAGGAAAGGAAAGGAAAGGAAAGGAAAGGAAAGAAAGTGAAACAACATGGAAGGAAAGGAAAGGAAAGGAAAGGAAAGGAAAGGAAAGGAAAGGAAAGGAAAGGAAAGGAAAGGAAAGGAAAGGAAAGGAAAGGAAAGGAAAGGAAAGGAAAGGAAAGGAAAGGAAAGGAAAGGAAAGGAAAGGAAAGGAAAGGAAAGGAAAGGAAAGGAAAGGAAAGGAAAGGAAAGGAAAGGAAAGGAAAGGAAAGGAAAGGAAAGGAAAGGAAAGGAAAGGAAAGGAAAGGTGCGGAAAGGTGCGGAAAGGTGCGGAAAGGTGCGGAAAGGTGCGGAAAGGAAAGGAAAGGAAAGGAAAGGAAAGGAAAGGAAAGGAAAGGAAAGGAAAGGAAAGGAAAGGAAAGGAAAGGAAAGGAAAGGAAAGGAAAGGAAAGGAAAGGAAAGGAAAGGAAAGGAAAGGAAAGGAAAGGAAAGGAAAGGAAAGGAAAGGAAAGGAAAGGAAAGGAAAGGAAAGGAAAGGAAAGGAAAGGAAAGGAAAGGAAAGGAAAGGAAAGGAAAGGAAAGGAAAGGAAAGGAAAGAAAAGGAAAGAAAAGAAAAAGAAAAGAAAAGAATATTTTCACTCTGTTATGAAATTACATATCAGAGTGTATCTAGATAAAGTATTTCCAACTAGACATAAATCATAATCTTAAATTTAAATGATGTAATTCCTCTGTTCTGAAGTAATTGATTCATTTTTCTTTAAGATATTTGATGCTCAATCTGCAAGACAAAACACAATTCAATGGAAAGAAAAATAAATTAAATTAATGATTTTTGAAAAGTTCCTAAGAAGAGGTTGAAACATTTCCATCAAATAATACAGAGTACTCAAGAAATATTCACAGAGATATTAATACAAAGCTGAGATTTCATAAAATGTTTGAGAGAGTAATTGAAATCAGTTTCGTATCACCACTACTATAATTCTGGGTAATCTAGTATCAGATCCTCCAAATATCTTCTGTACAGTGACAAAGTGCCTTACTTTTATTTATGAACTGATTTGTAACTGGTGAGTTAAATAAACATCAAGGAATAGATTGCTTGGTACTCAGTAACGTATTTTCTTGTCATCCAACATACCTTTTGTCATCTGGGACAAAAATAATACAGTTTTCCAGCTGGTATTTTTTATTTGCATGGCCCACTGCCAACTGGTTGTCATTTCCTCAGTCACAGTGGAATAGGAAACAAGGTCTTGCTGCATATACATACCCTCTTCTATTTGTACTTTGCCCCAGGAATAAACTAATTGCTGCTGTAAAACACTGTTTGTATCTTACCCAGAATTCCTCTAGGAACCCTGGGAGAGAGGGATGTGAAATAATGCCAGCTGGCCCTTTGGCTTTGACTAGACAATTAATAGGTGGCTGCCAATTACCTGTTCACACTGGAACTTTTATGAAAGAAAAAGTCTGCAGAAATGTAAATTAGATTCAACATCCACTGCTCAAACTGATTCCTCTTTGCTTCATGGTCTTAATCACTACAGTTGGAAAAGAATGAATAAATCTTGTCAGCTGTCTCTCTGCCAATGCAGGTTTAGTTGCTCTTATATGTTCACTGGGTTCTCTTAGTCAGGTATTGAATGATATCTTTCCTTCTGTTTTTGGTTAGGAATCTAATCAAGAGTTGAACAGATTCTTTTTCCTCAAAGTTTTTGTTTGTTCATTTGTTTTTTTATTTTTTTTTTTCAAAGTCAACCTTAATGTTCCTTCTGTTCATTTATCCTCATCCTTCAGTACTTTGCTCCTTCATGGCTTTTCTTTTTTTCCCTTTACTATCTTCTGCCCTTCTCAGTCAAATACAAGTTTCAGTATTCTATTAAGTAATGTAGTTGCACTTATCCTTCCCCCCACTGCAAAAGAATTACACTTTCTTTTAGCAATACTTATGCATATGCTATAATTCACAAAAGAAATTTCTGAAATTTCTGGAAAGCTCTTTTACATATAGACACCTGAACTTATTTATTGCTACTAAGATAGACTCAGGAACTTAACACGTAATTGTATTCTAAAATACCAGATTTATTTTGATCATAATAGAAGCTCTAACTTGCAATAGATTAAATAATAAATTTAACTTATAGTTTGCGAAATAGAAAATGAAGGTCACTCCCTCACAGGTAAGGTATCACCAGAATCATCAGCCATCTGATATCACATAGTGAATTAGTAAAGACTTTTTCTCAGAATTCTGAAATATTTAAATCGTCCTTGCACTAGGATCCCATATGGTTCTTGCTTTTGTATAAAGTTCTAAAGGCCTAAAACTGCATTATAGAATTTCAGATGTTGAGTGCCTATCTGAGCTTACTGTGCAGTGCTGAATAAATAATAGACAATTCTACTTCTATCACAATTGCAACGGTGAGAGTGTAAACCCCTGTGTGGTTGGAAACACTTAGTATTTCTGATTTTGTTGACAAAACACTCCCCAGACACTTGCCATCTTGCAAGCAGTGATTGCACAGGTTAATCAATATAAATTCTTTCTGACTTTTTTGATATTTTTAGAAGGAAGAAAAAGAAAAACATTTTGCAGGATAATCAATTTTGTCAATTACTTTAGACAGTCAGGAAAGCTGGTGTTTCACAAAGGATTGTACTATTTCAGATCAGCTACTCTCAGAAGGCCAAGACAACCAATAAGAAACCATCTGAAACATTATGTACAATTCTCATTATATTTGTCCAAGAAAGAAAACTTCGGTTTGAAACAAGTCAAGAAAATGTCTTCTGGTGTAATCAAGGAAATTTGCAGTCTGTGTTAAAACTTGCAGAGCCTGATAATCTAGTAAAATGGAGGTAGAGAGGAGAATAAATGTCATCAATGTGTCTGAGAAAGAAGCCCTTACTTACCTATGTAAGAACATAAGGTAGTGAGAAATAGTACCTGATAATCTACATGCTACAATATACATCAACAAGTTATCAGTAAATTTGTGTTTGAAATTAAAGGGAAATATTAACTGACAGCAGGGCGCTTGAAAAGTATAATGGGATATGGTGATATATGGTGAACAGGAGAATAAGTGTTTCGGGAATAGTCGGTATCCAGAAGGAGGAACTGTATATACGGTTGCATACAGTCTTATTGAGTGATAAGGGCTGACTGACTGCAAGATAAATCACAGAATCACAGAACAGCTGAGACTGGGAGGGATCTCTGAAGGTCATCTGGTCTAATGAGCCTTCTCAATTGGTCATGGTCAGAAATGCTGCCCTGCCCTCTGTCTAGATGACTTTTGCAGATTTCAGAAGGCAGAGACACTCTGAGCAACTTGTTCTCATGCTCATTTACCCCCACAGTAAGAAGCGTTACCTTATGTTTAGCAAACTGTGCTTCAGTTTGTGTCTTCTTTTCAGTTATTGCTGCACAAGAGATACCATATGTACTGACAGACATTGACTACTCAGTCACTATGTTTTACAAAAAAATATTTCAAAGCTTAAGTTCCAGATATTCTTGGCCCTTTATACTAGCTGCTTTTTTTTATGCTTTTCCTTTGTGATAGCAGAGTTGGTTCCTCCCCCCCACCCCAGTGCAGTCCTAAAGTGCTCTTGTGCTCTTTCATAGAGGCTGGAACAAAACTTCTTCTGAAATACCAACCAGATAACCTTGACAATAAATAGCTGTTCACCTTGAAGTTTTATGTAAGCATATGAAGCCTTAGCCTATGCAGATTTTCTGGGCATTGAATTGACAGGTGTCTGATTATCTGATTATAAATGGAAGTTGCTCTAAGAGTCAGCACAGTGATGTTTTATGCTTTGCAGGCTGCTATAACACTGTGAATCATTTGTGCCTCATTTGACATTCTATGCTTTTCAGGGATGGCAGTTTGAGGCAGCTGATCACATTTACTAGTTTATATCAGTAATTTATACCTCTATCAAAATAATACACTTTTCTAATAATCTCTAATCTTCTATCTCAAATAATCTAAAAAGGTGCCATAAGACCCCCTGTTTGCTTAAATTATTTGTTTTAATATGAAGATTGTAAGCTGATATCCATACTTACAGCTTTTGTCCTCTGGAAAAATTTCCTTCCAGCATCTTTTTGCTTAGCAAAATCTTGGTAAGCTTGTCATTCTCAAATTCAACATCTTTAAGCAAAAAAATAGAATTTAAGATTATCTTCCTATGTTTACATATTCAAACTCAGGAAGATTAACTAACTTTTTTTATCCTTGAAAAACTGTTAGAATTATATTTTGCTCACTCTGCATTTGTACTTATATATCCCACAAAATAAAAGATATGCTGAGTGTCAGCAATGGCACTATGAAACTGGATAAAAACCCAATTGCTATAACAAATATGATTTTGAATAGAGAATAATTAATTTCATTTTTAATACAAGCAATAGGAAAAGAGATAAAATATGAAGTATGTTCAGAGATTTATAAATGTAGTTTATGATTGATCTGAGAAAACATAGTACATAGGAAAGGATTATGCCATTGTACATCATAAACATAAAAAACAAAAGACAATTAAAAAAAAAGTTCCTGTATTTAGTCTTATTATTTGGTATTAATTAGTAACAATGAAATACTGAAATTATGTCTTTAGAAACAAATAGTGTTGACATTGATGGATTTTTCATTATTTCTTCCTATATAGTCTTATCATAAAGAAAACTACAAGACAAAGATGGTTTTGACTTCTGCTAATGATTTTAAACATGAAAAGATTAAGTAAAAAATTACAAGTTTTAAATTGAGTTATGCAGAATTTTGAATAAAAAAGATTATATTCAGCTGGACTGATATACATATGTAATTATAGGCATATATTACATTACTTTCTATATTTTCATGTAAAAAACACACATTTGTAACTATGCACTTGTTTTATGAATTCCAATACACATCCCATGGTTTCCAAAAAGCATGGTAGCATGCTGATTGTCTTATCCCAAAGCTAAATTGACACCTGAGTATCTCTCCTAAATTACCTAGTTGAATTCCTAATATACAATATAGAAATCTAAGAGTAAATAAAAAATTATTTCACATCACTTTCTTTTTGTAGATATTTTCTGGTAGTTGTTATTTTCCCAACAAGCTTTATAGAAAAGCAAATATACAAATATATAAGATACATGTTCATTTCTCTATGTACAGTGTGTTCAACAGCTGCTGTCCTAGCCTCTACTTTGGAATGGAAAGTTTATTAACTTAACTACTAATGCTATAGAAAAAGTAACTTTTATATTTATATAAACATATATGTGTCTATGTACACATATATGTACCTAATAATTAATAAATATGATATATAAGCACATGGAATACAGTTGCATAAATAGAAATGTAGGTATATAAGGGTACATATGCTCACATAATTACATGCTTATATAAAAATATATTTATGTATGCAACTATATCTCTCTATATATGTTTATATTTTTTTTTGTGTAGGTATGTATGAATCTGTCTATCTATCTGTCTATCTATCTATCTATCTATCTATCTATCTATCTATCTTCCTACTCTATCTCCTATGATGCTATAGATGATAGAGAGCAAGGCAAGGCAAACGAGGATGTGTTCCTTAGAAAAGGGAAGAGATGACCTTCAAACTTTTATGCCTGGGAGGCTTCCTCAGAGCCAAGTGCTTGTATGATATGTGCAGCATGCACCTTTATTGAAGTTTCTATTGACATTTACTTTTGCTATCTATAACTTTGACATGTATATGAGTGCTTTTTTTCCAGTTTTGCATGTGGTTTCAAATCCTCTCATCAGAATATTTGTAAAACTGCCTTGACTCTTTATGTTCTAACATCTCTTGTGAAGTCCTCCTATTTGTATTCCACCTTTTTCTTCCTCACTGCTGTGAATAATTGCTCTTTGGTCTACTGAATCACAGTTCTAGTTTCAGTTGAATGGCACCTGTAAACGTTTAGAAAATATAATTACTCATTGCAACTAAGCACAATATCAGTATGGTTCTTTGCTCAATAGAAAGAAAAAGGGGAAAAAAAAGACAGCTTGAAAGTGACTCGTTCCATGTTTTATCACATAATGGCCTAGTTTTCTGTTCAGTATGGACAACATAACCACCTGTTATAGCAGGAAGTAATTCTGCCATTAGAAGGACTAATCTTTTCTATTACTTTATTTCTATTACTTTATCTTACTATTTTCTTAGAAAATCTATTTCCTTAGAAACAAGATAATTAATTAAAGTATATTTGACTGAAGTCTTTAGGATGCACATCTTCAATTGCACACACAATGTCAATACCTTTAAAATTTGCACTATCTTTGTATTTCTCCATGGAAAATATTTCCTCCTCATGCCAGATAATCCAGATGCAGTCAATTTTTTGGTGATTATTATCCTGCAATTAAAACAAAATGCAATCAGGTACCTCACAAAGAAAACCTGGTGCTTTTCAGAGCCTCTGGATGCAAACCACCATATTCTTTACTTCAGTACTATACTTTTATGAGAAGTAGTGCTCTTCCAAAGACATGATTTTCTGTGAGCATGCTCAGAGTTATAATTTTCCTGTGTTGTCCTACAAGAGAGTGTTGCAGTGTGTTTCTTGTTAATGGTATGTTCCGTTATTGCCCAAGTTGATGGTTTGGTCCAAATGAGACCCTCCCACCCCACACAGTCAATTACCCCGAGTCTCCTGTCAATCCTGTCTCAGGCCCACCACATGCTTGGAATTCCACGTAGGAAATCTCCTAAACGTTGACGCTTGATTAGTCCATGTGACCCAATTTCCCCCCCTACCTCCCTCACTGGAGGATGAATTTGTGAACCCTGCCTTTTACCTTCCCCAGGACATCTCTGATTAGCTGATGCTTTGTACCCTCCCTTTGAACGCCTCCATATTTCAGCTGTCACACACTCATATTTTCTGTCTTTTGCCCCCAAGATTCCCCAGAGCAATAAATCCTCTATTATCCCATGCAAAAGAATTCCCTCTCATCCTTGTCTCCTCAGAGCACAGACTGACAGCCAAAAAGCCGTAGAGCGAGTGCTCTAGTCACACCTCGGGTCATCCTGCTGCTGGGGTGTGACCCACTCCTGGAGTGGGCCAGGGTGATAGAGACAGATAAGCTCCAGCCCATGCATTAGGAGAGGAAAAATAAAGGCAAAAAATTAATGACAGAGATGAAGGTATTGAGTGAATCTTTGGCAAATTTACAGGTGACACTGAGCTGAGTGGTGCGGTTGACACACCTGAAGGGTGGGATTGCCTCTAGAGGGCTCTGTAAAAACTAGACAAACGGGCCATCTCATGGGAATCTCATGAGGTTTAACAAGACCAAGTGCAAGGTGCTGCACCTGTGTTGGGGCAACTCCTGATATCAGCACAATCTGGGGGATAAACAGATGGAGAACAGCCCTGGGGAGAAGGATTTGGGGGTGCTGGTGGGTGAGAGGCTGGACATGACCCAGCCATGGACACTCCCAGCCCAGAGAGCCAAACGTGTCCTGAGCTGTATCCAAAGCAGTGTGGGCAGCAGGGGAGGGAGGGGATTCTGTCCCTCTGCTCTGCTCTGCTGAGACCCCACCTGGAACCCTGCATCCAGCTCTGGGGTCCCAGCACAGGAAGGACATGGAATTGTGGGAGAGAGTCCAGTGGAGGCTACCAAGATGATTAGAAGGATAGAGCACCTCTCCTTTGAGGGTATTCTATAATTCTATGATAACATTTAAATCAAAAGGCAATTTAAGTTTTTTTATGTGATTCATGCATCCCTTCAGGCCTAAGAGACTAATTAAAAGCATTAAGGTAGCTCTAAAGAAAGACATTGTAAGAAATTATTCCTCCTAAGAAGGCCTATATGACTTCTTCATGCAAGAAAAGAATCAAAATCAAGAAATGAAAACATCCATCATGTAGGAAAAACTATTACATAAACTGTGATTATAGAGATACTATGAAAACAGTTAGAATGAAGTTAGAATGAAGACCTGTATATGATGAACAGTTGAGTAAAGCAAGAAGTTTGAGTCTTCATACCAAACCATGGACAAAAATTAACCTGGTAATACAATATTTACACAAAGCACTATGACAGATTTTTTGCCTAATGCTGAAAATATCTATGCTTACACCTCAAAGTTCATGAGGAAATTAACACTGTGTAATTTTCTCTTCAATAGATTGTGAAAATATCTTCTATTTGTGTGAACTTTTCTTATTTGTGTGTGCAATTATTTATGTGTTTCTGTACACATTAACCTTATATACTTATCCTGCACTTTCTCAGATGCAATTCTCATCAATATACCGAACAAGTTACAGTGCATGCTTATTCTTATTTCACTTTTTCATGTGACCTTTACTTGCTAGAAATTGTATTCATCCTTTTCTTTTTTTTTTTCCTTTCAGAAGATGTCGGCTTCTTATAGACTTTCTCTCTGTACTGACACTGCTACATAATACTGAATGTATTCTAGTAGCAGTGTTTGCTTAGATGGATTTTCCATTCCTAGACCTCAACTTCTCGACTACTGCAATGTTACAATAATGCTTCAAATAAATTTCACCAAGTTAAAAAATATAGATAAAGCTCTTCCATTTTTATAAAATTGTGGTATTTTACTGATGTGTACAGTTTGCTGCCTTAGAAGCAGAGTTCACTACTAGCACAATAACACAAAGTGTAATTTTAGTAACCTTTATGTAATGTGAAAATATACAGATACAATGAAAAAAAAAAAAATCACCACAGTTTTACTGGTTTGACAATAATGCATTTTACACTGAATGTCTATTGTTAATGAGGTTATTGACACAGTTATCTCAAAATTTTACATGGTGGTGATTTTTAGGTGGTGATGCAAATTTCTGGGGTGAGCATGTTGATTTTGGCCATGTTTGAAAATTGGTTTTGAAATCCTAAATATTAATTTATTATGTGCCTGAATTTTCTCTGTTAAAACAAAAAAGAAATGGCTTCAGGAGAACCAGGCAGAGGTTTTGCGGTAATTCATACTTTAATCTGTAGAGCACAAGAAGTGCTTTACCTGCAATTTTTCATGATCACTTGCTAGTTAACAGACAGGTAAGTAAGTGACCCTTTGGTTCACCAAATCAACTTCTTAAGTAGATTTTGACTGGTGACCTGGGATGACATTTCCAAAAAGTATTCATGTAACCTCAAATATTTTCTGTAAATTTAGTATTCCGTGGAAGTAATTTTTGATCTATAAAAAGCTATAGATATACTCAATCTCTGAATTCAAACGTGAAGCAGCCAGAAGGTGTAGTTATATATGTAGTTTCTTTCACTTGGAGACAGAATATTTCCTTGCTCTAGACTGTTTCTTTCTGCTGGCCTGTTTACAGCTAATATTGTACTAAATTATGTTTGACTAGCTAATTTCAGCCTGTAGATTAACATTCTGAAGATTATACAGACCTGTAGCTATTGATTGCTGATACATTATAGTGTATGGAGTTATCAAATCTTCATTTCACACTTCAAGATACACTGAGCGTTCTGCTTAGTCTGTTTCTACACAACTAAAAATACTCTTCGATTAAAGGTTTCTTGTGAAGGTTATTCTGTTCACTTTAAGCATTTAAAGATACAACAGATATTTAAAGATGTCAGCTGCTACTGATATTAAAAATTATTTAATATATGTAATGAAAAAGATCAAATGTAAAGAGAAAAAATAGTCCATCCTTACTTCCCAATCAAAATAAAAACAAGAGGGAAAATAAAAGTGAGGAACTCCTTAGTTTAATAAATGCCTGTTAAAAGAAATTAAACCTTGCTTTTCTCAAATCTTATTATCGTAATGTTCTAGTATTTTTGGTTTCACTAATTATTAGTACAATGAAAGTAACCAGCAAAAAGGTGCTCTCTGTATTGCAAATGCTCACCATTTCATGCTGCTTTGGGAAAGCATAAGTTGTTTTTTTAGAAGTGTCACTCAAGTAATTTTTTGGTTTCTCTGTTCTTACAATCTGAATTCATTCATAACTAATTTTCTCATTCATTTGTTTACTTTTTTTTGGGTGGAAATAACTGTAGTTTTTTTGCCACAGAAGTTTAGGTGATTAATAGATATATGAAGTAGCCAGAGTACCCTATAGTATGAAAAGAAGCAAAGCTGAACTGGTTGGAGATTTTTCTGTTAGGGACTTTTCTTCTACATTGATCTTCTAAAAAATGTAGAATAGTAAGAAAGGACTTCACCTCCGTGGCTTCCACTTACCAAGATGTGGTGGGTCGAACCCAGATGGCAGCTAATCCTTCAACCAGTCACTCATTCACTCCCCCACAATGGTATGCAGGGAGAGAATTAGAAACGTAAAAGTGGGAAATCTCATGAGTTGAGATGAAGACAGCTTAATAAGTGGGGAAAGAGAAGAGGTGGGGAAGAACTGAAAGGCGATGACAATCAGTCACCACCTCCCACCACCAGAATGATGCCAAGCCATTCTGCAAGATACGGTTAGTTTGGAAAATCTGCCTCCACTTTTATTGCTGAACATGATGCTATGAGGTATGGAATATATCTTTGGTTCTTCCAGGACAGCTGTCTCCATCTCTTGTCTATTCCTTGCCTACCTGCTGAGGGGCAGCCTTGATGCTGTGGAAGCATTGCTCAGCAACAGCTAATGCATTGGTATGTTATAAAGACTACTTTGACCACATACAAGCTGCTATGAAAAAACTAACTCCATCTCAGCAGAACTCTGTACAGTATCACATGAGGATTGTACTAGTGATGAATAAAGATGAACCTTTGAAAATGTGTGTGTGCAACTGTAAACATGTGTGATTACATTTTGTTCTTGTTAGTCCTTAATCTGCAATTAAAATTTAAACATTTTAAATTCAAAGTAGGGCTGCAGTTAGAATAGGATGGAAACAGATGAAAATAATATCTAATGTGACAAAAAACTTTCTTGCTACAACAGGAAAAAGTACTTGACTTTTTTAGAAGAATGTTTTACAATACTGAACTTCCCAAGAGAATAGAATTGTGTTGGGAGTAATGTGCCAGGGTGGAAATTAAACTATTTTAATATGTCTGAGTATGGGTGCTAGATCGTTCTATGGCGGCATAGAAGATTATGTTGGGCTAGAGACACGTTCTCAAGCAAATGTGTTCCTCCAAGATCCTAATACCCACTAGCCAGGGTGAACATGTATAAACAGTATGAATTTCAGGAACTGAAGAAAATGTGTCATGATGCAAAGAAATAAACTCATGCTTGTAGATTGGATGTGGTGCTTGCAAAAGTAGACTCTGATGGGAAGTCTTATGTAAGGTGAATAATTTGTTTAGGGTGTAATGCGGAGCTCTGCTTTGAATACTAATTGTAGAAGCAGGGGAATGCTTGGGAAAAAAGAAATGGAAGCAGGATTGGATAGGGTGATAAAGTGAGAGACTCCAGGAGATCAATCATTTTAATTTATTGAACAAAAATGTAAATGGTGACTTGATCACGGACTTGAAGAGCCAATATGGAAGACACAGGCTTAGAGAACCAATATGTAAGACACTGGTGACACAGTAAATATGCAGAACAATTATATTACAAATATAAGTATATGTACTTCTTGTATCTTGTAATTGTAACTAAGCAAATTTAGAAAAATCATCCGGTTCTGTGGTGGGTGAGATTTTTGGGTTTTGGTTTGTTGGGGTTTTTTGGTTTGTTTGTTTGTTTTCTGTTTGTTTTCTTTTTCTTTTAACAAAGAGCAAGTTCATCCTATAAAAATGATATGATATTGATTAAAGATAGTATTACAGAAAGAGTAATTAATTTGTAGAAGCCTCTGACATTTTTAGTACAAAATGTTAAACTTTTGATCACTTCCAATGGGCTCTATAATCACTTCATTTAATTAAAATAATGATTGTAAGGGTGATGCAACATCAAAAGTAATTGGTTATGGCTCTGACCAAAAGAAAAATGGTGCAAAAATGATGGTAGTATAAGTAGGGAATAAATGTTTCCCATTTTATTTCCCAAGATTAACAGTAGAAACATCTGAGCTCCTTTACTGGAACGACATGTTCAAAACAATGAGAATCGGTGTGAAACACTTGCAAATACAAGGCAGGTCAGAAGTCAAGCCCTCTGCATTGAGAGGCCAAAATAATTTAAAGCTGAATACAGATGCAAAAAACTGCATATTAACCTTGTGGAACTGATAGCATTTGACAGCCTAAGCAGGCAGAATTGAACAAAGACAGAAAGATGGAATCAGACAAAAGAGGTATTAGCACCTGAGAAGACAGAGAGAAAAAGAATTTTTAGGAAAAAAAATATAGTTGCCATTAAAAAATATGCAACTGTGAACAGAAAAATTCTTTTTAATCTTTGTTTTATTCTGCTTTGAGGAAAAAATAAAGAAATAGGACTGCTTGAAATGTGAGTTTTCCTCCTCACAGGAATTTCAAACCTCCCAAATAATTTCTAATTGCTTGAGGTATGTGGCATTTTTTAATTATAATTTATTAAGAAATTTATTTTTCTAAGGTTTTTCTTAAGGATTATCTTTCTTCACATGTATATGAATTATATTATACTCTTGTATGTGTTATTAAAGTATGTTATATATAATAACAATTTTAAATAATTTCTGTGAAAGCAAACCCTAATTAAATATACAGTGGAATAGCTAGTAGTTTTTATATTACTGTGTAGAGAGTTTTTAAATAGCTGAATTTGAAAAGGATAAGTAATTTTTAATCTGGTGAAATTTTGACATTCATGAAGTAAAAAAATCTATATAATTGACAGAAAACCTAGTGAATTGTTAGTTAGCTACTGGTATATTTTTATCTTACAGTAATTAGCATTTAAAGAGAGACAAGGAATAAGTTTTACGATGTGTATCTTTGTTTCATTAATAATACAGAAAGTTATGTAGTAAGTCTAGAAATATCTTAGTCTTGCATACTTAAGTTAATTTAGGGCTAAAAATGTAACCAGATCCAACAGAGCTTAACTCTGTGGGGAATCTTGCACCTTGTGTGAAAACCTGGTAGTTGAAAAGGTCTGCACAAAAGAGGATAGACATATTTACCAACATAGCAAGGGATAATGCTTTAATTTAATGCATTACCTAATATGTAAAAATTCTTTAGTGATGATGTGTTGTGGTTTTAAACCAATAACTAAGAAAATTACTTATTTCTTGCTGTGAGATATGGATTAGAACAAGAGCAAAACAGGCATAAAACTTAAAAGGAAAAAAAAAGAAAAGTTTATTGACAAACTACAATAACAACACCAGAATAAACTTCCAGAAAAACCTTTTCATCCCCAGTCTACCCACTATTCCCTTGTTCACATGACAAAAGAGACAAAAACTTTGGAACTTTGATGGTTAAAACAGTCCCAATTCTTGCTACAGTCTTTTCACCAGTCTTTATAGAGAAACAGAAGTTTCTTCCTGTTAATTTATGGGGTTTCTCACAAGAAAAACTATTTTTGTTATAGTTTTCCATTGCCCTAATGTTAGCTGCCCAGAGCTGCTGTTATTAGAGCCCACTCCTCCCATTTTCACATCACTCTCGAGTGTGTATGGGCCATGAGTCTAGGGATGGGATTTTTAAGGATAAGTTATTCAAAGGCAAAAAGTCTTCTTCATCTGTTTCTGTGAGCTTCACTAGAAAACAGTTTTCTCATTGCCTCTCAAGGCTTCAAATCTTCCAGCACTTCACTGTACCATAATTACTCTACTTTTTACTCAAAATTTACACTTTGAACACTCTATTCCTCCCTATTTACTGTCATGAATTAAAGGAGTGTTTTCAAGACCTTATTGTCCATTTCCATAGTTTTAACAGAAAGATATTTCAGCTTAATTAAAGCATCTTCTTAATTCTCTACCTTCTCTGAAGCTTCTTTTCTTTCCTGTCACTGGTAGTTTATAAAGTCTCTTTTCATGTTGATCACTCTCTTTTCTCTCTCTGGATAAAAAGATTAATCCGCAAGTCTCATCTGGGTAATGAAAGAGTTAAAATCTTGCCCAGGCTGTTGTAGGTAGTTCTGTGGCCTCGGCCGGTGCAGGAGCTGGAGCCGTCTGCGATGGAAAGCTCCTCATGGCTGCTCTGGAGAGTGTAGTCGCCGCGCCCAGCCCGCTGCAGGTCTAGAGCCCCTCTCCTTCTTCACTCAGCAGTTTCTAGTGAATTTAGTTACAGCAAAAAACCTGCAGCTGAGCCAGAGATCGGCTCGGCCCGGCCCGGCCGGAGCCCGGAGAAAACCCCCTCCACAGGGCCTGCATCCCCCGGCCGGGAGACGCTGGGCCCAGCCCAGTCCCCACCCGGCCACATGGCCTGGGCAGGGAACGGGAGGCCTGGGGCTCTGCCGCCCTTCCCAGCCAGGAAACAAAGAGAACCAAGAGAGCTCTGGTTTTACACTTTAAGGTAGGGTTCACAAGTTGATCCCACTTTTCAATGGCCTAAACTACTGTCAATTCTCAGCAATGACCAATAATTGGTCAGGAGAAAAGACGCCAGGCAGATCCCAGCAACTTAAACTTTCTTAAAGGTAAAGTAACTCCATGACATGATGGTTTAAGGTCATGTGAAAGAAGACATTTCCTCAAATTCTTTGTGTTTGATTGGTCTGTTCACAGAATAACACTTTATTAATAAAATTGAGACAGATTAAGGCTCAAGGATTGCTGGTATTAGTATCTGACTGCAAAAGCATAATCAAAGCAATAGATGCATAAGCTCTAGTCTCTCACAAAAGCTAGCTCAAGGTAACCATTTCAGCATGGGTTTTACCCTATCAGCCTCCCTGTGAGTGAGAAGACAGGTTCAGCCTATCAACAGATCCCAGAAGTTACAATGGAATCTTCCCTAACTTCTACCCATTTTCAACTTACTTTTGTACTGTTTATGTTTAGTGCAGCTTGAATGTCTCTAGTCATACAACATGCAAAATGAGGAGTGGTCACACTACTTCATGTGGCTTTGCTGGTCTTTGCTGGTCCTTGCTGGTCTGGAGAGAAGACAGGAAGCCTATAAGTACCAACAAGTGCTTCAGTTGTAGATGCTATAGGGATACTCCTTTAATGGACTGAACAGACCTAGGGTCAGAAGGGTGGGAGGATTTTTCACTGAAGACAAGAAAAGAGTATCTGAATTATACATTAACTTTGCAATTTTCACTGACTTTTCACAGTCTTCCTAAATTGTTTTCACTGATGTCACAAAAAGTCATGAATCTGTTTTAACTACAATTCTTCAAACTAATGCTAGGAATACTGGAAAGATAAAGTGAAAATAATTTTAATTATTTTTGATTCTTATTTCATAATTTTATTTTAATTGATAGTGGTCTTTATACTATTAAGAGACCTTTGGATATAAGCAGTCAGTTTGTACTAGGACGAGATAAAGAAACAGTCTTAAAAAGGAAGACTGAGGAAGAAATTGGAAAGATAGTTTAGCCATGTTAACTACTTTGGAATAAAATTGAAAGAAAGTATATTTGAAATAATTCTTTAAGATATGAAGTCATTATTCACAAGTCTTTTTTGTAACATTTGTTTAAGGAGAATGTATTTTCAATATTTGATTACGATATCCACTTAAGAGCCATTTTGTAGAAGGGGGAGCATTTTATTTTAAAATACTCTTAAAAGCACCTTTTACATCAAAATATTCTAAAATTTTATTTTTCTCCTTTAGAATATTGTAAAGTCAAATCCTTCTGTTTATAATCTGAATGTAAATGCAAGTGTTTTTAGAGATAATGTGATGCTTTTATTTCTAACATCATCCTGAAGACTACATCTTCCTAGAATGTTTCTTTAGAAAGCTTAAAAATTCTTGGAAAAAAAATAATTATGTTAATATATTATTGTAATTCTGAATGTGGACATTATCTTACACTCTAACTCACAACTCAGAAGTAGCTATTACAGTCTTTACTTAAAGGGACAAACACGGACATCCAAATAATGAATGTGGAACTTCAAATATATAGAGAAGGAAAGATCTATAAGCCTAAATAGACCTTTAAGTAACAAATCTTGAACTTTTGATTTTCCTTTGAAACAATCAATTCAAAAATCAGCCTCATTGTCTAAGTAATATGAACAAAAGAACCACCCTTTTTTCCTTTCTTCTTTTTTCCTTTCTTCTTTTTTTTTAATTTTTTTTTACTTTTCTTTCCCCCAAAATTTGACTAAAACTCCAGGATGTGAATTAATGAGAAGAGACAGAGAAAACAATGCTGCTGAGAAAGCCTTTAACTTTCATTTTTTGTTCCTCAAAGTAAGACATAATGAGGACTTAATAGAGTTTTTGCTTCCAGCTTAAATTTTTATGGCAAATGCTGTGTGGCTAATACTTCTGATGAAATGCAATATAGTAGTTTCTACTGAAGTTTTATGGATTAAGACTGCAGATAATGAGACCTTTTGCTAACGTAAATTCTTATGAGTCAACACATTTATGAGTGCAAACAAATCTGTGTACTCTAGAACAAATGATTCATGAAAGAATATTTGCATCCAAAACAATTTTTTTATAATGAAGTAGTAAAGAACAGAAATTTATTTTCATTACTATAACCATTAGATACATTTTAGTTTTCAAATGTTGCCTTAATACTATAAATATTCACTTCCAAGTTAATAATTGAGACCTACACAAACTATCTGAGAATATTAAGAAAGAATATTGAAGATGAGAAAAGTATTAAAAAATAATGCAATATTTGTTGACAACATGTGGCTCTGTGTTATGATATAAAATAAAATTGGCTCTTCCATGATAATGACCAAAAGTTTCACCTGTCCTGGACAGAGATCTGAAAAGATTATTTAAATTCAAAGCCCAAACCAGTAATATTCTATTAAAATCCATCCATAAAAGCCTCTTCCTTATGACCTTAGACCATTTACTGATAAATTAAAAGTTGCATATATAAAAAACTGTCTTTTACATGTGTTAATACAGGAGGTGTACCTATGGACATTTTTATAATTAATTGTTCCTTGGGAATCTACTCATTTTTGACAAACCTGTCAAATAAAACCAGGTTATTCATCACATAGCAAAAAAATTATGTGCATGAAAAAATTGTAGAATGAATGAATGGATTTAGCCAGACACTTCTTAGGCAAATAATACCTCATGAGCAGATTGAGGGAGAGGAATTGCAAGGATATAACAGTAGGTTATGTCTATATAACAGTAAGGTTATGGAAAGATCAAGGAAAGTGACTCTACAAGGCAGAACACTACCTAAAGGCAGTATCCATAAAAGATAGATACTCCATAAAGTATAAGTTACTTTCTACCTTACAATCTGTCATAAAAAAACTGCTAGCATAAATGTGTTTGAAATTTTGAGTTGTCTGGAACAGAGCAACTGTAAAAATTCCAGCATTTGTAAGAAAACAATATTTTCCAAGTATAAAATAAAATGGTTGCAAGACAAGCCATTATTACTAGCCTTGATTACAGTTAAATAAGTAAGGAAATGGAAAGATTACTGAAATTTTAAGATAAACACAAGACTAAATTTAATGAAAAATATAAGTTTGATACCTACTGACTATGTTATCTTTAAATGTTCATACTTTAACTGCAGCAAAAAGAACCCAAGTCTGTCGTGTCACCAACAAAATTATCAACACTCAACAAAGAAGTATTGAAAGTTACTTAGAATCTGTATTTGAAACATTTAATTTGATGACTTTTCCACTGAGACTAGTTCTATCTTGTTTGTTTTTTTCCATAGCAGAAAGACCAATCATCTTGATTAAATAGCTCTGGCTCGTGCAATATGACATTGTTACTATAAATTGACGCAGCACATATTTTTGCATAATAATTTGGAAGACTGAAACTTTCCATTATCCCAAGTTTCTTTGAATTAATTTCTACTGTGTAACCGGCCCAGTTAAGGGGACAGAACTTATCCTTCAATGAAGTCCTATTTCTTTTTAGCAAGAAGAGTCTTACATTGGGGAAAAAGTTTTCTCTAGAACAACATACTAATATACACACTGTTTTAATACTACATAGTCTGTCCACAGAATAGTCTGAAAGAAGGCTGTGATAATACTGTGTAGGCCAAAAAATTACAGATATATCTCTTCTCTCCTAAAGGCCTTAGCATATTTGGTAAACAAGACAAACTAGAAACTCAGTAATGTGGAGTTTAGAAGTGTACAGTAAAAAAAAAGCCTATATATATATGTATTAATGAATCTAATAATTCCAAATATTCTTTAAATAGTCTTATCTAATTTATCAGATTATGTTAAAAAGGCAATCTAAATGATTGTACATTAACGAAAATTATCTTGGTGTATACTAATAACAGTCAACTGTGCAGGTAGTGTTTTCTAGATAAAAGGAAAGTAATTCTTTACAGAAAAAAATGTCTGTACTAAGGATTCATGCCATTTCTGTCTTTTTGTCAAACTAACTTTATATCAACTTTTTTGTTGAGGATCTTCAGGACATGGAGTGTCACCCCTCTCCAATACTGAGCCAAGACAAATACTCTCACTCAGGCTGTGGGTTACCTCCACTCAAGCCGTGCTTTTTCAAGTTCAGGGGAAAAAAACCCAAACTTGCATAATATGTAAAAGTAATGATTCCTATTTCTTCTGCTTTCTACTTGCAAATTTTCCTCTCTGTCTTCCTTTTTCTAGGCACAAGAACCATTCACAGAAAGTATTCATTCCCTTTTGGGTCTCTGAAAACTTGTCAGTCAAGTTCCCCTGAAATATGTATCTGAAGGAACTTAAAATGATAAATAAGTAATAGCACATAACAGTAGAAGTCAGACAGCAATTTTGGGGTTCAGTAATGAATATATTGAAGTAATCTGAACCCATAATCATCCATATAATTGTTTAACTTTGTGTATTTGAGCACAAACCCTCTGAGAAGGGGCTGAGGGAGGTGGGGTTGTTCAGCCTGGGGTAAAGGAGCCTCACTTATCGCTCTCTACAACTGCCTGAAAGGAAGCGTGCAACAGGATGAGGGTCAGCCTCTTTACAGAGATAACAAGTGACAGAACAAGAGGAAATGGGCTCAGACTGTACCAGGGGAGGTTTAGAGTGGATACTAGGAAATCTGTCTTCACTGAAATAATGGTCAGGCACTGAAACAGGATGACCAGGAAAGTGGTTGAGTCATGGTCCCTTGAGGTATTTAAAAAACATGTAAATATGGATCTGATAGTGCTAGATTAGTTGTAGAACTTGATGACTTAAGAGTGTTTTTTAACTCAAATGATTCTATGATTCTGCAAACCACATTTATTATCTTGGCTTTTCAGAAAGTTTTATTGCGTATACCTTTGTGATATATGAAATCAGAACAGAGAATAGTTCTTGTAGGCTCTCATCTGAATTTAAGTATATTCACTGAACTGTTATTTCCAGTAGAAAAAAATAATTGAATCAGCTAATTGCTTCTCATCTGTTTGGCAGTATTAATAGTTCTTTGCCTATATCCAATATTCTAATCTTCTATGAGTAAAGTGGACTGCTAACTAATTTTGAAAATATTACCAAACTGGAAACTGCACCGTAACTCAAGTGATTTCCAGATCCAATCAAAATTTGTTTGAGAGTGTCAGAAGGAAGCTTACCTTTATATTTTCTAAAATATGAATAATCTTTCTGTGAAGAGGCTGACAAAGTTGGTTATATTATGGTAATGTTTTTTAATTAAATGGAAATAAATACTTAGTGTGACATATACTTTTACCATAAAACATTTTAAAATTCCTCAGAAGGAGAGAATGGCTATGGAGATCTTCTAGCTTACACTGAATTTATTTTTTTCTGGATTCTATCTCTGTAAGTAATATTCACCATGAATAACAAAAAAAAAAAAAAAATTGTGAACTTACTTCTTTTTAAATTTGCAACTATTTTGTACATCACCCTATGAGATTAAATTACACAAACTGATCAAGTACTGTTTCAACAAGGTTTTTAATTTCATTTAAATTCAGGTAGTCCTTAAGTTTTATTGAATATCACTTCCAGATGCTTGAAAGGCACTTTTTACCTTTACATGGAATGTGCAGCATTTTACACTGAATACCTCTGCTGTTATAAATCATCTCAACTTACTTTTTCTGTATTGAGCAATACTGCAAGGAATTTTTATTTGGTTTTTAAAGATTAGAACTTTATTATCCCTTCCCAGACAGAGCATTCCTGAAATTAAATAATTAAACTGAAAATAAGCCATTCAATATAAGGGGGCTCATACATAGTGATATACACGAGCTTAATGACTTGAAAATAATTTATTTACTGAGCTCAAACAGTACTCAATTTGAGTCTGGAGCACCTTAATATTAACTTCTGTGCACTCAGAGAAAGACTGACTGAACATATATTAATTATTACTCCTGGCTTATTGTTCTGAAGCACTGCTTTTTTCATACCAGTGTTGATACTGCAGTTACTGTCAAATTTCTCTACTAATCTCATCAAGTGAGTCATTGAAAATCTAAGTTCATTGTGGACTCTGCTACTCCTCTGCACTCCTTCTTTCAAAATATATTTAAATTAATTTGATCATTTTTGTACCTTGCATTTTAAAATTCTTGTATATACATATCAAGGCACCTATTTTGCTTTATTTGATTGCCTTTTCATTGCTTCTATTTTTGTTTCTGTGAGAAACCTAAATAATCATCTAATGTTTATGTAGTTATTTAAGTAGGAAATGGGAACTTAGGTCACAGGTTTGAGAGGGGTGTGTGTGGGTGTGGGTGTGGGTGTGTGTGTGACAGTTTTGTTTCTTCAAACATGTAGAATATTTCCTCAGAAATCTGAAATATGTTCAAGGAAACTTAGAGACATTTAGTTTAGAAAAGATTTTGAGATCATTAAGTCCAGCTACTGAATATCTGTGCACATGGGGAATATTAGCTATGTAACATGTGGCTCTTCCTCACGTTATGTGCCACATGTTTGATTTTGCATCTCCAAATAGACAGATGTCTCAAAGCTGTATAGAAAGTGGGCTGATATAAGGATGTGTTTCCCAGAGATTCAGAATTAGCAGGAAGCCTAGAATGAAAATCATACTCTTAAGAAACCTGGAAGGTTGATTTCTCTAGGTACTTGGCACTTAAAATTCCAGGAGAACTTATATGAAATGTAAGGTGCTGTGATCATGTTTCATAATCACAAAAACTCCAACAAACTCAAAATTAAAAAGCATGGAATGTTTTTTGAAAAGAATATGTTGAAATAAGATATTTTACTTTTGTAAAACTTTTACCTGTTAATTACTGGAGGAAAATAGTTCCTTTTTCTGTTTAAAAATCATCCATAAATAGGTCTCTTTAGCTAAAATCATTTAAATGCTCCTCTTTCTCTTAAGAGAAAAATGATGAGAAGATTTTCCTTTGTATTTGATATGATTTGTCACTATAAAATTAGGATAAGAGTAGAATTCAAGAAGCTTTCCTTTCTCCAGACTCTATCTTGGTCAGTTTAGACAGCCCTTGTTCAGTAAATTGGTGTCTACTATTCCTCTTATTTATCTCCTGCAAAGCTTTGATTATGCATAACGTACATGTGTAATAGTGTCATCTGCTGGTTTAACAAGATTAAATTGGAAAGGAAAGGCATATTTTATTACCTAAGCCCCAAAGCCATTCTAATACTAGGCAATTTTTCTTTCAACAGCCAAGAAAGATACTATTACTTACAAAATACTTCTTTCCATAGCCAGAGTTTCTGAAGACACTATAATTTATAAGTGTTACGTGGCACACGGTGATTCAGACTGCCTGTAGCTCACTGTAGTTTGTTCACACTTAGGAGGTTATTGCTCTGATGCCAAGAGAAGATATTTCTATGTTACATTTTTCTTGGATAATTAACTTGAACAATATAAAAGTAGTTTGAGATTCCCTGTGAAATAACTGTATTTACTGTTGTTGGCTGAACAGTACAAAGGTATTTTGAGATTAACCGTGCACTTAATGTATTTAACTGGTCTTGGCTATTCTCTGTTGCTTATACAAGAAAAGACAAAATTTATTCTTCTCCTTTGTACACAATATATTCCATGGAGTGCAGACCTTTTCCTTATTGTCTGTGAGCATGTGTTTCCTCCCACAGAAAGACATAGATTTCTCTAGATTTCTTAGCTTGTGCAGACCACTCTAAGCACAGTCACCCATATGGTCTGGTATTTATCTAAAAAGACTCAGAATGGTAATTTTTCAATTGTCTAGAATCTCATCTTATACAAACTTGTTAAAGACTGAGTTTAGGATGAAATTTTTGTCCAGAGTTGCAATTTATGCCAAAATCAAATTACTACCATGTTCTGTGTCCAATTCCATCTCATTCAATACTTCCCTGTACTCTGTTCTGTCCATAGTTCTTGTTTAGAGTATAAATCTGTTTTTCTGATTTGACTTTGATATTTCTATTTCTACTTCTATACTTATCTACTCAATTGTCATATTTATTTAATGAACTAAATCTAGTCCCTAAATTTTGTTTTCTTCTTTCAATTTTATGATATTAATTGGCAACAGTTGTTTATAAAAAGCTTGAAGAGGCTATTTTGAAAGACCTTGGAAAGCATCATAAGGTTTAAGGTTTTATTGAAATTCAAAATTAAGTTTTGCCAATGAAATTTCTGCATAAATTATTCATAGAAGACCATAATGCATGAATAATTAAAGTGGCATCTTTAATTAGATGCTAAAAAACTCTTCTGTAGCAGCCTATCATTGCTTTATCGATTTAGGAGCAAATTGAGTTTGAAGATCAAAGAACTTCTCTAAGTCAAATTAGCAGGTAATTATTAAATCACTCATTGCAATTGAACTGCTATCAATATTTTTTATATCCCCAAACATACAGTGCAATATGATGTATAGTGCTTATGAAATGCCAATGAAATGGAGTCCAAACAATGAGATTTTTAATGAAAATACAGTACTATGTACAAGTTGTTATTAGCATTGGAAAAGTGAGCCATGAATAATATTTTGAGGCCTAACAACAATGGCTAATGGAACACTGAATATTAAAAAATACATATTGTTTAAAAATAAGTATAGCAATTGCATGTTTCTATTAATAAATACCCTGAAGTTCTCATAAAAGAAAAACTATCCACTTTCTTTGCATCTTGGTCCTCATGTCAGGTATTAGAACCAATTTCATATCACAATTAAATCTTTCCTAAAATTAGCAGGAGTGGAAAAGTGCTTTGAAGTTCTTCTGCAAAAACATCTTGCTCATGAAACATTCAGCCAGTTATGACAGATAATTTCCTGTTTCTCTCCTATTCCCATTAATATTATTGTTTTAATAGCCCACATCCCAGATTCTAATAACTTACTACAAAATTCTACCTAACATCAAGACTGTTTGTTCCTAACAAAATGCAAATATGCTACGTCTTTCTAGTGGGATAAGAAAAAACAATATTTCTTTCCTTAAGTCTGTTTTTTTTTTTTTTGATTAATTTGGCAGGTTTGTTTTGGTTTTGCTTTTAGGAGTGTTTGCTTTTTGTTTATTGCTGATGTTTTATAAAGACTACTATATCTCAGAGTCTCTTTATCATGAACTGAAATTATTACATTTTCTTTTCCTTTCTCTGAAGTAATTCTACTTTATAAGTGGAATTACTGTGCTCATGTGCAGCAGAGAATAGTTGTCCACTGGGGCTGCACTTCAGTACTTGACAAAATGCAAACAGATGTAGGTACCTGAAGATGTACCTGGCTTGTTTCTCTTTCCTTTTTCTTATTCTAAAGGAATGTATATTGTTACCTAGTTATATTTTCTATCTAGTGTATGCTCCAGATATTGTCTGGGTTTTATATATATATATATTTGTTGTTGCTGTTGGAGGTTTTTGTGTGTGTTTTTTTTGTTTGTTTGTTTAAATACTAGCAGGGAACATATTGCACAGAGTGACACACAGACGTATGACAAGTCTGTCCTTATGAATGATCATATCTTATTGTATGTTTATTGAAGAAATCATCAAATCACCGAAAGAAAATATTTTATATATATTTCTGTATGAATAATTCCAGAAAACCAGCTTCTCCAGAGATTAACTACTCAAATTCTTTCCATTATTTGAGAGCTACTCTTCATATAGCTATTGCAATTGCTGTTTCAAGATCTTGTCGAAAGGATGGATACTGGAACAAAAACTTGCAAAGTTTTATGGAAATTTTCAATGCACATTTCTGGGACCATTTTAGGTTTTCCACCTGCCACTAAATAGAAGCTCAGTACTGCTAACATCATAAGATCATGAACTTTCTTTCTACCAAGATAGAGACATTTTAAACTATAGAGTTTGTTTAATGAAATGTTCCAGCAGTTTCCTAGAGCATAGTGAAATCCTAAGTCAATAATTTCATAAAAACAAATGCGAAAGCTTCTCATTATCTGTCCTTCTGTGTAAAGAAGAAAAAATATTATTTGTCTTACAGGTCAGAGTCTGTGCTGTACTCCAATCATTGGCTGGGTTATGGGATATTTTTCTCTGCATTTATGACCCTTAAAAATTATATATTTTATTTCAGAAGTAATAGTAAATATAATTATACTACTTCTGCCTGTTTAAATAACAGTATTGTTCATAAAAACAAGGAAGAAAGTTTGAAGAGAGGTTAAAAGAAAGGAATAAAATTGTACTAGAAACACACAAATTCAAGGAATGACATTATTTTTTAATCGTCTAAGCTGTGATTATTAGATTCTTAAATAGCATTTAGTAGGTGCAAGAAGACATTCAGCAAAGTGAGTTTAATTGCAAAATCTAAAATTCCTCATAAGTTCAGAAGGTTTAGAAATTTTAATATGTTTGTGCGAAACTAGCAACCCAAAAAAGTGGATGATCTATTTAGCTGCTGAATTTTTGAAGATTGTATTAAAAAGATCATGTTGTTGCTAGAGGACACAAAGTAGAAGTGATGGGTTCAATATCACAGCAGCAGACGTTTTATTTTCAAGGAGGAAAAAGCTGTTATTTCGGGGTTTTCAACCCTTTTAAGGTGTTCCAATACAGGTTAACCTGATTGGTACAAGGAACAACACCTCTCCTGTCCCACTGGTGGGACAAGAGAAAAACACTCAGAACATCTGTTCGATATTGTTTTGAGAACCAAAGCTATTTACAGAAAAACAGTCCTTGAGAGAGAAAAGTTTCCCAAAAGACTTTCCCTTAGGAAACAGATCAGCCACTGACAGGCTGAAACTCTCTCAGGCTGGGAAAATCATGTCCACATGTTGTCACACAGCTTGAACTTGAGAATTCATCCTGGTTCAAACATGTATATATTTGACTCTATGATTTGTGTAAACTCTATCTTTAAAAGGAAACACACAAACACATACCCACAAACCCCTCTTAAATTAGCTGCTATTTAAGATCTTCTATACTGATTTCAAAATTGTTGATTGTTCTCTAGATAATGCTAATAGTTAGATAAAAAGCTGCATGTGTGACAGTTTTTGAAACATTTACACAGGTTAAAAAGTGAACTTCTCTTCACAAGGCAAGATATTTGAATGACATTGCCCATAAAATGTCTTGCCTTGAAGTTTTATTAAATTCTATGATCAGCCTTGCCATCTGAAAAATTTCACAGTAATGGCACATTATGTATTTATGGCTTCAGGTGTAATTGGTCTTCTGACTTAAAAAAAATTATTTGCATCATGCCAATGTGATCCTATTACGCATTTTCTGTATAGTGAATTATAAACAGATTCAAAGTGATCTCGAAGTGAGGATATTATTTCCATTTTATAAACACCTCCTATTAACATAGATCTCAGAAAAGCTCTTCTAACTTTCCAGAGGCTTCTGCCTTGAAGTGTCCCACCACAACAGGAAAGGCTTTTCTTTTTGTAGTCCTCATTTCAGGTTAGCTTTGATGTGCTGTGATTTTATTACAGCCTTAATCTTGAGAGAGCTTTCTCTCCATCCATACTCAAAACGGTTACTATGTCTCAAAATGACTGGCAATTTTGTGCAGGCTTTGCAGATGAAAGCAAATATCTTTATTTTGGAAGTAGCTGAAATAGTCGTTCAATTATTGCCCTGAACTTGTGGTGTATAGAGGATCATTGTTGTCTTACAGCGTAGTATAAGAGAGTTTCTGAAGCTGAAAGTAAGACTAAGGAAAATGAAGAATCACTATGTATGGAGTGCCTAGAAGGTTGAAGAAACAAAAAGATGTGGGTCTAGAAAAGCACATTAGAGAGAGATTAAGCATAATAAACGTTGAGCCTTGGAGTAACTAAAAAGGGTAGCAAATGCTAAGGGATAAAAATTAGGCCTTCCTGAATATGTGTTAAAGTGAGTCAATTAAATAAACCCAGATTTAATCTAAACAATCTAAATCCTTAAGATTTTGTTGAGATACTGGCAAATGGCTAAGTGTAAGGTAAAGAAGGTTTGCCCTTCAGTAGAAAATTTGGTTGGTGTTGACTTTATGTACTCTTCTGGGATATAACTGGAATGAGAACCTGTCTGTGGGTATATATTTGACACAGTTTATGAGCTCAAACGATGCTTCTGATTTATTTCCCATTCTTTCCTTGGAATTTAGGTCAGGCTGTTCAGACTGGTTCAAGTTACAGATTTATTTATTAAGCATATCCTAACATGATCACTTTTAAATAAAATATTCTGCATTGTATTACTGTAGCTAGTTAGTCTTACTTAAAAAGTATATTCGGTCTCTTAAAAATAAAGGTTTTAGTTGTAATGATAAGGTTATTTCTTCTGAACGCTTTTTTCATGCCTTCTGTTTCTTCTTTTTCCTTCTGTTCAGATCTCTGTTCCTTTCTTATAAAGACTTCTAGCAGTCCCAAGAGGGCTGATTGCAGACAATTTTAATTTCCTGTGCAGTAAAGCTACAGTGGGCACTGACTTTGGAAACAAATCTTTCAGGAACAAATTAGCCTATAGAACTGCTGATATATTGAAGGATGAAGATGAAACAGGATGTAGAAAATCGAAAAAATGATTTAACAACAGCTGTTGAGTCACTTAGGAATTAGGTAATAGCATATCATTGACAGGATCAGCAGTAAATTACAATATTGTGATGAAGCAGAAGAAGCAACAGATAGAAGCCTAAGATTTGACAAGAAATGTGGGAACTTAGTAACATCTACCCAAAGTACCCTAGAAGAGATCGTGTTAGGTAGAAACCAGCCATGCTTCCAAAAAGGAATAAAAGCTGTAAGTTCATATTAATAGAGTTAATGTAGAGGCAACAATAGCTGGAAAGCATGGTGAAGGAAAGGGAAGTAAACCAAGGACTATATACCCCTGCCTTGAGGCTCTCCCATTGAATTCATCAACTGAGGGTAGTGCGAGACCTGAAAAAAACTGTAGAAAACAAAACTGAAAGAGGTGATTTTGCTAAAATAATAAATAAATATTGAAAAGGTTATATGAGAAGGAGAAATAATGACTGCTGAGTTTGAGTTTCTCAAATTTATTTATTTTTAGTATTTTATTTTCAATCTACATTATAGTTTTCCTTAAGGGTTGGTGCTGGGGCCTCAGTTCTTTCTCAGTATATAAGAAAAGTCATTTGCTTTGTCTTCATGGTGTTGTAGAGTTCATAATAAAATCATACTAATGTAACACTTTTCTGAGATCCTCTTTAAAAATACACATAAATTATAAAAGTGCATAGGTCTTTGTAGAGATTTAACAGAGGGCAGTGTCTCATTTCTACCACTTCAGCATAGACAGCGATAGTGAAACTCATTTGTCTTATTCTTTGCTCTGCAGGGATAAAACGCACCTAAAGTACAAGATATTCATCAAATTAGTTTCTTATGGCAGTTTAGTTTGTCTTTCAGGCTGTATAATTTGTATTGCTCCTTCAGTATGGGCAATGACTATTATATGTGGAGGCACACGTGTTAATTACAGTCAATTTATGTGATATTGTATATTTTCTATCATAAATTTAACTTCGTGCCCTGGAAGGCAAAATGAGTATCTTTCTGGGAGATTGTGTTACCATTCTGCTTTGGCTGATACTGCTGATTCTGTAATCAGAAAGGGTCCAAGCTTAAAGAAGGAGAGCACAATGTGGTGTCCACATGTGTTATGCACTATCTTGATGAGTGAAAAAAAGGGCAGAAAACACGAGTAAAAGCTATCTCTACAGAAAAAAAAACCCAACAAAACACCATTCTGACTGAATTTCTCCAAATTCTTTGTTTCTGTTTTGCCCCTGAAAAACCTCAAACTGCTTTTATTAATGTCCCCTTCATTATAAAACAGGCATTTTACAGTGAACTAATTTCAGGCTATGATTCATTCTGTCAGTTCAGTGGGATTACATTGTTTCATTCTGTCTTCAAATGCACTATAACACATCTATATTTTTCCCCTTTTATTGCCCATGTTTCTTGTGTAAAGAAAATCCTCTGAAGCCCCCAAATTGCGGATTCTGTGGCCCTCTGACAGAGAGGGCTGCCACTCTTTTAATGTTTTTAGCCATTATATTGAAACCAAAACTCTTCTTCGACACTTAAGTTTTCTAATCAGTCCTGATCAAAAGGCAACCTACCCTGACTTAACTAATAGTAGTCACAACTGTCTGAATAAAATTGCAAATGTAGGGACACTACATATAAATTTCAGGAAGCAAATTAAAGACTGCAAAACATCATTTTATTTCTTAATACATTCTTATGATTTAATTTTATTTTATACAAGATTTCCAGTTTGGGTTACAATTGGAAGGTTTTGTTGGAATTCACTTTGATTCTGAAACCAGCTAAGACAACATTTCACCAAAGGGAACCCAAGGAATGACCTTTCTCCCATCTCTGAATCATTTGATAATTCTGCATCAGTAGCCCAGTGGACACCATGACACTTTAGGAAAGCTGCTCCCAAGAAATTCAAATTACTTCTTTGAAGGTTTTTTATGGGCCTAAATACCTTAAAGTCACTTTTTACGTAAACGTACTAAGACCTCGCTGATAGACGCCCTCTATTCTTTCTTGAATTTACTTTCAATACTGTTCACTTATAATATATTTCACAGCTTAATTTTTAAAAGAAGAATGTCAAAATAATTTTCTATGTAAGAGGTTCTGTGTGTCTTTTCCTTCCACTTTTCCACTACAAAATGATTATTCATTTTATCTAATGTTCAGTTATTTGTACAAAATAGTGATTTGTGGGCATTTGAATATAAAATTGGATTTTATTGTAACTCAGTAAACAAGAGACCTGATTTTCCTCAAACACAATCTTGTCTCACAGGCATTTTTTTTTTAACTTTTTCTTCATATAGATAATGTAGAGAAGAATACCCTACTGTTTCTCTGAGGTCACCGCTAACCCTTATTTCTGTTTCAATATGTCAATAAGTATCAACATATTGAAACATGTGTCTACCATTGTCAATAGTATGTATTGATATTTTTCTTCGAAATAATTCACTTCCTTTGTATTCTGTCTATGGATATAAATATTAAAGAAATCAAATTAAATCCCTGGAATGCAGGCAAGAAAACAGTACTTATCTCCCTTTGAGTGAGAAACAGGGCTAGATAATGGGAACTACACAAAATGAGCCAAGTATTGAAAATTAAAAGAAATGAGAAGCAGGTGAGTTCTGTGGAAAATCAGGGATATAGCTTGGTAAGCATGGTATGTAATACCCGAGGTGAGAAGCTCTAGAGACTATATCTCAAAACACAGATGCAAGAGAAATCCTTAAAACTAAAATTCTAATAGATTCAGTGTGAACCATGGGGGTAACAGTATTGTGGAAGTTTTAAAACAGCTGCGGTTTTGAGTTCATTAAACTGTAAACTGTCTGAGAAACAAGAGGCAAAAAAAGAGAATCAAGAAGTGTTTATTCATCTCTGAAACATCAAATGTTTGACCCAGATTGACATACTTGCTTCCATACATCAGAACTGCAACTCTCATTTAATAGAGAAAATTCCTAAACATTGTCTTCCCCAAGTTTGAATCAATTAAAAATTGATGGAATGTCCCCTTTAACAGTCTTTAGATATTCTAAGCTAATGACTCAGAAACAAACTTCTTTTCTTTTCATAAATTTATTTAAATATTTATCCTGAAATGTACCAATAGTATTTTATTGTCAGTGTAAGCCACATAAATTACAATGATTCTGAAATATTTTGGCCAGAACAGGTAGAAACATAGTTCTTGCTGAACTGATATTTAAAATAAATAATTATTTCAATAGAAACATGAATGTTTTGCTACTCCTGTCTGAACAGAATATTGCTCCTTTATAAATTAAGCAAAGGAAAATTTGAATGGGAAATTTGAATTACGAGATCCTTTGATCTAAGTTTGTATCTTCCTTGCCTATAAACTGGTCCTATATATATCCTTTTTCTGCCCCCATAAGAAAATAGAAAACAAATAAAACATATTCAATGACATATGTTGAAAACATCATATTTATTATCAATGAAAAGTTATTAAAAATTGTTAATGCAAGGTTTGAAGAGTATGTGATAACCCCTACAGCATAAGGACAAAAAATTATCTATGAAATAGCATCAGATACTTAATGTGTGCTCATTAAGTGAGTACACATTAAACCAAATACCAATGAATCAGAGTGACCAACAAAGAATAAGTGATCATTAAATTTACAGCTTGTATGCTGAGATGTAGAGAATGTGTCCAAATTAAAAATAACTCCTTGTGTCTTCTAATTTTTCACTTTTCATTTCCAGTATTTGCAATATAATTAAACTTGTGCTCTTTGGTACTAATTCTTAATCTTATTTATATGTTTTGCATTTTTATGATTAGGTTTCTAAGTTTTGATACACCTTACTTTTGAAAGCTCCCGTTCATTAAATTTGGTTTGGGATAGTCGTATAGTGTGGACCTGATTTTCTGAGCCTGTGAGAGTTTTCAGCCTGTCAGTGGTTGATCTGCTCCCAAGGGAAAGTTTCTTGAGAACATTTCCCCCTCAAGGACTGTTTTCTGTAAATAGGTTTCTGGTTCCCAAAACAATATTGTACAGATGTCTTGAGTGTGTTTCTCTTGTCCCACCAATGGGACAAGAGAGGTGTTGTTCCTTTTACCAATCATGTTAAACCTGTATCAGAACACTTTATAAAAAGAGCTCAATGTTCCAAAATTAAAGCCTTCTTCTGGTGACTACCTCTGCTTGCTGTAATTGAATCCACGCTCCAATTTTGTGTCCAACAGCGACAATATAGGGTAACAATTTTTCCCTCATTTCAAGAGGATTAATTTTGTGTCCTGTAACTCATTTTGACTGCTTCTATTCTTTTACAAGACCCAAGCACAGAGCAGATATGTTCCTCCTAAAAACATTGAAATAATGCTGTGTAAGGGCAATTTGTTTTTCACTGCATAAAGTATACCTGCATAAAGTAACACTTCAGAATATTATATGGTGTATTAATGGTCTCTTCACATCCTCGATTATGATGACAGGCATCCCTGGGCAATCAGAAAGAATGCATGGATGAAGGGTAGATCAGATCTGCCACTCCCTTCAGCTGTTTTGGATGACTGTTGATCTTTAAATAGAAAAATATTGGGCTGAGCACATACTCACCTCACATGTAATTAGGCAGTCATTGTGGAGCTACTACCTTTTCACTCATGGAACAACTTCTTGTGATAAAAGTGTTGACTTGTACATGAGATTACTTTATCCTGTAGATGTCAGGGAGGTCTGAATCTCCCTGAACCTACTGGAATGAATGGGGTTTATGGCTTTTCACACAATTGGTGGTCAAGAGAATATCATAACTCCCTCACTGTGGGTTCTCTGTATGTATGGGGTCATTGAGCAGTCTCAAATTGTGATAAACCTATATTTATAAAAGGATGTTTGTGCTTCAGTCAGAACTTTTAAACTTGTCAAAGTAATTTTACCGCAGATATAGAGAGTTATTTGGTTGTGATTTTTCTTTCTCATGGAAAAATTATCCCCTCAGAAATTTAAAGTCAGTGGCTCCTTTTTGGTTGCCTTTCTGAAAGCAAATTAGTATTTTCATATAAAGTTAAACCAAAAGAAGCCTTATCCAGTATTTGCTTTAGAAATGCCTCATGGCAACTTATATAGGCTATGAGTGTTGTTTTCTATTTCTGTTGGGAAGGTGGAAAAACTATTTACCTAAGTAAGACTTTTGGACTGAGGAATGCTTTTTCTAAATACTAAATTGATTGTCAAAATGAGATTAGTAGCTCCACAACTGCCAAGTTTATAATCATATGTCATTTATTAGTACATGGTAAACTCTGTGAGGGAGGAAAACCTTAGTGTGAAAATTAATATGATAAAATATGTCTGTTGCTTAGTTTTAGTATTTTGCAAGCACAAAAATATAATATGAAGTGGGTTCTATCTTTGAACTGATATGGCAATATTAATTTTGTAAAAAAATGTATTTCTTTACTACTAGAATATAATAAAAAAGGTTGCTGCATCATATTCCTGTTGCTCATGCTTTGTTTCTTCAATGTGGAGTATAGCTTTTCTCCAATGGTATGACCAAAAAATGGTATGAAGAAATTTCATGATCAAGCTCATTGAAATAATAGTTTCTTAGTTATAAGAAACAAGATGGATTTCAGTAATTTAAATATTATTACTGAATTATATTATTTTTAGGGGATTTTCATTATTCTTTTCATATTTTCCTTTTTTATTTTCTGTAAAATTGAACATGAAATTCAAAGAGACATACACAAACATGAAATCCAGGTTACCTTTCAAACAAGAAATTTTTTTCTCTGAATCTTTCCCTGTATTTCTTAATATCATAATTTCTGCCTTTTGTTATTTCTCTAACACATTCTGAAAGGAGTGAAAATTGAACATTAGTTTCTGAAAGTGGTACTAATGCACCTTGAAAATAACATGAGCCTTAATGTTGCTGAAGAATTCAGAAGACTGAAAAATGCTACAGTACTTGGGTTAGCATTTCCAAACACATGCATTGTGTCTAGGCTGTATTAAACTATCTTTTATAATCTTCATCCTCATCTCTATTTACCGGATATTTTTTTCAAGGGTTTTTAATAGATTTTTATCTGGATGAATCAATCTTGTTTTATTATGTAAGTATAGTATTTCATATTCTCATGCTTTGAAACCATCCTTTTGAAATTACAGGTCAGAATTCATTCAAAGGAACAATTTGAATAGGTATATTTTAATGAAGTTTTAGCATCTCATATCTGTTTTTTAACTCATAGTAACTTAAATTCATACTAAATACTAAACTAAGATCTACAACTGTTATTGAAAAAATCTTTAATGTTGTTAGTCTTCCTTCAATTCCTCTGTGTGAAATTTGCCTGTGCTTTCTGTTGTTAAATTTTCTTAGGACTAGCAAGAACTTCCACTGCTTATGAAAGGAATAATTCTCTTAATTAGCTTTTGTAATATTTTAAGGTATTGGTCTTTCTTAAAGACTATAGTTTAAACTCCACGTCACGGCACTGTTACAAAACATGTCTTGTCCATTTATGTTCTATACTCAATGCAGCTTTACTTTTTTTGAAGTTGCTGCAGTCCCTTTTAAGATGTAGCAGTTAACTTTGCCCATTTCCATGAAGTCAGAGATACACAGGAAAGCAAGACCTGAGAAGAAGCAACACTGCTTAATTTCTGATGGGCAGAATTCATCTATAGAAAGTCAGCTTTGGAATGAAGATTAAAGTCTCTCACACCTACTAAATTTTATCTCCTATTCATACTCCTGTATGTGTAGGACATTCTTTTTGTAACAAAGCAATTAATATGTCAGGATCTTAAATAGCCAAAAGTCACCAGTGCAGTACCATAAATATGGCAGTAAACAGCCTTCAGACAGAAGAACAGAGATTAGGAGACTGTGGTGGACAGGCCTTGGCAGCATGCTGGGTGCCCACAGAACTTCTATTTCTCCTCCTTATCAACAAGAGCAGGGAGTCAAAATATCATGAAAGGCTCTTGGCCTGAGATAGGGACAGGGAGGGATTCCTAACTAATTGCTAATGTGGACAAAACAGACACAATTCAGAAATTTATAAGAGAGTAGAATAATGAGAAATAAGGACAAATCTAAAAACTTGTTCCCACCCTTCCATCTTCTCAGGTTCAACATGAGTCTGATTTTTCTATCTTCTTCCCTTGATCAGCATAGGGGGATAGGAAATGGAGAGTGTGGTCTGTTCATAAGATTTTGTCTCTGCACCTCCTTCCTCATCATTGTCTTCCCCTGCTCTGGCATCGGGTCCCACCAGGGAACTGTTTGGAAGACAGTTCTCCACAAACTTCTCAAGTGTGGATCCTTCTCATGGGCTGTATTTCTTCATGAACTTCTCCAGTGTGGGTCTCTTCCATGGGATGCAGTTCTTCAGGAGCAGACTGCTCCAACATGGGTCCACTGTGGATTCATGGACCTCCATGGACCCACACAGGGTTACAGTCTGCCTCACCATGGTCTTTACCAGCACTGGCAGGCGTGTTTCAGCTCTGGGGCCTTGAACTGGGTCTGTCTTGGAGTTTCTGCTGAAACTCCCTGTATCAGACATGGCAGCAGCTTTTGGCATCTTCTCACAGTAACCACCCCTGTAGTATCCTCACTACCAATACTTTGCTACATGAACTTAATATAGAGAAACAAGGCAAAGTAAGGCTGCTGAGGACAGTCTCTGATGGACAAAACATAGACGTGTATGGAACAGCTGAAACAACCAACTTCATTTTGTGGGGAATGGTCATTGCCTTTTTAAAGGTTAACAGATTTTATAGGACAAAATCCACTTTTGAGCTCAGAAACACACTTCTTTTCCTGGGTAACACTGGTAGAGACTGCATCAAAAACTATATCTCTGTGGCCAGCTTTGAAAAGCTGTACTGTTTGCCCCAGGTTTATGCATTAAACCTCTAATTTTAAATACATATCACCATAAAAATCCAACACAAAACAAACAAAATAAAATACACACAATTGTAAATCTACTATAAATCTTGCAAATTATTTATAAGATGACTTACTGAAATCCTTTTCCTCCTTTTTTTTTTTTTGTATGACTATATGATTCACGGGCCTTTATTCATTTAATTAACTCTCTAAAGGCTTTAATACTTGAATGGTCTCTCTCATAAAATATTTAACACAGCAATGCTTGCCTTTTTATGCTTTGATTCATTACTGCATTTTCTTAATTAGTTTAACGGTAAGGTTAAAATAAAAGTAAAACATCTCCATAGTAACTAATCTGCGATCCAAAGGAATGGTTTTTTTACTCCTGAAGATATTGTTCATGTATTTTGAATAATAGTTGTCCTGTACCTTAATAATTTTTGCATTTACCACATTTTGAATACCTAGTAAAATTACAGGATCATAAGCTAAAGTAGAACATAATTTTGAGATGATCATCTTCATAGGTGTCATAATGTTTTATAAATTTAATTAGGACTGATAGTACTATAACTAAAACTGAGACACAAATATTAAACGTAATGAATATTCAAGTGAAAATACAATTTCCAAGGTGTTTAATTAATATAGCTTATAGTAAGAAAGTTCTTTGCTGGTAAACACTTCACTTGTACATAGAATTATGTTACAGTCCAACTACATGACATATGATATAGTTACAATAGAGCTTCAAATCCAAATTATTTGTAGACATTAAAATTGGTACTTTCAGTGCAAAAATTGAACCAATGATACTGTTTCACATGTAATTAACTATGTAACAGGAAATGCAACATGGAAAAGCTTGCATTGTCAGCTCAGAGAAACTGAAACCAAAACCTAAATTCTTTCTTGTCCCTAAAAATAGTGATTTCTCAGAACCAGTATTGGATACAGCAGTTCTAGGAAGCTTGTGTAGCCACTGGTTGTGCTGTACCAATACACTTTATACAGAACATCTAGCTCTAGAGCTGTCATTCTCAATGTTTTATTCTCAAGAACTAAAACATGGAGAAAATGCCATTTTCCTAAACCTGCTATGGTACAGTGTTGTTCTTAATCATATTTTAGAGCAGCTGAAGATATAATAAACCTTCTCTGCACATGACAAAACTTAGTCTTGAAAGAAGTACACTCCAAAGAAATTGAAAGTCAGAATTAAAAAACCAGCAAATCCCTTAAAACATTGAAAGCAATAGAAGACAATTAATTTGAATAGCTAAAATTATTTTTAAAGGGAAATACTTTCAGGTTGAAAGCTACACTTAGGAATTTTTGAAAAATGGCTTTCCTTACCTATTTAGTGGGTAATTTCAATGTCAGGTTTTGCTTTCCAAAACTTTTCAGCTACTTAATATTGGTCTAAATGTCCTATCACTTAGAGACAAAAATGTTTTTTGTGGTGATCATGAGAAGAAGACAATTGTATATGGACAATTTAGGGATACACAATACCCTTAACTCAAATATTCCCAGGTCAGGGCTGTGCTGCATGGGTTACGGATCCAGTGTGGCTCTCAGGCTGCGTTGTGCTGCACAGAACCCGTGGCTGCAACCTTACTGCAACAGACAGTTTTCATTCCATACCACTGGGGATCATGCCACGGGTGTGGCCTTGCCTTTATCAAAAACTCAGCAAGAAGTTATTGTAACATAGTTCTCTTTAACTGTAGAAATGGTGAACAGAGTTTTTCTTTGGTAAAGAAAGTCTTGTAATAGCTCTGCTGTCCAAAAAAGGAAAAGCTGTTATGGATAAGGTCTGCGTGGCACACTGACCATAGGTCAGAATCTCTTTAATGTTACACTGCTCATGGCTCCTAGCATCTAATGGTATTAATATCACCTGTGCTATTTTCTTACAGTTTTAGCAGTAATGAAAAGCGTTTTAACTGGTAACTTACAGGTTATAGTGCCTATCTTGCTGGGACCATAATGGACCATCTCCTCCCAGTGCGAGACAAACCCCTAAATTTTTTTAATCTTGTATCCTTCTGTGAGTAAAAGTCTCAACATTCATTTCTGAAAATTCACTTTTAGTTTCAGCTACCTCTACCCTATAACTTTATATACTTTATCTACTCTATTTTCATCTTCTTGTTATCGTATTTATACCTATACATATTTTTTCTGTCATCTTGCTGGGGTGTCAGTTAAGGCATGTCTTTCTCCCCCTTTCTCTCATGATTCTTCAGGGTAAACAATTACAGAAACCTATCATGTAGGGTTACATCATAAGAGCATGTGGAGCAAAAAACCTATAAACTTTTTTTGCTTAGCAACTGGAATTGCATGACCCTTTTGTTCCAACTTTTCTCTGGCTCTTGAGCCCCTTACTGTTAAAGTTAGTCTGTAAAGGTCTTCAGCAGAACCTATCAGCCAGAGTATGTGCTCCACAGAGGAACCAAAGATTTACTTTCCACTCCAACAATGATATCTGATATTTTTTGTATCTACTATTCCTCTCACCTATATTGTCTATATTCTGAAAAACCTGAGATAATGTCTGTCTTGAGTCACACCATCTTCCAACATATGCATTTTCAGCCTTCTGTGTTTCCTAATGATGATCAGTCATCAAGTCCATTAACTTTTCTTCCCAGAACAAAAATAAGTTATATTTTATTATATAATACATATACACATGTATAAACATGTATATAATACAATATACATAATGGTTCAATACTGGTGGCTTAGTGCTCAGGTGGTTTATGGCTTAGTGCAGGAAATAAACACACAAGGTGTAAGAAAGGAAACGGACTAATCATTATTTACTTTTACAATAGGCAGCAATTTACCCAGCACTTTTAACATTGCTTGATTTCAACTCTGTTATGGGTTGTACTGTGTCTTGCTACAGGCAATAATTTTCATTTCAGATGAGATGTCATATATATTTGAAGTCAGCACTGTATTAGAATAACAAATGGTAGTATAAAAAGGAATGTGTCATTGGCATGTTCTCCTTGAAGTGTTTTATTCAACAAGTTTAGCTAAAGCAATTTATGATCTTAAAATGGTCATCACAATTCATACTCAAATATTAGCAATGCTTTTAACTTTTCCAACCTGCATTCACTTTCAGCAATTCCTGACCAGATTTTTCAGAATTTCCTGTGTACCCTGATGTCATCCCAACAGAATCATTAACTGGTGACACATTTATTTTCAGGTTTTGAAATTAGCATTGCTTTAAAGAATAATTTCAGAAAAAATAATATCACATATGAAGTTTTCTAATTACATATCTTCTTGATTATGTGTATGTGTATATATACATATATGTATGTGTGTGCACGTGTATGTATATATGTATATATAGTTATATGCTACTTAAAGTGAAACTTCAGATCATTCATGAGTTCCTTAAGTACTTTTAATGGTCATGATTATGTTTTTAGAAAGGCAGAGTTTTCAGTCTTTTTGGAATTTTTTTTAAATCATTAGGGTTGGAAAAGAATTATAAGATCATTGAGTCCCACCTTGACCAAACACCACCACATCAACTGAACCATAGCACTAAATATGACATCTAGTTATTTCTAGAACACTTGCAGGGATAGTAGCTTCCTGGGCAGCCCATTGCAATGCCTGAATATCTCTTCTGTGAAAAATTCTTCCTATTGTCCAAAATTCTTCCCCTGGCACATCTGGAGACTATGTCGTGCTGTCCTGACACTAGTTGCCTGGGATAAGAGGCTGGTGAAAGCCTCATTTCGGGCAGTCGTAGGGAGTGATAGAGTAGCCTCTGAACCTACTCCGGGCTCAAGAAATCTAGCTCCCTCAGCCGCTTCTTATATGACTTACTCTTGTCTTCAGTATCCAGAAAGTAATTAGGGTTCATGGAAGGAGATAATCAAGTCTGCTGGAATCAATCTCTATACTAAGCAAAAGCCATGTTAACATCTTATACATCTTATACATCTGTGCTATAATTTTAGTATTGGAACAGAACACAGTACAGAAGAAATATCCACTCAAAGAATTTTTTTTCTCCTTCAGGTGAGATAAGTGTGGTAAGATGATGACTTCGTGCACATTGAAAAAAAAAAAAAAGCAGATATTAAAGTAGCTGTGATCCCATGAGAAGCCTGGACAGAGAGAGAGATGAGAGTGATGAAGACCCTTTGGTCCCAGGAAAAGAAGACCTCTGTTCACAGAGATGCAGAGATAGATGAAGAGAGCCTTTGCTTTTGTACAGCTCATGCTTAAAATAAGTTTATATGGCCCATGAACACAGCTGTGGAAAGGCTGTGAAAATGGGAGGAACTTCATGATTGCAGATTTTCTGGGTGGCTGCTATTCATGGAAATGAAAAAGACAGGAGAGAACTCTTTCTTTTGAAGAAGTCTCCATGGCAGGGTGAAAGAAAACTCCTCTCCCTACAAGAACTGATGGACTATTATAGAGGTGGTTACTGATTGAAAATCCCAGGTTTTGTCTCTACGTTGTCAGTGGGAAAGAAAAGAGGTTGTGGGAAGGGGAGAAGTGTTCTGAAGGTTTTGTTCTGATTCTTATTCTTTTAGTTCTGTTAATAAAGTTTTCTTTATACTTTTTAAGTTTTGAGCCTGCTGTGCCTTCCTCCTAATTCACAGCTCATAGTAGAGAATTAGTAAATAATTCTAGTAGGAGCACTGGGGATTTTAGCCAGTGCTAAACCCACTACATTATTTGGTGTGTTGGCCAGGAAACTCAAACTGGCAAACCAAAACCACTACAACTGTTTATGACAGTTACAGTAAATCTGATTGTAATAGGTTGACTCAGACTAGCAGCTAAGCACCCATCCAAATGCTCTCGTTTTCCTATCAGAGTCGGAGAGACATCTCCCAAAGACAAATGTAGGAAAAATTCATGGGTTAAGATAAAGACAGTTTAATAAGTGCAGAAAAAATAGGTAAATAGCCTCCAAACAAATGATTGAAGCAATCACTCACCACAGTATCCCAGCAGATTGATGCCCGTCCAGTCTACACACAAAGGCAACTTCAGAAAAACTTGCCTTTAGCTAAAATTGCTGAGAGTAACTTTATGGCATGGAATACCACTTTGGTTTGTCTGGATCAGCTCAGTCTTTCAGAACTTCTTGTCCACCACATGCTTGTGGGCAAAGAAAAATGAAGAACTAAATACATGCAAATACTGTTCAGCAATAGCTGAAATATTGGTATGTTATCGGGGTTGGTTTAGTCACAAATAGTCACACAACGCTACGTGGACTAATATAAAGAAAATTAACTTTGTCCCATCCATACAGTGCACTGATTTAAATTCCTCCTTGAGATGTGTCTCATTTACGCTACTTTTACCCAAGTCTAGAGACATGTCAGAAACAGTCTTTAAACTGTTAATTTTTTTAAGTGTTTTGGTTGAAAATACAGTTATATTGATGTCATATATTTGGGGATTCCCAATGCATTTGACATAATGCCACAGAGCATTTTCACTGAAGTACGTAGAAAATGATGTAATAACAGGAGATACATTATAAGTATTAAAAATATAAAACAATGATAAAGATAAACCATTCATTAGGGCAATATATGAAAATTTAGAATTTTATTATACTCTACATGTTTCAAATGTGTTCAGAGAAAAATAGATGGGTTTTTTATGTACAGTGAAATTCTGGTTATTTCTTTTATGTTCCACTCATACTGATTCTTTTTGATTCTTTCCTATACACAGGCTCTTGACCTTAGTTTCATTTGCAAAACTGTTGGGTTAAGGAATTTCAGCAAAACTGTGGAATGCTTAGTAAATGTGTATACAAATTTTCTGTGTTTATTTACCTTCCTATTATACCTGTTTAGTGACATCTTAGCAATACTTGCTAAATTATTAAACAGAGACAAACACAGTCTATTATATAAATGTCTCAGTAAAAGAAAATAAAATTTAGGTAATTATTGTTTTTCTTCCAGTAATGCCTAGTTTCAGAAAAATGACAAAACACCTAGCTAGAACAAATTTATCTGAAAGGGCAGGTAGTTAAGATTACTATTATGCAGACATGTTTGTTTGTCTTCTCAGATATGCCAGCAGTGACCTTTTCAGCATTCCCATTGCATATTTTATCAACGAACACTGTCTCGACTTTTGTGAGAGCTCGCTAAGAAGTACAGGCTACAAATTCAAAGCTTTTCAGTTTTGAAACGGGGAATCCAGCACAGTCTAGTGCATCTTTCAGCATGCCAAAGAGAACTGATGATATTCACTTTCCTAAGGCCCAAAACTCTGCAGACCAGCATTATCTGAATCCGATGGAGGTTTGTACCAGTACACTGAGCATCTGCAAAATAAATGTCCTGCAAGATTGGAACATGCTATCAGGACATTTATCAAATTTTGAAGTGAGTATTCATTAAAATGCATTAACCTATAAGAATGGAAGTTTCTGAGATTTTTAACCTTTTTGTTTCTGCCAAAATATTGAAGCTAAACTCTTTCTAACAATTAATATAATCAAAATGAAAACTTTGTATTTTCTTCAACCTTTCTAAAGAGATAATGAGCATTTTCTAATTGAAGGTAATTCTGCCAACACTGATTCATATCACTGCACACACTCAAAGAGAGTACCTGTTTCAATGCATGAAAACACTAGCACTCTTCAAAGAATGAATTAGACCTTTTGGTGTTTGGTTTAAATTGGCTGGTTAGATATCTTTAACAACTCTTACTACTGTCATCTGGTTCAAGGTTTTTAAATAGTTGATAATTTTTTTGCCCAGAAATAGTTCATTTAGAGCAGATTACTTAACATAAAAATGTTTGTGGGAGTGGTAAAGTCCTAAAAGAGTTAGAGATAATAGAAAAATAATCCCACAACAATAATGATGAAGCATTGCTTATGTTATTAGCTAGATCTCTTATGCTTAATTATGAAACTAATTTCAAAAGGGTTTGAATAATTAAACTTAAAAATTATAATAAAAAAGCTGGTAACAGATGAAATAAATGAAATAAATGGACTATATGTCATATGAAAGAATATTAGGAAAGCACACTCGCACAAGGTATATCGTTATATAATTTTTTTTTTTTATTTCTCAGTAAAAAGTGAAAAACTGGTAAATTATGACTGCTGTATTGTGAGCTAATGACAGCTGTTACATTCCGCAGCCGCAGGAACACGTCCAGAGAAGCTATAGTTACCAGGAACCATCATGGGACACTGAGATGGGCTCCTGCTCATGAAACCATTTATTCAGCATGGGAGCAAACTCAGATCCAGAGACAGAGAGCCCCGAACAGAGGCAGGGTGATGGGTTTTGAGGGACAGAACCAGGGTGGAGTTCAAGGTCAGGAACACAGCAAGGGAGGAAGCCCAGGGGCTCAAACCCAATCAGAACTCCCTGGGCTGATACCCCATAAGGATCAGGGGTGGGACAACTCTTCCAGGGCTCACAGGGCCCAGCCCCTGAGGCAGAAGTTCAGAATTCTCAGGAGCCGGGCTTTACAGCCACGCCTCTCACTTTAACAAAGCTTATCTGAAACTGAATCTTTGCCTCCCTGGGCGGGGGGCACCTCACAGACAACTATTTGTACACTTATGGCATTTTATTTTGATGTGTTGGCTTGTCAATGACAGGGATTTTTGCCCATTTCTATACTAGTACAACCCCGTTTTATGGGGTGTGCTTGCAATTTCCTGAAAGATAAAGTCTTGCACATTTTGTATGATCCAGGATGGATAAAAGTGTAGGTAATAAATTGAATCCAGGGATTGTGTGTAATCATAGTGATATAGATTTCTAATTTCCCTTACATTTTCTGCATTCTGAATTTGTGGGACACTGATAAGTTTAGTTCATTCAGATGTTCTCATAAAGTCTGAAAGGAAACTCATATGTAGTCTTGGTGTGAAAATAGCTGTTTTTCTTGATATTTGACTTTGAGCCAGTAGAACTTTTATGTCCCTTTTTCTGCTCCATTGCCCGTTTACACATTTTAATTTCTATAGGATCTCTTAAAAAAATTTAATAGATGCATATCTCTCATCACCTTATTCCACTCCATTGCCTTCTTATTATCTTACTAATTGATTACTTGTTGGGTATATAACTGCGGCAAAGCCTGATAACTGTTCATCTCCTTCTTTTATATAAGATGCAAATTAGGGTATTAAAACATATTTCACTGTATCAGAACCAGTCTTTAAAGAACTAGTGAAATGTGCTGGCCTCTTTGACCTTCATGGAGACTAATTTCATGCACTTTTGTACTCTATAGAGAAAACATGCAGAGACAAAAGAATTAGTCTTACCATCATAATATATTGTTACCATATTTAACAAAAAGAAAAATTTAAGAAGCCTTTTGGTGTTGTATGATGAATTAATTCCTCCCGTACAATCAGTCTTTGTTCCTTTTGCTGAGGCATCACATGTGTGCAATTAGTGTCAGTTTCATTACATTAGAAATTTCCTTTATATGGGTTACCAGCACTGTAAATGCACTCAAGTGATTCATAAGATCCACAAAGGTCAAGAGACATCATCCTTGAAGAGACAGTAAGCAATGGCAGGTTTGGTCAAACTCAGATATGCCACATAGCGTTGTAATTCACCACTCAATAAAGAAAGACTTACTTACTGGCCAGATATGTTTGTTTGCATTTAGTGTAACAGATACCAGGCAAAAGAGTAAACATACCCTTTAAAGGAACATAGTGCTATGACTTCCTGCTAAGAATTTCAGAATTTGTTTTCAGAATACTATAAGGTTTAAAAAGTACTGCTAAAACTTTCAAAGTCCATTAATTTTCCATTGACCTTGCAAAAAGTACTTTGACATTTTCATTTCTGTTTTCAGAATGCATTCACAGAATCTTCTCCACCAGTATTTGACAAGACTATAAGTGTAAAGGATCTTACTTTGTGTTATCCAAACTTGTGCATCACCAATATAATTAACCTTAGGGAATTAAATAGTGTTTTAATTGACCTATAAAGAACAAAAAAGATAAGAAAACAGGAAACAATTATATTTTAAAAAAGAAAATATTTTATTAGAAAAAGTATATTTGCAACTTACATCTATAAAATAAAAATAGGCATTAGATAAAGTAGATAAAGATCCACTTTATTTGCCATATTAATTTCCTTTGGGCTCAATTATTGAAAATCTATCCATTCTCTTGTAGTATATGTCTAATGCAACCACCCATATGGATTTTTCCCTTTTACATTTTATGATTACACAAGCTTTTATAATTGGTTCTAGATGCTGAATTGTACATTTTAGAGGATTTCTAATTTTGAGAGCATGTGTAAGAGCATGTCCTTCAAACTAAAAACCATAAAAAGTCTCTTCTGTGGTTTAATAGGTTTTTGAGAATTAGGTTAACTATAGATGAAATCTGGACCTGCCCATTTAGAAAAGCAGGGAAGAAGCTTACACTATAATTTGCATCCTCAATAGGTGATGTTCAATTTGATTATCAGTTCATATTTTCAGAAAGATAAGAGCTTTCAAGCCCCGTTTTTTCCTCTCATTCTTTTACTCTAACATTGGTCATTAGGCTGTATGCAATCTGATTATGAGTTCCAGAGCCTATAACCCCTACCTATCATAACACCAAATGTAGCTGCAGGATTAAAATACGGCCTCTATTAAATTTTTTACACTTATGTCTCCTACTAGTAATATCACTTTGGTAATTGGCTGTGGCCACTGAACACACTTCTGTGGTAGATTCCTGATGTTCCCAATGCTGTAATTGCTGGGTACTGCAGTGTTGGAAAGGAAAGAGATCTTTGATTTTAACATAATGAATGTAAGACATTTCAGTGATCCCACAAACTTATTTTCTTTTGATATTGCTGAAAACACAGTCAGTTAGCCTGAAAATGTCTCCCAAATACACAGATTGAAGGCCAGGTAAACAAAACTTAATATTCCCCCAAAGAAGATAATTACAATTCTCATTTCTATGTGAAAGACTAGCTTTATCATTTGTAACTGGTGTTATTGGTCTAGGTACAGGGCTTACTGTTAGCTCCTTTCTGTGTCTTAAAGTAGATATATACATATATTCAAGATTTCATTTCTAATTAACTTCTGCTCATGTATGTTTCCCAGTCTGTTCTCTTGCTTTTCACTGTAATGACACAATATTAGTTGAGCTCTTCTGGTGTCAGTTACAGCTGGAGTACATGAGAGGATACATTTTGTTGCCTTCAACCTGCCTTTGCTATTCACTGCCTTCACAGATCAGACAAAAATTGAAATTAAAATTGAAATTATATGACTTATCATACAAGTGTTAAGAAGCACATTATATCTTTCTGTCAAAAAATATTTTTAAAGATACAGAGTAAAAGAAAACACTAACAATATTGTTTATTTTTATCTGAAAGAAGAAAAATGAGAAAGGTAACCTTATTTATTTTTATTATAAGTCTATTTAAGGTACTAAATCAGACACTGGCACCTTTAAAATACACTTGACAAAGCTTTTATTTATACATGTGAAATCATTGCTGTTCCAGGATTCATAAAGATATTTCTTCTCTTAACCTTCAATATACATGAACAAATAAAACCTGTATTAAAACTTACTTCAGATGCAGCACCTTTATCAAAGGAATTCAGTATCAATGAGACCATACCACATCATTGAAAGTGTAGATTTAAAATTGTATTTTGATATTTATTTTCTCAGCAAACAAGATTTTATCTGGGTTTCATTGTGTTACAATTTAAACCCACTACTGTAAATACTGTTTTATTTACTAATCTAGCTTTCTTCTTCAAAAGACACTTAAAGGTGTCTGTACTTGTGACAGGGATACCCTGGGGAAAACAGTTGTTGTGGAGAGACTTAACAGCAGTGGAATGAAATGCTTGTCCTGCTTCTAGCTTTGGGACAAATTTGTGCAAGAAGAGAGTGAGTAGTACAATGGGCCGAATGGTCTGGTACTCATAATGAATTTTAGAAATTCAACCCATAAAATGCTAATGCAGAACATGAGAAAAAGTAACTCAGGAATTGGAAACATTTCCTTTCTATATGATATGAGCTAAAAATTAGAAAAGAAAAAAAGTCTTTGAATGGTTTTGGGTTGGAAAGGACCTTTAAAATCATCTGGATCCAAATCCCTGCTATGGGAAGGGATAGAAGTTCATAAATGGAAGTTTTATATTCACCACAAAGCCAGAGCATGACTAAAGTCATGTTTCTTTATGCTTTGCTATGACTGGTTTTTTTACAAAATACTGTGGAATATTTTTCATATTAATATTTGTCAGAATGTTTTAGAAGGTTGTACTGCACTGTACTGAATCACAGTGTTGTAAAGTGTCTGATGTTGTCATTATTTACTTCCATTGTGGACTTTTTCCACACTAATGAATTTCTTTAAAGGTATGGACATTTTTCAGGCACATTTTTGGACAGGTCATTCTGTTCTTGCTTAAGCAAAGAAATCTGTGAAGACAATTCTAATATCTCTTTTCAGTTGTATGATTTGATTCTCATTATGATTTAAGTTCCTATTTGGGAAGAATTCAGAAGCGAATGGGCTGGATAAAGTGGATATACCTTGGTTGTTCTAATTAGAACATATGGCAGGTAAAAAATGAGGCTTTTTCACATTTGTTTATTCTCCTTGGGGAAAAAAAAGAAAGAAGAAACATCTGAGCTTTTAAGACATAAATAGCTGATGTTTTATTTTTCCTACACATATTCCTACAGTGAAAGAAAAAATCCTTCCAGGTCCTGAAGAATATATCATAAAAACAATAAAATTTCTTGATGTCACAAAATGAAGTAGCAACTACTTTTCTGTAAGAATGTGGTAGTACAGCAGATATCAATCAAAGTCAAGCATTTCAAGCTTGTACTTGGGAGCCACACATAGCTGTCATGGCAAAAAATTGGTAATTACTGCTCATCTTAGGATGAAAAAGTAGGCCTGATGCCATCATCTTGACAACCCCTCATGTCTTATGGCTGCAAATGATACTTTTGCAGCTGTTAGTCTTCTAATTTTGCTAAGGTTTGGTAAACCTTTGATCTTCAGAGGCTATACCGACTGAGCTTTACAGTATCAGTCTTTTTCTAAATTAATTTCTATATAAATTATTTTTATATAATTTTTATATATTTTTATATAACTTTTTAGAACAGATTCATGTTATTTGCTTCTAGCATTCTGTAGGAAAAAAATTCCTGGAGAATATCTAATCTCAGAGGATTCTTGTCAGAGGCATACATATCATAATTCACCTGGGAAGAAACAGTGGTCTGTGTGTTGTACTGAATGAAGGATCTGGGATGCCACAGACAGCAGGAAGCACTCTGAGACACAGTAAAAAGGGGGTGCAGTTAATCATCTGGAAAAACCTCTGTACTGAATGCATTACAGTACTGTATATCAATTGCCATATGCAGACAAAAATAAGATGTATTTCTAGAAGAAAAAAATATTAATCATACCAGCTGAATATAGCAGATTAATTGCTTATTATCATTTTTTAAGGGATAATATGTGGTGTAGGAAAAGAAATTATGTATTATATGTCCATTTTTAGGCTTGACATCAGTAAAGCCACAAAATAGTAATATGCTTATATTTTTTTCTGTATACGTATTTTCTTTTGCAGCTCTGACAGAATGACCATAACCTTAGCAACCAATAAAGTATCACAAATATGAACAATAATACACAGAATAAACCTTTAAAAGCATTCGATTTCCCTTGGAAAAAAAATGAGAAATAGTTCTTGATTCTAATACTCAGCAGATACACTTAGGAAGAAACTTTTACTATTGCCACTTTAAGCTGATGATCAGAGTACCCTGAGAAAATGCTTAGGTTAACCATGTGGAGCATGGGGAAAGAGGTGTACTTTATAATATGATTCGCATCTCCTAGGGTGCAAATTAGGAAATAGTGAAAAGAATAGATCCATTGAAAATTTGGTTATTTTCAAGATCTAGCAATTGAATACTAACCCTGAGAAAATGAAAATGTATTGTGCATCTGAGTTCAGAATAGGAAGGAGACTGTGCAATGTAGTCTACAAATTTTGATAGGCATGGCACGTTTAAGTTCATGGTGTTATGGAGCTTGTACTTACCTGAGCTAATGATAAAACCATGGTTTCTGGTGGTACAAACACTTTGAAAGTTATGAATATGTGGTGGTCATCCTACCAAACCACAGGAGCCACGGAATGAGAAATATCCAGGGCAAGGCCACAGCTAGGATGGTGGTAGAAATATGAATCTGGGCAACACAGTTAAGAAGCATGTTAAGAGTGGACAGATGCTGTCCTGAGGTATGAGGCACTGCACCTCAAGCTCACTGTGGTTCCAATTTCTTATCAAATATTGGCAGAGTTACTTCTGACTGCTTTAGGATCTTTCTTAGTATTGATGTTGTCAGGTTTGCCCATGACCATGACCATACACGTGGAGTCAAAACTCTCCAAATGCTAAAAGCCAAGAGACCAAGATAAAGGACCAGGGGATTAAAAAATGTGTCAGGAGGAAAAAAAGTGTTGAAAGGTCCTTTCCACCAATATTACCAAGGCATGGTAAATAGTGTTCTCTCTAATTCTTTTCTCTAAAAAAAACACTAATCAAATATGTTTATTATCTAGTTCCAATTCCAGTTCTGAGAGATTCAAAACAAAGTAATTTATTATAAGAAATCATTGTTTCCAGCAACAGAAAGATTACTTTATGTCAACAGATGATACATTTTCATCCCCTGCAGACTCTGGCTTGACTGATAATTTTTTAACAGAACTAATCATCACACAGATTTGAGAACAAAGTACTACTTTCATGTTTAGGAGACCTTTACAAGAGGCAGTATTCTAGTCACATCTGATATGAAATAAACACCTTTTGTGGACCAAATACAATCTAAATTTGGTGTTATTTTATGTTTGTCTAACAAGCTGTATGTTACCTCAGACAATCCATGTAAACAAAATAAAACAAACCACAAGCAAAACAAACAAACAAACAAATCCCACCCCCTGCCCCAAAAATCCCAACAGCCCATTTCTGTTTTAAAGATTGTAATTGGGATAATTTATATTACATATTCTGTAACTCATCTACTTACACCTAGCATCTAAAGTCTTTTATGTTACATAATAGTCAAGACTCCTTCAAATGCTTTTGCCTATATGATCTGCCTATGTAGGCATACCACTTCAGAATGAAGTAGGAGAAAATTACTAAGAGAAATGTTAAAAAGCTCTAGAGGTTAGTTTAAATATCATTGGGACTTCAACTGTTGCTAAATGTGTACTTGTGTATAGCTAATATAGTACACATGTACCTATAATACAAAGCACAGGGCATTATTTAAAAATCTGTAACCAGTGTCCATTAAAACCTTACATAAAAAACTTAATGGGGTTACTATATTTAATATATATTTAATATCTGAATAAGACTTCAAATAGAGGGACCATTTTTCAAGCAAGTTTTGTCTTCTGCATGAAAAAGTTGTGAATTCTGGTTTTAATATCTGGAAATGGGATTGTCTATTATGCTATAAAATTCATGTGTGTTTTAATTTCAAGGCCCATTACATAAAGCAAGAGGATGCAGCTAGCCTTGTAGTGTTTCTAGCTGTAGGCTGCAGATTATTTTTTTAACCTATGAATCTCCAAAGATCACACCAAAATAGTCTATAAAGTATTTTAAACAGAACATTTAAACATTACTGAGCATCAAGGTGGTGAAATGGACTATTATCCCGATGTCTGGTAATATAAATTTGATCTTTTTACACTTTCACAAAGTTTACGTGAGATTCTTCCTTAATCTGAACTTCTTCTTGGAAAACCTTTACCTTTTTTAAACTTATTGGCCTTTATATAATTAATTTTCCACATTTTTCCTTTTTCTTATAAATTTAAATAGAAGCAGCTTGTCAGAGAATCTCTTGCAAGACAATATAAATCCATAATATTACCAGTTATAGCTGGGCAAAGATTAAAAGAGTGTCTTGTTCATTCTTTTTTCTGTATATTTTTTCAGTATTCAGCTGGATAGGACGTAGGTAACATGCTTTAAAATATGTCTGTTAAAAAAAAAGAAAGAAGGATGAACACATAATTGTTAGTGTTGTCAAAGATCCTAAGTTAATGCATGGCAAATATATTTATGGTTTCATACATCTGGCTTTGCAGTGTAAAGAGAGAAAGAAATTACTTTGTTATATCCATACAAACATTTTTACTTCAGCATCTAAGCTTATGGTTCTTGATCATTGGCAGAAAAGAACCCAAATAATTATTTGATCTTTGTATTCTGCTTAAGTGGGATATAAAGACTAACTGCAGAAGTATAAAAAGTTACTCTTAATTCTATCACAATTTTTCTTTGCAAGAGAAAAAGAGGGGAAAAAAAAAACAAGAAAGAGAGGAAGGAAAAGAAACAGAGAACTTGCCTCTGATTTTATGTTTTCAAGGTTCTTAGGTTCAGTTTGAACCAAATATTTAAGTTCTGAAGTTAAGACATAATGGATCTGGAGTTGTTGTGTATAAAAGAATGGTAACTCTCACATAATTTTCTTCCTATGAATAATGTCAAATCAAATAACCCACTGTCAAATGGTAGTCAGCCCGGCTAATTTTATTTTTTCAAGCATCTAGTGCATTAATTTTAATTAATTCACATTCTAACCTAAATAATGGCCACTAGACTTTATTGAAAATACAACCATTTCATCCTGAATTATTGCACTGGTTGATGAGGGAAGAGCAACCAAAATCATCTCCATGGCCTTGTGCAAAACATTTGACACTGTCTCATGACATCCTCATTTTTAAACTGGAAAGGAATGATTTTGACAATGGATTACTGGATAGATAAGGAATTGACTGGATACCTGCACTCAAAGAGAGTTGCTGCCAATAGTTCAAGATCCAAGCAGAGAGTAAATGTCCAAATAATGAGTGGTGTCCCTCAGTGGTCAGTACTGGGACAGGTACTGTTCAGCCTTTGTCAGCAGCATGGGATTGAGGGCACCATTGACAAATGCATCATTTACACCAAGTTATGTGGTGCACTCAATACACTGGAGGGAAGGAATGCCATCCAAAAGTGACCTTGAGAAGCCTGAGAGGTATGCATGTGCAGAACCCTCTAAGAGCAAGGCCAAGTGTAAGATCGTGCATCTAGAGCATTCTGGTGCACAAATACATGCTAGGCAGAGAAGAGAGAGCCGTCTTTCAGAGAAAGATATTCATCACTGCACACTTGCAACCTAGAAACCACATCCTAGGCTGCGTCAAAAGAAGTATGACCAGCAGGTCTATTTTCCCCCTCTGATCTGCTCTGCTGTGGTGAGACCCCACCTAGAGTACTGCATCCAGCTACTAGACACCCAAGATTAGAAGGATGTGAAGTTGCTGGAGTGAGTTCAGAGTAAGACCATGCAGATGATCAGAAGTCTGGAAGACCTCTTCTTTGATGACAGGCTGAGAGCACCAAGGTTGCTCAGCATCAAGAAGGCTCCAAAGAGATCATGTATCATCATCCCAATACCTAAAGGAGGCACAGAAGAATGCTGGAGGTGGACTTTATATCTGGGAACGGAGTGATAGGATAAGAGGCTTTCAAATGAAAGACAGTATGTTTAGTTTCAATATTAGAAAGAAATTCTTTACTGTGAGGATGATGAGACTCTGAAATTTTTGTCTGTAGAAGTCATGGATGCCCAATTCTTATCCCTGGAAGTGCTCAAAGTCAGGCTGCATGGGGCCTTGAGAAATGTGACCTAGTGTGTGGCATACCTGACCATGACGGTGGTGTTGGAGCTAGGTGATCTTTAAGGTTATTTCCAATGCCCTTGGATTCTAAGATTCTATGACATTTTGGACCATAACAAATTAGAGGGGAAATTATAGCTAATTACACTGAGTGTTGTAATTTAGTGTCTGCTGATTTTGGCAAACCACTGGTCTGTACTACAGGTTTTTAGGTGATTTTCAATATATTTCTCTGTAAAACAGTGTCTTGTCACATGTAAAAACAGTTGAAAAACATTTTCTTATGACCATGAAAAAATATGTGTTCCAAAATTTGACAGTTTCAGAAGTTGCATCAGGGCTAAAACTTTAGGAAGGGGAGTAAACATAGTCCACGGAAAATAATTTTTGTCATCATATTTCCATCATTCTAAGTTGTGACTGACATTTTCTATAGAGACCTGAGAACAGGTACTTGAATGTATAGTATCTCTAAGAGTATTAAAGAAATACTTGACTTTTAGTCAGAGTTCACAACAACTCCATCATAAGTTGACCTCATCTGCTTAATCATGAACTTTCACATCATACATTGATGATATCACATATTGCTATCATGTCTCAGTCAGGACTTTTATATTTTCTCTTGCAACACAAGAAAAGTAAAAAGATCTTTATTCAGTGACTGCAACAGAAGGTAATGCTGGTATTATTCTGCTATGGGGAAGTTCCCACATGCATTTTAGCATTTTCAAGTAACTAGAGTAATGACCAAAGAATGAGGCAACCTCTAAGAAATGGGAGCTCTTAGTGTAAGAAGTCTGCCTAGAGACTTGGAACGCTACAGTGACTTCATGCCTTGTCCATTTTCTGCCACATGGCTAAAATTAAAATTTAAGCCTGGGGAAGGAATATAGATTAAATCTTAGAATAACTCTTAGAGAGACTAGAAAATATCCCATAAGTGGGCCATTTGAATAACAGCCTAGTTTTTATGTTTCATTTGGTTTGTAAATGTCTGCAGATGTGTATGTGCCATCCACAAAAAACATATGATTTAAAAGGAGCAAAAAGTTTTAAGGATCTAAGGATCACACTCTCTTTCTTACAGTTAGCACTAAGAAAATTGAATCACAGTTGTATGAAGTTTTTCTAAACATTTATTTGCTTAACACAACAGTTCCTCACTGCACATGCCTTTTACAAATAATGATTATTTATTACTGTGTTTTCAGTGTGCAGTTTGTATTATCTTCAAAAGTGCAATTTTCAAACTTTTATTCCAAAGATTCTTTAAGATTTCACTAGCTGAGTAATTTTTTAGTTCAAAATGTTAAGTTTATATCTACTGTCTTATTTAGTGGGGTTGAAGTAATTCTCTAAACTGTAGTAGAATGAAAAAATAAATTATATGAGAAGTATATCTATATTAAGAAAATGTATGTCTAATCTAACTTTATTATCCAGAAAAAAAATGCTGACATGATAAAAGGAGAATAAAGCAAATACTCTAGACCACTGACATATAATTAGAGCATAATTTCAGTTATCTAAGTGTTACTTAGCTGAAAACTCACATTATCTGAAAAAATTGGAAAGGAACCTGACACTACTTAATCTGATACTGAATTTAAGGAACAGATGAACTTGTATGTCTGCAGAAGAAGATTCATGAGAAGTGATCAAACTGGAGGGTGTCTTTGGAAGGAAATAAGAAGACAGAGATTTAAAAAATTATACCATTGCAAGTGAACTGAAGCCACTTCCTGTCTTCAGGTTTTGGGATCTAAAATGATAAGCACATAAATATCACAGTAAACATTTCAAAGGCCAATATAGGAGTTAAATTGCTGCCTACCAGGTTTACAAGAAAAAGGTAAGAGCATATGGGTGTTTTATTTATACTGATCCACATGGTGGCAAGCTTTTCGACTTGAGTCTAAGCTGGTCACACCGTAGGCACCTGGGTAGAGTATCATACAGACTGTGAAGACAGCTGACTCCTGATATTAACAATGTTGCTGCAGTGTTCCAGAATTTAAGGCAGACCAATTTTTCCTTAATTGTTGCACAGTCTTCTGCTCGATGTATCAACCTCTGCATCATGTGTTCACCCTCTGTTCAGTATTTCAGTTGCTGAAATTGTGACAGCTGTAGGAGTCTCAAAATGTTGGTTCTAAAATTTACATTTTATTTCAAATTCTGCAAAATTATACCAGTGATCATATCATACTAATTTCAATATTGAAATCAAATGGAACAGTGCTTCATAAAAAGAAGAAAAAATACCTCTCTAAGCATGTAAGAAAATTTTGGCAGATCAAACACCTTTTCAAAGAATACCAACCTTAGAGAACTTCTGAAATACTAAGATCAAGAATGTCTTTCATTAAGTATTTTGTGAGTCCTAAGTATCTTTTGTGGCTTCTACATACTATTCTAAAAATTTGGTGCATGGAATTATTTGAATTTTCAGATGTTTGATATCTAGGTGCATCTAGGTTTTCTTAGTCAAAGTATGCAGTAATAAAAATGAAGCTGGAAAGCCCCTTCCAACCCAACTTATTCTCTGATTTTCTGAATGCATAAAACTTCATTAGAAAAACAGCACAGACCTATTGACTATGTAGAAATGTATTTTGTAATCATAATTACTTGTAATTAGCAGGGTTACTGTGATTGTGGGTCCACAATCTCTTTTAAAGAATATTAAAGTCTTTGAAATATTAACAAAGTTAAGTACCGGATTTTAGATACCAGGTGAAGTAATCAGGAAAAATGGCAAGTATCAAAAGTGGAAGAGAATAAGGATCAAAGTAGGACAAATAGAAAAAAAGAACAGTAATAGGCAACTGAGTATAAAAGATAGATAAAAATGTTAGACAGTGAAAAGTATGATTTTGTTCAGTTTTACAATTTAGTCTGATGACTAAAGGTTGTGTTAAGAACTTTAATTCATCCTGCACAAACAAGTCTTATCTAAACCTCTTTTGTTAAGAAGGTCTGCTGAATATATTAGCAAGAACTATATTTAACAACATTTTCAGTATTTATTAGATTTTTTGACTCATTTTTCGAACAGTGTCCTTAAGAGAAAAAAACTTCAAAATTTATCTCAGACTATTACTCAATTTTCTTAATACTGCTGCTAAAAGTTTTGTGTTTGTTCTGAATTCTGAGCTGTGTTTTGGATCACTTTACATTTTTGGGTAGGAGGTCACTGAAAAAACAAAGAGATTATTTTTGTGTGTTCTGTTCCTCCCTAAGGAAATGAAGTACATAGTGTCAAGCAGTGAAGCAGCACATTTCCATCTCTGAATCCACCTCTGCCCTTTTCATACAAAAGAGAACTGTTTTACTACTTTTATTGAAACAGTTTCATCACATACTATTTATAACTTAGCTGTAAATAACTTATTAGTTATTTACTAATTCAGTGTAGAAACTATCTGTTAGAAGGAAGATTTCTTCTCTTTAGGTACTTGATTTCTGATGGCCATGAAGGAAAATTTACTGAAGGGGTGTTTTAAGGACTATTAATGATTAAAAATATTTAATCAATACTTTTACAAATGATCTGTAGTATGGTTCCACATCACACAGATGCATAGGTGGGAGAAATGGTGATTCAGAATGCCTCGTTTCTCATCCATTGTACACCTGCTTAGAACCATCATGAGAAAGATTTAAAGAAAAAAGAGTCTATTTTCACCCACTTTAAGGTATTAAATTCAGTGGATATGAGAAGGATTTGAATCTCAAAATTCTAGTTTAGAATATTATGCAGTAAGTAAACTATACATTCCTCAAAACCAGATGTTTTGTATTACACCAGGAAATATGTACACTATTTAGGTCCTCCTAGAAAGATATTTTAAAAGCATTTTAATTCTTGGAAATTATCTTTTTTCTCACCTCACAAATAACAATATAATTACATGAGGATATGGAAACAACCAGATTTACTAACTCCCCACTGAAAATACAATTTGATATTTGCTCAGTCACAAATCTTTAAGGAATTCCTGTAAAACTCTTCAGCATGTGCTTCTGTTAAAAAAAAGAAAGAAAAAAAAAAGGTATGATTGAAAGACAGAGACAAGCTAGTGTACCACTTATTAGCAAAAAGAAAAAAAAAGGCTTAAGGAATCTCTAGTGAAAGACATTTAAAGCTCCTTACATTTTAGCTGATAATGACTTTTTCTTAGTTTTGTAATTACACTGGAGAAATATGATGACATTTTGGCATAATTTCGTTCATCATTTTTGGCTTTAGAACTTTAAAGATAAATGAGGCAAGAATGGCCTCAGCTGGTGGAAGTTGTTTCAGTTCCATTCTAACTGATGCAATGCTGTCTACTGTATGAGAACCTATATATTTGGGGTTTAGATAATGGGTTTATTTTGGTTTGGATTTTTTTCAGTAACAATTCTTACTTTTACATAGTCTAGGAAGTGCTCTGTGGGCTTAAATAAAATGTAAACATTAGCTGTAAAAGTGTTATATCAGAGGTATCACACTGAAAATTAAATGTCTCCCCTCTTGGCATACGGTCTGGTTAGAATCAATCTGCTGGAGTACAGGGAGGTTTGGGTGTCCCTGCCAGTAGTGGCGTTCACTGCTCACACAGGTAGTGCAGAAGCAGCCAGTTGTGCTGCAGGCAATCTCAGATGAGCTGTCCTCAGATGAGCACCCCGGTCCTCTGCCGGCCTCCCCTGGCAGGCACCGTGCTGCATGGGCAGGCAAATACACACTGCAGAGGCTGATCCAGGATCACAGGGACCACACCAAACCACTCGCATGTGCAAGGTGTGAAGATGGGCTGGAAACCCGGCCACAAACAGAGCTGTGTGAAATAGCGTCTGTCAGGGTGAGGGAGATGAGTTCAACAGCTCTGCTAATGGCCTGGAAGAGGTAGGAGAGACCAAGGCTATTCAGTTTGTGAATGATACTAAATATGGGGAAAGCACCAGGGACAAGAATATAATTCAGGAGGATTGTAAAATTATGGGCTGACAAGATAGGAAGATACAGCCTAGAAACTGTAAAGTAGCAGAACAACAAAACACCAAGGAAATACAAGGGCTCGTGGTGAAAAAATGATGGAAAAAAAAAAATGATACCAGAAGAGGATTGAGGAGGATGAAGAGAATGATGTAACAGCTAGATTACTGGCTTTATGAGTCTGAAAATTACAAATAAATTTCTTATATTAGTGTCCTAAGTACGCAAAAGGACATTTTTTTTCTTTCCAGTTAAAACTCATCTGTCTTTCCACTTGCAAATATTCATTCAAAATAACACTTAAATCTTTAATAGAAAAAATTATATGGAATCTACACTCCCATTCAAACCTATCTTATGTATTTTATTTTTGCCATCATGTCCTGCTCCATTGGTTTCCTGTCTGGCTAGACATTTTCTTAACCAACCTGTATTGGTCCAGAATATACAGTTGTATACATATATACATTTCATAATGTGGGAAGACCGGATTTTTTTTTTTTTGCATCTGACATGAACAGGAAGAGAACACCCAAGATGATCGTCACAAGTGTTTAAGAGGATTTAGGTGGCTCAATCAGCATTGGTTCATAGGCACATGAATGAAGTACTATTTCAGGTTTCTAAAACAATACATTCCACAGAGCTGAAAGATAGTTTCAAATTAGTTGTAAGAGGAATATGTTATGTCATTGAATTCCTCAGACTTTACACCAGAAAATTAGATGCTGAAATCTGTTTAAAAAACAAAATATGAGGGTTACAACTGGAAATGTAGAAGAACACTTATTAAGTGACCTTGAAGAGGAACACTATTTTTAATGGGAATGAATGATTTATGGCATTTTGTTGTATAGTTGAAGTTTAATAGATGCACATAATACAGTAATGTACAATTTAAAGAAAAGGTATTGCTGAATCTATTTTAATTCTGCAATTTCCACCATATGCAAACTGTAATTTAAGTACATGTATAATGTCATAATAAATAATCTTTACTCACTGCTATATAACTGAGTCCCCAACCTCCCTGTTACCACTGTCCACCCTGCAGCGGGCAGAGAGGCTGGGGAGGTAGTTTTAGCTTGCCAGACGAGGCCCTAAAAACGAGGCTCTTTCCCTTTGCTGAGATGGCAGTTGCAGTTTTATTCCTTGGGATCCTTTGGGGTGAGATGGCAGGAGGGAAAGAGGAAGAGGTATGAGAGGCACTCCCTTTTTCAGGACAGGGGAAGGGGGTGTGGGAGATTTACACAACCAATAAGGGAACCTGGGGAGAACAAGATAAGGGAAAGAACTTACAAGTCTACATTTTCGGGGGTACATTCTTTTGGGTCATACCATTTTTCCTACCTGCATTACAACAACTTACTAAATGAAAAGAACTGAATTGTCATTTATTAAATTTCCTGGTTTTTATATCATTTCAAAATATATAAAGTAAGAGAGTCATGTTGTAACTGAGTATTAGTTACTCATATAAAAACATGACTACTTGCTTTTCCCAGAACTTTATGGTACATCTCAACAGGACAAATTGGAGACAGGAGATGTATTTCTAACACATGGTTTTTCAGTATTCTTCTTCATAAAAAAAGTCTAATTTATCAAATACCTAAGCAAATGGAAGTTTCAAGAACTTCTCTATGAATTTTATAACCACATATTCAGAATAATTGGATGCTTATTCTATGATTCTATGATTCTTTGATTTTATGACTACCTTTGGACTATGTGAATTCTTCTGCCTTAAAACAAATTTACTCTTCTAAGGTGATTTGGTATGAACAATATGATATCTACTTGTAATGTAGATTTGCTATTTCAGGGGAAGCATGCCATTAAAGAACTTGCATGACACATTCAGAATGCAATTTTTTATCATTCTTCCCTTATAAAGGAAAATCCATTGACTGGAAAACAAACAAGTAAATAGACAAAACTCCAACCTATCTCCCAGAAACAAAAATCCTATCTTACAGAGAAAACAAACTTTAATTTTTTTTTAATATATATTTTTATTTTCCAGATTGTTAAAAGCAGCCTGAATGACTTAAATGCACTGATTTCAGAAGAACTGGATATCTCCTCCCAATGATACCTGGATGTGTTGAGGAATCTTGAATATCTAGCACTGGTCCAGGTTTCAGTTTCCTCGTTCATAAGTCTTATTAATGTGAATTAAAATAGTCCACTTTGTCTTTTGAATCTAAATTTTCATCATAGAAACTATTGTTCTTCAGGTTATGAATCTGCCTCCCTTTCACCTCATTTTTCACTGGTCTACTAATCGAAAGTTATTTTTCCCTAGTACCTCTTAATTACATTTGGGTTTTTTTGTCCTTTCTCATGTCACTGCAGCTGCTGCCCTATAACACATCTGTCAAAACAGGTGCTCTGCATTTGCTTTCAATATATAATTTGAGAAGTTTCTTTCAGCATAACATTGTAGGTAGGAAATTACTGATTATTATCATTATTATTGACAATTATTATAAACCTCTTTAAATTCCTATTTGATGCTTTCCTATGGTATTTATTATAAAGACATTTAAAAAAATTTTTTGAAACTTTTTTGTGTTTTCAGATTTTTTCTGCTTTTACATGGTAAAAATTTAGTAATATCTCCAAAATAAGCCTAGTCGTCACCTTTTTATTTTAATGTTCATTAACTGAATTCATGCTGGACTAAGAAACTCCTCTATGTCTATTTTCATTTTAGATACTTCTACTAGACTACATGTTGCTGATAGGATTTTGTAAATAGATTACTTCTATATAACTTTTTGACTTCTATTAAATATGTTCACAGCTGGAACTCCCAGAAGATAATTTCATGTCTGTGTTTTCACAGTTGCTTAGAAATCCACCAGCACTATGCAAGCATTTACTATTTGCACATTGTTTTAAGCATTAGAACTACTTTGTCAGCAAAATCTCAATTTAATCTCATTCTGACCAACACTAATATTGTTATCTTTCTGCCTACCCATTAATTCAGATATGTTCTTTTACTGCAGTTGCTGAAGATTAGAAGTTATTTAGAAGATTAAAAGGCAAGACAGTCCGAGGCAGGACTGTTTTCTGAGAAGCCTAAAGGCCCTACGTATAGTGGTCCTGTAAGGAAAAGTTCATAGTAAACTAGTTCTAATTTACCTCTGTCTATTACTCTCATAGCACAGCTGTAGCTTCTCAATGTTTGAATGCAGTTCCACCTCACAGATTGTTTTCTAAGCACTAACTCCCTGTAGACTACTCACCAGACTAGTAAATCACCCGGCAAGAAAAGAAGAAAGAGACAAAAATAATTATTTTGACAAACATTTAGCATGTTAGTGTCTGGAAATCAAAAATATATCTATAGCACCCTAGATGATGTGGGATATTTTTTGTATTCAGAATCAAAGGTATGCATTTGGGCAAAATCCATTTTGTTCTCTTTGGCTTACCAATTAGAATGAGGCACAAGGTAACCCTTTTAAAAATTTACAAATAAAAGTGTTAAAGATACCTGAAAGGAAAGAAAAATATATCTGCTGGAATATAAATACAAAAGAAAAGAATGACTAATGATGCCTTCTGGAGTAATATAGAATATTGTTTTTCTAAATAGACTATTTTTACTTATCATTGTTAACAAAAGAAAAATATTATAACAGTAAAATTTTAGAATACTTATCAATTTAATATGTGCATATAAATTATTGTGTGTATATAAACAGATGTGAAGCAAAACAAAAAAACTGAGCCAAAAAATATTTTAAAGAATTTATGGCAAGGAAAACTGCAGCTGAATTTCTCTCACACAGAAATAATTGAAATTACTTTCATTTTATTTTATTTAGCATACAATTTAATTCCTTTGTCTGTAATTTTTGCTTTATGCTTTTAGTATTTGCTAAAAGATCCTTGCAGTGTAGAAGAATTCAAGTAGACATTGCATATAATTTTTAGGAATATCATATAGAAGTCAGATGCTTTTTTGTTTGTTGGTTGGTTTTAGTTTTTTAGGATTGGTAGGAGAGTTTGCCTTTGAATACATAAGGAATATGTAAGATCTGAATTTAAGGCTAGAAATTGACCATTCTCATCTGACTGCCTATCTAATGTGGGTGTCATTTTCCCTATATGTCACAGACTTAACTCTTAAACCTTTGTTATTTTTTGTCTTTCAGACATATTCTCTATCAGAGGTATAAAATAATTCCCATTTTCAAGAAATTATTTGCCCATTAATCTTGCTGAGAATAACCTTCTGAAAACTGGATGAGAACCTCCATCCTTTAACAAGTGCCAAATATCAACAGCTGGAAAAATCCCTTGCCTCAAAATTAAATAATGATTCATTGTGTAAGGTGTGGCATCTTATGGTAAAATGCTTATCCCTACAGAAACACACAAAAAAAATATAAGGCAACTAAAGTTTAGGATAATCAGGAGATTGGTTTTAATTGATATGTTTCAGGACAGTAATCTCAATAGGGTACTAGGAACTTAAGTGAACTGTCACAAATAACCTATAAAAAGAATCTTGTTAGGTTCCTTAATTATTCTGTTTCTGCTGCCAGAAAGAAAATATTATTTATATGTGTTGTGAAGTGGATGTGAAGTGGCTTGTTAAATACAGAGAAGATGTTTATACAAAGCAGTACTTATTTTTCTTTTATATTTAAATAAAAATTCAAATGGACATATAATTGATATCATAATTTCATTATATAAATGCACACAGTTTCAGCTATTCTAGGATTGTACCCCTAAAGAATAGGCTGCAGAAAAAAATAATAAAGAATACTTTTGGGATTATTTTTTTCATTAAAAAAATTATTTTCTATTCTGAACAGACATTGGAACTTCATTTACAAGTGAATATTTTTCAAAGATGGGAACGGGGAAAGATCTTAATGGTAGTCCTGGCCAGAATGAGTTCTGTTTGGTGCAGACTTTACAGATAAGTTTATAGATGTTTATGGTGCAGATAGTAATGCCTATGCCAGTCATCTTGACCTAATAATCTGTGGAGAAAAATAGCACTTTGGGGATAAGAAAGATCTCATTTTCAGGTACTACTTTAGGTCAAGATGAATCATCTTGCAGGAATATCAGTTTCTTCTGTTTGTGGAGTCTAAACAACTAAGTTGTCACTCAAAATGAATCATAATTTTTTAACCACTTGGTAATTAGATAATACCATAGCTTTGTAACAACTACAAATTATTATAGTAATGGCCAGTAAAAAAATGCAGTTCTTCTTGATAAGGTAATCAATTGCCTCAGAAACAACAAAGAGTTAAAGCAGTAGTAAATGAAGGTTTATTCACTGTAATTAATAGGAAAAATGAGGGAAGTTTAACAAAGAGAAAAGCAAACAAACAGAAAAACAAACAAAACTTTTCCAGTAAAATAATACTGAATATGTATAGTGAAGCTTCAAAATTAAAAAGTATAGAACTACTTCAAACCTTCTTCACAAAAAAACCGACTATACTAAGACCATGATTAATAGATGTTATTAAGGAGTTATTAAGAATTTGCATTAAAGCTATAATGCGGTATTAATTTTTTCAAGAAAGTACCTCATAAGTTGCTGCACACATTAAAAAATGTGGAACCTCAGGGAAGATATTTAAGAAAATTAGAATGCTATTTTATAAATGTTATAGCTTATTGTTTGAACTGCTAGACTTCATCATATTTCTTATGAACTATTCTGCTAAAATGTGGTTTATTTATATATCTGGACATGTCAATAGATGTAGCTGAAACTACTTGAGGTTAATATTATTGAAAAAAGTATTTTACTTTGCATTAAAAATTACATTATTATACTCTAGAATTCATAAATATCTCCTGTTCTGCAATTTATAACCTTCAGGCAAATTAGTGAATTTGATTACATAACACCATTTCAAATTTTATACTGATAGCCTTTTCAATAGCTTTTACTTTAAGTTTATAGCTGAAAGAGCATAGTGGGCTTTTAACGATCGGCTCTAACCATATCTGAGTAACAGTAGCTGTTATGTATGAGTTGCAAAAGTTTAAAATGGGAATGTTAACATCACGTGTATCTCCCTGCACCTCTCTTCCAAGCTACTCTCCAGTCCCGATAACACCACTGATTGCAACAAAACCATTGATTTTTCATGTATCTGTGGGTTTAAAGCATTTTTTTTCATGTTATTCTTTTATGGAAAATTAATTTTAATACTGATTTGAGTGAGATTGGGATAGAGGCATTCTGAAAAGCATCTATAAAAACCATATTGTATCGCATCGGACCAGAGTTTATCTGGCTCCACCACTTCAGCCCGCTCCAGGAGTGGGTCACAGCCCAGGAGCAGGATGACCCGGGGTGTGACTAGAGCACTTGCTCTATGGCTTTTTGGCTGTCAGTCTGAGCTCTGAGGAGGCAAGGACAAGAGGGAGGTCTTTTGCATGGGATAATAGAGGATTTATTGCTCTGGGGAATCTTGGGGGCAAAAGACAGAAAATTTGAGCGTGCAACAGCTGAAATATGGAGGTGTTCAAAGGGAGGGTACAAAGCATCAGCTAATCAGAGATATCCTGGGGAGGGTAAAAGGCAGGGTTCACAAAATCATCATCCTATGAGGGAGGTAGGGGCAGAAATTGGGTCACACCAACTAATCAAGTTTCAAAATTTAGGGAATTTCCAAAGTGGAATTCCAAGCATGTGGTGAGCCTAAGACAGATTGACAGGAGACTCAGGGTAGATTGACAGTGTGGGGTGGGAGGGTCTCATTTGGACCAAACCATCAACTTAGGTAATAACAGAACATACCATTAACAAGAAACACACTGCAAAAATATGGATACACTTGTATGAACTATTTTGACATTCAAAGAGTGGCACTGTACAACTGCAAATGTTCACTGATTTATCTTATTTTTTGTTTTCTTTATATTTTTACAAGGGGAATTGATTTTTGTAAAGAACTAGTTCTTAACTATAAATATATAATAGAATGTAATATTTACAATTACAGTAATAATAATAAAAAATAACGGATCATTTATCCCAAAATATAATAATCTGTTACTGAACTTTTTACTAAACGTGTCATTACCTCATGTTCAAACCACTCACCTGAGCTAAAGCAATCAATTGCATTTTTGGTAAATTCAGCACAACAATGTGCATTCCAAACTCCCTGGTGATCACATACCTTGCGTTTTAACACAACAAGAATTTAAAATACTCAAAGTGTGAATTCCTCCTCCATAGTACTATGCCAAGTGGCAGGAAGACTTTGTGTGTTCTGGCAGAAATAAAGTTATAAAGTGAAAATTACCATATATTCTGTACCCAGTGACAAAAGTACTAAGGACTGTAAATGAAAGTGGTCCTTTCTGCAAGCATTTAAATACATATCTGAAAGAAGTTCTAGCCAGTCAGCAGAGAAGGATTTATACAAAACAGTAATGAATTTTGTACCAAGGGACACTGTGTATCAGTATTCAAAATTGCAGATCAAAGAACAGACAATACAGAAGATGCATGCATTGGGATTGTATGTAAGCTCCTGGTAGTGGGGAGGGTACAAGGGTGTGATCATAAGAAGGCCCCCACCTTGTGTGACAGAGCGAATGCCAGCCAGTGCCAACACTGACCTAACAATGGTGGTAGCACCTCTGGGAAACAGTATTTAGGAAGGAGAAAAACTACTACCTAAAAGCAGATGGGAAAGAGGAATGAGAACTTGTGACAAAAATAGTCCTGTAGGACCAAGGTCAGTGAAGAAGAAAGGGTTAGACTTGCTCCAGCAGCCAGAGCAGAGATTCCCCTGCAGACCACAGTGAGGCAGCTGTCCCTCTGCAGACCATGGAGGTCCCCAGTTAAGCCCATGGATACACAAAAAGGAGGCTAAGACCCTGTGGAGAGCCAGTCCTGACGCAGGCTCCTGGAAGGTCCTGTGCAACCATGAAGAGAGGAGCTCTCATGCATTCATATTTTCTTGACAGGACCCATTCTGGAGCAGTCTCTTCTGGAAGTTCTATATTCCATGGAATGAACCCATGCTGGAGAAGTTTGTGGATTGGAACTTCTTTTGGGAAGAAATTTCAGTTCACTGAGGACTGTCTCCAGCAGGAGGAAGAAGGGGAACAGTGGAAAAGACAAGGAGTTGTGAGCCCCCCCATTCCCTGCCCTCCTGCATTACTTAGGAGGAGAAAGTAGAGATACTGGGAGTGAAGTTGATCCCAGGGAGAAGGGAGAGTTGCAGGGAATCTCTTATCTGATTTGAATTTTAAACAACTAAACTAATTTACTGATTTTAACAGGTGAGTGTTTCAGCTGTGACAGTAATTGTGTGATTTCATGATCAGTTGGTATCTTGTACCATGAGTCTTTTGTTTGTTATATTTCTTTATATTTTTTGTTTATTTTTGATAAAGAGACTTGGTGAGCACCTGGTGTCCAGTCAAGGTCAGCCCACCACAGGAATACAGATAAATTAACTACAAAGTCAGCATGACTCTTTAGGTTGAGGTAAATATGTTGAGGTATGCTTCATATGGGCACAAATCTGACAGTATCTTCTTTTGCTTATTCTTTATCTATACATGCTGAATAACAATTCCATTGTAATAACAATAAAGGTGGTTTAGGCTTTTTATTTACTTTTTTTATTTAATAGATGTGGGAAGCTAGGGCCCAGCGCTCAGAAGATATCAGGATGTAACAGAAAGATAGTCACCCCCCTCCTCCATAGGCTATGGTAATTGCCCCGTAATTAGCCAATAGCACCTAGCTGTGATGAAAGCAGATGGGAGTGACACTGTGACCCTAGGTTATAAAGTGTCAAATTCTCCAGCAATAAACACCATTTCTGCCATCCATCACATTGATGTGGTGTGTGGATTGGACCGAGCGGCCTGGGCATGGCCACCGTGCTGCTCCTGAACCAGGGTGTCTGCCTCACATAAGGCAGCAAGTGGTGCTGAAAATCCGGGATTCAAATTCGAAAAGTGGGATCCAAATCCGGAGAGCGGGGATCGCCTGGAAAACGGGAGTAGTGGTCAGGACAGCTGGACCAGTCCTGGCGTGAGAGACGTTCCTGGGCCCAGAAGGAAGATGGAAGCGCTGATAAAGGTCGTATTTCAATTACATAAACAATGTAGTATAGACTGTAAACTTAAGGCTTTTACTCTTGCTATTGCAAGGCTTTTGTATATTGGGGTCATAAATCAGCTAGTAAAGATTATTCACCCTAAGGTGTGGGACAGATGTACTAAAACCCTTGCCAAAGAAACTTGGAGGGTGGCAAAAAATTGTTTGCTGGCCACCCCAAAATTTGGGGTCAGGACGGCCACCCAGACATTACAGCCCCCAGATGAGAGTGGCTTGGCTGAGCCGAAGGGGTTACAAGAGGGTGACACGCCCCCTGAATTCCCGAAACCCGATCTGCTCTCAGAGGGACAACAGAGAGCAGAAGTTTTTTGGAGAAAGTTAACGGAGGAAGCCAGAGGTGCTGCAGAGAAAGCCCGGTGGGGGGACCACCGCTCTATGTATCCCAAGATGGTGCTGAGCAAAAAGACAAAGAGCGAGGGGAAAATGTCCTTGGTGAGAACAGAGAACAAACACTGGCACTGATGAGTGAACATGGTCGGGAGGATGAGAATGATGAAGTAGGTGAGAAAGAAAGAGAATGTGAAACAAAAGAGATAAGATGCGGGTGAGATGTTCAGAGAGAGGGAAAGTAATGTGAAGGAGAGGGGAGGGGGGGCCAGCTGAGAGGGGGAAAGGAGAGGAGGGTAGAACAGAGGGCGGAGTGGAGGGCGGAGTGAAGGGCAGGGAGAGCCAGGAGGGAGGGAACAGCCCGCCCACAAGGGGAGTAGGCGGAGCCGGAGCCCAACAAAAAGGCCCGGGGAACTGTAAATAATGAGCCGGTCGAGTTCTGACTCCAACCGAGATACTAGCGAAGATGAGAGGTCCGCGACCGACTCCTTAGAAGAGGAAACAACAAAGATAAACAAGAATACCCCCCTCCACATTAAAAAAGAACTGAGAGAGGATACTCCTCTCACTGACTGGGGAGAGACAAAAGCTGCATGTGCCACCTGGGTCCCTTCAGCTGCGCTAGCGTTCCCAGTCCAGGCGACAGAGGGGGGACAGAGGATCTATTAACCAATAACCCCTAAACTGCAAGGCTCCAGCCTGCAGTGGCTGATGGGCACAGACCCAGCAATGATTACCCTATGCCTCTCAGTTTATAACTTCGGTGGTTCTAACGATTTTTGTGTGCAAGTTGTGATTGTTCCCAGGGTCCTGTACCACCCGGATGGGAAGTTAAACCTGCAGGTGGAGAGACTCACCCGACTTCAGAAAAGAGAAGTGGTGACAAGTGTGACCATAGCGATGCTGCTTAACCTGGGACCAACTGGTGCTGCCACAGGTGTCTCTGCCATCGTGACCCAACAACAGAGACTGTCTCAGCTACAAATGACAATTGATAAAGACTTGCAGATAATTAAAAAACCTTGTGTTTTAAATAGGCTTGTGTCTTTTGTCAAGAGCAGACTAGAAAGGGTCAACATCCTGTTTGTAGAAAGACAGCAGATGCTCTAAGAATACACTTGGCCATCGTGTGTGCCTTATGTTTTTTAATGAAAAACTTGTAAAATAAGTTTTTAGCCTTTTAGTTAAGTATAGTGTGCCTTATATTTTACTCAAGTTTATGATATCTGCTTTTAAAACTTTTCATAATATAGATAAGTTAGATAAAATGTTTAGAAATAGATATACATAAAATAACATTAGAACTTTCAACACTAATACACCTTATATTCTAGCAAATTTATTTAGTCATAAGGGGGAGGGGAAAATGTGGGAAGCTAGGGCCCAGCGCTCAGAAGATATCAGGATGTAACAGAAAGATAGTCACCCCCCTCCTCCATAGGGTATAGTAAATGCCCCGTAATTAGCCAATAGCACCTAGCTGTGTTGAAAGCAGATGGGAGTGACACTGTGACCCTAGGTTATAAAGTGTCAAATTCTCCAGCAATAATTTCTGCCATCCATCACATTGATGTTGTGTGCGGATTGGACCGAGTGGCCTGGGCATGGCCACCGTGCTGCTTCTGAACCAGGGTGTCTGCCTCACATAAGGCAGGAAATAGATATTACTGAAATGCCTCAAATGTCAGTCTTACTTCCTGTAATCTCTGATTTTTTTTGTGGGGTTTTTCCAAGAACAATATTTCTTTAGAGTACTGATCTGCAAACACTTGCAGAATAGTGAGAATTTTAGAAAAAATATTCTTTCTCATATCTCTACTAGAATCTGAATCTTTGCTTATGGCAGTTCAGAAAATTCATACCTTGCAATGATATATTCATTTAACAAAGCCTGGGCTTTGTGCAGAACTGAGCTGCAGTGAATCAAATTGCTTTTCCACTGAAGCTGACCTGGAGTAGTTGCTTCATTTTATACACTGCAAAATAGAATCCCAGCTAAAATGACCTTCATAAAATTCTATTTGTAAAATTCTGTTTGATAAATATATTAAAGTAACAGGGTAAAATTTTAAAATCTATTTCACAGAAAGAGCTCTACACCACTCTCTCTCTACCATTTCATACAATCATAGAATACCAGGTCAGAAGGGGCTTCATCATCTGGTCCAACTTCTCTTTGCAAAAGTAAGTACTAGAGAAGATAATGCTGAATCTTGTCCAGTTGAATATGTTATTGCAGAACTCAATACTTCCATGGGCTGATTACGTTAATGTCTGACTCTCCTTATTGTGAAAAATTTGCCTCCTGTGTCCAGTTGAAATCTATGTAGTGATAACTTGTACCCATTAGCTATCATCTCTTCCATGTGTTTAATTTTAAAAAAGGATTCATCTCATTTGTAGCCACCTTGCTGAAATAGGGTGATAAGGCTCTCCTAAGCCTTCTTCTCTCAAGGCTGATAAAATCCTATTCTCTCAGCCTTTCTTCACATGGCAGGTTTTCCAGAATTCTGATCATCTTTGTGACCCATCTCTGGAGCCTCTCCAGCCTATCCATACCTTTTTTTACATAGCAGGGACATTTTTTTTTTATTATTTACGTCTTTCACGTTTTAGAGAGTTTGCTTTTGGTTCATACAGGCTGGTTTTTTATTTTTTTTAAATATTTCTTAATTAAACACACTCTTTTTTCTTTTCATCTCACGGGTAGCTGGTCAAGGCTCTTGATGGCATTTAATTTAACACCATACCTTACTGATTTTATGCTCTCAGTCCCCTTTTAATTTTTTTTTCATTTTAAATGACAGCTAAGTCATGAGTACTTTTAATCAATATAGTTGCAATACAGTTATTTTTAATTCTTCTTGCTTCTGTGATGCAGTGAGAAGTGTTATCAACTGGAGACCCTTATAGGTAGGAAAACATTTTGTGATTGACAGCATAACTGACCCTGCTAAAAATGAGTTATAAGGTGTCCTACATTCAAGTTTCCAGATATACTCTTGGCAGTTGTGATCTCAAAGATTGCTATTGGAATTTCATTCAACACATGGGTGATCTCAGTAGGTACAGATCCATAGCTTGCAAAGAACACAAGAAGAAATTGTGTTTTGTTCTGTCTAATATGACAAGTTGTATCATGCCTCTTAATTTACTTTTGCAGTACAACTTCATTTACAACAATTTCTTCTTGTATTAAATTGGTCTCCAAGAAAGACACATTAGTATAAAGACATTTCAAAGCATTTGGAAATGTGAAAGCAAAACCACCTATTCAGTAGAGAATAAATGCAGACATGTTGACCAAAAAGTCTGTAATGAATGAAAATTATGTAAATTATGGTTCTGGTCAAGGCTATACTTATTATCATTAATTATTTATAATAATTTATTTGTTCCTAATAATTATATTAGAATATTATATTATATTGCCCAACATGCTAGTTCTTGGAACTTAATATTTGAGCTTAATGCAAATAAAATCTTCACTGATCACAAGGTGTTGAAATCTCCTCTTTGTCTCTGCCCTTTACTGCAAAAGACACACCACAAATTCATGCTCCAAGACAGGGCTTGGTGTACTAGAGAACATCTGATACATTCTTCATAAATACAGACATTGTCTTTCATTCCAGTCCAGCCCTTTTTCACAGTATTAGTGACAGGTACTCTTACAACACATTCCCAGTAAGATTTAGAATTTCAGAGTAGAAAAAAGTGCAAGGCAGGAAGGTATCAGAACAGAGACTTATGGGCTTTTAGAAATATGCCATATTTTCTCAGCTCTTTCAAATTTTTTGTACCATCTGTGTCTGTTAATTGCTTGTTAGTAGTGAGCTGCTTTACCAGCCTAATCCTGTTGTAGTCTTATCTCACCTGTTATTTTTTTTCTGAGCATGGAAAAAATTTTGTACAATTAAAAATATTACAATTACCTGTAAGAGTATATCATAAAAAAATTCCATCTTTAAACACTTTACTCAAAAAATATATTGATACTGGCAACAAAATGTATGATTTTTACAGATATTTTAAAGCATCTTCTTAAGGGGAAAGAAGTGATTTCTTTTTGAAATAAACTTTCAAAATCTGTAATATATTGTAATTATAGACAAAACACAGAGACAATTTTATTAACTTTGGTTTTCCATTGCTTTTTGTTTTGTGTATTTACATATTTTGATTGATTCATATAGGAGAGAAATAATTAGGAACATTCTCTTAAATCAAAACTGGCATACTGGTTTTATTAAAAATATTAGAATATACTGGAAAGTGCAGGATGCAGCGGAGGGGTAGACTTTGATTTCACCTAGCTAATTTGCAATGTAATTCTCAATGTGAATTTTTTTGCAATTTTCTATCGTAAATCTCAGTATTTACAATATTGTAATTTACGACGTAATTCTCAATGTGAATTTTGTTGTAATATGCTATTGTAAATCTCAATATTTCACTTTGTTGATGATGCTTGTCAGCATTGCCCCAATATGAGAAAACATCTGTGTCTTGATGCTCCTTTCCCCACTTGCAGCATTTTTCAGGCTGCTGGAGGTGACATATTGCACAGAAATGACACTTGATGTAGTGGTGAATGATTAAATACATCTGTCAAAGTATCACCACCTATAATACTGGTGATCATTATTCATATTCTTACCATGTAGAGAATTATTTATGTCTACTTATCCTTAAATGGTTTGGGGGTATTTTGTATCCTGACCAAAATAATATTCAATAATATTATGGAAATGATTTTGATTTAAAAATCTAAGTGAGTGACTTGATTTGTCGGGTTTTTTTCCCCTTAAAATGACTATATTTTCCCCTTAAATGACTATATATTAAGTCATTTTTTTTGCAAAGACTAACACAGACAATCCCCTGATTTAAGTGAAATGAGATAATTAAGCCCTGTGTAACAGTAGTGAAATCAAAAAAGGCTCTGCATAATAATAATACTCTTATTTTTCCACAAACATTTAATGAAAGTTGTTGATTAATGATACATAAAATTTTGAAAATGAAGCAGACAACTGAGGATAAACTGTGTAAGGAGATCCTCCTATCTCTGTGATCAGTGATATATCTCCTATGTGTTGACATCCTAAGTAACTGAAAGCGTTGAAGAGGCAAAAACATTTTGAAGAGAAAAAGAAGACAATATTCCATATTCCATTTATTTATAATCTTCTGTTTTTAGTAGAAATATATCAAAAAATACAAAGTAACCTCTTTGTACTGTCAAATCATAGCTGCAACAAAAAACAATCAAGTTTTTGACTGTATATCTTTTAAAGCACATTGCTTAGAAAGAGATAATTATTAGAATGGTAATAGTAAAACCTATCAAGAATATTAGAACATCTTGCCTCAAAAATCTTTGCACTGACAACCTAAAGGAAGAGTTCTAGCACAGTGTACATAATGCAAGACAGTTAAGATTCTCTAGGGAATAAATCATACTTCATTTTCCGATATAGCAAAAAATATAACTGTATAGACTAAGCAAAACAGAAAAAGAATTAGTTATATTTATGTTAAAAAAAATTAATAAATCATTATTTTCAGAGTAGCAACAAAAACATTAGTGAGATTGATACCATTGGTAGAATTTTAGTTTTCTTGATCATGGGATGGTTAGTATACCACCAGGCCTCCTGGAAGCAGATGGAGCTCATCTGTCTAAAGGGAGGGGAAAGATTCTAGCCCATGAGTTGTCATGGATGATTGTGAGGACTTTTAATTAGGCTTGAAGAAAGAAAAGAATAAGACAATTCTCGCTAGAGACAAGCCTGGGGTGACGCACCAGTGTTGGGGGTGACATGGACAGCCCAGCTGAAGTGCACCTGCACCAGTGCACCCAGCATGGGTTACAAACAATGGAAACCATTGGCAGCAGGAAGTTGTGATGTAGTTATCACCATGGAAATGTGGTGGGATGACTGGAGTGCTGCAGTGGGTGGCTACAAGCTCTTCAGAAGGGACAGGTGAGGAAGGAAAGGCTGTGAGTGGCTCTGTACACTGGGGAGGGTTCTGGCTGTGCATAGCCCAGGGGCAGTGGGGATAAGGCTGAGTGCCTGTGGGTGACAGTCAGAGGGATGGCCAACAAGGCAGAGATCCTGCTGGGAGTCTGTCACAGACCACCCAGCCAGGAAGTGAAATCTTCTGTCAGTGGATGTTTCATGACGACTACCCCTTGTTCTTGTGGGAGACTTTAACTTGCCAAAAGCCTGCTGGAAACTCAACACAGTGAGAGGAGACAGTATGGATCCTGGAGAGTGTGGAAGGTGACTTCCAGACACAGCTGGTAGGGGAGCCTACCAGGGCATGCCCTGCCAGACCTGCTGCTCCCAAACAGAGAAGGGAAGTGGGAGATGTGGTGGTCAGAGGCTACAGCAACTACAAAGTTATAATCTGTTCTTGGTGAGGTAAGGAAGGTGGTCAACAAAACCTCCACTTTTGACTTCCAGAGGGCAGACAGGACACTGGGTCAGAGAGTTGTTATGCTCCAAGCTAATTCAGTGAGTTTTTAAAGGGGCTTACATACTTTTGATTCACTCTGGTGGTGCACAGGACAAAACAAAGTTCTTGGGTGGTTGAATAACAAAAATACCCAAAGGAGGAAATGTCGAAGGAGCAGCAGTAGGCTGTCTGTATGTGCTAACAGATGAGCTGTCATGAACAGAGTGCCCTGGCTGAATAGGGAGCTTTCACTGGAACTCAGGGAAGAAAAAGGTATGATCTTTGAAAAAAGGGGCAGGCAACTCAGGAGAAATACAAGTGTGTCAATAGATCATGTAGACAGAAAATTAGAAAAGTATAAGCTCAGCTAGAATTCAAACTGGCCACCATTGTGAAAGCAATACAAAAAGAGGTTATATAAATACATTAAAAATAAAAATAAAAGGAGATATGTGGATATTCTCTGTTCTTTATGGGACACTAGACAGGCAGGCAACAGAACTGGAAAAGGATCTAAAGACTAAGTTGTACGAGGAACAGCTGAGGGACTGAGTTTGCTGGAGACCTCTGTGTCTATAACAACCCAAAAGAAGGTTGCAGCAAGGTGAGGGTCAGCCTCTTCTCCCACATAAAAAGAGACAGGGGGAGAGAAAGTGGTCCCAAGCTAGGGGAGGTTTAAATTGGTCAAGCACTGGAATGGGCTGCCCAGGGAAGTGCTGGAAGTGTTCAAGAAACAACGGGATACGTCACTTAGCGCTGTGGTTTAGTTGATGTGGTATTTGGTCAAAGGTGAACGCAATGATGTTGGAGGTCTTTTCCAATTTTTATAGTTCTAGAAAAGTTAAAATAGCTGGAATAGTTCTATTCTAGATTCTAAGATGGACACATTATTTCATATGAGCTGAACTGCAATAACCAAGCCATATTACTCCAAAGTAGGAGAAAAAAATGGCTATATTTTACTGCAGGGTTCTTCTGGGTAAAATTTTACACGTGCAATTACCAAGGTCTAGCTGCTTCACAATAATTTAATACCTAGATATAACATGTCCATATGTCAAAAAGGAAAAACCTTGTCATGAGAAAAAACATTGCTTTGCTTATTAAACTCAAATGAATTGTCTGTTCCTGTGTTACTCCTGTAGAAATAATGTTCATTAGCTCTTGAAGGATTTTGTGCTTAGAATTTATCTCAGTATAAATAAGTCTCACAACTAAGAAATCTCAAAAGTTACCCAGCAAAGTGTCTCACTAGGGATTAGTTTATATGATGGCAAATTAGAAGGTAGGAAAGTCGTTTACTTTGGTTTTCAAAAGTATTGCAATGGATCACAAATGCAGTGTTTGAAAACAGTCACTGTACTAAGAGAAATATGTGTCTAATTCTAATGGTATGCTTTCGGTTTTTTGCGTTGCACTGTGACTATGTACGAACTATACTTAGAGAAAGTCTTACCTGGAAATACCAAATCAATTCCAGTCTAAGGAGATAGTTTCTGTGAATTTCACACAGTAATGCCCTTTTCCAACCCAACACAGTATCCAAAATAAATATGCTAATTAGACATGACATCTGAATATGGAACCCAGAGAAATTATTAATATATTAATATTAATTTTAATTTTCATATGAATGTTAATATGATAGGCTAATTTTAACGAGCTGTGATTTTTTTATAATTCACCTTGAACTGGAAAATACATACCCTGGAATTACCTATTATACCTACCTATTCACACTATTCTAACTAGAAATCATCTCTGCTAGATTTTTTTATCTGATATTTTAAGAATGTTACATAGAAAAATTTTTACAGTAAAGGAATAGCATTTGATTCAAAATACAGAAAACACCTCATCTGTTACTTCAATTGGCCAACATGTAATATCCTTAGCTATTCTGAATTTGAGGTGACCATTAGAATCAGTAGGTGAAAATAGAAAATATACCATATTCCTTATTAATAGACCTAAGTCAGACAAACAGTAGTATATATAGACTTAAAATTCACAAAAAACCTTATACATTGTATTTTTTAAATATTTATTTTTGAAAATTCTTGCTCATGTTCCATGGTTTAGAAAAAATCAAAGTGTTATCAAACCCATTACGTGAATTATTCACAGAAGTCTGTGAATTTAAGTTTATTTTTCCCTCATAAATTTTTGGAATAATGAAACTTAAAAAACACATAAAGCATTTAAAATATAGCTTATTAATAAACCATATTTTTCCCTAACTACTGTGCTCACAAAAGAAATATTTACTGAAAATGTTAATTAGTCATGAATGAATTTCGTCCTGAATTTTAAGAGCAGGTAAATGCTCTGAAATGTCATTTAACTACACTCTGTAGTATATTTAAGTTTCCAATAGATACTAATAAATCAAATGCCTTAGTCTTTCTTCTTTCACTTATAATCTGAAACATATCCCTACTGTTTACAGGAATCTCCAAGAACAGCAGTTTGAGCTAACAAAACAATCTGCACATGGAAACACTGAATGCTTCATTTCAACTAAGTGTTTTCTGGTTATTTCAAAATCATCCTCATTATCTGCCTGCTCAATGGAAAGGAAACAGCTGATTCTTCAAGCATGTTGACAGATGTCTACTTTGAAATACCTGCTGGGTGGCCAACACATCACTGAGACGTTAAATCATGTTGTCATCTGGAGAGAAGCACTAAGCTGCTAAACTAGCTGTGAACACTGGCTGCTTAGTGACCTTTGCATAGAAATAGTGCTTCTACCCATAAACATTTTAAGGTCATGGGATTTATTCCAGTTTCTCACAAAGCCTGACATTTTGCAAAAGCCAGGAGCAACTCTGTACTGACTTTTTACCTAGGAAATATCTCCCTTTGGTATTCATTAGGATGGGTCAACCTAATCCAGGCTGTAAGGCCATTAGACCTGATAAAATTTCAGAGGAAAAGGATTTCTAGTGGTGCAGATGGTGAAGTTGTACCAGTATTTTTCCCCTCATTTTGATTTATATGGCTTCTCATGAGAACTTATACACTGAATACTTTTACAATTAAATTTGTCCAAAAAGACAGTGCACAGAAAAGTAACAGCTTGTCCTCTGCTCCCTGGTGCTTCAGTCTCCCAATGCTGGGGCAGTAGCATTTTTCACTTGCAAGAAAATTGTTCAGAATTAAATTCAATGCTACAGAAGGGCTACTGTGTGTAGCCATGACCGTCCCTACCAAGTTCGTTCCCATCCGCAGTTTGTGTATATCCTCTTCAACTTGTGCTTCAGGTTTTTCGGGAACACTGTGGTTTCCTGATACATTTAGATTTGAATTGTGATGCATTAGACCATTAGTACTTTACCTTTACTTATTTTATGACATAACTGGTACCTTTGCTTAAAAACCCCAAAGACATCTTAAAAAACATGAGTTGTGCATAAACTAACCCAAAACCAATTCTGGCTAGAAATAAAGTGTAGAGAACTTTTTAAAGTGTATAAAACCTAAAAAATGTTGGGAGAGTTTTTTATATATGTTACCAATGTAAATCATGATACCCCATCTATTCTTGGTGGAAGTTTATGCTGAAATAACTCAAAATAGATGGGAAAAATACTATTTTTATTTGTCAAAATCAAAATTAAATTATGAACATAAAGTCATAAGACCAAAAATTTTTAGATCAGCCTATTCTAGATTACATGGAAAAATATGACTTAAATATTTATAAAAATGTGTCTTTGGCATGAATGAAATTCTAAGAAAGCATTCCCTTTTCTAATTTTATGTTGTCTCCTTACTTTTTCCATTTCTCATCATCTCTGCTTTAGTTATTAGGCCAAATAATATGATGAAGAGCTGAGTTTCAGTTTAGAGTCAGTTAGAACAATTCTAGCGTCTAATCCCAAGTTTTCTACTGTTTCTCAGTTTTGTAATCTAGCTAATGAAGCAAAATGTGAATGAAATAAATTTATACAATAGTAAATTCATGTACTTTATAGATCATATTGTAAAGCTTTTAGATTGTAAAGATTTTAAATTTAAATTTTAAATGGGAGACTAATTTCATTGAATCACCTGAGATTAATAAATCTAATATTCATAATGATCTGATAAAAATTAATCTAGAACCATGAATTATTCTTAGTGGAATGTGACACTGAATGCCAAGAAGAAAAAGATCTGATCCTGCAGAGTATAAAAAATATAATTAGAATTAATATGTTGATGCTTTGAGAGGCTACCTAGAACAGAGGCTAGATGGTGTTAAGGGAATAAAGTAGGTATTCATTAAAAAGGCTTTCAAAGAATACACCTTGGGCAGTACGAGAGCCCAGCTGAGGCTGCACCCAACATGGACACTGAGTCACAAGTTTTCAGTTTTATATGTTTTGATCCATTCACATATTTGGGTTAATTGTCCAATTAGCGCTCCAGGTTAGGAAGTCCCATCCTCCCAGATTGCTCTCCTCAATTCACTGCTGCTTATGCTTTTTGGGCCCGAAGCTGCAAAGGTGTCCTTTGTTCTGAGGCTGGAAAAGGATTGTTTGGTCTGATTACCCTGTGAGGAGAACTTGCTAACACTTCACATAAAGTTCAGAGTTACCTACTAATGCAGTACAGGATCTGGAAAATACAAAAGCTAAAACTTAAGACACTCTATATGTTCATTATTATTGATACATGGACTTAGATCACCTTTGAGCTTAATAAAAAGGGAATATTAAGTTCCTCTTTGGTATAAAAATTAAAACTACCTATAATAAATCTCAGCCCAGATTCTGGCTGTGCACAAAATCCTTTCAAATACTTGAATATTTAAACCTGAAGATTTATCTTGGATATAGTTGTAATAGAGATTTTACCATACCCTATCTATATACCATGTGAAGTGCACTACTTAATAACTTTAAAAAATGAAAATGTGCCTAAAATTCATTTTGTCAGATAAATCCCCAGACACTCCAACTTTCTGCATTTCTGGGTAAATTCTGAAATGCAGTGTTTCAGTTTAAAAAAATAATTCAGATCTTCTTGGAAGTAATTATATTATATTAAGTTTTCAAGGTTGGTCTATAAATTTAGCTTAAACTAAATTAACACCCAGATTCACAAAAGTGGAAGACTTATTAAAGTCTCACTTCTAAAAATTTTGCATTACAAAATTCATGTGGTAAGGTGTTTTTCCTTTCCTGTAAAGAGATGTAGTCAGTAAAGATTTTAGAATTTTTTTAAAGTGTTATATAGGACAGACACATATTTAATAAAAACAAAACACTCTACACGTATGTATACGTGTACATTCTAGTGGGAGAGGAAGAAGATATAACTTCAGAAGCCTATATTCTTCTATTCTTTAATGTATTGAAATTATTAATATAATACATTACATTGTAGCATAATATAATATAAAAATGGGATTAGAGCCTGACAAAAATTGACTGCAAGTATTTTTATTATGTTTGGCTTTATGAAAAGAAAATAAACTTAACATGCATATTATTTTCATGTCTACAAAACATGAAGACTACAAATGTATTTACCAAATTGTAATCCAACCAGTATTAAAATCAGAGTAACAACTACACTCTTCTTTGTTATTACACTTTGTCTCATAAAAAAGTTTATAAATACAATGGTCTTTTTTGTTTCTTCCTTTTAAATTTTCTTCTGATAATGAAATTTTCTCTTTACACAAATGAGGTAGTCATATGCCTCATGTCACCTCTTATCACTCTGTACAAGTCCTCTTTCAATTTTAATGGCTTCCAGTTTCTTACTAAAAAGGGGGTTCTTGCTGAAATTTATTCCTCTTGCTAAAGCCTCATTACTTCCTTTCTTTTAATCCAGAGCCACTACTGGAAACATATTACTTGACTCTAATAGAGATTTATTCCTACTATTGTTGCTAGACCACTTTTGTCGGCTGTTCCCCATTCTTAATTTTTATCTTCTCTCACTGTCCTCTTCCTTCTCATTTATCAGACTTTTTATTACAATTAAATGTTAAACCTCTGAGGTTCAACTGCTCCAACCCTTTAGGAATTAGAGAAAAATTAGAGTGCAAGAGAAAGTGATTTTAAAACTAAATGGTTAGAGAAGCAATCATTTTTTAAATTAAGCTTAGTCTGTCTTGTGTTTTCTTTCTACCCATTTTGTGCTCAAATTCATTGATTCTGTGTTGAGAACCAATCTCAAACAAACAAAAAATCCACCCCATCAAAACGGAAGTTTAAAAGTAAAGCTTTACACTTTGTTTACTGCAGAAATAAAAGGAGATTTACAACAGTGATGGTAGAGAAAGATAAGTGTCCTAAAATGCTGTAGGATATGGTGGAAAACTTGTATGTCTGTATGTATGAGTTAAGATGTGTAAACAAATGAGTCATCAAGAAGAGTAAGATCAATAATCATCTACAGGAAATATTACATGGAGAACTTTAGTAATTAATGGAATTTTAATATATATTTGACTCAGAATAAGGAGAGAAGGCAGCTGTTAAGGAAAAGAGATAAAATGCAGAAGGCAGGGATTTTTAATTTTTATTTTTGCTAAAGGGGATCTTTTTTCCTGGTAAACAAATTAGGAAAGAGAAATCAGAAGGAGCATTTCTCATAAAAAAAAGCCTCACAAACAAAAACTAATAACCCCCTCAAACAAACAACAAACAAGCAAAGAAACAAAAATCTCATTAACAAAGAAAAACCTCAAACACCAAAAAAAACAAACAGAACACTAACAACAAGAAAACAAAGCCAGTGTCAAGTTCAGAAATCTTCATGCCTGACACAATAACAAGTCAGATCCCCTTTCTCCTATCTTTTAACACATTTAAATGCACAACAGTGGGGTGTCAGCAATGGATTGAGAATTGGTATTTGAGAAAAAAATGTGTGGTGACTGAAAATTTTCCTCATTATTGCTTCACAGTATTATTAAAAAGGAGAAACCTTTTTGACATCCAAAGTTAAATTCCATCTACTTGAGCCACTTTATCTTGTAATTATTCCATTTTGTGCAGTACAAAGGAAAAAAAGAAAAGGAGAGAAAAAAACTTATAAACAAAGTTGAACCTAAAACTGAGGTAAAGATTCTGTGGTACTTACATTGTCTTCCAAGTACATGATATAGTGTACAGAACAACAAAATAATAGAGACTGGGTTATCTGAGTTAATCTTAAGCAAATCAATCCCGTGTGAAACTTTTCAGGCTCTTGACTACTGAAATTGGCACAGTAGACTTGAAACTGTTTTCCAAGGAGTGCCTGTTACACCTTGAGGCTCTCTGCTCATGCTGCAGAAGCTCAGGTGTCCATGTTTTTGGCTATTAAAAATATGTGCTGTACTTCATATTACTTCAGGTTGAAACAAATTGTTTTGTTCCTTTGGCACAGTGAAATCACAAAAACGGAATAATTCTCAGTGGGACAGAATTTGTAAACAATAACAAATTAAAATTATCTTTGTTGTCTTTGTTTTAGTGCCATACTAAAATGGAACAATGCAAAAGTATTTTTGTAGTAGTTAGTTCTCTTTGTTAATAAAAACTTTGACTAATTCTTTCTAATGTAGCAACCTAATATTTGAAAATTTGAAATTTTCTGGCATATGGCCTATTGTAATCTGTTCTAGAAAGAAAAATGTTAGCATTCACAGGGAGCATTATTACATTATTAAAGGATTACATATCTAAGAACTTCTGATGATTCCATAATTTCAGGCACATTACACTTTGTGATGAGACACTGTCAGAAAATTTTTGGCAAGTTTCCTTTGAAATAAAGTCAAAACAAAGATATCTCAGAAACTTTAAGCTGCTTAATTTTAGGTGCTTTAAAAAATATAGGATTATTTTCATTAGTGTGATGTTGTCTAACTTCTTATTAGTGGCAGGTGAAAATGTTGCATAAAAAAAAAAGCATCTGCAATGGTATAGTAAAACAAGGAGAGTGTGGTGAAAAGAAGTTTTGAAACATGAAACAATTTTGAAAGCTTATTAAATTACTTTTTTATCATAAGAAATTAGAATTGTGGTGAGGAAGAAAATGTTACTAGATTTTAAGGACTGGGCAAGTACTAATATGTTAGTTGATGTTTCAGTGTTCTAGAAAACAGGAAAAGTCTATTTCTAAAGATTATATTCTGTAGCCATAAGCAGCATTGAGATGGTACCCAACATATTTATAGTAAACAATAAAAAATACAGTAAGAAATAAATGCAAAAGCATACACAAATAAATTAGCATTTTTTATTATCAAAAAATACCAGTGAACACATATCTCTGAGTATTTAAAATGCCTTTACAAGCTGATTACTTAGCATTTAGAAACCTGCACACAATGATGCAGTTAGAATGTCATGTAGAGATGAGTATTTCTGATAAAGTTTCTGCACAAGCATATATGCATACATACTAAAGTCTTGCTTTATGGTTCCAAATACGGATAGGAACATTAACTTCAGTTTCTTAATACAAAAAGTTTCTTAAAACAAAAGCACAATTATTTCACTCACTTTTGAATAAGAGGATTTTTGTCATTAAGATCACAGAACCAAAATATTGTTAGAGTTGGAATGGACCTCTCAAGATTATCTAGTCCAATCCCCCTGCCAAGGCATGGTCACCTAGAGCAGGTGACACAGGAACACATCCAGATGGTTTTGGAATGTCTCCAGAGAGGGAGACTCCGTGATTTCTCGGCAGCCTGTTACAGTGCTTGCACACCCTCAGTGTAAAGAATTTCTTCCTCATGCTGGTGTGGAACTTCTTGTGTTTTAGCTTATAACTGCTGATCCTTGTCCTGTTGCTGGGCATTACTGGAAAGAGTCAGGCACCATCCTCTTAAGACATCACCTGCTTTGAGACATTCACATGCATTAATGAGATGCCTGCTCCGTCTTTTCCTCCAAACTAAACAGGCCCAGCTCCTGCAGTCTCTCCTCAGAGAGATGATGAGAGATTAAGAGAGATGGCCCAGACCCCAAATCGTCTTTTTTGCCCTTCGCTGGACCCTCTCCAGGAGCTCCTTGTCTCTCTTGTACTGAGGAGCCCAGAACTGGACACAGATGCAACACTGTTCTTTCTAAAATTTGAGAGGTAAACACCACATATATGCATACAAAACATAGCCATCAAAAGCATGAAAATATATTCTAAAGAGATTGTTAAAATCATTGCCAGCATACAATGCCTGAAGATAACATGAAAGAAAAAACAGATAAAAATAAAAGTTATATTGAATGCAAAAATATGCTAATTACTGTGGAGTCTTTCCTTGTGTGGCTATTTCCAAATGAGATTTATAAAATTAATTTTTAACTTCTGGTAAATTTAATTTTTTTTCTCTGCACTGTCCCCATAATAGGATTTTCCCTTGTTCTTAACACATTTCCCATTTGTCTCTTGGCTTCCAGAACTTTGTTTTCTCCTTCGAGCTTACAATTTAGGAATGTAATGTGTATGTTCTGAGGCTTTGTAATTGAAAAAATCTGCACTCAGTCAGCAGTCTGTTATATCAGCAACATTTAATTGACTAACCCAATGGCATAAAAGAAATGCACTGAAATACTAATTGACAGTTCAAAATTTAGGATAGGTGGCAGAATCCCATAGTGTGTTAACTCTGTACTTACAAGGCATGCATCATGGGTTTTCATGGGTAAATGAAGGTTACAGCACATTCCTAAAAGGTTTTACACAAATATTGAGGTTTGTAGAGTAGGAGTGTAGGAGTATACCTATTCAAATGTAAGAGTTGGTTGGCCTAGTCCTAAATATTTTTCTTTTATTATAATTGCTTGCAGTTGTTCTTTCTTTTGGAGATAGATACCTATACAACACCTAATTACAAAAGATTTTAAAATAATATTATCTTCGAAATCTAGAAAAATCAGTTAGTAGATTTGACTTGAAAATTTGTGATTGATTAATGTTGCAGTGAATTCTGTCAGTCATGTTACTTCTGACTGCCGTCCAAAATTCTTTTATGTTTCTATATTTATTTATATTTATTTATATTTATTCTCCCTTAAAAATGCTTAGTATATATGTGTATATAGCAGAAATTGCAACAGTCCTATACATTAGTTCTAATGAAATTTCTGAAAGTCCACTGTTACCATTTGACTGCAAGTCAAATATGAGGTTAACCTATACAAAAATTGTTCCACCCTGAAATAATAAGTACATTTTCAGCTTTCTCAGACAAATTACTATTATCAAAACTATGCTAAAGTAGATTTGATGTTTTTTGCACTGTTGCCAAGAACATATATATGTGACACTGGAAAATTTGGAAGTTTTTCATTGCATATATGAAACTTCATATACTGACTTATTCACAACTCAATGTCTTTTTTTTTTAAGAATTCTCTCCCTCCCTCCCTCCCTCCCTCCCTCCCTCCCTCCCTCCCTCCCTCCCTCCCTCCCTCCCTCCCTCCCTCCCTCCCTCCCTCCCTCCCCAGTGCTGTTTATGGCTGTGTTACATTTTCTTCTTCCAAAACCTAAAGGGTCTTATTCCTTAAAGTCTTTCTCCTGAAACCTGACAGCATTGGATCAATTTGATGTGCTAGTTTATTTAAATAACAATCAAAATCTAAAAGCCTACTGCCAAGATAAATATTTTTTTTATTTTATTTTCCTCTGAGATATTAATTTCAATCATACTAAACGAGGGTAATGCAAGGAATTATTCACATGTAAATGCTAAACACTAACAGTATACTGTTACAACAGTAGCAGTAACAATTTCTTTGTTTTCAGAGGAGAGACTGAGTCTCAAAAAACAACATCTATCAGAAGAATTCACCTAAGCCTGCAAAAAGTTAGGTATTTTCTTAAAATTGTCAGATCATTTACAGTGCAATGCAGAAGCATTTAAATGGCATGCTCAAGAGCATTTAAGTCCATCTAGTTATAGTTCCACTTCTGATTTCAGTCTTGGATGAAACCAAATCAAATTATTTAATTTATTTAATAACAGATGGAGGCTTCATGCTTTAGGAAAGATTGAGACAGTGAAGAAACCTTCGTCGTTTTGAAGATGTGAGGGCCAGTGAGAGAGAGCTTGCTGCTCTTGGAAACATTTAGAAAATGAAGAGCCAGACTTGTCCTGGTGTGAATGGAGATTAAAAGACAGGCTGGAACAAGGGAAATTCCATTTTGAATGGAATGTTTCACAGTGATGATATTGAAGCTCCCAAAGGGCATTGCCTACAGAGACTGGGATTCCCACTCCTTTGAGACACTGGATGAAGATCAGCCAGATGATACAAATCCTCCCTGCTTCTCATAGGTAGGTGGATGGTGTGCCCAGAGTCCTTTCTTACCTACTAATTCTAGAAATAATACATATGCTTAATTTCCTGAAATCTGATTTCTCATTTTCAGGTGAGTATCATATTGATCATAATATCATGATATATTGATCTAACACTGTTTGATTTAATAAAGTCAGTGTTCAGAACAGCTTTCATAGGAATAGGTACTAGCAACTTTTCCTTTGATTCTTTGCAGGGTACAGAACCAGAGGCAATTCCTCAAAATATATGTTATTCTAGGGAATCCAGTTAAATCCTGCATTAAAGTAAAAATACAAAGTAATTAGCATATGTTTTCTACTCCTCTAACTCCCCAAATTATATCCTTCCCAAAAGAGCTGTAGACAATAATTAGTATCTATATTTTCATCAATTTGTATACTTGTGGTTTTGAAAATTTAGCTTCTGTTTTCGCTTTAGAACGTAAGTGGAAATTTTGTTTAGTGTTGACAGCTTTTTACATATAAAGAGTGGTACAAGTGCTTCAATATTTACTCACCTTGGAGTATTACTATACCTTGTCATGACTGCAGTTCAAATGCAAGTATGTATCAAAACATTAAAAGCTGTAGTGTCATAAATCTCATGAGATGGGTACTTTTTTAAAAGCCTCTGTACACTTAAGTCACGATTTTCTATAGTTTCTTAGAAAAGTCCTATAGCTAAGTTATGACGATGACAAAAGATACCCTCTGGGTCAAACATGACAGAAATTCATTTAGCATTAGTGAACCTGGTAAACTTTGAATAAAATAAAGACTTTGCTCCTATCGTTTGCAGTGATCTCAGCTCTTGTGGGAAAATCGTATGTATGCAAAAACTTTAAGTTCTGTCATGACATGTCTACGCTAGTGCACAGATGTGTTATTGAATATTCTCTCCAAGCTTCTCTAGCTAAGAAATACCCATTGACAGAAAATCCACTGAAAGTGGCTGTAATGAGACATTGTAGTAGAGCTTTCTGCCCCCTTGGTGTTCATCGAATGGCAAGGGACAGGAGCTAAAACACAGTGAGTTTGTGAAAAGCCTTGATCAAGTTACACAGCTTGCAGTCTTTGAAACAGCTTCTGAGCAGCAGTTTATGAGTATGCATTGGAACAAAGAATTTTTGTTAAAAGAATGTCATCAGGCACTCAAGGCAGGAGATGGAACTTGGTTCATATTTTTGGTCTTGATTCTGAAAATCCTTAATTCCACATTCAAATGTTCATTTTGTAGCAAGGATGCTCCTCCTTTCAATGCTGAAAACCTCCCATGAACTTCCTCTTGGTCTGGGCTCTCTGTAGGAGTCATTGCTGCAATCACATTGCCTGTGAGTCAGCTGGAATACTGGAATATCATCTCAAAGGGGCAAGGAAAAAACTCCCAAATGTAGGTTAATTCTCAATGGCATAGTGCAATGACTTCCTTCTGTCTTTACATTAAAGCACTATTTTGTGCTTTAATGCAGCATGATTCTTCTCTTGAATTCCAGTACAACAGCTACATTTCTGCTTTCTCATACACTGAAAATTAACCCAAAGAGAGTTGCATGCTTCTAAACCCATGCTAATCAAGTTTATCCCTGAGGAAAAAATAAAAAATCAATTTATTGCATCCAGTGAAACTATTATCGATTCTCATCAATTATAATAACATGGATATAGGTGTCTTATACTCTCATAACCATTTCCTAGCCCCTAAAATGAAATTCTATTTTTTCCTTTATCTTTCCAATCAGTTCCATACTCTGTGATAAATTCTATTTGATTTATTTTAACAAATCATCTTACCTTGTCTTTAAAAAAATCATATGTTCATTTTCCACAATAATTAACCTCACTTAATATATGGGTAGCAACAATTTCACCCAATCACAGTAATCAGTCAAAAAAAAATATGAATTGCATATTAATGGTGATTTATTTACTATTAGGGGAGATGCTCTTTTTCTAAATGGAGAAGATATTTTTGTGTGTTTTAGTTTGGCTTTGGAGAGTTTGGTATTGCAGACTGGACATGCAGTTGGGTGGCCTGCAGTAGCAGCCAACTTCTCACATCTTCAAAATCTTAAATGCAATGCTGCTTAATAGGAAAATCTTCTCATACAGACAGTACTAAAATGTTGTTTGCCATTTTGTTTAAGTACAAACTCTTGTTTTTGTGTGCCTCTTTTCTTGGAGAGGAAGGTCCCAGCTCACATGTGTCAAATTATCCATTTGCCCTTTAATATTAAGCCAAGCCTAAGTTTTTTGTTTGCCCTTTCTTGCACATGTAGATTTCAGATCAAATAACACAGGTTGCCTTCCTTCTGGCACATTATCATTATTGTACTAATGTTATTTATCATTTTTTCCATTATAGTTCTTAATCTCCAACTATTTTCAGATTTTCTTCTGTTACTTGGCTTCTTTTGAGTTACCTTTTGATTTACAATTCTTAGCAGCCTTTGTTTTCTTCTATGTATGTAGGATTTTTTCTTTCATGATGCAGTTAGCCATTAATATTTCAGCTCATAATTCCTTCTATAACAAATGGTCTTTTGAAACACAAGAATGAGTGTCTGCTTCTTTTCATGGGGTAAAGAATCACCATGACAGCTCTCCCACACAGCTACTCTCTAAGCTCTCTGGCCTAAGCTGAATTTATAGGTACAGACAATTAATCATAATTTTTTCTGGGTCCTCACATACTGCCAGTAGATAAATGGAGCATGTTAGGGAAAAATGCTATGAAGTTTAATGGCAAAGATTTGATCAGCTCAGTTAGTCTGTAATTACTAAACTGGAAACCAACATGTGACTATGATACTGACACAGTTATTGAATGACACTGTAGTATGATTTTCATGGTTTAAAATCAACCAGCAGCTAAGCCCTCTGAGTTGCTCACTCAGTCCCCCACAGAGGGATGGGAGAGAATTAGGGAAGAATGAAAGTGAGAAGACTCTTGGATTGAGATAAATAGAGTTTATTGGTAAAGCAAAAGCCACACACACAGAGGCAAAATTAAAACCAGGAATTCTTTCACCACTTCCCGTGAACAGGTGTTCGGCCATCCTCTTGAAAGCAGGGCTATACATGAATCATGGTTAATGGGGAAGACAAATGCCATAGCTCTGACAATTCCCATCTTCTTTCCTTAGTTTTGTATACTGAACATATTACCTTTACTACCAGGTACCTCTGGTTTGGAGCAGCTGTCCTTCCTGTGTCTCCTCAGAGCTCCGTGTGTACTTCCTGCTGACTCGGTGGCAGGGCAGTACGAATCGCAGGAGAGAACTTGGGCACATGTAAGCCCTGCCCAGCAATAACAGAAACATCTCTACATTAGCTACACCTTTCAGCAACAATACAAAACATAGTAGCTACAGTGAAGAACTCTTAGCCAAGCTTAACATTAAAACTTAACATTAAGCCAAAACCAGCACAGGGATATTAGTAAGCAGCATACACCTTACTATCACAGTGTTCAATAAAAATAATGTCATTCAGCAGCAAGGAAAGGGTCTTCAAATATTGATGTAATAAATTCTGTCAGCAGGGTTGGCTATAATTATATTCTACTTATGAAGACTATTTTTGCACATAATCCTTCCAAACAGATTTCTATTCTCTTTGACTGTTTTAGAATACTTGTTGTGGTTATTAGTGTTGTGCTTTTATCTCTTAATAAACAACAAAAGAACTTTAGTTCAACCTCAAGATTTGAGAGGAAAGAGAAAAAAAATATTTTGAACCATGGGACCTTAAGCTAAACAATTTCTTTCTACCTCACTCTCCTCTGGCATCAATTTAAAAACCAATGTTATCTTTGTTTTAAAATATAACTTGATTTTAGGAAAGGTCTAAATGGCATTTATATATTATCTATTGTGTACTATTAAACCCAATTTTGATCTCCAGGGTCTGTTCTATTAAATATGACATTAAAAACAGAACCTTAGCTTCACACCATACTAAATAACATCTTCCTTTTATCTACGTATATAATTGTATCTATTCTCAGCTGAAGGTACTGAAGTTACAGTTCATAAAAAATGTCAGCAATCCTTTTTTCAATGTAGAATAATACAGGGAATAAAAGAAAGGGGCATTGCAGGTGAGGTCTTCAGTGGTGTAGAAACCCTCCAGAAAGAATAATTTAAAGGATTCAGTCAAAAAGAAATAAATAAAAGTAATGAGTAAGGTTAGAGAAATAAAACAAATGGCAGAGAAATAATTTTGGAAGAGAAGGGTAGAAATTTGATACAAATGATGCAAGATCTGCTGACAAATTCAGGCTAGAAGTTGGTCTCAAGATAAAAGTCTGTACCATACAAAGGTCTGAACAGAAGATGAGAGTCTTCCCTTTCCTTTGATTATCCTTTAAAGTGTGAAAAGGATAGCCTCTGGAAGGTTAATCCTCCCAGAAAGAGGTGAACAGAGAACAAACTGAAGATGGGCTGAGACGAACAAACCAAGCCTGGGACAAAGTAACTGCAGGACCATTCACAAATTGTAGGATTGCGTATTGTAACATACCTTCACTAGAATTTTGGACATTGTTACCTTTGCATTGCCTGCTGACAGACTAGATAAGTCCAGGTAAGGAGTTCTGGGCATGTTGAGACACAACAATGCAGACCACAAGATGCAGACGAAGGGGAGGAGTGAGGATTTGCTCTTTCCCCTGACCCATTAATGAAATGTTTCCCTGAAAGAGGTAAGAAACAGCCTTTAAGGTTGTGTGGTGCATTTTGGTTGCTGCAAACTACCTCATAAACTTCTGATTCACCTGGAAACTTAGGAGTCTTTCTCCTCTCTCCTATTACAGTGTTTTCTTCACTACAGCAAAGTTTCTAGTGCCAAAGTAATGCCATAAAAACCATCCTAATTTTCCAGAGGTTCAACATAGTTGTTACCCACTCTATCATAGAGCTATCTCTTCAAATTCACTGTTGTACCAAAATGAGCAATGTCCTTAATGATCACTTCCAAAACCATATCACTGGTTATCATAGCAAAAAAAAAAATTCAATTATAAATATTTTATTTTTTAAAAAATTAGATTTTAAATTTTCTTTCTTTCCATGTAAGCTTTCTCAATGCAGATAATATTTGGCAATAATAGTATCTATGCATACAGAATGCCCACTTCAATATTTATATCTAACACTGTTTTTTAAGAATTACTTTTTTTTCTCACATTTAAATTTGATTGTCTAGGAGACATTTAACATAGATTTAAGCATTCTTAACATATAAATTAGTCTTCTGGCTATTTAAATCCCATCTTTAAGCTGCTTCAGTAAATAGATTTCCTTAAGTGATTATTTTGTTTACAAAAAAATCAAGCTCCAAAAATTTAGTTGGTTTTGTTTTTAATCAACAAAATATATAGTTTCATTAACACTTAAAAAACCAAAACAAAATAACCTAAACCAATCACATGAAAAAACTAACCAACTAACTAACAAATAAACCACCAAAACTTAGATGCAAAATGTCCCTGGATGTCAAAGTATGGTAGAGAGTGTGAAAATCATCTTAGATTTGCAGTTACAAGAAAAAAGAAAAATTTGCATATTGTGTATATGGATTTGGATTCTTAGAAACCTTGATTAGGCAAACGACCTAGTAATCTGTCTCACAAAAAGAAAATATTCTGTCTCCTTGCTTGGGCATTGCTCTGGTGGGTGGGGGAGATGAGAGTGGGCATCAGAATTCAACATGTATTTTTAACCTGTACTGTGGAGTAATGTGAGAAGCAGAAACAGGACATTCTTTTTAAAAGCAGCTTGTGTGTATAACTTCCATAATACCTTTGAATAAATCCCCCCAGACAAAGAGAAGATCATACATGGCACTGAGAAGACAGGTAATTTTGCTGAACTACCCAATAAAAACCAAAAACGACAAAGCAATCAAGGGAAAAAAAAATCCTTAAATAAAATGGCTATTCACTGAAAAAAATCTTATTTTTTTTAAAGAAAAAGTTATAATTTTTTATAAGACAAATGCCATATTTGGAGTATTTTGGAAAGAGTGCTATTTCAAATTCCAAAAGCCAACTAGTAGCAGAATAATGAAAGCTGCAATTAAAATAGATTGGCAGAATGGGGATGGAGAACATAAATATGATACTTAAAGTCAGTTTTTATTCACTAGCTAGCATACATATAGTCTTTGGAATTAAAATAATTGATATGCATATTGCAATTAACTTAAATTAAGAAAAAGTAAAATAAAATTTAAGCGATTCAGGGCTACATGACTCAATTTGTCACTACACTAAGTAATATGTATGTTCTAACAAGAGTAAGAGCAGGCATATATGGCTTATATCTATATATATTAGGGATACAGAAATGCAAGAATTAATTATATTTCTTTTTTAACTTTGTACAATGAAGACAGATGCCAAAACTAAGTCTGCAGATACTCAAATGTTGTATGCAAGTACCTCCCTAGATTTCTTCTATTCTCTCAAATTTATTTGCAACCAATCAAAAAACTTCAACATGAGTGTAAGTATTTAAGTCAGATCAGCATGATGACTATGAATGCTTTGTTTCCTTACATACACATGTTGTAAGTGATACTTTGGGTGGGGCAGTTTTATACAAGGGTTATGGTGTATATAAAATAATATGGAACACTAATATACAAATAAAAGTAAAAATGGGTAGTAAGTTTGAAATAGAACCCATAGAAAGGGATGAAAAATTAAATACTTAAGCGGTCAATCTGCTTAAGAATATTAATTACAATTATTTAGCTGATTTTCTTGATACTTATGGATGCCAATAATACACAGAAATAGAAAAGTAGATGAACAAATTCCATGTAGTTTATTAATTTATTTCACCTCAGCATTTTTGCAAGATGTTTACAGTCATTACAATATTCAAATCCACTAATTATTTCAATTAAAATGTGAATGTACCTATAAGGATATTTCTGCTTGTGGTTAAATAGGTGATGCTGGGTGAATAATGATTTGGAAAATGGATCATAGTTACAAATATAAGAACTCAGGGCTTTGTAGCTTTGATCTCAAGAACAGTTCCTGGTTTTATGTAAAAACCTCCACATGATAATCTGACAGACACTGGGAAATAAAGGATAAGTATGTCAGTATTAAAGTATTTGAATTTTTTTTTTTTCTCATTTTTGTCTTACAAGCTCTTTTATCAATATTCTGAAAACCTTGTCCTGGTATCATCAGACATCCTTCCTGTTTGCATGATCAAAATTGTATATTCAATATGCAATGATAAAGAAAAGTAGTGCATATACATGTAGACAGGCAGAGAAAGAGAAAGAGTATATCACAAACTCACATTTGTTATTGCTACATTCTCAATCAAATTCAATGAGTGGGGTTTCTTTCAGTTTTAATGGTTCCATGTCTGATTTCATTTGCATTGGTTCATTTATTCACCATGTGTTGAAGACTATGTAGAAGAAGGAGGTAAAGGACTTTAAGAAGGATTTTCCAGAAAGAGAGATTTTGCTTCATGCGAATTGTCAAATGCTTGTTCTAAAAGACAAGGATAACAGATTTTTGCTGTTGTTTGGATTTTACCTTTTTCCCAAAGGTCTTTGAGTTTTTACAGGTTATTTGCTCGAATCTTGTGATGCATGTCTGGATTGTATAGCTGGTTGGTGTGTTTTGTTTTCAGTCTTAGACCACAGTTGTTAAATTGAAAGAATGAAAGTAATTTACAGGTATACCACATCTGAAATAAAGAATTCTAGATAACTGAGTTTTATACAAACTCCTTTAAAGAGGAGGGATCAAACAAGAAAACAGGTAAAAGAAGAGGAAAGCATACTCCTTGGACTTGCCTTAGGCAGTGCCTCAATTCACACTCTTTTGCAAATCTTTTGCTACCCATCAGAGAATCTGTATTGTACAGTGGTCCCCTGTATCTTCAGGTCATACTCCCACTGATATGCCTTCCCTCCCTGACCCTCACAAATGCTTAAATAAAAAAGATACATTTGATTTATTTCTGTTCAGGCAAGGACATGAAACAGTCTGCAGCTCAAAAAGATCACATATACATGGTAAGTGATGACATAATACTCTCAAATCATATGGAAGTGCTGTGTAGGTGACTATTTCAATCATCATGAAATCAAGAAATTATAGAGTGTTTGGTATTTGGTGAAATCAGGAGGAGCACCAATAAGACTTTTACATTGGACTTCTGGAGGGCAGGCTTTGACCTATTTTGGAGACTTATTCAGAGAGTTCCCTGGGAAGCAGCCCTTAAAAACAAAGGAGCTCAGGAAAGCTGGGTGTGCTTCAAAACTGAGATCTTGAGGGCACAGGAACAGACTGTCCCTGTGTGCCAAAAGACAAGTCAACAAGGTAAATGTCCAGCCTGGATGGGTAAGGAGGTTTTGGAGGAACTTAAGAATAAAAAGAGGATGTATCATCTTTGGAAGGAGGGTCAGGTCTCTCAGGAAGTATTTAAGGGGGCTGCTAGAGCATGTAGGAAAAATATTAGGGAGGCCAAAGCTCAGTTTGAACTTAAAATGGTGACTTCTGTAAAGGATAATAAAAAATGTTTCTACAAATATATTAATGGCAAAAGGAAGGGTAAGACCAACCTTTCTTTTTTATTAGATTCAGAAGGGAACTTAGTAACTGCAGATGGGGAGAAAGCAGAAGTGCTCAATGCCTTCTTTGCCTCAGTTTTTAGTGGGAAAACAACTTGCCTTCTGGACAACTGTCCTCTTGGGTTGGTTGATGGTGTCAGGGAGCAGAATGGTCCCCCTGTGATCCAGGAGGAGGCAGTCAGAGAACTGCTGAGATGTTTGGATATTGATAAATCTATGGGCCCAGATGGGATCCATCCTAGGGTGATGAGGGAGATGGCAGATGAGCTTGTGAAGCTGCTCTCCATCATTTACCAACAGTCCTGGCTCACTGGTGAGGTTCCAAATGACTGGAAGCTGGCCAATATGACACCCATTCACAGAAAGGGTGGAAAGGAGGATCCTGGTAATTTTAGGCCAGTCAGCCTGACCTCAGTACCCAGTAAGGTAATGGAGCTGTTTATACTGAGTGCCATCACACAGCACACACAGGATGGCCAGGGTATCAGACCCAGCCAGCATGGGTTTAGGAGGGGTAGGTCATGTTTGGCCAACCTGATCTCCCTTTATGACCAGGTGACCCAGCTGGTGGATGCAGGAAGGGCTGTGGATGTTGTCTGTTTGGACTTCAGCAAGGCCTTTGACAGTCTCCCACAGCACACTGAAAGTCATACCTCTTCCCCATCTCAAGTTGCAAGGAGGATTTATGTATAATGGCAAAAAGTTCTTCACATCCTGGAACATCTAATTTTGAAATGTTGAATATGTTCAGAAGAGAACATATGGATAAGCCCAAACACATGAACACAAAGGATTACCCAGTACACAGGAACACTTGCAGAAGTCAGATCAGTATGATATCCTAGGTAGTGATATCTCAGAACATTTGAAGTACCCTTTTGCTCTTAATTTCTTGTGGATTTTTTCCTAAAAGATTCTAAAAGATGGCAGACTGAATTCTGATGGGTACCTCTGGAGATGCCTAGGCCAACTCCCTGCTCAGACCAGGGTTGCTCAGATAAGTTTTCTTCAAATTCTATCCTGCCCAGTTTGAGTATTTCCAGGGATGGAGGTGCCACACTATCCAGGGAAACTATGGTAAATGTAGAATCATAGAATAATAGAATTATTAAGGTTGGAAACAACCTCCAAGATCATCAAGTCCAACCTTTGACCACAACACAACAACATCAACTATACTTTTGATCTAGGTGCAACATGTTGTGATTGCTTAAACAATTCCAGGGGTGGTGACTCCACCACCTCCCTAAGCAGTACTTTACAGCACCTGAAAATTCTTCCTATGAAGAAATTATTCCTGATGTCCAACCTGAACCTACCGTGGCTTAAGGCCATTTCCCGTCATCAGTTGTTTGGGAGAAGAGTCTGATCCCTACCTTGCTGCAATCACCTTTTAGGTAGTTCTTGGGAATTATAAGCTCGCTTAGCCTCCTCTAGGCTAAACACCCCCAATTCCCACAGGTTCTCTTCATATGATTTACTCCTTAGACCCTTCACCAGCTTCACTAGGGCCTCCCTTGTTAACCAGGACTGATGATAAATGATGGTGAGCAGCTTGGTGAGCTCTTTCTCCACTCCCTCAGTATGCTTGGGTGAATCCCATCCAGTCCCATGCACTTGTGATTGCCCAAGTGGCACAGCAGGTCATTAACTACTTCCTCCTGGACTGCATGGGGTCTGTTCTGCTCCTCATCCCTGTCTACTGGGGCTGGCTGCCCCAAGGATAGCTGGGCTTTCTGTTAATAACTGAGGCAAAACACATTAAGTACCTCTGTAATGTTTATTCAGCCTCACAGTAATAGCATTTTCTCAACATCCCCGAAAAATATACATTTATTACTGAGTGCTTCGTTTCATACTTTGAGGAACATGGTCTGATCATGGAAATATACAAAACTAAGCATTGCTGAGAATATTCTCTAATGACCTGGATACATTAAGTTACTAACAAAGTTCAAAGGATATGTATGGTGCTAAAAATGAACAAAACCTAAAGCTTTGTTTTGAAAAGGAAATTAAATACAGTTTTGATATTTATTTGTCTAAAAAGAAAAAAAAACAACCAACCAACCAAAGATAAAAAAATCCAACAAAACACACACACACGCATGAAAAACACACATGAAAAATAAGAAGGATTTTTCCTTTAAAACACTTAAATGCAATATGACCATAACATAAGCTGACTGCAATGAAAACATTGGAAACATACTGTCCAGCTAGATGGACCCTTGGTTGATCTGACTCATTGTTATAGATGCTTCAACAAACTTGGTTAAAATTTGATCTTGTACTTTTCATAAAGCTAGGCCAGATTTAAAAGGTAAAAATGCACCTAAAACTGAAAATAAACACATTTGTCTTTGAAAAGGTACTTAGATCAAAATACTTAGTAGTGTGAAAAAATACTACTTGTAATCTTAAATAAAACCTTCGTGGTATGAGAAGTCAGAGTAATCTCAGTCAGCCACAAGAGAGGAGTCCACTAAGGGTACGTTTTGTGATGATATTGATGGACTGAGAGTATTTCCCTGCTTTCTGTGCCCTAATACATCGCAGCCATCACATACATCAGCCAGATATTATCAGCTGGACTACAAGTCATGGCTCCTGCCCGAAGGAGATCCATGTGCTCTAGTCCTTATGTAATAAGTCAAAAGCCCAGGACTCCCTGAGAGTGTATCACTGGACATGTTAGGTAAGCCCTGCAAGTAAATGAAGAAAAGTTTTTAGAGAATAATTCTGTTGCAAGGATCAAAGTACAGGGAAAATAGTTAACTGAAAAGAGAAATAGCACTATTTTTTTTTCTTAATTTTTCTAATCTAGTTTTTATGAGTCTTTTTGTAATATTGTTGTTCAAGCACCAATATCTTTTGAGCAACCTGGCAGACTGTGATTTTACATCAATGTTGGCCAACAGCAGTTAGACCAGTATGTGATCACTAAAAGGTCCTCACTATAGGTAAGATTCTCTTTATTTTGCTTTGTTTACTTTGAATTTGATGTTAAACTTCCTCCCTGAAGCTGAAATAAATCCAGTTAGTATTTCAAGCAGATGTTGAGACTCACATACACAAAACTTCCATGGGCAAAATATTTTTCCCCCCTCCTTGAGGGTTGTAAGATCATAGTGCTGCTATTTGTTCTCTCCTCTGCAAAGAGCAGCCTAGCAGCAATTATTTTATGGTTCTGCAAGTCCGCTTCTGGAAAGAAGATGAAAGCAGAGGAGTCCTGTTCACATAATACTGTAAAAAATTACTTAACATGTTACAGTTCTGCAAACAGACAATATTTTTTCCTCTGAGATGTACTACTTTATTATTATCTTATGTTAAGAATTTTCCATTTTTTAGTAAATCAAAAGCATTAAAACAAATCTAAAAAGAAAATCAGCATCATGGTGAGCAGAACTTATCTTGTTTCAGCTGGATGGTTTTTGCAAGGTTGTATGAAGTTGCTCCTTAATTTTGCAATAATAATTTTTCATTTCATTATACTGATAAAGTTGAATAAAATACCCTTTAGAACTTTTAGACAGGTAATAAAACTTTCCACACACCGTCTTGGTGCATATTTATATATACATATAAATGCATTTATCCCAAGAACTTGGCCTATTACTCCCTTATTCAGGACAGATTGAAAGGATATAAGGCTTTATTTTGTGGGGTTTGGGATTTTTCTGTTTGCTTATTTTCTTTTTTTTTTCTTTTTTTTTTTTTTTTTTTATTCACACCAATTAGTCTTTGAGGAAGTAGGAACCAGTTATAGCTAATATTCACTAAACTATATTAAACTAAACACAAAATCCCCACAAAAGCACCAACTCACAAACCTGTATTTGTTTACATTTCAGTTGAGCTGACTCAGGGAGAAAGTTAAAAACTGAAATTGTCTGGTTCTTCTTAACTGAACTTTTCCTCCATTTGTTTAGTTGTTTTGAGGCATTTTTTCCCCCTCATGCGCTTTCTTTTTTGCCTTTGATGTTTTCAAATAATTGCTAAAGTGTTTCTTTTAATAATTACAGAGTGTTTGGCCATGTCAGATTGGCCTTGCTTTGTCTTGTTGTTCCATGTAATTCAGAAAAGTTGTTTTTTACAAAATAAGATAACAGCTCTAAACACATTAATAACTTTTGTGGGTGTTTATGAAGAAAGGTTTACTGTTCACCAGGAAGTAATGGGGGAAATTGTACAATTTCCTCTCAAATCAGAACAATTGGCAGCTTAAACAGATTTATTTCTGTGTACTCGAACTATGGCAAAAATTGTACATTTAACTAATTAATTTATATTAATATTAAAAAAAAACATGTAAAATTAAGAATTACATTTTGATATACTGTCTCCTCGGGATTTGGTAACAATCTTGAATCAATAGTTAGTTGAAAGTAAAAATAAAAGATGGAATTCTAATTACATGCCATGGAAATTAGAAAATAAATATACTCTGTCAGGAAAACAGAAGATAACCCAAACTGCAGTTGTGCAATCAAACTGGGAGAGTGCCTTAAAGTAAAACTTGTATTTTGTGCCTAGTTTAATACACACTGGAAGCATCTCTTGTTACTTGGGCACCTCTCCTGTGACACACTCCCTGACTAAAGAAAATTGTTTAGAATTTTCTGGCTTATCAGAGCTGAGTTATTCCTCTGTCTAGCAAGGTGGATATTAGAAAACTTTTGATGGAGCCAATGAGTCTGTGCTGGCAACTCTATTCTGAGCTGAGACTGTAGCCTGAGGCTGCTAGGGCAGTATCACAGGGATATGACCACCAGCACAAAGGCAGCTCAGTGTTGGAGTACCTTTTGTCACTGCAACTTATCTTTCATATTACTTGTTCATGCAGCTCTCTTTAGGCCTGCTATGCTCTGGGGTAGGAGCTTAGGAGAAACAGCCACATCTTTTTCCTGTATACTCACTGTCTACGCTTTCTTAGGAGAGCTTTTGCTTGAAGAATTACACAGGCAACTGCAGAAACAGAATGCAAAGCTGCAAAAAAGTAAAAGTTTCTGAACAAATAATAGTACTCTAGAGCATGACAGCAGTAGCAATTAATTTATTTAAAGGACTAGAAAATATTACCTTGAATTTTTCAGTCTCTTGCCTTATCACACTTTAGGGCCTTCTCTGCTAAGAGGAAATCCTGTGTTTCATGAGGAACGAAATGGCATTCCCTGATGTTTTTATTCAAGTTCTTTACGGATTAGAGTAACCTAGGGATTTCTCTAACCTATGCCAGGCTGACTGTGGTCACTAAGGAGCCATCTGTAGATAGCTGGAGCAAAATACACACGTGCTTTTTCTTTAGGTTAAATGGGAACTGCAAATTGTGTTGAAATATCATCCAGTTAATTCTGTTCTGTGTGGTTTTGCTCACACAAGAAACACAAGGTTTTCTTCCTCTCTCTTTTTAAAAATATATGCACACACACACATACTTATGCCATAATTATATAAAAGAAACTGTATAGTTCAGTAGACTGATTGTTCCTTATTGCTTGAACACTTAGTAACACTAACCAATACCAAAACCTGAGCCATGGTGACTTCAAATTAGCACCAAATTACAATTTCAAATAGAAGCAGTCACTTCAGGCATCTGACAGAAAATTCAAGAAAGATGAATTATATTTGCAAGAAGCATTACGTGCAGAACAGCAATTATTAAAATCCTTAGTACTTATGCAAAGCCAGTCAAATTATTTGACAGGCTGAAAAACTTCTGTCATAGTCTTTTACATAAAATCTTCCAAAGCACTGAAATTCATTTCAGAATAGCTTGGCAAGTATAAATAATGGATTAAGTGGGCAAAATCTGATTTCTCAAATCAACATGATAAAGTCAGGCCTTTCTTCATCAGACATAACTGAAAGTTTCCAGTTTCAAAGTCTGTTTCAAAATAGTAAAGGACAATGAATGAATAGTGAAAATCTGCCTTATTTGAAAGCTAGATCGCTCATATAGGGATGCTATTGTAGGTCCAGGACTGTGGTTTCTTATAAAATAATAAAAAAACCTGGATTAATCCTCCAAATGCAAATTAATAAACCAAAACCCAAATACTTAATCTCAAAATTCTTGATCACAATGGTGAGTAGCGTCACCCCAGAGGCAAGAAATGAGCTACAGCCACTTACTCCTGTTCACATGCAGCAAAATGGACGACTTAAAAAGCCAAAACCAGCAAAAAAATGCTAAAATTCTTTTTTGTATTCAATTGATTGGTACAGCCTGACCTTAACAATAAAGTCTTACTATAAGTCAAAAAATAGACCCAAAAGACGTTTTCATCTGAATTAACTTAAATACCCAACTAAAAAAAAAAAAAAATTAACCAAGACACCCTGCTGATAAAATGTCTTCTCCTTCTAAAGCCACAGCCTGAGATTTCTATCCTTCCAATTTAATTAAAAGGACAGAAAGTTATTTTTCTCATGACTTTTGGTGATAAAAGAGATTCATTAAATATTATATCACCCCATGCAGGCTCCATATCTAGGATTGCAAGTGCCTGAGGACCTGGAAATAAAGAGACGAATACATAAATTTAATGCCGGAACAACAAGCACTGGTATGCTTTTCTGAAAGAAAAGAGAATTCTCTGAGATAGATGTAGACTGCATGAAGACCTACACATTAGAAAATAATTGATTTTTTTTTCCCCACTAGCTAACTCACTACTTAATTTATATATTTTAAATCAACAGGGGTCTAGAGAGGGCAGTGTTCCTCTCCTTTCACATAATAGGCTTTCTGAATCCTATCTGAATCACATGGGTGGGCACACCATTGGCAGGGATGACAGGGATCCAGTGTCCTGGAGAGAGTGTGCTTGTTTATGTGATAGGGGTGACCATTTGACAATGACTGTTACCTGAAAACCTGCTATGCTAGCAACAGAAACAAATGCAGATTTTCACAGGTTCTCTGACAAAAGAGTTCTGCTTCAGCTTTTGTTTCTGAATGGTGGACAACTATTCCCTGTTCCTCTGCCAGCAGACAGTGCTTTTTTCTTGTGTTTCTTACATGCTCTGAGATGAGTCATCAGCCACTTTGCTGTCTTTACAGGAGAAATACATTTCCAGGCATGCCAGACCATACAGCATTTCTGTAACTGTCTTGGTTTAAAATATTTAAAGCATATTAAGATATGAGATATTAGATGAAAACAGCCACCTGTCTCTCCCTTCTAGCTCTGGCTTCTTTTCTGCAATTTGTTTTATCAGTTTTCTTAGTTGTTGATTTTTTTAATCATAAAAGTGTATGTACATATTTACTGAAAATATTTACTGGGAGGTGGATTTTTTAAAAGTGTGAATAAGGAATATTTTTGCTTCTACAACTGGAGAAACTCAGTGTGTTGATATGCAAATACATTACATTATAAGAAGGAAGTATGGTTAAATTATTCTTTAAGGAAATAGCACATGTTAAACTTCATGATAACTTTCTTTCACAGAAAGAAATAGAAAATTATATTCTAATTTTCTTTCCAAGTTATTTCATTATGTTCCATGTAGCAGAGAAAATTTCTCTTTTCAAACCTTCACAGAGGATCTTGATTCCTATGTTATACTCATTTTGCTTCAATGCAAATCTTGATTAAACTTTATGAGAAAATTGAAATTCAATACACACTTCCTTCCAACCATGACCACTCATTGATATAAACTGCATTTGGAAGTTAAACTGTTCATCATCTGACCTAAACCTGCAGCCTCTGAAAGACATCATATTGAAAACCACCCAGTTATTCTGATTCATTTTCTAGGACCCACTTCCTTATTAGTAACTTATGAGTAAGAGTATTTCTTAGCTGGAGCTCACTACATTAGACACGTTATTACAGTCCTCTGTGCTTGTGCAGAATTTTTCCACACACAGCTCTGTAACAGGGCCAGTAACAAAGGGCATGATGCCAAGTACCTAAAATCTCAAAACTTGTTAAAAATCTTAGTCATCCTAAGTCTTAGGTAATCTTCTTAGGTAATAAAATCTTCCACACACGTGCCTACACATGTGCTGATGGGCACAAGGGGCAGATCTCTTGCAATAAGAGCAGAGGGAAGTCTGTTTGTATTGCATGTCTTCCCCAGGACAACATGCCAGTGAAATTTCACTGCCTGCCTTCACATTGGCATTACAGCCTACCTGTTTATGCATCTGAGGGAACAGCAGTCTCAGAAGCTGTGAGATTCAGACTGGCTGCGACTGTCAAACAAACATTTAAACCCACACTCTTTCTCAGCACTAATTTTTTGGACAACCCAAAGAGCTGCACATTGTGCAGTGAGCTGGAAGAGCTGCTTCTGGCATGTGAAAGTCCTCCACTACCCTGACAGCCCCTCCAGCAAGCGCATGTACACAAGAAACATGAGCATCACTCTGTGTGTGACAGGGTTGCCAAAACATTATTATCATTTTGAATCTAGCCTCTCCATCACCTTGCGCCAGTCATTTCATTTGAGTAAAAAAAAAAAATACATTTTTTTCCCTTTTGTGGAAGTGCAGATGTGTTGGATGTAACAAAGGAAAGACTGAGGAGGAGGAGAAAATATTCTGTGACATGTACCGCCAGCCCTAGAACATTGGGACTTACTTCCATAAGAGGTCATAGGGATTATAACTAAGGACACTGAAAAAGGATTTTGCATTCACATGTAAATCAAGAACATAAACTAATGCTTTCGATAGGATAAAATGTAAATCTCCATACCTCAGAGCATAAGCCAGTCGTTGCCACTTCTGTCAGAGAAAAGAAAGTCCTTGGCCAGCAGCCAGGTCGGCAGTTTGCTGTGCCTTCCTCCAGAGGATCTGTCACTGTCAGGCTCATGCCTCAGTGCCAGACATAGCACTGGCCTGATCCAGAAAGGCAATTTCTTCATTTTGATACTTCCTCTGTTTGGACATAACAAGGTCTCTGATCCCGTTTGGTAAGAACACTCTCTGGTTGAGTTTAACTAAGTTTTCATTACACTGTGTTACAGCGTCATTCTAATGTTGCCAAAATCTGCTTGTATCCAAATTTATATTTGGGCCCTTAGAGATGCTCAGTTGGTTCCACATTCTTCGGAGACACAACCTTTTGTCTGGTTTTTTTTCTGCACGAGAGTCTTTCAGCATTGCTGGCAAGCCAGAAACTCTCGCTCTTCAATCTTTCAATCACTTGCAGAAATCATGTGACAACATTTGCATCTTGGAGAGGGGATTGCGCTGGCTCTGGCATCAATCAGCAGGGGCCTCTGCCTCCAGGAACAGGCACACAGGTGCTTCATAGTTACTCTATCCCAGGTCCAAGAAAAACGTGGTGCTAAGAAAACCTGCAAGCATAGTGTTAAGTTACCACAGGTATTGATATAGTGAACCAAATTCTGAGCTGCTGTAAATTGATACCTATCTAACTACAAAGCCATTTCTGGGACACCACATCCAGACAACCAGATGGTGCAAATATGCTGAGTTTTACATCTTGATGTGTATTATATAGCCCTATTTTCTATTAAGTTAGCAAAAGTAGACCTTGAAAATAATTTCATGCAGAATGCTCTTGCCACTCTAAGAGCTCATGAAAAAATAAATTTTTCATAATACTTACTTCTAGAGTTTTTTCCATTTTAGTACATGTTAGTAGTCCTAAAGCCCAGGAACAAATATTTTTTTTCTTTTAAAAAGTGGTAGATGAAGGTGAAATTGATCTTCATCATGGTGTTATAGGTTAGATATTTATTAGGTAAATATTTAAATATTTATACCCCAAGAAGTGTCATCTAGGAGCATACTATTTCTAGCAGCTCTTTCAATCAACTAGAGCATTAAAGTAATTTACAAATATCCTCATAAGAGATGGCACTGATATTCTCATGTCTGATGTTAAAGCTAAAAAGCTGCAAATGAAGCTCTGAGTTTTAACCTTTATCACCTCTGAACTCATCTGCTACTTTCATGTGCCCTGCAAAGGGCAGAACAATAGTATCAATCTAGTTTTAAAATAACTCTAAGTAGAAAGGCACAAAAGCAAACCTTAACTGGGTTAAACAATTGAAAGAATGTAAGGAAATAATATAATCTGTGTCTCAAATAACATACAATAAACTTATTATCAGCATTCAAGTTTCATACAGCAGTAATTCTTAGGTACTAACAGAAAAAAAATTCTTGTTGTACCTAGATATTAAAGACTTCTTAAAACCTCAGCAAGAAGTTTACAAATAAATTTAAAGAGATGGTCTTTATTATTTGACAGTTATATTAGTATGCAAGTAAGGGTTGGCATTCAGGTACTTAAGTGCTAGTGGGTTATTTGAGATGCTCTAGTACAATCAGCTTGATCTCTCTTAAGCCATCCTTTATCATACTGTCTCAGTATGTGCCTCAGACCTTGCTGGGTTGACAACTAAATTTTATCCACAGGTCACTGTGATAAACTCCTGATCACTATCCATTTTAATTTCTGAGACTTTTTCTACCATCAACTACATTCAGAGTTTGTTGGTCATTAAACAAGGAGTAGTAATTAAATAAAAAAATACACTGTAAGAGAAATAACCTTTGTCCATTGTGATCAATCAAGTCCAACAGGGTTGATGCAGTTTTTATTTTATATATTGGTCAGAGGTTCCTTGTACAAAGAAAAGGTACTGTTCTGAAGTACTTCAGCCTCCCAGGGACTAAGATTTTTCATCTGTTCTTCCACTGTGCCTCTTCTACCTTTAAGGATTTCACAGAAGAACATGTGATACATTTCAATCAGGAGGTGGCAAATCTGTTGCTTAGATATCTCCTGTGAAGATTCATGGAGGTAGTAAAATAGAAGGAAACTGCAATATTGCTGGACGTGGAAATGGAAGTAAGGGTCCAGGGGCCAGAAGAACACCTTCAGACTGGATTTTTAACTAGAGAAAAATTACTGTCGTTATTTAGAATGTGGAGAAATTAACCACTGACAGCACTGTAATTTCTCTTTAGTGGTCAGAAGTTTCCTTTGCAAATCAATAAACAGCGAATTAAATATACATCAGTTTTTCTGTTAGTGAATTGTACATCTTGTACAATCATGCACATCATGTACAAGTCACCCACTTGCCTCCACACAGATATAAGGGCTTCTAGGACCTAGGAAATGCAGAATTTTGTTAGACATAATGTAAACAGTGGCATAAGCTTATGGAATAGGTAGGTGAAAAAGAAATGCTGATGCTCTCATGTATTTCTCATTTCAAGTAATAAACTCCAAGGCCACTGGACAATTGAGTTGTCACCGTGCTACTATTTATTATCTGTTCCCAGCAAACAGTTGATGAAGTAGTCACTATGTACTTAGTGACAGGCAGACTTGTAAAATGGTATAGAGACCTGGCTTGTGGCCTTGGTCTCCACTGGCCACAATTAGATATACTCACATGTGAGAGAAAAATTAATTAAAAAATAATCGGAACAATAGTTTTTGAGAAATTTGAGTACAAGATCAAAGATCATGCTGTTTCCATTTTATCCCATATCCAGTCTGATCCCTAGGACTACACTTTACTTCTGGGCCAGTTACATAAAGATGTTTTGAGGATGAAAAACTCTTCAAGAATAACTTAGATAAAAATTCATATAACCAATTATTGAGCAGCAGTGGTATAAGACTAGTAAATATGACAGAATTATAGCATTCAGCTGTTTATAAGATTTCTACAATGATCTGTCTCTTACAGAAACTTCCTTTTTTTATGAAAGGCTTCTTTTTTCTTTCTACATTCATTTTATGCAGCAAAATTCCTACCAAACTTCAGAAATCAATTTTGAGTGCATTCATGAGTTCCAAACTCCTGCACTACCTTTATTTTGTACTTTCTACAGAACTCATTGTCATGTCTGCTTATAGACAGTTTATACAGACTGTATATTATGTTTTCTTTGATACTTACATTTATATTTTCAGATGCATAGTGTATTTTGCAAGGAAACTGACTTACAGTTTTTCATATTGGAGTCTTCAGGGTGGTTCCCTTTTTCTCCTTTTGCAGACTGTCTTTTTCTGTTTTTATACTTCAGAGAGGAGCTTTGGCGTATGTCAAATTGTGGAAAGTATGCTTGGAGAAATCAAGGAAATTTGAGGAAGGGTAATTTTGGAATTCTAATTGGTGACACATGGAAGTCTTTACTCCTGACAACATCAAAACCAAATCTGGAATAAAGTCAGTAGGTTTGGCAGATGTAGGTCGCAAAGCAGTTGATAGAGCATGTGATGCATTTCATGAGAGAGAGCATGATCCTGGTGCACCTTTGGTTCTTCCGTAGTACTGACCCTCATCTTTAAATTATAAGAACTATCAGTAGCAATGATACAGTAGGCAGGTAAGAGAAAACCACATTTCTGTATTGCCTGACCAGATTGCTTTCCTGGCTCTGGTACCAGTTTTTATGGTCAAAGCTACTCTATGTCTAAAACCATTGTAGCCTTTTCACTTCTGGATCTTCTTTTTCAGCTTACTGCTACCTCAGTTTCATATCCTCTACTCTTGAACAGACTTTTAAATAAGTTCAATGAATTAAGTTAACGAATCACTGAAACGTCAATGAAAGGAGATTTTATTAAGAAGATAAATACACATTTTCTGTATTTTTAAAGATTCTGGCCATCTGAATTTTCTAGGGACACATTATATATTATTCATATGCAAAAAGAGGTGTGAAGAGGTGAAACTCTGTATTTGCATTAAAAGAGCCTTGAACCATAAGGAAAGGATGGCTTTCAAAACTTAGAACCCCAGAATTAAGATGGTTTTGGAAAAAAATCTAACCTATTTGCTTACACTGTACATGCATTGATGTCTGTTTTAAGGCTCAAGATCTCCTGAACAGCTTTTCCTTTTCATTATTTTCTGCATGGTAGAAGTCATAAAGGCTTGCCAGATGTTTATTTGCGATTTTAGATAACTACCAAGTAAATCACAAGATTATTATTTTTTCCAAGGTTTCAGTACAGACATGACATTTCAAATGGTAAAATTGTCATTATATATGAAGTTCTTAAAATGAAATAATTCAGCATTTGAATATGCTGTACTGCACCACATTACACCAGTTACTTATTTAAAGAGCTGTCAGTGTTATGGATATAGGTGTAGATTATTAGAGCTAGGTGCCAAAGGTATAAAGCAGGAGCAAACTGATAATCATAAAACCTGCAGGAATGATGAAATATGGAATTAACCTAGTAGAAATATAAATTACAAGAATCAATATAACAAACAAAAACAAATTACAAGAAACTGTATGTCAAGAATCTTAGGGTTTTTTTTTTTTTACCTGAATGGATAAAGTTTGCATTACAACTTCAAAGAACAATTATATTTAACATTGCATTTGCAGCATACTGAGAGTGAAAAGTGAATGATTTTTGAAATTTATTAAGTTAATCTGAAATATCTTTTGTAACCAGGTATCTTGCCTGGGCCTAATCCTTTCTCATATACAATAAAGGATTAATAAATGTCAGATTAGCATTCTTTTAAAAATCCTGAATATATTTTGAAATATCTAACACTGTTGTCTATATTTTTCAAGGGAAAAACATGCCAGCCACTTGCACAAAGGAAAGGAAAATTATTCAAACACATTTTCTTTTTTTTTTTTTGCCCAGCTTTTTGTAGCACTACTTAATAGTGTGACTGTGATTTAGGAAAATAGTCTAGTCAATCCCAGGAGACAAGGCCTTAAAGTTTGGAGGTCATTTACACACAGGGCTGCAAAAATCCATTTGACTCTGCATATTTATCTTCAGTATGAAATGTCAATTCTTGTGATAATGGCAACAGAAATAATTTATTGGTGCTTTAAGGAAAATATTGCAACATTGTCTACTACATCACCACAATATATTGTATGCACAATATACTATATATTATAACATTACTATGTAGTGTATATATTTATGTATATAATCATCTACTATATATAACACAGTATCCTGTTATGCATGTAATATATAGTAGATGATACAATATTTTGTTGTAAATATGTAGAAGTATGTTGCATACTGAAAGATGCTTTCAAGAGTCGGAGGAAGATTAGGGATGAAGGAATAACAACCTCCAGTAATGCTGATTACCTCACATAGCTCAGGTTACTTTCTGTTGCTCAGAGATGACTTAAGATACATGTCTAAATTTATTTGCAAGAAAATTGAATAAATTAACCTTGGCCACTAATAGGGTCTTCTTGTCTTGACTTAGAAAATATCTCATCTCTGGGAATGGAACAAGAAACTTTTGCAACTAGGATAGATTGGGTGTTAAGCTGTATTCTTACTCCTTTTAAGTTTTATTTGCCCTCTCAGACTCTTATTTTTCTTGTCCATTTTTTCTGTTTATTGCTTTGCTCCTTGACTTCACAATAGGAATGGTTTTGCAGAGGGGCAGCAAATAATGAACAAAAACATTTTCTTTCCAGTTTCTTTAGTAAAGTTGCTACATACTCTATCAAGAATAAAGTTTTGGCCTTTGACTTCTAGCTCTCACTTAAGATTTTACAGTATCTTCTCTTTAAGTAGAAAAATGTGGCCTCTATAGACAAATGAAGTCTATGTCTTTCCAGATTCTCAGCTGCAAACTAGAAGGATTTTTAAATGCATTGTATAGGGTGATTTTGAGTCCTTCTCTAAAATGAATTTTAGATTTCTATCTTTCTTTCTGGTTTTGCACCAAAGACTGGGGTGAGCCAGGAAATATGTCTGGAGTGTAGAGCCAGGGAATAGAAATGTTGCTGCTTGCAAGGATCATTTGTTTATTATTCAGGTTTGCTGAGAAAGAGATTTTCAATATTAATATCTCTTCTTAAGGTATTAAGCATCATAATCTGTTATTCCTTCTGACCCATGGTAGCTCAGTACGGTATATTTTTTAACTTCTGCCTGAGAGGTTTGTAAACGATACACCATGAAACTGGAAACAAGCTGATCCTAAATCTGATTAATTTTGACTGAAATACTTACACATTTGCCATTATGTGTTCATAACATGAACTTTGACTCAGAATACACATATAGTATATCCACCCCGGTATTCTTTATTAATGTATTTTCTCTCTTACAAATGTAGAAATGGTTGTTAGAGACAAGGTCACATTACTGACTTGCAAGCACATCTTCTCAGGTGTGTTCTTTACCTGTTCTCTCTTACTCATTTTATTCTGGACCCCAGTAGACTCAGTCTGTGCTCTGGATTGTTTATTTGTAGCATCTCAAGACAAATCCATTCTTACTCGGCTACAAAAAAATTCTCAGTGCATGTCTCCAAATATCACATCAGCAATGAAGTTTGCAAGTTCTATGTTATTATTAAACATTATCTTTCAACAAAATGAAGGATGAGCATTCAAAGCACCCTTCAGATTTCACAAGTAGAACAAGGGAAAATTAGTAGAAGTGGAAACTTTTGGAGACATCCATCCTACATGTAAAATTAAAATACCTCTGCTAGGAAGTAGAAGTACCTGAAAGGCTAGCTTTATTTTTAGATTCTTTTTTCCTCCCTGCAGGCAGCCCAGTGACCTCTGTTTTTAATTACAAGGTCTGCTCTGGGGCAGTGAACACTTCTGATAACAGGGAAGAGGTTCTGACTGCAAGCAAGCAAAACAGTGAGCTGAACTCCTACCTTTATCATCTCCCTCTTGTCTTGCACCATGACATGCTACTTTGGCTTTTGCTCCTGTATATTTGAAATCTGGGAAACAATAGTGAGAAAAATACATTTTTTGTGCCATTATGAGAACGCTTGCAGCACATGCTGCACTGCTAACAACAGAAGCCCTACAAACTATGCTGTCTTAGTTTTACCTCAACTGTTTTCTAGTTCTTGCTTCAATAAACCAATTCTAAATGAAAATTAAATATTATAATCGTGCTACTATTATATTTTTTTTTCTGTTTATGTGTTACAAGTAGTCCTAGTTTGTTGATATTTCTTCACAGAACAGTCACTTTCTGTTTTCACATGTAGGCTTTTTCCAACTTAACCTCACAAGCTGTTTTCTGCAGTTTCATTCTGTATAAGAAACAGATAAGAATCCTAATGGTATTAAGAAACTTGAAATTCCATTAGAACTCACACTGAGTGCTGCAGGGAAGGAATGCATTTTTCAAAAAAAGCCCACTTTTTGGCGGGGCGAGTGTGAGGCAAGGATGGATTTCTTTTTTAAGCGTTAGAAAATTACAAATCAACATCCCTGCTGTAATAAAAAATATTTTTAAGTAATGAAACTGAAAGTATTTTGCCTTTGATGTAGTGATGAAAGTGTGGCAAAATAAAAACAAAGAAGGGGCAAGAAACAAGATGAATTGTTTTACATAACATATATATTTATAATATATATATGATATCTAGATCTCTGTGTTGCTGAGGTGATCAAGACACTTTGGCAATTAAATCTTAAAGACAGACAACTTTGTGCTTTTTGAAATTTTCAAATTTTCTCAAAGTTGGAACTCTTAATCTTCTTTAGATAGACCTAGGAGTCTACTGAATTTTTTCTCTAATGTTAATTCTAATTTGTACAGTCTCTTACACTAACTTTTCCTTAAAATTCCTCAAAATAAATTCTTTGTGTCTACACTGATTCAGAAGCTAGAAAATTTGCTTTAACATCTTCTGCTGCAGCGCAGATTGTCTTGTGCATGTGTCTGAATGTCCACCAAACAATGTTTCATTTTTTAATGCCACATTGAATGTGCATTAAATGTAGGGAAGCTCGATGTACAGCTTCAGTGGGCCTAATAAATTACTGCAGCAGCCACCTGACCAACTCTCCTTCTTTTCTACCCAGTGTACCAGTTACCTGCCACCAAAGGAGTCCTTTTTATTTTCACTGAAGTAGAGGCACTGAGGAAAGCCTCAGACCTCAAGAAAGAGGTTCTTGAGGCTTCATCCTCCTACTCAGCACTAGAGCTGCAGTAAATGTCACTACATCTGCTTCAGTCATTTCATTCCAGAGATTTTTCTTTTAGCTGGTGGATGCATGAACTCCTGACAACTTCATTTTAATCCATGAAGAAGATTCCCATGTTGCAAAAATCTTAGTCTAAAGCTCTTTTTTTATGCACTTCTTAGATGCTGATAGATTGTCTGTCATTATAATTTCTTATATAATTTATTTAGCAAAGAAATTCACTTATTGAACTTTTGATGTCTAGTTTATGAAATTTAGAAGTTTAAATAGACACATGCAGTATTTGTGGGTGATCTAAGGAGAACTTTACACTGTGAAGATGGGCATTCTCTTTTCCTGAAGACACTTTTCAGCTCAATCCTATTTGCTTTTTCTTGCTGTCAAGTGGTTTCACTTCAGATTATAAAATGCATACATATTTCACATAATGAAATTAGATTAAGAAAAAAAGAGGTTTCCAAAATTTTTTCATTGCTAGCTTTCTGTATATCTTAGCCCTCTGAATGACATAAATTTGATTCTCATTACTTTTACAAAAATTTTTCTTTACTAAAATAACATTTTAGTGAATATACTGAACTGATAGAGAGAGAGGTGAAGAAAAATTTTTCAGCTCTGTCCGAGGAAACAAACACAATTACCTAAAATCTCTTTTTGCATTTTTTTCTAATTTTCCTCACTTCAGGCTCTTTATTTCCTTTCAAACATGCTGTTTCTGGGAAATAGAAAACTTCACAGTCCATTTAAAGCAATAAAAAATAGACAGAAAACTATAAAGAGGAAAAAAAAATGAATAAAAAATAATCTTATGAGCTATACTTATCTAATTGTAGTCATCCATACCTGACCCAAAGGTTTTTTTTTTTTTTTTAACTAGCGTATTAAAAGGATGCCTTCTAGCATTGAATGAAATCTGTGTTAATAGAAACTTTACCTCTTTACCTACTAAAAAGCCTAATGGTTATGCTTCCAGAATCATTAAAAAGTAACGTGGAGGAACACACTTTATTTTGTAGTGAGTGTTTTACATTTTCTTCAGAGGACAAATTATTAATCTAATGTTTATGTAGAATTCCTTTCCAAGCCAAAGAGGTATTTCTATAAACTCAACAACTGAAAGTCTAGGGATACCCTATATATTTTGCTAAGTCCTCATTTTATCTTAGGGCTTAGAATTTTCATGTGAGCAAAGAATTCTGAAATCACTCTAAGGATAAGTATCCAGAAAAAAACAAAAGGAAAACCCAATAAATTTAATTTTAAAGTAATAAAAGCTAAAAAGGCAAGACAAATACACGAGGCAATAAAAATCTGCTAGATCTTAATTAGGTATAATTGTCAATTTAACATGTTCAGTTTCCACTGCACTAATGTAAAGACCTCCTGCATTTTCAGTGCTCTTGGTTATATATTCACCACCTTGAAAAGGAAGAATCTATCTGAGCTGTTTCAGCCTTCTTTCTCTTGCCCTGATTGTGCAGAGGGCCAGAAAAGCTTTTCAAATAAAAACGCAAGGTGCTGAGGGCTTAAGCACTGGCATTCTGAACTGGCTTCCCTGTCTGGCTTTGCTTGGGATGACACTAAATAAGATTTCAGTATGCCTTCACCAGTGCTTTTATCTGGGAGCACTTCCAAAGAGCATTGCCAGCAGGTCTCAGACCATGCCCACAGGCAAGGTCAGCTCCACAGGGCATTAACTGCCTGTCAGATACATTGGGAAAATAAAACCATTGTTATAGAACGTCAGAGATCTAACTTAGCAGTGCAGTATTTGAAAAATGTAAAGTCCTTGCCCATTTAATAAATTATCTGGAATGGTTTAACAGATACCCTTTTATGTAAAGTGCACAATGAACTTAAGAATGATTGTTACAGTATTTGTCTTTTAAATAATCACGTTTAGACGTATAAATCTAAAAATACAACCACAGGATGAAACAGCATCTATGGTCTGCATTAAAAAGTCAAGATCAACTGATATCATCAGTGCACTAGCAAAAAACAGTTTTGCCATTGATGGTTTCTTGATAGTTTTATCTTTCATTCATACAGAAGACATAAAAACTGAATGTCCCAGAATGATTATTCCAGTGCACTTCAGGGAAACAAATACAGAATTAAAATGGGAAATTTATGAGTAAGACCTCATTCTCCTAAATATTGATTGGCACAGCCTGAAGAGAGTAGGCCATGAGGGTAATTATTCCGTATGAAGTGCTGCCAATATAACCCTGAGTTTTCATAAATCCCTTTCAGTGTTTAGTAGTTTCCTGCTGTTTAAAGAACTGTGGCTAAGGACAATCTTGTTATTTGATAATTCACAAAAATGTTAGCCGAATTTTAATTAGAACCAGCTAGAAAATAAAAGCGTAGGTTTTATCTTTTATTTTTACTTTATATTTGAAAATACCATATTGAAGGAGATGCAATGCAATTACCCCTCCTATTTATTGAATTATAGGAGATGATTCATACATAAGACAAATTAAGTAAAAAATGTTTCTGTGTGGAGGCAAATTGAGCTGATGGTTGAAGAGAAGAAATGGAATAATGGGATCAACTTCTAGCCCTGTCAGTTTTCCTGTGTCTTAGAATTAAATCAATTCATTTACTATGTCTGTTTCTGTCATTGAGTAGATAGACTGTTCAAGACTCTTTCAATTTCATACCGCATGTGTGTGTATTTTTCCATTACTTGCAACAGGATCATTGTTTAAGTTAAAATCTCTTGACACCTCTAAGATAAAAATAATAATGTTGACACTTTGAATTTTCAGCCAGACTATAGGCAATAAAACAACAAGGACAAAAAGCAAACCCAAACAATAAAAATCCAGGAAGAATGATGTATTAAATAATGAATACACAGTCTAGGGAAATGCACAGTTAAAGTTGTTAAGCCATCAGATACAGTAATCTCCTAAACTCTGCATGTATATCAACTGCAAGCTATTTACACTGTACCAGACAGTTTGTATTTCTCCTATGGGAGCTTTTTAAGAGAAATGTTGTGACTGCAAGTTTAAAATAATTATTTTTTAAAAAAAAAAAAGGAAAAATCTTGAAACTTTTTAGTGTTCCAACTTGTTTATGGTTTTCATTGTTTGACTTTATATTACTGAGTATATCCTAAAGACATGTAGATATTTGACAGTCTATTATCACATATTGCTCTGATTATTTTCAACAGGGCTTTCTCTTAGTTTTTAAGTTATTTTTTCTTTTATTGTAGAATACATAATTTTACAGTATCTTGAAACAATGTCATAGAATTTGATATATGAAATCTATTCACAAACCAATTCAACCAAGAGCTTATGGCAAGATGAGCATTTGTACAATTTATACTGAATAAAAACAATACTATGTAACATGTTTTGATTTGTCATTGCCGTAATTCTATTTTCTTAGATACCATTTAAAGAGACTCTAACATCTAGAACTTACATAGAGAAAAGAGCTAGTGGCCATTTGACTAATGCTGTTCCCTATACCTCATGGAGCCACATCACTCCTAGTACCAAGAAGCTCCCACCCTAAATAAAATAAAAAGTGACATGTGATCACAATCAGAATAAAACCAGAACATTATTGTTCACTCTAAAATTGATCTTTACACACACATACACACACACACACAGAGAACATACAGACAACTGCAAAAACATGATTGCTGAATCTCTTTAAAGCATTTGCTGAAACTCTATCTTTTTACATAGCCTAGTTAGATATTTGTATAGGCTTTGATTCTGATAAATTAAGTGTTGTCATTTTGAGTATAAGTAAAGACATACTAATGAAGAAATTCAGCTGATTAATGGTGGTTATAATGTCAATGGTGTGCTTTTCAGAACATCCAATCAATATGATCAGTTTATAGATTCAAACTCCATTCGTGGAAATAGGACCATGCCCCTGGTCCAAGAAACAGGACCAAGTATATGCTGGGGTCATCCATCTAGAAAGTATCTTTTGAGAAAATTACCTGGGCGTCCTGGTAGAACAAGGTTGAACATAAACCAGCAATGTGCCTTCACTGCAGGGAAGCCCAATGATATCCTGGCTGCAATAAACAAAGCACCAGCAGTAGGTTGAAAGAGATGATCCTCCTCTCCTCAGCATTAGAGAGACTAGGAAAGGGCCACAAAGATTTTTAAGGCATTGGTGGTCTCTCTCATGAACACAGACTACGAGAAAGTGGACTTTTCAGCCTAGTGAAGGGGATACTCAGAGGGGAATTCATCCATGTACATAAATGACTGAAGGGCAGATGTAAACAAGACTCTTTCCATTGCTGCCCAGTGACAGGACAAGAGACAGTGGGCATAAACAGATACACTGGACACTCTTCCTGAACATCAGGAGGAACTTTTTTACCCTGAGGATGACTTATCACTGACAGAGGTTACTGAAAGAGGTTGTGACATTTCCATCCTTAGCTACTTTTGAAAGCAGTCTTGTCATGGTTCCAGGCAACTTCTTACCAGTGGCCCTGCCTGAGTAGAGAAATGTGATCAGATGGCTCCTAGAGCTCCCTTCCATTCTATGCTTCTGTGAGCTGAAAGTTTAGTAATTTTGTTCAGAGCACTGAACAGAGAACTGGCCCCTGAATCTACACAAGTGTTTTTGAAGACCTTGCTTATCCTGACTGAGGGGCTTCTGACACAAGTTCTTAAGGCATTAAGAGGCCTTATTTTGCCTCATATTGCTGTTCCTGCCAGACACTGTCTGACATTTGTCTTCTGGAGCAGGAGAAAACAGTTTTGAGTGACATGTCTCAGGTCCCAGCTGAAGGTAAGTAGCTAGCATGGTTTGTTGGCCTAACCCAATGAATAGAGAGCATTATGCATGGATTTCTTAGCTAATACTATGCCATGCTGGAAATTTGATGGTGGTATTATTTAAGTAATTTTTAAACTATAACTTCCTTCTAAATGCACTGTTCTTAATGCATCACATGCCCTGGAGAGGATATATTGCATCATTGCTCTGATGCTGTCAATTACACAGGGAAAGAATTGAACTCAGCTGAGCTATGGAGGTCCTAATTTTTTTGTAATTTCTAGAAATACCTTCAAGAGGGTGACAAAGGTCATTTTTCTGTGGGGTTTATTTCTGCTGTCAAGAGGAGAAACCATCAGCTTCTTTTCCTCCTTTGCACCATCCTCTTTAGCTCCTGGACAGACCAGGTCACTGTCAGCCATCTCCCTGCTGACAGCCTGTCAGGTTGTGTGTCTCCTTTCTCAGGCCAGAGCAAATGTAGCCAACCTTGGCCCTCTTTTATTTTTTTTTATTGAGCATGGAATAAGTCTCCAGGTGAGCTATGTCCCTGTGTGTCTGCTGCAGGTGACCCTGCAGCATAGTGCCTTGTAGAATCAGAAGCATGTGTGCTTCCTCCCAGATTCAAGCTGGCCCTAGAACTGCAGAGAAGAGCTAAATGATGTCTGGTCAGCTAAAATGGAGCACACTGCCCTTGGGAGACTTGGCACCAAAGATGGGTGACAGGACCTTTTCCCATGAAGGTCTCAGGAGCACTGAAACACAGTTTGGAAAGACACGATCAGCAAGATGGAAACAAACGTGAAACAGACGTGAGCTGGCAGTGCAGACACCTTTTGTGAGCTAACTTATGGCACAATGTATGCCTTATGGAAAAGCAAACCCCATTGCAGCTACGTTTTATGTAATTACAACTGTAGCTTCTCCACTAGATATATGATTATGAGCAAACATAAGGAAATTCCTAGATGAATTAAAAAAGGCCAGTGTGAAACAGTAAGACATATTTGCTTGTTTAGTTTTTAAGTATATTAGAGTATACCATAGAACCCTAAGGTGAATTTGGTAGTGCTGAAATGACTCTTAATGACTAGTAAGTGTCCGAGTGGGCAGGCAGGTACTGTACAAGGACAGCCTTGCTGCCATAATATGGATTATTTGATCCATTTAAAAAACATTTATTTTCTCAAATGTAGCACTTAACTACTCTAGAATACTGAATAACAAGCATTTACTAATGCTTTCCTAATTAGTTCCTAACTAAATAGGTTTGCTTGTAATCATATAATAATACTGTGAAGGGAACTCTAGACACTCAAAGATCTTCCTGTTTCAGGGGGCTGTTAATTATTATTATTTTTCAGGGACCAGACATAGAGAGAATGTACATAATAAGCGTTCCATGCTGTGCTTAATTTACATACTGAAGTACTTTAGTGAGGCAAACAGACATCCAAATATCAGCTTGAAACTAAAATTTGTTAGTTTGTTTTTCTAAAATAAATAATTAAAAGTTGATATGCTTGATGACATGATCCCAAATAAGTACTTCATATGAATTTAAAAATATCTGTACAAGAATATCATAAAAGCACAGTTTCAGGACTTTATAAAAAGATATATCAACAAATTCTTGTTCTTATATTATTCTCCTTTTCTATGACTTTTTTTCCTTTTATTCTTATAATGACTTCTGGGGATAAATATTAAATCCCTCACTCTCTAACAAGGAATTAACTTTATAAATGTGTCACATAAAAGAATTTATGAAACATTTTAAGAATCCTATTCCATATTTAACTGCTAATTTCCAGTAGGATTTATCTGTAAAAAACCTGAAACACAGAATTTTTATGCTTATGACAAAATTATTGAAAAATCATTTTGAATCAGATGTATATATTTTGAATTTGAACATCAAAGCAGAAAAATCATAGCAACACAACACCAATAACTTAAGTGTGAGTTGCTGATTTATAGTTCATGACACTAAAAAATCCAGCTGAATTTTAATTTCATGGGGTATATTTGCTGCGCAAGAATAAGATCCATTATGTTTTTTTAGCTGAAACACCATAACTGGAAAAGTATTTCTTGCTCCTACCTGTAAATATTAAAGCATTTCACAGGTAAAGTTTTTGAACTGTCATTGTGAGAGGGCCATGGCTGAATGGTTACCATTTGTGAGATTTAAACCTCAATTTCTAGTGTCATTGAGTGCAGTGGAGAAAAAAAAAATTACACCACATAAAGAATGTTTAATAATACTTTTAATTAAAAAAATAGAGAGGATATATCTTGGGGCAACAACTACTGAAATATTATGAGTATTTTCTTACCAAGTCTACAGTTTTAAAATTAAATATTAACGTCCTATAGGACCCTTTTGAAATAATTTATTCACAAACAGGATGTGATTTAACTAGAAGTGACAAAGCCTTTTCTGTTTACTTTTCAGTGTTTGGAAGGGGTGGGTAACCAACAAAAAAATACCCCAAAAATCACAAAAGGACCAAAGACCACATCTGTATATGTTTACTTTTAGATTTTCTGCTTCATATAGAATTCGTAATATTTTTTATGTTGATAAGTTTTTCTATGTGCAATAGATTTAAAGTTATTAGAAAACAATACACTTTTTATGCTGTCATCTAGAAAATAAAATATGGCATGCCCAGTAGTTACTCATGGCTAGAAGAGTGACTCTATAGTAACCAAAAATTAGCAGAAAATTAGATTAATGAAGCTGATGAAGCTACTAAGAGCATTAAAAGATCTGCACATTATGCTCCCTTTGAACTAATCAATTAACAGGAAACATTTTGCAAGAATGTAGATGTGTTCTTGTAGTTCCTCTTTTATGTTTATCTGTATGACACCTGTCTTTTTTTTTTTTCCATTAGCTCCCATCTATTCAGTTGAAAATTCAGTTCTGGGCTCTAATTTTCTGATATAAGAAGACATGCAATCAAATCTATATTACACCAAGCAGTCCAAGGTCTGTTTTTCTACTCTTTATTCATGAGTTACTCTATGGATAAAAGAACAGAAAAACACTATTATTTATGACTGAAAGAAACAGGACCATCTCCTGAAGTAAATATATTAAAACAAATACAGATAATTAATATTAGTTACCATATAATTTTTTGCTAAATAAAAGATAGGATCTCATTTCTACTATCATGCTATTTACATAAAAGATTTCATCTTCTAAGGGCTTCACAAATAATAAAGCAAGCTAGTCAAAACTTCAGTATATGCTTTGCATTGTAAAAATGGAGTGTTAGGATTAGTGCTTTTTTCAAGGCCATACATCTTAGGGTGGGACAGATATTCTTGGGCTTCTCAGAGTTCAGTCCACAAACTGTAGAGAAGTGTGCTGAAATTCTGTTAATTACTTAAATAGTTTATAGGCAGGTGTGCATCACTGAATTTATAATATGTAGTGGGGGATATCTTGCAGATTTCCTGTTTTTAATCCAGACTTTATGATGGCTGCTTTTAGATAAACAAACATTGACCTTATAAATTGTTTGCAAGGCACTATTGCTTTTGAGAAAAATAAACCATCAGTTCACAGACTCCAAAAACATTGCAATGTACTTGAATTAAGTTCTTGCATGTATCAGTATGCTAAAGATAAAAATATTGTGCTGTGCTAGAAAGTATAATATGCAAACATTATCAAGCCCTATCTGGTATTACTTGGTTTGTAGAAGAATACAAGCATTATTTTAGTATTTCTTTTTATGCAGTTATCACTAGGTTCCTGATGAAAAATTCACAGTGATGAAATATAGTCCAATACATTGACAATTTATTTTCAGTTTTCTTGGACTTCAGAAGGATTTTGAGTATCTGTTTCTCTTCTGCAGATTTAGGAATCTTTTTTTGATGACCACTGTCTCACCTAATCCAAAGGCATGAGCCCCGGTGCTACATAAAATCAGGTGACTGACTGGAAGAAGTGCACTTCAATTGAATTGGTAAAGGACATCCTAGCTGGGTAAAAGATTATTAATGAATTAGAGCTTTTTTAGGACACACATTACACCTTAGCCTAAATATAGTTCAATGTAGTGATTTATGTATATGTGTATGAAATTTATTTTGCTATCAGTCAAATGATTTCTCAAGCCCGAGATGTAACTAGAAAACAAAAACCAACCAACCAACCAACCAACCAAAAAAACCCACAAAAAAGAAACTCCAACAAGAGGCCCTGTCTTTTTCAAGGCTATACATCTAAGGGTGGGATAGATATTGCCTGCAAGCTTTTCTATTAGCAGTCTGGTTGGCTATGTCTTACAGTCCTGGAGGAGACTTCAAGATCTTATTTTTTTGCCCCCTTGAAAAACCCCTGAAAATATCAACAATTTCTTGAAATGGTTTGAATATTTCCAAATGTAGAAAGTGTGGGGAGGATGTTTTTTAACTCCAGACATTTTTCAATATTTGACATAACGCAAAGAAAGTGATAAATTTAAAGCATAGTTGGCAATGACTTCATAGCTCATCTACATCTGTGTGTGCATGTGTGTACATACACGTTTCCTCATAAGCTCATTATTACTGTGGATTTACCATTCTATATACTAAGGGTTTTAGGAATGATTCATTCAGTGTTATTAATACAAAATGTTAGAAACATTTCATCATACATCAGAAATCCACATGAATTTAAGTGAGACTGTGTGACAGTGTTTGACATAAGGGCATTCATCTCTGTGATGATATTGTGATGTCTGATTCCTTTCTTAGAAATGGGAAGAGCAAAGCTAAGGAGGTTTGGGGAATGTATCAAAAGAATAGTGACAGGTTTTGGCAAAAATTACTTTTCAGACAGTCCTTCACAAATAAAGATGTGTATGACTTCTTAGCAAAGCACAGTCTATGAACACCCTTGTGGTTTTGTTTCAGTTTCTCAAGTTAGCAGCTTCAGAATTTTTGTATTCAAACTCATTAAACCCTTCTTTCCTTACCACCACCACCAAAAGGCCCCAGAAGAAGGCTCTAATAAGAAGTTGAAAGGGCACATCCTTTCTGTTCTATATTCTTTTAAGCATGTTGTGTGCACTTAAACCCAGCACTGAAACTACTCCCATACCTTTACACATGTATCTCTTCAGTCAGCTCTTGTTCCTGTAAGATTTTTTTTACTTTTCTTCCTTCTTGATAATGTACAATCTCATTAAATGATCGGAAACAGTAAGGAATTACCATACGTTTGGCTGCAGAATTAGGTGCTTAATTTGCAAAAAATTATGCCATGTTTCTGCATATTGACTCCACAGAATGTGCATTGCACTCACAGAATAGAGCACAAGATTTTTCAGAATTAGGTTTTCTGACTCTGGAAATATTTTTTTCTGTTACTAAGAACATTCTTTTCCTATAGCATCAAATGGCTTACGTGACTATATCTCTACCTTGAGTGTAAACAACTACAGTTACTTCTAAAGGTAATTAATTTTATTTCAAAGGGATGTTTTCATATCAATCCTCTGCTAACTTGCAATAGTTGAACGTTCTGAATTTATGCAGATGATTCTTTAAAGGAATCTTATGTTTTACATGCCTTTTTCCTTGTACATCACTGCCATGAATAATGATACTGTAAATTTATTTTGACTGTGACCACATTTCATGTTAAGTTGTGTACATGGTATATGACATATTCTTCATTTACACAACACTGGATGCATTGGAAAATGTCTTCCCCAAACCTAACTAAATCATATTTATATGCTAAATGTTGAGTACATAAATAATTATAAGCCCTTTGTAGCTAGAGCCCACACAAAGCTTTAAAAATGTACCAGCATACACGCCGCTATTTATTTTCTAAGGTACTTAAGAAAAAATATATTTGCCATGGAAAATGTGTCAATGCATAGCAAATTTGTCACATTAGTGCTCCGAAGTATCTATAAATAACCACACTCACCAATATATTATGTGCACTTCTACATATATTTACTGTTGAAAAAAAAAAAAATCAGTATATTGTTGTCAGTTTTAAACTTTTTAATACAAATTCTTTTAAAAAATATTTTCCTCACTTTATTTTAAAAAGTCTTTATTAACAGTGAGGTGAAAAGTCACACAATGGAATAGAGAATCAAAAAGGGACAGCACAATGTTGTATGACGTTTTAGCGCACTTCGGTGCCACCATTTTTTTATCCCCATATAAATGCAGCAAGTAATGAGAAATGCTGCTTCATTGATTTCAAACATGTATATTTTAGATTAAGGTGACAAACATATGATCACTGTTCCTACAGATGACAATGGTCATTTGCATCTTCAGGGAGACATAATTGATTTATTCTACAAATCTACAGGTGTTCATTCAACAAAATCCATATATCTTTTCCCTCTTAGAATCCCTCACAAAATAAAATGCCTTACAAGAAGCCTTTGAATGAAATAATGTGGCACTCATACAGGCATTTTTATCCTCCTCCACCTTTTTAGCTAGTCTCTGAAATAGGGATTTTACTAAGCTTTTCCCTTCCTGTTCCTTTTAAAAATTCTGAGGAATAGAGAAAGAAAATATTCACTTGGAACAAAAAATAGCAAGGAATGAGAACTTTCTCTCCATGAAGACGCACAATAAAACTTTACAAGGCAATAAAACTAAGAGCAAGTGATTGAAGAGTTAGGTTTACATTCTTCCAACCTGTCCTGTTGTGGGTAAACTTTAGGCTTTATTAAGTTTATATGAGCAATTTTCATATGAGAGTCAAGATAAAAGACAATCTGCCTTTTATAATTTAATCAAAATATCTGCTTTGGTGTACTATAATCATCATTGTCTTGTAGGTTTTGTCCCACATTGTTACTACATCCCACAACAATAAAAAATGGAGTTGACTGGGACACACCCCTGGAGATGAATCTGTTCATATAAGTGGCACTAAGAGGTGGATACCTACATTTCTACAGAAGAAGGGGAAAACCTCCTGAAACGCAGAGGCTTTGGTTGCAGTGAAGTCCATGAGAGGGCTCATCTCAAATTTAATGCAATTTAGGTCACAGCCTCAAAAAGGAATCACAATTTTTCACTTCAAAGTAGGTGGATGAGAAGGTTCCAATCAGTAAACCTAATAACTCAAGGTCTTCTTGTCATGGCTCATGCGAGGGTTTCACCTCCACCACTCCTCATCCACTAACAGGATATTTTCATCACTTATTTGGAATAGTCCAGTACTCTAGCCTTTCTAAAGGTGACCTCTTATCATGGAGAAAACTGTACCACAACATGGATACAGTTTTGATCCTGGGTCCTCAGCCTGATGAATCTCTCAGAGATGCAAGCAGAATTGCAGAACTGAAAACAAGTAAGCACTACATGTTAATCTGAATAATTTATGATTGCAGAGCATCCAGGCACCCAAAAAAGGAAATAAATTTTTTCTAAAAATTAAGTAAATCTGTATAGAAGGGAATAAGTGGAAAGGAATGGTAGAATTTTTGGTAGAAAGTGAAGACTAATGGAAGAAAATAAGTTTTAAATGAAAATATCCACTGGACATTTATATTTACAATTGCTATTTATGTAAAGAAATTGACATATTAAAGGTTTTGGCATACCATGTCAGTTTTCCATGTCTTTATAATGTTGTTGGGCACCTATGATAAACATCTTCTAAACTTCACAATCTAGGGTCTAGCTGTGATTCTTCAAATAGAAAAACAATGACTGTTCTCATTGCTTTCAATGGGAGTAGATATAAATCAATTCTGGAAGATATTTAAATTTCAAACTCAAGTGTACAAGGTCACAGAAATCCTGTTTTCTCAGATCCAAGCCCTAGACACCAAGTGATCTGACTGGGAAAACAGAAAAATGTTTTGTGTGGGTCAGTTACCTAAATATTGTCATCTAATGCCATTTATGATGCCTTCTACCCAACTCCTGTTTGTCTCTTCTCAAAAGACACACACCTTCTGTAGAATCTATGATATTTACGTCAAACCACACAGGCATTTCATATACCCTACGGTGTCTAAAGTAATATTACAATCTTTTTTTAAGACAACATAAATCTAGCCTTCATATCTAACAATTTGTTCATACAACATAGATAGCTTTCATTTACTCTGTCAGCATAGTAAGCACCTGACGAAAGTTTAATTTTGAGTGGTGTAATCGGACCTTATCTCACAGAGGTATAGTAGGTGCTATTAAGAGTGCAGATCAAAAGTGTTCATGTAGCAGACTCTGTATAATTCCTATAACTTGGAAAAAATTAGTCTTGAGGTCTGGATCAAATCACAGATACAACAGTTCCAGTGAATACATCCCAGATAGTGCACTGAGCATTACTTCTTGACAGAAGCATCATCACTAATTTCTAGGGACAGTAACCTTGATCATCTTTTGGTGTTTTCACTCTTGATAAATTAACTATTGTTAGCATTTTACTTTCCAAGCAAAGGTCTTGCATTTTTCCCCCATATTTTATTTAAAATACCCAGAATGTGCATGAGTCTCTAGGTACCACCACCTGACCATAAGTGAAAATCTGCTGCAAAAGAGATTTTAAAGTATTTCAACCTACTGTACACTCTTCAGTTCTGCTAAGCCCACCAAACGGAAGGGATAATGAAGATATCAGTCACATCCCAGGGGAAATAAATACAGTTTGTTCTGGTCATCAAATGCCATGGCTCACAAGCAGATGCTGACACCAGCCAACAGCAGCTCAAAAGGCATTTTCAGTTTGAGGAAGTAAGACGGATCACCATAATGCAGCACAGCGGAATTTCTTTAGTAACACAAAGTATAAGAATCTACCTTTCACCTTGAACAAAAATCATCAATCCAATTTTAAAGAAAAGGATAGGAATAAATTCATAACAATTTTCCCATTCAGAAATCATATTCAGTGTGTACATTAAACTTCATTTGTAGAAGGTCACACTAGAACAGTCGGAAACTACCAACAATGAAATTGGTTACAATATCTAATTCACTGTTACATAAAATGCATTTACGGTATAATAGCTAAGGAATGCATGTAATTTAAAGAGGCCTGCTACAGCAATCACTGAGACTGAACATATCGAGTATAGTAAATCTCAAATCCATTGCATTTAGAGTAGTGTGCAAGAACTTTTTCTGTCCAATGAGAGCCCCCTGGCTTAGCAAGAAAATCAGACTGTCACCTTATTATATTAGATTAAATCATTAATGACAATCAGAAGAAGTATTCCTTTTGATTTTCATTGGCTGTGTTTTGCATGCTGAGCTCACTTTTCAATGCAGATTCAGCACTGTCTTCATTTTCAGATCCTTTTGTCTCATTTTTTGAGTATATGCTTTTTTTGTAAATGCGTATGGCTATGGCCGTGATGCAAAGTAGGATGAATATGACAACTGCTATCACACCTACAAGAAGAAAAGAGAAAAAAGCAATGAGAAAGGACAGACAAATAATAACATGTAGGCCAGAGAACAGGACAAAGGAGGAATGACTACATCACATAATGGAAATGTGATTTCTTACAGGAAAGCCTGAGAAATTAGGAGACATAGCTGCTTTCAAATCAGAAACAGCACTCTAATATAAGTTTCATGGTGATTCTTTTGAAATTTTGCACTCTGCTAAAAATAATGATAATATAAAATCCACAGATGACTATAATTTCTGAAATTTTTGAATGGAAAACCACTAGGGGCCTTAGAGTATTTTCAATAAGAGGATTTTTCTCCTTCACTTCAGGCCCTAGATCTCTGCTGGTTTGGGAACTCAAGCCACTGCAGATAAGGAATAGTAAGGTGAGATATTTCTCACAGAGATAAGCAAGTCCTTACAGACTGCCAGCCCACCTCCTCTCTTCCTCATTCATCCTGTCATAATGGTCTTAGGACCTTAGCTTCATGAGTCAGAGGATGGGCAGGGGAGGAATTTGAGGAGATGTGAAACAGAAGGGAAATGGATCATGTTTGTCAAAGAGGCAGAAAATAGGACTAGGCTGTTGTGATGGAAAAAACACTAAGCAGTCTGGAAAACAGTTGTAATGCAGTGGCTTAGTTACAGTAGACAAAAGGACAGTCTATTGCACAACTTGGTCACCACTGCAAGAAAAATAAAAATACCTAGTCCCTCAGCACTGTGGATAAAAACAGAGCATCCAAAATTCAGCAAATGCCAATTTTCTTGATCAGCTATGAGCAGCCATCCATCATTGTAGGAATAGAAAAGTTTTAATACAGTAGATCCTTTTCTGAAATGGACTTTGCAATCAAAGTAAATCTTGATTTTATTTAGATTAACTAGAACAGTCATTCTTTGATTTCAATCACAGTAGATGCTCTCTCTAAGGACTTTTCTATACATTTGTTTTGTCTGAAATAGCTGAACTGATAACATTCTCAGTTATATTAATTTAAGAGTGTTTAACCTTAAATTTTACTGAATGTCACACAGTTTGCTTTGTTTTGACTTTTAAACAAACATAGGCACTAGAAAAATTGTGATATTGTGAAAATTTGTATATTCCCAAATGTGTTTAGCATAAAAAAAAGTACTATTATTATTATTATGTTAAAAGGATTGTACTTATTATAGCTTGAATTTAAAAAAATTGTTGTTAGCACACTTAAAAATCCTCACCCACACTGTTATCTAGTACATATTGATCTTTATGTACAGAAACTTATGTAAAATAATATCAATCTTGAAACAGTAAAGCAAGTTTTGACAAAGACAGACATGTAAAAAACTCAAAAAACATATCTTTAAAGCCTGACTTTCCTTGAAATCAGTGGTAAAATTCTCATTTGGTGTGTATATAAAATTATACAGACATAAGTATCACTTTAGAAACAGGGAAGCTTCTAGGCTTAATAATCTCATTTTAGTGTCTTTGGTACCACTTTCTTAAAGGTCACTGGTCATGCAGTGTGCTTTTGCATGCACTGATCATAGCAGGTAAATGGAAGATGCAAAAGTGACTGCAAGTTCTTATCCTGACTCATAGACCTAACTCATATCCTAAATCATAGACCTAAATGATTTTAACTTCCAATGAAAAGCCTGGCCAGTTTTATTCTACTAAATTCCATTATTTCCTTTGTCTACTGAGGCTTTAAAAACTCTTAGAAAGTAAATATTTTCAGAATTTAAAAGACAGAGGGGGTGACCTTTTCATCCCACTGCCCTTTCTGTCAAAGTATCTATGCAAATTGAAACAGAATTCTACTGCCAAAACATCATCTTCATGAGTGAAAACAAGTTTTCTTTCCTCACCTCCTCCTAAAAGAAGAACTACTCCTAGAAATTCTCACAAAGGATGATTGTCACAGAAGATACTATGCCTTGAAAGAAAAATTGAACTGACAGAGACATATGCTTACCTCAATTCTGGTAAAAGGAGTTCAGTTTCTGATAAGGGTCCCCAACCCCAAACTGTGCCTGTTAAGGCTCACTTGAGTACTCCTAATTTCTGCTAAAGAGGCAGAACTGGTAGATTTCATATGAGTGTCCATTTGAGATGGATCCTTCACATAGGATTCATATGAGATAGATCTTAAGGACAATCATCCAGAAAGGCACAGTGGTGGAACCTGTATATCCTGATTATCATTCCTTTACTTTAAGCACACACATCTATCCTAAGCTTCATGCTCTATTTGTTCTGATAGGCATAAACTGTAAAGGAGCTATTACCATATTCAGTTCAGAAGTAACTGAATTCTACATGGTTTTTCCTCTATTCTGATAAAAAAAAGTATTTCAAAAAAAGTTTATGAATGGTCATTTGTAGTTCTATCTGAGCTGATAAATATGTCCAAAAGAAATACGAAGAAAATGAAGAGATATTATATTTCAAGCCTATTATTATTATTATATATATATATTTTTAACATGAATTTTAAGGTGTAAATCAATGCATGTGAAAGTCTTTCCAAGGGTACATTTTCTTCTAAACAGCAGGAAACCAGGATAAAATTTCCTCAGACTGTCAGAGGATTGATTCAAGCAGTGTTAAACCTCATATTCTCAAGAAAAAGTCTTTGTTGCTCAGATTTATTAGAGCAGATTTTAAACTTGACTTTGTAGCAAAAGGTAATTTTTGGCAAAGTCAAGAAGAAATGATGGTTCTTTCTTAAATATATGCTTTTTCACAACAAATCCAAGTACTTTTTATAGTCATAGACTCCACTATTATGCAAGTTGAAATTCTGTCCTTACTACCTTGTTTTTCAGCAGAATGTTTCAATACATGAAAACACAGCTAAATTTATGTAATAAGAAAGGGTGATCAATTGTATTTTAAAACAATGCTTGACTTTTATCAGTCTACTAAGTGTAGTGAAAATGAAGAGTTTTACTAGTTTCTGTATGCACACAAAGCTAAACTGACTTCATCACTAACAGATTCACAGTAAGGAAAAAATGGTTCCTGTGGATTTTTTGCAGTCCCTATTACCTCCAATAATTGCAGAGTCACTTCTGATTGCATTAGCTAAGGGCTTTCCCTCATCTATTGGTCCAGAGTGATCTGCAGCAGAAAAAAAAAAAAAAAAGAAAATGACAGACAAATAGGAGATGTGTTTTTTAAGAAATTCTCATGCTGTTATAGTTCATTTACAATACGGTACAGTAGCAGTAGTGTGGGTCAGTAAGCATGCACAGAACATTAATGTAGATGACACTTTGCAGAGATAAAAAAAAAATGCAAACATTCAGATGAAAAGAGAAAAGCTAGAAAAAAGAAAGTAAGTACATATAAAAGAGAATTATTTACAAACTACTCCTGAGATGTTAACCCACATGGAAAAATAAAAAGTCAGTTGTGATTCAGGTCATGAGTATTCTATTTGGATTTTGCTTCAGAGATCAGAACAAGTGATAACCATATGCTACCTGCAAATGAATGGGTTGTTTCACTTGATGTTGAGTCAGCTCCAGTTAAAGTACCACAGTTGGATTCAGTGAAACGCCCTTTTACAATGACAGGGGCTGAGCTACTGTGGTGCAGTGCAGCTTTCAAAGGAGCAATGTGGTTGAACTGCACTGAAGATAGACAGCCAACAAACCCCTGAGAGTTTGCCTTCATAGTCTCCTCATCTACATCGCTGTTTTCTGTTAATCAAAAGGAACAGAACACAATTAATCATAGTACAAATGTACAAAATAAAGTGTCAGAAGAATAAATGAATAATTAACCTGTGTTCCTCTGAGTATATTTGAATTGCAGCAACATATGTAGATTCACTGAATCCCTTTCTTGTCTGATTTAATGAAAAGACAGTCAGGCCCACTCAAGCCTACCCCCATTTTTTTTTGAACAGATGACAATTGGTAATCTGCTGAGGGAAATGCCTTTAAATTCCTATAGCAAGTTCCAAAGCAAAAAGTTTCTAGTGTAAACAAAGCATTTAAATGAAAATGCAACATTTTTGACTCTGCAAAATATAATATTGAAGAATGGATTCCAGAAAAATGCATTTTATTGGATTTCTTCTCATAAATGAATAATTTTGGAATATATTCATTCCATAGACGCATATATCTACTCCATTCCAGAACCACCAAGTCTGTCAAAACAAAAACCCTGAAGATCTCAGATCCTCAGATCCTGGAAATCCATCAAGATATTTTCTGTGAAAATTTAAAAAATAAATAGTGTTCAAATTTACTACACATTTTAAGATATGATACCATTATTGGTACTACAAAGGGGGAGGGGAAAAAAAAAAAAAAGATACCTCCTCACTCTGTCTACCAATATGACAAGTACTGTGCATGTTAGAATTCTCTGTCAATTCACAAGAAATGCTCACTAATGCACTACTTTTGATGCAGGAAAGAGTTTCTTTACTCTGACAGGTCCAATTCAAGCAAAATTTCTGGAAGTATTAGTTATAAAAGGAGGACTCAGAAATAAGTTTGCAAATGAAGTGGGAATTTTATCTCATTAATTTTCACTTCCAACTTGTCCTGAAACCCACAAATGAACTTGTGATCTTTACAATAACTACCATAATATTTTAAGTTTTACAGTACAATCCTCAATAAAGTTTAGGCTAATAGTGAAAAATGGGATAATGTCTTCAGATAGAATGTTGCAATATAGCAGAGTAGCATTTTCCTCAACTAATCTCTGCTTAGTGCAGTGATAATAGACTACTTGATAGATGGATGCCAGCCAAAAGTCTTCTCACCTACATGGATGGATTACATAAGATGTTGGCTGTCTCTACTTTCTTTGCAGCTGTTTTTAGTATCTATGCACTGAAGGATCTGCCAGGATGGGATGCTTTAAGAAAAATATTAACACTGAAGTAGCAAGAAAATATTTTCTCAAACCTCCTGTGATAAAAATATATCTCTAAGTATGAGCCATATTGAAAACCTCAAGAGGAGAGTAGTTTCTATTATTTTTTAGTTCCTAAACAAATAATTTATTAAACTCTATATATGTATAATAGGAAAGGAAATATTTTAAATCCTTTGATTTCACTTGAGTCCTTGACTAGAAAATATTGCTGGGATAAAGTAAAGCTTTATATTGATTTAATCTTGATAATAAAAGTGAAGGGGCTTGGGGAAGACCACCATCATCCACTTTCCCACTAAGTAAAATTTAACTGACTGAAAGTGACACTCAAAAACAGTCACAAGTTGTTTATTGGGGACTGTATATTACTGTAAACTGAAGCTATGCTTCCTTAAGTATCTTAAGAGCAATTAATTTGCTAAGTGTACCCAAGTTCACCATAGACAAAATTACTCCACCTATATTGTCTTCTTAATTTAAACAAACAAGAAAGATCCCTAAAAAAGCAAAATGCACTCAGTAATTCTCTTTAACTGTTTCAATCATTTGTCCTTGAGAAGCAGTCACAAAGAAATACATCAGATATACAGCTCCTATTAGAACATTTTAAGAAAAGAGCTGTGATGCTTTATATCTTCCATTACATCACCCAAAACTTCACACCTCGAGGTGAGGCTGCCCCAGCTCAGAGCTGAGAGGGACAATCCCCTCCTTTGCCCGGCTGGTGATGCTGTGCCTGAAGCCCTCCAGGACAGGGTTGTCCCTCCTGGCTGCCAGGGCACTGCTGGCTCATGTTCAACTCGCCATAGAACCCAGGTCCCTTTCTGCAGTGCTGCTTCCCAGCATCTCATTCCCTATTATGTCCTTGCATCCAATTACAGATTCTGTTAAACTTCATACAGTAGGCAACTTCCCAGCCCTCTAAATTGTTGCTATCTCTCTGTGGGGCCTCTCTCTGCGCCTTCAAGGGAGACAATAGTTCCTCTTAAATTTTTATCACTGGCAAACTTACTGTACCTTCCAGTCCTGCATCTAAGTAACTTATCAAGGTGTTGAAGAGCACAGGACAGTGACAGGTTCCCAGTCTGATGTCACCCCATTCACTGTAACCCATTGTGCCTGATCTGTAACCCAGTTGTTCACCCATCCCAAGATGTGTTTATCCAGCTGTGAGCTGGATATTAGGTCCAGAAGGATCCTGTGAGAGACAGCTTCAAAAGATTTACTGAAAAAGATTATGTCAGCTGGCTTCCCTTGATCAATTTGGTTTCATAAGCAAGATTTTCCTCTCATGGACCTGTACTGGCTGTGATTAATGACTGCATTGTCCTTCAGCTGTTTTTCAGTGCCTTCCAGATTAACCTTCTCAATAATTATACCAGGCACTGAAGTGAGACTGACAGGCTTGTAGTTTCTTGGGTCAGCCTTCATACCCTTACTGAAAACTGGGACAACATCAGCAAGCTTCCAGTCAACTGGAACTTGTACAGATTCCATTATTCAAAAACCACTGAGAGAGGCCTAGCAGTGACATCAGCCAGTTTTTTGAGTATTCTTGCTTGAATAGGTCCCATAGATTTACAGGGATCCAGCTGGAGCAGGAGATTTTGCACAAGTTTAGTTTGAAGAAAAAAAGTAAGTCATGCTCAAATGCATGAAGAAGAGTTCAGAAAAGTACTTCTCCAACTGAAGATAACACTATTAAAAAAAACCCTTCCTTGTGTGGTTTTCCTGAACATCTTTAAGTACAAGAAATACATGATTTCACATTTTGTTAACTCCTTATGTTTAGACCTCTTCACTGCAACAAACATTCATTACTTTTTTCCTCTGCCGTCATGAAGTCTTCTTCAGACTCTAGATAGGACTTCACAGGAATCAGAATGAAAAGCAATCAGATTTCTAAAAGAAATAATAACTCTCATTTGAAAGGGGGAGAAATATATGTTTTCTTCAGGACAGATTCTGAGTCAAATTGGATTAAGTGACCCACTTGAGGTCATTGTAACTCTGCTTTGCACTGCTGTCATTGCAAAGTCATCATATAACTGAAGAAAATTCCACCTCTGAAATTTTGTAACTGTATGGCTCTTTGGAAGACATAATATTGGTCCTGGTCAAAAGACCAATATGCAATTTGTCTAAAAATGTAAATTTCCATAAATTTCACCAAATGCATTTTTAAGTAAATGGATATAATTTTTGGTGTTATATAACAAAGATAAAAGAAGCTTTTAATCTGTACTGGCCACTGTGGTATTAGCCTTACATGAGTGTGACTGCAATAAATTACAACACTTCAAAATATTATACATTCCTGATTCAAATTTATCAACAAATTGTAAAGTTTGGAAATGTTCGTATCAATTTTCTTGTCGTGGTTTATATTTCAGCTCATATTGCTTTAAAGTTATGCTTAAGTGATCATTCTCTTTTCCATTTTCTGTGCACATCTACACTCTAGTTCTTTTCTGGACTGTGAGTTTTAGTTTTAAAATCTACATTTCAAAAATATATATTTCTGTTTGTGTTAGAGGTACTTAGTTTTCCAGTAAGAAAACAAATCAGCTACACTGAGATTCTCCTAATGATAACTAAACAATAACTAAGATTTTTTTTTATGGTCTATAAACATGGTTTCTAAATTTCTTTAATACATTTTAAGCTATTAAGCATTTGGTAATTATTCTCATAAAAATAACTATCACTGTATGCATTTTATTATATATTTAAAATTATTCTACTACCTGTTATAGATAACACTCATAATTGAAAACAACAGCCACCTATTTGGCAGATAAAGAATTAATTGGATCTCCTTACTCAAATATTTGCGTACAGCAGCTCAATGTCTAAACAGGGATTGGTGACAGGTGCTGCTCCCCTGGGGCCCACACTGATACCATTTCTGCTCAATGTCTTCTCTAGTGACACCAAGGGTAGGATTGAGTGCATCTGAAGCAAGTCTGTGGATGACACTAAACTGAATGTCTCCATTGACACACCTGGGAGATGGAATGCCACCTAGAGGCATGTTTGAGACTGGAACCAAGTGAATCATGAAATTCAACAATGGCAAGTGTAAAGTTATGCACCTGGATCTGGGCAATCCCCAATATCAATACAGACTTGGGGGGTAAACGGCTTGAGAGCAGCCCTGAGGAGAAGGACTTGGGGGTGTTGGTGGACAAGAAGCACAACATGGGCCAGCAATGTGCACTCACAGTCCAAATGCCATTTGTATTCTGGGACTGCTCAGGGCCAGACTGGATGCAGTTCTGAGAAACCTGGTCTAGTAGAAGGTGTTCCTGCCCATCACAGGGAGGTTGGAACTAGGCAATCTTTTAGGTGCCTTCCAATCCAGGCCATTCCATGATTCTGGGCTGCATCCAAAGCATCGGGTCCAGCAGAGCAAGGGAGGTGACTCTGTGCCTCTGATCTGCTCTGGTGAGGCCCCACCTGGAACACTGCATTCAGCTCTGGGGTTCCCAGCACAAGAAAGGCATGGACTTGTTAGAGAACATCTAGAGGAGGACCATGAAGATGATCAAAGTACTGGAGCAGCTCTCCTATAAAGAGTGTCTGAGAGTGTTGCAGTTGTTCAAGCTTGAAGAAGAAAAGCCTCCAAGGTGAGTCTTCCAATACCTAAAGGAGGCTACAAGAAAGCTGACGAGTAGCATTTGACATGTGCCTGTAGTAATAGGACAGAGGAGAATGGCTTTAAACTTAACAGTTGTAGATTTAGTCTGGAAATGAGGAATAAATTCTACGCCTTTGTGGGTGAGAGACACTGGAACAGATTGCCTAGGGAAGCAGTGCATGTCCTCATGGGAAGTAGCCAGTGGCAGAAGCTTTGAATGACCTGGTCTGGATGAAGGTGTTCCAGAACACAGCAGGGGTGTTGGAACTACATGATTTTTTATGTCCTTTTCAACCCAAAACACTCTATGATTCTGTGAAATTAATTTAAAGAGAAATATCCTTTAAATTTGCACCAGCATCAAATCTTCCTCTCTCATTGGGTTTTACCAATGTGAAAGGTAGGAAATAACAAGATCTTGAGAATTTTAGTCTAGGCTATTGCTATTTTCCTTTAAGAACATAAAAAATGGTCATTGTAGATAGGTAAATTTCATTTTCATTCTTATTCAAGAGAAACAGGCATATTTTGAAGACTCATCATGAGATATAGAATCTCCAACCGATTTGACTTACATTACCATATTCTTCACAATTGTTTGCATCAAAATCTAATCACAGGAAGTTTTTCAAGTATGATACATGATTAATAGTATTATATCATCTTTTTGTACTATTTGAATTTGATTTGTTTTTTTCTCCAGCATGGAAAACAAAGTTGTATTTCTTAATGCTTGATTGCAAAATGAGAGAGAAGTGTACAATTATTTTTAATGGAACCCACTTGATAATTTTTTCAGGAAGCACTTATTTGTGATTATATCTGTATTTCAACAAGACTGAAGTTTCTAACTTGATTGTGACTCTGTGTCAAAGTAAATCCACAACAACAAATGTCTTTCAATGGCATTCGCGTTATTTTCCATGTCTCACGATGACATTTTGATGCATGTTTTAGAAAACCCTGTAGTTTTAGAAAACACTGCAGTGTTCCACTTACCTAAAATCTTGCCAAGTGTGAGAGACTTGATTGCATTGAATTCTGTGCCTGAAGACAGAATAAACTTCATTCTTTCCTTCTGGTTAACCTATAGAATGATAGAGTGAGGAACAAAGTAGAACAATGGAAGAAGATGTAGTAGTCAATATTTTCAGAAAAACCAGGCAAGCTCAAGGCTAAAAATAAGAGTGTCTGAGGGAAGCATTTGTTATTTATAGCATAAAAACTCATCAGGAAATAGAATCTCAGCTTCCTCAGATCACTGATTATAACTCATATTCTTAAGCATCCCACTTAATAAGCCTTTATTTATCTTATTGATTTGGCTGATTCCTTCTTTTTTCACCTCTAATATGAATAAAAATAGCAAACCTTTAAGAATATGAAAAAGTCTTTTTTCATTTTAAAAAGGCACTCAATATTTAACTTAACAATCATCAAATATTATATTGTAAATATTCTGCTTCTCAGGGTACCTCTACAACAACATCAAGACAAGTACCATTACAAACCAGGTTCTACCTCAAAATACTAAATTGTAACATACACTTTGAATTTAAAATTAAAAAAAAAAACAAAAAACTTTTTTGCATGTTAGTATCAACCATAAGCAAAATAAATGTTTTTATTTTTTCATGAAATTTCCACAAAAAGAACAAAAATATCCCCCTTACTAGCCACATTAATTTCATGATGTAAAAAGAGGCCACAAATAGACTTTAATTTTTTTTATCTGGGTGTATAGTATATTTGTACTGTAGTTAAATGCATAATTTAAATAAAAAATAATGAAAAATAAAAAAATGAAAATGCCAGACCCAAAAGAAACAACAGCAGTCATATAAGTTTACCAAATTTTGAAAATTTAACCATCAAACAATTAACTGCATTTTCATATAAAATTATGAGCTGATAATGACCTTTTAAAATAAACAAAATTAACATCAAAGAGATTGGCTAACATTAATTTTGACTGTGCATGATGAGAGTGTTAACTTTGTTTTGATTACTTGAGATATGAGGGCACATTTTATTTGGGGGTAATTGACTTGTTGCAAGTAGTTACTTCATTCTGCATGTCTACTTTTCTATGATAATTTACTTCCCCCCCAACAGAATTACCTCTACAAAGAGCTTTTCCTCCTCTCTGTTAATCTTCACATGTTGTAGTTGTCCATCAGCCATGCTTTTGAAAGTGATGCTGAAGACATCAGGATCTTGATGGCTATCTAACTTGTACCTAACCTGTAAACTCCCTGCAGAGATAAAGAGAAAAAAACTGTAGTACACTACACACACTATAAGCAGTATAGATTATATACTGCTTTGCAGGGGTACTTCAAGGGCAAAACAAATGCTTGATTTGTTTAAGGATTTAGCCATGAGAAATGGATATAAGTGAGAAACTAAAGGCAACAGAATGAGTAATAGCAATGTTGGAAGAAGGATATAGTGGCAAAAATAGTCATAAGTTGTCCCAGTTTTGATTATTGAGTTAAAATTTGGGCAGAAATTTTATAATTACTTTCAAAATTCAACTGAGAAAGACTCAGTCTAGTAGCTCCCATAATTGTGACTTATCAAACATAACTCATAATTCCTGAATAACGTTTTCCCAGTCCAGTCCTGTAAACCTCTGACCATTTGAAAATTAAATAGAATGCAGTGTACTAACTCCCAGTTCACTTTCCATTCCCTATAGTTAACTCACAGAATACCATCTGTACACAATCACACAAAGACTCAGAGGAGAACACAGAGGCAATTTCCTGGTCAAAAATTCCTTCTCAGCTGCAGATGGACCACAACTTTCAAATCACACTAGAAAAATCAAGGCCCGTATTAGACCCAGGCAGTCATGAACAACACGTTTCATGTCACATGGGGAGGATAATGCAGTTATTCTATATCCAAATATGTGTCTAGGAAAGCAGAGAACCTTCCTTGCGCACAGAACCACTGTGACTGCGAAGAGTCTTTGTTTATAAACCTGAAGATTTAAGTCAGTCTGTGCTTTTTTTTTACTTAAATAAATAAAACAAACCTAGACTTAGAGGAAAGAATGGAAGAGAAAGATCCAATTAACAATTAATTTTTAGCTTAAATAGAAGCATCAATAAATGTTACATGTACTTTTACAGATATGTATGTATATATTTTCATTGGTATATAAGTAGCTTATGAAATCAATTTAATGAAATGACCTCTGATTAATTTGGGAAATGGATAATACACTTTCAAAAGGATTTTATTTCATTATTTATTTTGAGGATGGCAATTAATAGGCCTCATGAGTATAACGCAGCTCAGGTAAGTTTTAATTTTCATTTCCAAACTTTAAAACCCAAACAATTCTAAAGGATTTTCAGAAATAAACATTTTTGACAACACAATAAAAAAACTGTAGTGGGAGTTGAAAGTACAGTAGGAAGAATGTTTTTCCTGTGGAAAGAGTTGCTTGATGCAGCTGGAAAACATACTTTCTAAAGAAACAACAGGACAATACATAGTTTGTGATTCAGGCCTGGAAGTCAGAGAGAATCTGAGCTGACACTTATGATGTTCATTAGTGTTTCCAGACATCCAATCTGAAAACTCACCGTTCCTGGTGAGAATGACCGAGAGGTATTCCTTGTAGAAGGAGCTGACATAGAGCAGTAAGCTTGGTGTCCGAGTTGTTCGAAAGGCAAATGTAATTTCTTCCCGGGTCAATGTCATGTCCGCATAGAAAGAAGAAGCATGAGAACTGGAATTTTTAGCTAATGTGTAGTATTCTTGAAAGTTATATGTCACAGAAGTGCCAGTCCAAAAGTAGGCAGAGATCTCTGAAACAAAATATAATTAAATATTTAAATATAATGCAAAATAACACTAGAGATCTTTTATTTTGGTTGGTTGGTTGGTTATTTTTTTTAACACTGCCACACCACAGAAGAAAATAAAATGCGTACTAAACTATTGTGATAAAGCTAAAAAGTAAATATAAATGAAACTAACATTTAGAATTACATAGAAGTATAAGGCACAATTTGGTTTAGGGCAAAAGCAGAAGAAGCGCATTTTTTTCTAGGATATTTTCTATTGATCCTCCCAGTCCTCAAACACAATATATTGTGTTCTATGTATACTGCTCCTACAAAGACGTGGGTGCAGTAATTTAAATCCTAACATATAGATTAGATTTAGCCTGAAACACATATGTGGTACAAGAGACTGGTCAGGGGGAAAAAGAAAAGGAAAATATAAAGTAGTTTATGGTTTTCTTATGCACAAATCACTTATAGAAGGTTTCTGTAATTCTGTGATTTCTCATAGCTGTTTTCTACTAAAAGCAATTGTCTTAGTGTTTTGGATCACAGCTTTCACACTTTGGAAAAATATCTTGAATTTTCTGTAATCTGGCCGAGTATTTGACAAAAAAAGCTGACAGTAAGATATTATTTAGGTCATCAAACACTGTTAGCAACAAAAGCTACTCTGTCACTGTGGTTGCTGAATATTACAGTGCGACCATTATTCTCTATGGATGCAGAGGAGGAAAACACTGTTCCTCATACAGTGGCATTAGATCAGCAGTGCTAGATATGGAAAGTCTTCTAATGGGTCCCTCACTTTTGTGGTGGCAGTGATGACAGGGCAGATTTTGTGCTAACTTAGAGGAACATTAAGTTCTGAAATATGAGATGTTTAGTACTTTGCAGAATGCATTTAATACATGGAAGAAGCAATTTTTTTTGCAAATCTGAATGATATGTAAACACCAAAACTTCTAGATAAACTTCCATTTTTGAAATTCAGATGTGAAGATTTGTGATGATCATCTATCAGTATGATAACTTCACCAAAGACTTGGAAAATGGGCTCAGTCCTCTTTGCAGAGACCTTTCTTCTTACCACAAAAAGTAGATTAAATTTCTTCTGTTTCTTGGTTTGTTTTCCAGACTCAGACTGAGTTTTGAGATTACTATTTGAAAGACAGAATTCCAAATGCTTTACCATACAAATATATTTCCTAGATTTACTATAGTACCAAAGAATCAAAAAGTTGCAGGAAGATGCTGATCCTCTCAGGTAATATGGTTCTTGCTTAAATGGCATATATTGAAGTTATTTCTGAAAGAACAGTGTTTAGCAAAACTAACAGATACTGAGTAAATTCAGCTGAATATTTACCAACATTACGCAAACTGAACATTTTGCAAGCATTTAAACATATCCCTAAGGGGATGTGAAGATCTTGATCTGGATTGTATGGTCCTGTTTTCAGTAACTGATAAAGCTAAAAGATATGCTTGCCTTTCTTGCAGAATGGACCAGCATAGGCTGAGAAACTGCAGTCACAGGAAAATCCACTGTATTTCTCTCTACATTTTCCACCATTGTGACACAGGTTACCATAGCTGCTACAATGTCCAGGACAGCCTGGTTCAACTCCTGGTGTTATCTTTGCTCTCTCTTCCAGATCAAGGGCCATTCCATTCAACCGTAATGAACGAATGCATCCCAAAAATCCCTTCTGCCTGGATGCTGTTCCACCTGAAAATAAATTTATAGGAGCTTTTATACTTTAAAATAACTGATACGTAAAAACATCTTAATAGTTAAGCCTACTTAATAGCCTATGAACAGTATATTATGACTTTCTAAGACACAACCTTATCCATGTGAAAATATTTATAAGTAGTTTTAAATGTACATCTGATTTCTGTTTTGTCAAGTAATTACAGAGAGCCCTTGAAAACTCTATTAATTCACAGAAGGGGAGGAGAGGGGAGGGCGGGGGAGGGGAGGGGAGGGGAGGGGAGGGGAGGGGAGGGGAGGGGAGGGGAGGGGAGGGGAGGGCAGGGGAGGGGAGGCGAGTGACTAAGACTTTAGGCTTAGAGGAGAGTGACTGAAAGCTGCCTTCTGGAAAGTGATCTGGGGTTGCTGGCGAGCAGCTGTGGGCCAGCTGTGCCCAGGTGGTCAGGAAAGCCAATGGTATCCTGGCCTGTATCAGCAACAGTGTGGCAGCAGGAGCAGAGCAGTGACTGTCCCCCTGTTCTCAGCACAGGTGAGGCCACACCTCGAGCTCTGGGCCCCTCACTACAAGAAAGACACTGAGGAGATGGAGTGTGCCAGGAGACAGGGAATGGACTGGTTAAAAGGGTTGAGAGAGTAATTCATATGAGAAGCAGCTGAGGGAACTGGGGTTGTTCAGCTTTGAGAAAAGGAGGCTCTCTACAATTGCCTGAAAGGAGTGTGCAGCCAGGTGAGGGTGTGCCTCTCCTCCCATGCAAACAGTGACAGGACAAGAGGTCATAATCTCAAACTGTGCCAGGGCATGTTCATGTTGGACATCAGGGGAAATTTCTGCACTGAAAGGGTGATTAAGCATTGGAATAGGCTGCTCAGGGATGTTGTGAAGTCCTGACTCCTGGAAATGCTCAATAAACTGAATGTGGCATTTAGTGCTGTGGTTTAGTTGACAAGGTCATGTTCATTCAAAGATTAGGCTTAGTGAACTTGGAGGTTTTTTCCAACCTTAAAGATTCTATGATACTCCTCAGTCTGTTCTGATATACTTTGTCTCAGAAGGAAGCTGTGTCTATTCTTCAATAACAGGAAGGTTAATGCCCTTCTATGCAGAGGAATACCAGCCAGGTTATACCTGACTACTAAGCACAGATGATAACTATACAGAGCAATCCTAAGACTAACAAGAGTAGTTGATTCAATTTTTTTTTTTAACTGTTCCTTATTTTTAGTGCATTTCATGATACCTAACATTTTATTCATCTGTGTTGCTTAGCAAGGTGTGCAACCTACATACCATCTCTCTCTTGTCCTTTGTTGCACAACTTTGACATTTATTGTCCTTTGCTCTCTTTTAAAAAGCAAAAGCAGAAAATATTCCACAATGCGTGAGTCTGTAAACTATAATTCTCATACATTTCCAGTTCTCGTTTGGATAAATATTTCCATGTGATCATTCATTTTAAGTTTCCTCAAAGTTTGTATAATTCTTCATGTAACATGGAATATCTTGACATAGTTATTGTTATTTTCAGTTATAAGGGAACAAAACTACCTGGTGGTGGCAATTTTATGTCATGTCTGTTAAAGTGGCAAGAAATTGGAACTACATTAAGGTCCCTTTCAATCCTAATCACTCTACAAGTTTATGATTCTATGGTTTTGAGGGCTGCTTTAGGCTTTAGTTCTGATTTTGAAAAATGAGAGTGTATACAACTTTACTTCTTCACAAGAAATAATGAGTGTTTTAACCTGAAGAGATCACAGTCTTCATATGTTACTGAGTGAGTGACTGGTGACTAAGGAAGGTACTAGATTACTAAGAAGACGACTTGTAAGTAAAGAGTGCCTCTGCAAATGTCATTCTAAAGACAATCTATATTTCATTTTTCTCTAAATCCTTAAATTAATCCCAGACCTCCGCGAATTTTCAGAGTGAAAAAAGAAGACATAGCACCAGATGCAAAACAAAGCCACTATTCCGGTACAATTATTCACCTGAACGAACATTATCTGAAGAAAACAAGCTAGACAACTTGCCTGTAGATAACTCAAAAGTTTTCATAATGTCAGGTCCATGGACAAGAGTATATAATTCTACTCGAATTTTCCAGATTATTTGACAAAAAGTATCACTCTATTCAATGGCCAAAAAGTTGCCAGAAAGTGCAACTGTTATTACAGGATATTATTATTATTATTAGATTTTTAGGAGGAGGATTAGAAAAAGCAAAGACCAACTAATTGTCTAAATAATTAGAAAAATCTTTACACTTGATAGTGCCAAAACACAAATAGCATTAGACCATTTCGTTAATCTAATTTTAGGTATTCATGTAATAGCAGTTACATGGCAAGTCAAGTCAGACAGCAGCAACACAATTTACAATTTAAAATACAGAAATATGATCTTTCCATTAATAGATCTAGTGTCTTACTGTGAATATAAACTAATCTCAAAACTTCTCCTAACTCCACTGTAACTGTAACAATGTACTCATTTGGTATATTTTTTTGTTATGGATATATTTGGATATATTGCATATATGAATATATATTGGATATATTTTTTTTTCTCTATGCTTTTAATCAAAATATAAAATTTTTCAATGTTTGGTCTAGTCTCCATCTTCTTCCCTTGATACTTTTTGAGGCACAGGTACAAATTTTTTGTCAGAGCATACAAGAATTCCCACCTTATTTCATTTCTTTCACAAGCATTCACATTTTTTCTAGCTACAGTTTAAGAACACTATTTCCCTTAAATTAATTCCTCCCCAATATACAGCAAATAAAACTTATATTAATTTAGTATGAGTTTCTCAGAGCAGACATAAAAAAAGGTCTTTATAAAAGTAGGGCCTGCTTTAAATGCTCTTATGCTGTACAACATACATTTACACCAGAAACTTATGAATTCATCATAAGGCAATATTACATTAAGAACACTACTGTGGCTATAACACATAGCTCTATATAGCTTTCTATAATAGCTAAATAAATGCTAATTAATTCTTTTTTATGCCATTTCTACTTTTCCAACATTATCTTTAAATACCTTAATGTTGTGTTTTAACCTGAGAAGCTGTGGGTAAAGAGACACAACAAAATTTCCTTGAAAGTACAGAAATGGCACAACTTCCTTCAGTAGATTACTTATCCTCTCAAAAAAAGGTGTAAATCTAGATCCTTGGATTGTCCTTCAAAAGAAGTAAACTTCATTTGAAATCCTGTCCTGGAGTAAATATTGGCCAAGGCACTTTGAGATCTATAATCTCAAAATAGTGAATATCTCCACAAATTTCTCACAAAGTGTCTCATGTCATCATACAAAGCATTTTCAAAATATCTGGTTGCCAACACTTTTTTTTCCCCTCCTCACCCCAGCATTTTCATATTTTTATTTTGATAATTAGGAAATATTCAATGGAGCACCTACCTACAAAAAGCTGGCTGTTGAGCTGCAAGCGAATATGTCCATCAGGTGGAGCACTGTGAGATCTTTGAGGAAGCTGATCTATTTGTAAGGAAGCCTCTTTGACATTTCGTTCAGCCTTCACATAATGCCACTGGTTGTCATTTAAGGAATGGCGTGATTGCACTATGACTTCACTAGGTCCATTTCCCACGTCAAAGGAAAAAACCACTTCAGATGGAGCTAAAAGAGGATAGTAGCAATAGACACTTAAATTATTTAAAAATTAATTGAGTCACAAAGTAATTAATAGCAGAACAAGCTACTTTAAGATTTAGCCTACTATTTTATGGGATAAGACTGATTGTTTTAGAGGAAGAGTTTACTTCAGGGGCCTGCAGCTCATTCTTCACACTCACTGGCAGAAAGAGCAATGATTTATGCACGGCATGAAAACCAATCAGTTTGTGAACCCCTGGAGAGCATAGCAGTCAAGAAACAAGTGAAATGTGCTAGCTTTGTGATTTTTCAGTTTGGATGAAATGCATCTCCTGATTGCATGCTAATTGATTGCTGCTGTTAACTATATTTAAATTATCACAACTATAATCCAACCGGCATCTTCTACTGTCTGTTTACTTTTATTATTTATTCATTGAGTCTCTACAAACATCAGTGAAGATTTTGATGTAGTTTATAAAATTATGATTTAAACTGAGTTTTTCTCTAAGCAACTTTCACGTTACATAGTTTCATGGTTTGCCTAGAAAATTATAACTGAATCTTTGCAGGTTAAAATAAAAAGATGAGGAATATGCCAGAAAACCAAAGATATGAAAATTGTGAATATTCTCTCTGAAAATCTTTCTTCATGTATAATCATGAAAAAAAGTATTCCCTAGACAATGGATAGTCATCATTTTGAATTACTAAGGATTTCATTAAAGGATTATAGAGAAGATTCCATGGATCCAAAAAAAAAAAAGCTTCCTACTTACAATATTGAATCCTCACAGAAAAGCAAAAAAATTAGGAGTCAAGGGAATTAGATGAGCTTCAAACAACATTTTAAACAGGAATTTACTGAACTAGAAGAAAATACTCCATGCAGTATTTTTACTTTCTTTTCACCTTTTAAAATATATTAGACTTTTAAAAACATTTAAATCCTCTTTGGCCAAACTTTAGATTGAGAAACGTCACACATTTGCAACCCTTAAGCCCTAAATCTTGTTGCTATAGCGTGTTTTTCTATAATAGTTGAACCTAAGACAAAAAATTTAAATGGGAAATACATAAACCATTTCACTTACTAAATAAAATAAAGTGTATTGTGCAGTCAATTTATAAATGGAATGCTTTTTGTAATAAATGACCTCTGCTTAAAAATCAACAGTTTTATATAATAATAGGAAATAACTGATGTCTAAACACAGATCCTCAGAAAAATAAATTAATTTTAGGATAAATTTATTTTACTTAGAAAAAGTTGAGAACTCACTTTCCCTTTATTGAGGGATAAAAGAAAAATAACAACAATCGCACAGTAGGTGAATAAAAGCAACAGAAAATCCATGTGACTGGCTGAAAATAATTTCTACTGAATGTTACCTTCTGCAGAGAGGTCTTTGTAATCTTCTGGATACTGTTGGAGTTAAGCCTGAAAACACAAGTTCTGCTTTGAACTCACTGAATGGGCCTATTAAATAGCATATCAGAGTGACAGGTCTGATAAATAATGTTACTGTTCAGATTTCAAAGACAAGAAAACACATAAATATTTTGAAATAACTGAAATAATAAATTATGTTAGTACCACTAAAAATTAATATAATCTTTAAAAAAGGGAAGCATACATGAAATTGCATGTATGAAGGCTAAAATAACAAGAATGGGTATATGGTCATCCATCGTAGTGTCTGAAGACTAACCAGAATATGTCAGAAAAAAGTGAAATGTATGATTACTTAACAATTCACAATATTTTAAATATTTTTGCGAATAGCAGCAACACTGAAAATCTGAAAGAAAATTTGGATTTATAAGAACCACCAGGAAAATATGCCTTGGGATGTGGAAAGATGATACTGGATTCTAAAATTCGTTATCTTGCAACAAAGGATATAGGTAAAGAGCATTTTGGTAATTTCTTAGACAGCACAGGGAATTCATCCAGGAGTTCTCTTCTAACACAAACATACTTTTTGGGTCCTACTTACATTGGTGTTACTTAAAAACTTTCTAAGCATTGCAGGAACTCTTGTAACCCTAGTTAGCATTCAAACATAAGCAGAGCACAGCTACAGACTGGTAAAGTGGAGTGGAAGATGCAATTGATGGTAATCATGGAGAGTGGTCAGTGGTTAGCTGTGCCTAGAACGACTAACAGAAAGCACAGCTACAGAGAACCATCCAGAGTATTGAGTGTGAGCATCATGTGCAGAAGCAAAAAGTGATTACCAACTAATATGCTACAGAATTCAAAATTCTAGCATTTTCCATATAGGAAATTTTCATTTAAAGTTTAATTGCACTCATCCTGGCGAGTAAGTTGCAAATTTGGGCAGACAAAGGCCATCAGTAGTTGAGTATTGGACTGTTTTGAACTACTTCCAAAGAAACTGCAGAAGCCCAACCAAATCAATACACCATAGTGTTTCCAACCCTACTTTAAATTTCTGTTCAACTCTTTGGAAATAAACTTTCAGTGAGCATTCAATAAAAAATAACCAGGCCTTTGGCTAGAACATTTAACCTTTAGTCCTATAAATATTTAGCAGAGCATACTCTTCAGAGTTGAATTGGCTTTGTTGCTTTCAACCACTACTTCTTCAGGAAATCAGGAAATCAGGAAGAAGTTCAACATGCATTTATAACTAATTGCAAAACAAAAATGAGAAATCAAGTATCTTCTTTGAGACAAGTATCTTCTTTTACTTAACCTGTTATAAAATACAGTTAGGATGCACACACCATTTTGCAAATGTTCTAGAATGTGTTTGCAAATGTTCTAGAATGTATACACAAAGGCACTACAGTGTTTATAACTTCATAAAACCAATAGAACAGCTCTAAGTTTCACATTTTCTATTAAGTTTCTGGATCTGACATTTTTTGTTTGAAGCTAGACTTCAAAGTCTAAATATCACTACCCCATAATAAAAGAATTAAAGTTTGAAAACAATCAATAAAATATTACAAAAAAATTAGTCTTTCCAAGTACTGAATGTCAAATGCTAATGATATAGTAAGTTCTAAACATTTTCTCACAACATCATCAAAAACAGTGCCATCTGAGATTTACATTATTGTTATTTATTATTATACAAATAAAAGACATTAATTTATTTGAAATTATTAGTAGAATACCAAGTGTAGGCTGCCATTTTGCATTCACATTTATTATAAAGGATTTGGAGTTTTATATGATGATGAAATCGAAATTGTCTTATACCATATGAAATGCTCAAGTTAATTTTTTTTTTAAAAAAGGTACTCTTGATGGAAAAAATATATTGCTCATTTCTGATTGATATTTTCTTCAGTAAAAACAGGCAGCTCTGGATCCACTAAAACAATCCTTCATATAATTTACATGCAACATACAAAAAATAATAAGTCTTACCACTCAACAAATTAGGGTGTCTATGGAAATGAAGAAATATCTCTATATGCTGCACAATAACGAGATAAATTTACTTTTTTAGATGCTGAAATTACAGACCTTTTTCAGCCTTTTGCTTTCTCTCACACCTCCCTACTCATATAAAGTCATTTAAAACCCATAAGTATGCTGTGGTTTGTATGTTCATGAATGAATGGGACAAGCATCATAAGTCTATCTTCACGTTATTATTCTGAAAAAACTTATAGACTTCTGACAAATGTCTGAATAAATTCAGTTCTCAGAAGCATTCCTCTAATGCTTCCATGATTTACTGTTTATTTTGAAAATGGAAAATCATTAATCAGACAAGACTATCATCATTGCTTCAGAGAGCATCCACTGAAGTGCTGATCCAGAACATTTTCTGTATTGCATGACACTGAGTTTACAATGCTGCTGTCCTTTAAACTGTTCACAGAGCTTTAACAGAAGGCAGATCATACTGCCAAAAAACATGGTGAAAACAATGTTGAAAACACAGTAGTTTTCAAATACAATATATTTTCAAAAATATAGTTTGAGACAATGAAAACCAAATTCTTTAAACACTACACAATATTCTATAATTAAACTACCTACAGAAGGTGTTTACCTGTTTCATTAACATTAGATGTTAACATGGACAAAAAAAATGAGAAAGCAGAATATTTGACTTTTTAATAAAAATATTTAATGTATCTATAGTAATATATTGTAATACTACATATATATTTATTTGTAATCTTCTCCAGAAAATACTGGAGTCTGTTAACAAAATTGATGTGGAAAAAAAATGAGGAACTATCTAATCCCAAGGTAAAAAGTGCACTTTCTAAAGAACTCTCAGTCACCAGGCAAGCATAAGACTTTTCAATTAATGTGACATTTTAAATTAATTAAAAAGACTAATGAAAAAATGCTTCATCCTTTCAAATGTTCTTTCTTTTAATAATGAGCAGTGTAAGAATAATACACTGAGTCAACTAAGATAGAGGTTTCATTTTACGTTGGTCACCTCATGTCAGATTTAGTGGGATATTTAATTCTCTCTTATGCAACAAAAAATTATTTCTGCTTGTAAGTCTGAGAATTTGTGTCTGCACAAATAAAATGAAACAAAATTAAAAAAACATGTGTGACTTAAGATACTGTACCACAAAAGGTCTGAGTCACACAAGATGACTGAGTGAATCTCCCAACAGCCATATATAATGCCTGGTCTTAAAATCTGGAGGAAGAGAATTTGGAGGCAGAGATGCACTGAACACAAGAAGCAGAAACAATCTTACAGTCAGGGGCTGATTGCTGTGCTCTTAGATGAGGAAACCTCTGGGGTAGAAAATTTCCTCAAATGGATACTTGTTTAGTCTCAGTGCTGTGATTTTTTTCAATAATGATAAAGATCTGGCAATAGTAGTAGAAATAAAGGTAGAGAACAGTTTTTAAATACTCCCCCTTTAAATTAAATAAAATCCAATTTTTATAATAATAACAACAAAAATACCATCAGTTATGTTACTTACACTGCAACTCTATCCTTATGAAATCTTGAATTCCCAGGTTCTCTAAAAACACTCCTGAGGAAGCAGTAGTTTTAAAGAAAAATGAGACATCTGCACTAAGTTCTCCATGGAAGGTGGGGAAATGCAGGTAGGACGTCTCTGTGTTGAAGGAAGCTGAATTCCAAAATGTTCCTGGTTAACAGAATGAGAGGACGACAGATACAGTGTTATGTAATGTTTCTAGTGTAAGTTTCATAACCAATAAAAAAAGGAAAATTCCCAGGTCTAAGAATGGGCTGCAGTGTTCAGAGAGTCTCACATCTACAGAAGCTTCCCTATTAGTTCATAACACAAAAAGGTAGGCATTATTGGGAATGCAGAATAATGTTTCATCAAGAATAAAGGCGCTCAGCTCAGGCAACAAAAACCCAATTATTAGGAAACAAAATGGATTTCATCTCAGCTGGGAAGTCTGGTTATGGGCTGATGTATCCTTTCATGATGTAAACAAACATCGCAGCCGTGAATGAAGTACTACACCTACATTATAGTAGTATTGGCTGAGGGAGCTGTTTAGCCTGGAGAAAAGGAGGCTCGTGGGGGCCTTACTGTTCTCAGAAACTGCCTGAAAGGAGCATATAGTGAGGCAGTGTCCAGCCTCTTCTCCCAGGTTACAAGTGACAGGATTAGAGGAAATGGCCTCAAGTTTAGATTAAATATGACAGATATCTTTTTTTTCACTGAAAGGGCTGCTGAAAGCATTGTAACAGACTTCCCAGACTGGAATCACAGTGCATGAAAGTGTTCAAAAAATCTGTGGATATGACACTTGAAGTCATGGTTCAATGGTGAACATGGGGGTGGTGCAAGGCTGACAGTTAAGACTTTTAATTAAAGGTCGTTTCCAATATTTATAACTCTAGGTTTAGTTCGTACAAACTATAACTTTGAGAGTTGTTAAATTTATTTTTACATATCAAGGAAAAGAAACTTGTTATCATTGTAGTCCAGTGAAATTTACCAGATATCTCAAAGACTGTAGGACAACTATCCTTGCAACTACTGTAGAAGAAAGCAAAGAATAAATTGAAAAATTTAACAAACAAGCACAGATTTCTTTGGGTTTTTTTTTATTATTTTTAAGCTAGCATTAAATAATAATTTGCAAAATTTTGTTATTGATTATAAAAAGGCAGGTGTAAAATCTCTAATATCACCCTCTTCTAAGACGTAATCTTCATTTATGGTGTTCAACTAGAAGTACCTTGTTAATATTGCTGAATCCTCACAGATATATCAGTATTTCTTTATTAAGCTATAATGCCTTCTAAACCAAATGAAGCATTCAATACTTTCTCATCTAATTGACCACACCCATTGCATATTTTCCTGATAATGTTGTGATCTTGGTTGAACAGTTATTCAAAACTGTAAGTTTTGTTCCAGCCATGCTCTGCATTTAGGATGGGAAGGGGGAAGGAAAAAGAAAAAAAAACCCGAAAATTTCTCTTCCCTGCAAAATCAAACCCTATAACACAGTGTATTTGGAAGCCTAGTCCACAGCCAGTGAAGTAAAATTAAAGCCCATTCCCTCATTCCAGCCGAGTTTTTACCATTTTAGGAAGGTTTTGGATCCCAAACCTAGAAAACCCTAGAAAAGCAGCATGGCAGGATTTTCACACATATTCTGTCAATTGCTCATTGTCACTTTTGACACTCAGGAATAGTGCCAGCTTTCACAAGTTAAAGCAGCCATCGGGACAACATTTACATGGTAAGGCAGCTGTGAACAGTCTGGGAGGGGAACCTATAGCTTTGCACCTCGCTCTCCTGTGCTGCCTTATGGGCTTCTTGAAGTTACCGACCTGTGAAAAGTGCCACCAGACAAAACCAGCAGCCCTACATATTGGCATCAGTTTTAAGCCCATGTTCCTCAGCTCTTTCAGGTCATGACTCCCACAGAGTAAACTTCACAACAGTTGTGACTCAAGTGTATCACAGCTATTTTAAAATAATGGGATGGCTGTAACCACTAATTCACACACAACAGGAAGTTTAATATTGTAATTTATACAAAATTTGTACAACATTGCCAGTAATTAGAAGACAGGCAACAGTGGCAGTAACAGTCCAGTAATGATATAATTAGCTTCAATGAAGCATTTGAATGATATTTGTAAATCAAAATTGAGTCCTTGGGGGAGGGCAGGGATAGGATATTTAATATTTTCTCTCTTAATTTACTGCCTTTTCTTGTCTATTCTTTTTCTCAGCTCTAAGAACTGTATGATTTATGAATGTAAAGATACGCTATCAGTAAAGCAGGTTAAAATATAGGCTTAGGAAAAATATATTACAATGTATCTAATATTGTTGTAAATCAGATAGGGAAAAGAATTTCTTCACTTTACAACATCTGGCTCACAGTCCCTCATTTAGTTTTTTGGAATTGCCAAACACCATTTGGTTAGGAAATAAGTATTACTTAGCACTTTATCTAAGCAGTAAAATGAGTAAAAAGAATGAAGATCCTATTCTTATAAATTATACATGAAGTTATTTTTATTGAAAAAATTACATACATTTTTGGGATATATCAACTACTCTTACCAATTCAAAACTGTAAAATAAAAAAGGGACAATAATAACAAGACAGATAAATTAGCCTCTTCAAAACAATTGTGCTGTTTCAATTTGTACTCTTCAAGTTCCCACTCAAAACTGAAATCTGTTCATCATTTGTATCAATTCCTTGTGATACATCTAATGGTTGCATCTCCATTCTGTCAGCAGGGACACTGAGAGTTGAGGCTGAGAAAATAAAGCTCTTATGTTGCCAAACAATTTATTTTGTACTTTGGTTTGTTTTTTTTAACTGTAAGATCCACAGATAAAAGACCAGAAGGGAAAACTGGGATCATATAGCTCAATATCTGATATAACACAGACTATATAAATTCCCTGAATCAATTCTTCTCTGAAAAAGAGAATTTAGTCTAGGAAAAACATTCAATTGATTGCATTAAAAATTACAATTTATGGAAAATTTACAAATGTTTTTACTGTCAGTTTGTGCATGTGTATGTATTCATACAGTCTAACTCTAAATCCCAAACAAAAATAATAGTTTTCTGATTTTATTTCCTGCTTTCAAGAACATTATTTGAAATTTCTTCCTCTATGAAAGTCCTTTTAAGTTTAACACATCACCTCAGATTATGCCCAAATTCAGCAAAGAGATTTAAATGCTTTCACTAAGAAATGAACCTCAACTTCCTTAACGCTAGCCTTTAACCTTACATTCTCTTCATACATTGTAAAACTGTAATCACAGACTTGTATTAAACCTCTTGATTATGCAGGAAGCTACAAAGAGGACCAAAACAACATTGATTAGACAGAGGTTAGGACAAATATGAATTAATAATAATTTATATAAAGCTAAATAAGGGGGAAGAGTTTAACACACAGTTTATAAATACTTCTGCTATTGAAAGTAAAAGACATGCCCTGATTTCTCAGGGTAGTGAAGAGAGATGGAAAAGATTTTTTTTGCTAAATTAGAAATTTCTGTGCTGCTTTAATTGAAGGTATCACTCACGATTGGTTAATACAGTTAGTCTCTGATACATCCAAAGCTTACACTATTTGGTTTTTCTTTCTTCATTTAAATGTCAAACAGAGAATTCACATTGAATGGATTATCTGCTTCAATTTACATGCTTGCACTATCATTTTGCAGCTGAATTTACTTTTTTTTTATTCAGCCAAGTAAATGACACTCCATCAAATCCCTTATCTAAGTCTGTCAGTCTCTTCACTAGTATTACCCTTATCTTTATTTGATTTTTAAATTCATATTTGAAACAAATACATTATCTGAACATTATTATATTATTATATATTGTCTGAATCTGAATATATTATTTGAATGATACATTATCTTTACAATATATTATAGTATCTTTTTATTATTTTTTATTAATATCTATATAATAAATTTTATTTTGGGCCCAAGAATCAGCCTTATGCTGACAGATTAATTTAGTTAATTTAATAATCAATTATTAATAAATTAATATTTAAAGTTATTTACAAATAATCTATAATATAAATTATTTATATATATATAAATAAAAATATAATTTAATGTATATAATTTTGTCAAATTAGCTATATTTCAGTATTTTGGATTTATTTACACATCCTTAATTACTGGAAATTCATAGTGATAAATCAGAATATGTCTACCCAGCTCTTGTAATGAAAAGAACAAGAATAAAAAACACCCAACATAGAAGGGTGGGGTTTTTTTAATCTACTCATACTAACTAATTCTATTGGAATTTATTCAACATCTAGCTTTTACTTTAATAATGACAAAAATAATGGAGATAACTCTTTCTTTTTTCATGAAAACCATAGAATTTCTATTTATTTATGTACCAAAGACTTTATCCATTGTCATATGCTTCAAAGTCTTTCCTGCTACCCTGTTCAGTTCATATATGTTAATGTTAATCTTAACTTTCATTATATTCAGATGTATTTTTCAATCTGATACCAGCAGTTCTACCATGCAATTTACTAAACGTATTGTAGAGAAGAAAAGGGATTATAGAAATGAATCAGCAACAAATCAGTACTTCATTTTGAAGGTGATAGAAAAGTGTGAGTGCTATTCGTATGTGTGGCGCTGAATGTCACCAAATACTATTGACTAATTTTTTTTAAAATAGCCATATTCTTCTTGAATATCTCTAGTACTTTCATTGTACCTTGGCATCTTATAAATATAGCAAGGTAACTTTATCACAAATGCTGAAAAAGGTCAATAACATCTGAATGCAATTTTTAAAACTTTATAAATATATGTATATGTATACTATTTATATTTATATTTATATTTATATTTATATTTATATTTATATTTATATTTATATTTATATTTATATTTATATTTATATTTATATTTATATTTATATTTATATTTCTTTTATGTTTTTGGGGGTTTTTTTCTTACAGAAGTCTACTCTTTCCTGCTTTACTCTGACTAATATGGTTTGGTTTTCTTATAAGTAAGATACCTCATTAAAGAGATCAATCCTTAAAACCTAAAAAAAAAAAAATAGAAGCCAAGTACACTAATGGAATGTTAAATAAAAGAGTGAAAATAAAAAAATATGCAACAATGAATAGGCAACTTCTGCTGGACTGCATTCGACACATAACTTTTCAGAAGCACTCAAATAAGTAACTCTGACTTGGAAACTTAGCGGAGTGCATAGTTTATGACAATTCAATTCAACCAGTTTTTCATGGTTCTAGTTTATTTTGCTGTGAGCATATGCAATTTTCTTTTCCTCCCAAGTAGCTGTCCTACAAGGAATAGATTATTGATGCAATAAGAATTTATGATCTTTTAGATTCGAGTCATTTAATGAAGTACTGAATGTATTATAAATACCGGCAAACCTTCTCCTCCATGTTTTTACATAATATTCTAGTCAGTCATTCTGAAAAGCTTATGTCTGTCAGATAGAACAAAAACCTGTTCAATAAAGAACATCCCCTGTGAAATATAACTGTATCATTTGGTTCGAGAGACCGACAGAAGAAAAAAGAAGCAATGATCTCTTTAAAGAGTATTCAAATCACACTGTGAGTCCAGGAATACCTGTTCTTCCTTGTTTGACAGCACTTCTGAAAAACAGGTATTTGCCACTCGACCTTTTTTGCATTCTTCACCTATCCAAAGTTAAATGTGATTAAAAGTATATTTAATTAGACCCTCATGTGTGTCAGCAACCTCAGGTTAGGAAAAAAGTCTTAGAAATGGTCTGATTTCCTTCTATAACTTCAAATTGCTGCTAGAAGCAGTGGCCTGGCAAGATAGTTTAAACTTCATCAGTTTTCTAGTGTGAAAATTAAGATGTAGAACTCAGAAATTACTGCAAGTCATAGCTCTTTACACTAACTGTAAAACTGAATATTAAAGAAAATGTTCATTATAGAATCTACTGCTCATACATAATGACCATTAGAAAAAAAGATCTAAGTCCTATACTCAGTATTTATTGTAAGACATAATATATTGTATATAAGTGATTATATTAATATATTTTAATATAGTCTACATATTTTATATATATATGTATAATTTCCTATGTATATATAATTTTGTATGTAGGATATATCAGAATCAATTACATTCCAAAAGACCTCTGAGATCATCAAGTTCAACTTTTGACTGGACACCACCTAGTGAACTAGACCATAGCACTGAGTGCGCCATCTAGTCTTTCCTTAAACACCTCCAGGGATGGTAACTCCATATCCTCCCTGAGCAGCTCACCCCAAGCTTATCAACCCTTTCCATAAAGAAATTCCCCTGATGTCCAGCCTGAATGTTCCCTGGTGCAGCTTGAGACTGTGTCCTCTCATCTTGCCCCTGGTTGCCTGGGGGAAGAGGCCGATCCCCACCTGGCTACATACGCCTGTCAGATGGCTGCAGAGAGTGATAAGGTCTCCCCTGAGCCTCTTCTTCTACAGGCTAAACAACCCCAGCTCCCTCAATTCTCCTCCTGGGACTTACCCTCTAGGTACCTCATCAGCCTCACTGCCCTTCTCTGGACTTCATCACATATCGTGCTATAAAATATTTATTTGATAATCTAATTATATATATATATATAAAACATACCATAAATTATATAATAACTTTTATTTAGATATTTTGTTATATACACTCATCAAATTTGTGGTTTTCTTAACAAGTTGCACTTTGGGCTTATGTCAAAATTTATGATATAATCATTTTCCTTCAGAAATTGTGTTTTCTCAAACTTTAGTTCTTACTGCCCTAAATATATTCTTCTCGTACTGTCTTTATAACGTAAATGACTGAGAAAAATTGCATTATTTAACAATCAAAATCAATGTTCTTATTTCAAGGTTTTTGCTGTATTATGACAATGAACTGTTATATTCTGAAATCTTTTCATTGAGCTTATTTCAGCTCAAAATTACTTCTTTTCGAAGTCAAATGCTGTAATGTTGTATGACATTACAGGAATATTTCTCTGACATTCAGACTGAGTTCTTGTGCTTGTTCTCATGCTATTTTAGAATTCTCTATCACAGCTTGTCTAGAAATACTGTGATCATTCATCATCAGTGTGAAATATTGCAGCAATTCAATCACCCAGACTAAGCAAACATCAAATGAAGTCGGGGAGGTCAGTGGATGTCAGAAATGTCTGTATGTTTTAGAGATTACTCTGAGGAAGCTAGTTGACTTCCATGTTTTAAGATCTTTCACATCTGAGGTCAGGTTATGTAATTAATAATAGTTGGGAACAGTTGATGAGTAGTGAAATTCAACTGCTTCCCCCCAGTAATTAGAACTGTAAAAGCTTTAAGTGCTTCTGTTTCATTGCTGTCTTTGTCACTGGCTTCATGGTCTGTGGCCACAATGGAGGTATGCTGAGTGAGCATGGCCAGTCGATTGAGGGAGCTGGTTATCCTGTCTGTTCAGTATTTGCTAGAGAACACCTGCACTGGGCTTCCAATTTCCCTTCCCCTAGCAACAGAAAACATTCATAAACAGGAACAAGTACTGTGGAGGCCACCAGAAGGTTCAGATGTGGAGCAGTTGTCCTGCCCTTCAGGCTGGAGGAACTTGGCTGCTTCAGCCTGGGAAGCAGAAAGGTTTTTTGGGGAACCTGATAGCAGACTCCAAAACCTAAGGGGAAATCATCAAAGAGACAGATACAGCATCTCTGCATTGGTATAAGGTATGAGTATCAAAGGCAGTGGTTATGGTGAAAGCACAGAGTTTCAGGCTCGATAAAAGTAAAAAGCAATTCTCACTGAGGACAGCCAAGCAGCGGAAGAGACTGCCCAGAGAAGCAGTACAGCTTGGGTGCTTCAAACACCAGTTTGACAAAGCACTGAGAGACCAGATCTCAACTCATGGCTAATCCTGCTATAAGCAGGAGACCTCCTTAGGTCCTGTCACGCTGAATTAAACCATAATACTATATCATAGCCTCATGATATGTAGGAAAAATTATCAGTTCACATTCAGATGTCAGACTAGTGAAGTGAAAGAACCCAATGGGATTTTTAAGTCTTATAAATTTTCATATGGAAAATTAGAATGCAGTGCTGAAACACACATCTGTTAACAAATCTTCCAGGCATAATTACCCTGACAAGACGAAGATGACACAAAAATAAATTCATACTAATTTATATTTTCTTAATCTATGTACTTTCCTGACTGAGTTTAAAAATATAAATACTTTATATATATATATATATATTCTTTGCTTTTTATATATACTTCACCAGTACTTTACTGGTATTTCTCTTAATCATATAAGCTGAAGAAATTTGAAAACCAAACATGACATTGTATGATGAAGGAAGAAAACCACATAAAGAATAAAAAAATTTCTAACTGTTACATCTATTATATGTTAAATATAGTAATTATTATAGATAACAGGTAAATTAATGAAAACTAATATGGTAACATGTGATTTAAAAAAATTAACCTAATTGAATATTGTAAAAACTTACTCAACTGTATATCAAATACGGCCCATCCAACTCTTCAGTTGAGTTCTTTGGGCTTGTTTATAGTATTTCTTCTCCTAATCCCTAATTTTTGATTGCAAACAGCAGCAGACATAGAATTTTGTGTAAAACATTACCATTGAACATAAGCTAAACATGTTCTCTTTTTCATTGAACAGGGAAATTATTAAAAACAGAAGTATCATCACAAATCTTCAATAAGGTGCCAGTTTTGCACAAATATATGATTCTGGTTACCACAATATGTATTCAGAATGCAAACCTAGAATTATTGTGTAAATTTATAAAATTTAAATTCTTACATGTAGTTGAAAATTTGCAAGTCGATATTGCATATACTGAATAACTCTCCCACAGAATAGTTTTCCTAGCTGCATAAAAATTCAGAGGCAGAAATATGTGTAATGTTTTATGATGGATGCATGCATGGCCAGTGAAGGGTATTTCCCCAAGACACAGTAACCAGCTATGAATTCCCCTTCATGTAATGCTTTATTCATAATTTAATTCCAGTTGGATAAAGCAAAATATCTGATTGAAAACTATTATAACACTTTCTGTTTTCACTATTGATACGTATCATGAAAAATACATTTTCACCATTTCAATGGTTTGCACTGGATGATGGTGGCTATTTTTTTCTAATTCCAAAAAGAATGGGATGAAATTTTTAGAGAATTTTATCTTAGGGTTGTAACAAATAACTTTTGAAAGTTATTGCAGACAAAATGCATCATTGATGAGCAAAACTCTTCAACTGTTACTTACTATCACCACGGCAAAGCAAAGGCCCCAGTTTGTAAGCAGCTTCTGAGTTTGGTCTGTCAGTATCTGTGATCACAATTTCAGTTACTGGTAGATGGTCCTTGTAGGAGAGGAAGCCAGTATCATTAGTCCTGAAAAGGTAAAATGAAAGCCACAGCTCTCCTAAATGTTTCCAATAAATATTTCATTATAATTTACACATTACTGAGGAAAAGAAAACATCAAGAAAAGAAAAAGGATGCCTAAATATTTATATGTGTATGTGTCTGTATATATGTGATACATAAAACTGTGAATAGAAACATAAGTTTTGGAGTTGATATTGAGCTCATTTGACAGGACTGAAAGAATTTCATTCAAAGTGAGTAGTTTTGTGGTTGTGCTGGTCTACACAAGCATGAGAAAAGTCCTCTTGAATAAATGGGCACCTAACTTCTTCCCTAAGTCAATGAATTTGCTCAAGTCAGATTTGCAAGTGCATTTTATGTTGCTGAGGACATACTGCATCTCTAATTTACTCCATCATCAATATGGAATATTTAATGGCTTAATATAACTTCCAAGTAAGCCTAATTTTTTTTTTATTTTTTCCACCCTGAAAAAATTTTAAAAAATCAAGTAGAAATGTACAGTCATGCTGACTACAGGAAAAGCAGTATATGCTATGAAGATGAAACTTGCAGAAAAGAAAATATGTAAATTTGCACTCAGAACTGACATCTAATACTTGTAATATTAGATCTAATTCCTTGTTTAAAATCTTCGTTGACTTAGTGTCAAAACTGAATTTTTAAATTTCATGAGCACCAATTTTGGCCCTAAAATTCCTTTCCCTAACCCCATTGAAATGTTCAGTTACTCAGGACTATTCTGGAAAATTCTATTTGTCAAATCAATACATTCAATCTTCCCTCTAAAGGGCAAAGCAAATAGTTCAGAATAAACAGGAGAAACTCAGAGTGGAGAAGTAATCTAGAAGCTCCACTACTTAGAGATTAAACATGAGACATACATCAGGAAGAAATCCATGCTTCTCTAAGAATGTCATCAGGCTTAGCAATCTTGTCTGTCAGTACACAGTGCACTGGGACTAACACAATAGGGAGAGACTCCACCCTCTCGCTGAATAAAATTAGTGACTTTTTTCTCCTCTCCCCTCTCTCTTTCCTATCATCGTCATCTTTCTCCTGCATACAATTTCTGTTCATCTGTTTTGAAGTACAGTGAAGAAAAATGGACATTTTTTTAGTAAGCTATTTTGCTTAACTGAGGAATGCAAAACATGGGGTTTTTATAAATGCTAATTTTATATAAGGTGAGATATTTCAGGTTTCTAATTTTGAGCTGAAAGAAAATCCCTCAAAACACCAGAAGTGTTTGCTTCAGTAAAATGGTGCTGTAAACAAAAGGAAAGTGTACAGAATTTATCTTCTGTGGAGAGGAGTTGCAATTTTTAAATTTTTAGGACCAGGTTTTTTTAAAAACAAATCTATTCTAAAGTTCTAGGGGTGTAAAGTTTTTCATTAGACAAGTAAGGAGTTTAGAGTTAAATTTATGTCCAATGTATGAAATAAGATTTCACTATAAAAGTAGACTGTCAAAACCAGTGTTTCAAAACCACAGTGTGTAACTAGTTGTCTATGATCAAAATGCATCTCAAACAAGCATAGCTTGTACCTACTTTTCCCCCCAGTGAACTGTATCTAGTTGAGATCTACTAGAAGTATCAACTGATGCAAAGCAGTAGTCTCTAGGGAAATACAACGGTAATCACAAGTACCGAAATGAGTGTACGTGTAACCTCTGTAATACTGGAGTTACTGGGAAGAATCTCTACTTATAAGTGTCAAAAGTGGATACAAACAGAAATATAAACCCAGACTCATTATTCTTTAAATTTAATACTCTCATAAATATCTCAGCAACTTACTGGAAGTGGATGTGTATGTGAAGATATGCATATAATCCTCTCATATACTGTATTTACAAATATGTTACTATTATAAATTAACCTTTATTGAACAAATGACAAAACTGAGCAAGAATATTTTACATGTATGAGCAACTGTGCTAATTTTTTTCTCATAATTCATTTGCCTTTTAGCACTTACTTTCATGTTACAAATTAATACTGGTTTTATTTTCATACAACATAATAATAGGGAAATTCTTAGTGTTATGTGTGTTTTGTTTATCTCTTTATTGGAATAAACATTGCAGATATCACCCTGTGAATTTTACTGCAATAGCAAATTCTTTTCTCCAGAAATCTTTGAAGCTTGTGAAGAATTGTTCTTTGATTAACTCTTTCTTGTACTGTCATTTCTGTGTCTGCTGAATTCCCTGCCCATGTTAAGGGAACAAGCATTTTCCAACCCAACTCACTGGTCAGTCCTTTAAAGGAAGGGTGGACCTTCAGAAGAAAAAAATGGTGCAATGCTTAATTTTGCACACGTCAAGCTGTTCCTAAGTATCTTCCTTACATTTTCCCACTTTCAAAAAAATTGATGTTGATGCATTTTTTTAAGATGCACATGTTAATGTACTCACTGAACTTGATTTATGTAATTTAAATGGACTTCACAACTTTAAGACCGTAAAAGTTTCTTCAACAGAAGAGCTTTCATTTGTGAAGTCCCTCTGCTTTACCAAATCCTGTACTGCATTGTTGAGAAAGTTGTATCTGATCCTACTAAATGAAAAGTCAAGTTCAGATTTGACATTGTAAAAAGAGTCATCCATTATATTATTTATATGAAAGTAATTCTAAATGACACCAGAGAATTTTAGGCACAAGTGGAAGATGTAATTCATTCATTCTCTTTGAACAGGACTCCACATGAGTGCTTTGCTTCATTGATAGAAAGAGTATTAATTTTAATTGTCTATGTTTTAGATGGAAAAAAAAGGATGAAAAAAAGCTAAACTTTAAAGTGTAGTTATAAATTATGCTAAAATAACTTTTTTTCACAGAATGTTTTAACTTAATCACGTTCAGTAGTCTAAAATTAACTGAAGTTGTGGTAAAGAACTATAGTTTTAATCTGTAACATGCAATACACTAGAGGAGTAGAAAGTATCTGCAAAATTGAACTTCCCCAAAATTTAGAGTGAAAGAATTAGCAATTATACCTAATGTACATAGCAATAACTTTGTGGAAAAATATGTTCTGTAGCAAAGAATCAGATGACAATATGGCAACTTAGATTTCCAACTGCCTTGGTATTATAAATATGCTAAGGTCTGTATGTTTTCTTTATTTACTTTTAACAAAAGAAGTACTGTAAATAATCAACAGTAAAAAGTCACCATTCATCCCTGTCCGCATCACAGTTGCAGTAATGCTGGGAATCAATGCAGCTTCCCTCCAGTCCACATGCACATTTTTGTACAGCAGGCAAGGAACCTCCCCAGTAAGTATGAGTTTCATTTCTTCTTCCAATCCACCAGCTCAGTGGCATCCCATCTAAAAAGCAGGTTAGAGAAAATCAGTGCCCAGTCTTGTCTCCTACTTCTCTCCGGTTTCTCATCAAAATAATTTTCCAAAAGGTTAAGAAGACAAAAATCCCTGCTCAAATCTAAAACCTTTAAATGACCAGGAAAAAAATAAATTTCCACCTTTACTTGATAAGTAATTATTCATTTTAATACTTCGTTTTCACATATTAAGTGATTGTCACAGATTTTTGCTTGCATTAGTGGAAAAGGGAACTCACAGTACCTAGTTCAGCCAGCCATGATATTAGAATAATATATCTTAAGCAGCCCATTTATATAATTCATTTTAAAATGGTCCATGAAAGAGGAGATATAATCATCCTAAAAATCAGGGTAGTTTATATTCCCAAGTAAAGATCAATTTCATATGTTGGAACTACCAGAAATTGAATGAGGAAAGTCACAGAAATGGCCTCAACCCACTACCAAGAGTACTACAGAGTACTACTACCCACATCTGTGATGAACTTTAAGCAGATGAATAGTAGTGTTAATCAGAAATGCCCAAAGACAGCTGCTAGGTCATGGACAGCAGATTCAGAATTTATATACTCAGAGACAACAGAAATCATGTTAGTGGTGCTCCCATAAGCAAGTTGATATATGTGGTGAGCAGAAATGAGGTAGCCCTGTACTATTACATCTCTCTGTGGTGCCCCCAGTCAGCATTGTTTGTAGCAAAATGACAAAACTGTATGTTTCCTTAATGTTACAGTACTGCAGAATAAGCTTAAAGATATTGCCAAGCAAGCATAGCAACAGAAGAAATATCTACAGAATGGATAATAGCTAAACAATATGAAGCATAAGATAAACAATCTCAAATGAGATGGAAGAAGGGTGGTGGATGTATGAAAGTCAAGGCATGAGAAGAAACCAAGTATTGTTAAATTATAGTTTCTCATGGATGCATTTCTTTTTGTTTCTGCCAGAGTTCCATTTTCAGCACCTGGCCCCCATGAAGAAGCTGGAATTTATTCTACTCTCAACTTTACTTACAACTGCTACTGCTTATTAAACCTCACTGTTAGATAAAAACTCTGTTACACTGACAATCTTTCAGATTGCGAACATATTGACTGCATTCATTACCACACAACTGTCAGCCCAGCAGGCCAAAAACCAGTGTGAGCAGTTTTTCGAAAAGTCAAGCTTGCATAATGGCATCAATGTCCAATATCAGTGTTTGTGTTTGCAAACCATCACAGGAGGAAGAAAACACAGAGACTGTGTATAAATAATTTATCAGACAACACTTTCAAAAGGTTCTAACAACTAAGACTGTAAAAAGCAGAATATTTCTGCTGCTTTAACAGCATGCCTTAGGTTTATATTGTAGTCATGAATTAGCATTCCCAGTGTTTCACTAGGGACATTGGGGTATGTTTAAAAGCTGGTCTCAGTTATTTGTTCATACAGCAGGGTAAGAAGAGAGTATTTACTGAAATGCTGCAAGTTCATACTGATTAGCCTAGACTTTTTTCCCTGCCTTGGCAGAAAGTACTGCCTAAGCAAAATAAAGCCATTAATTAAAATAGTTAGAGATTTCTTCATAATGATCACATAAATGTATTAACCAATGACTTTTCTAATGAGATCATTTGCAAATGCCATCCAGACGGATTGAATAAAATGCATTCCTAAAATTCAGTCAGTTAAAGATTACAGTTAAAAATTAGGTGGATTGTATGTTCCAAAAATATATTATGTAACCATCATCAAATTTTCTATTTCTCAGGCATACCTAGTGAAGATTATAAACAGCAGAAATGAGAGTGATTAAGCTGTGTTTAAACAAAAGAATTATTTTAGAAAATTGCTACAAGTCTCATGTAACTTTCACATGTCTATTCATTCTTAGCATTCAAAACTAAATTTTAGATGACTTATCACAGGTGACTTCGCACATTTTGAAGGCATTTATTTTAGCACATTTATGTGCATATTATAAATATGCAGTGATATGTAATATAAACAGCATAACAATAAAAACAGTGAATTACTTTAGCACATTTACATGCAATCTCGGACAAAACAATAGTCTTGAATCTTTCTGCTTGAGGCAAACCAGGCTTTTGAACACTTAAACATAGTTTTAATTTGGAGCCCACAGTAAAAGGAAGGCTCATTGGGACATCTTAAAGCAGCAGGTTCACTTTTTTTTCTGTGGAGGTATTTTCAAACAGATATTCTTCCAAGAGCGAACACCAGTCTAAAAACCCAGAGATGTCCATGCCATAATTAGGGAGAAAGAATGTATAAAGAAAGAGCTTAGACACAGAACCAGAGAGGACTTCATGCAGAGATATTCTCTCTGCTTAGTAGGAAAGAATGCCAAGGAATCAATATTTAGCATCTTAAGAGTTTCTGGTGCACAAGTCAAAAAATTTCACTTAGTTTTTCAAAAAACAGTAAACAATGAGGATTTTACCTCTACAGTATTTGGAGTGCTTAGATGTTCACAGTAAAGTCTTTTAACACCAGCTCTGTGTCAGTAAGAGTTAAAATTTAAATATACTACATAACTTCACTTTTCTTTAAGTAGATCAGACCTCTCTTTATTTCTTAAAGCAATTATAATTTTGTCAATAATCCACATTTTAACTAGAGAGCTTTTAAAGAATGTTTATATTGGACATTGGAAATTCAATGTTATTGATGTGTTTTGTCAAGCACTCACAATATGCACATTAAGTGCACACATTAACTTCTCCTGTTATCTACGCACTAATTTCTGTTCTTTTAAGAAGATATTTCCTCAGCAATAATTTAAAATTCATTAAATTTAAAAAAAATCTTGGAATACCAAACAAGAGGGGATCTGTTAACAATCTCTGTTAATTTAAATGTCTTATGAGAGAAATTAACTTGAGAATTTAATTCTCTGAAAGAAAATCATTATAAATCGACATTTGTATTTTCCTGGTTCAAATATCTCTTGGTAACTTACAGAAATCTGAGAACTCATTATTTGAAGTAGTTCAAACTCCATAGTAGCAAAATGCCATAGCCTTGTTAGAAATAAAGAATTTTAGTAACCAGTGAAAATAAAGGCACAATGCAACATAATAAGGTTTGACTGCTTTACTTACCTGATTTATCTAAAAGCCTTGATTTTTTGCAGTAGTAAGCAAGCTCTTGTTCACAGTGATCTGCAAGGTTTATTGTAGCCTGAAGCTGGTCTAGGCTGGCAGAATACTTGAAAAACACAGTGTGTGGGTTCTCTCGATTAGCACTTTTAACTCTGGTTAGGTTGGTGCTGTTATGCTGTATAATTGTCCACGTTGCATCTTTCAAAACACATGTGAAAGGTAATAAGGAATGAGAAAGCTGCAGGAGTTAGTAATGGAAAGAGCATGTAGCATGAAATCAGCTAAACTTCAAGATAACTTCTTTGATCACAGAAAGCTCTTTGGGGCCCATGAAATAAACATAAATCATTGAGCAAAAATGAAACCAATTACTCATTTATTCTATTCATAGATAGATCACTGTACCATGACTGTAACAGGTATTCAGCTAGTTATGATTATTGAATAAGGAAAGAATATGTCATGACACCCAAATATTTGTATCAGAAATAAAATATTGTTTACTTGATAAATTGCAATGAAAGGTTAGAAAGAAAAAACACTTACTATTGTGACTTTTCCCAGGCTTAAATAATGCATTTAAACACTAATTCTATCCTAGAATCTACCTACATTACATACATCCTTATAGGTTGAATTAATTTATTCTGTATGAGAAAATGGCCTATAGGTCTTTTGTATGATACAAAGAAGCAGAAGTTCTTGTGTTTACTGTGCTAACTATAAAAGTAAGATTATATGAAGGTTAATTACTACTGCCACCTAAAATTAAATAGTATTCATGATGAAAGCTCATATCATTCTTCTGTTTTGTATTTCTGTCAAGCCCCTTCACCTGTGAATAGGAAAAAAATGAGCTTATTCTGTTTCAGCTCCCACTTTCAAAATCTGTAAGCCTCACTTTCCTGACCAAAACCCCTCCCAAGGTAGGTGCGAGAAGGCTTCCAGTTAAAGTCCATCTGGAACAGTCAATTTTAGATTCATGGTCATCGTATTCATGTATCTTCTTGGCCAGTGTAATTTGAAAAATCGTAAGAATTATTATTTTTTTCTAAATTTTAGTATCGATATAACATTTCAGACATTGTAATAGTAGTATTCTAACTAGACCTGTGTTTTATTTCATCAGCTGTCTATAGGCCACACATGGCAGATATTATAAAATATCCAAAAAGAGGAAAGAACTATGGTCATTTAGAGATAAGAACTAGTCAGAAAAATGAAATTAAATATATTTAATCTAATTATATAATTTTATTAAGGATGTAATTAGAGTATCAAAAACCAGATAGCTGGAAATACAAATTTAAATTTTGGTTCCTTTATTTGTTCAGGGTGCTGTTTTCTATGGTTGTGGGGTTTTTTTTGGTAGATGGACATACATACAGACACAACTACATCTCTACATTACACTGAACATAAAAATGAAGACAAGCAGTTTTGATATTCAACTCATGGTCACATTCCCAAAATTACAAAAAAAACCCCAACCAAACAAAAAAAAAACAAAAACCACAAAAAACAACAACAAAAAACCCACCAGAAACCAAAAAACAGAAAACTGCAAAGTTTTTAGCATCTTAACTGACAGTGTGTTGTTGACAGCAATTAAGTGTGGACCGTAGGCTTTTGATTCTGAAACTGAGCTCCAAGAATAAAATCAGGGAATGGCACCTCCCTCCCAGCTGCCTGAAATAGAGCCCCATGAATGTCAAAGACAAGGCAGTGCAGTAGGAAATGTGGGCATCTGCCTTCCTTGCCTCTGATGGGAAAAGGGAATACCAGTCATGAGGAAACTGGGAACAAAACAAATATAGAAGATTCATCCTGTCAGAATGCATCTTGAGATGAGGAACTGATCAATGATATTTGCTTAATGTGGTGAATAAGGAGTGACTGAGGAAAACAGGAACAGCTGTTCATGGACACACAAGGATAAATCAGACACTACACTGTACCTTGGAGAGTTATACCCACTTAGAAAAATTGTCATCTTTCTGCCATGATTCTTTGGTCTTTTTAGTCTCACAGGACACTAGAATATTTCTTTTTAAGAGCCCATGCCAATCTGAAGTGTTCTTATTGTGAGAAAGCACAATTCACTGTAGAAGTCAAAGTCAGGAGCTGACATGGTAAGACTAGGTAAATTGCTCAAGTCAACATCAGAATCTTACTATAAGGTTTCTGAGTCAAGTTCTCAACACTTAGGGCATATCTAGCCCTACCCAGTTCAAATCTAGATTACTCATGTATTCTTTTAAACAGTTATAACTGTAAAACTAAATTTTTGTCAAATAAAACAATAAAATATTCCCATCATTTTTGATGGAAAGCAATTCATATTAAAGAGGCTAAGTAAAGGAGACAGCCACAAATCCAGCAATAATAAATTCCAAAAAGTCACTTAAATTTAAGCTTAGTTAAAATACCAATATATCATACACAATAAAGAGATAGAATCAACTGCTTTGTTAAAAAGCAGACCGAAAACAAACTGACAGCTAAAACTTCTAGTTACCTACACGATCAGATTCAAAGAACTGGTTGCAGAAGGGAAACAGGGTGTCCAAAGGTGAGGCTGCAAGTTGGATGGACTGGTTGTATTTGTTTTCTCTAAATGCTCACCATGCAGTTTGAAAGATGAAGTTTAATATCTGTATTCCTTCCAACAAAGGCCAGATCTAAATTAAAATTTTTCAGAAGGCTATTGGGAAAAGTCAGCAAATTTCTCATAAAACAACTTATTTCTCATTTTCTTAAGTATCCTTGTGAGGCTGCAACTTCAGTAAAAAGAAAGCTGCTCCCCAAAATGAACTAGTATGACGTTGTCAACATATGGAACACATACCCCATTTATGCACAACAAAACAGGAATGCTGTATTAGCTTCACAGCCTGAATCCTGTTATAATTCTAATTTTTATGCCTAATTATTTGCCCAATATCCTGCACTAAAGGGTCACCTTCATTCTGTTGTGCATGTTTACATTAAATTCGTAAACTGCAGAGATTTCTCACTTGATAACTCGTTTCTCAATGTAATGAGCATGCATACAGTCACAGCTGTAAGTTAAGGAAGTTTATCACCTCACCTGTCATATTGCAGTATACGAGAAATGGTCCCAAGGGGCCACTTCCATCTGAATCAATATTGTAAAAGCCTGAAGTGTTCCCTCTGTGCTTATAGGCTTCACATGATTGCTCATAGATGGCTGCAAAAGAACACATTTCATCACAAATGCCATGGCATGATTTTACATTTTATTCAGGGAATTAAAAAAAAAATGTGCATGACCCTTGACATTGGGAAAAGAAGTTGGATGTGTACTATCTCTGCTAAAGAATGAAGAAAAATTAATGCAATCGAAATTATGCCTTTATTAGAAATTGTTAAGCATATTTGGTTTATCATGGAGATCATAAGGTGCATTTTTAAGCATTTTATTCTATACTTCCAGCTCAAAACTTCTGGAATGAACACATGAAATATGAGTGAGTAAATGGTTGTAAAATTGCTGAATAATGCTAGAATACTAAGGTTATTACTTAGACCCTGGTAATCAGGTTTTGAGGAAACCCTCACTAACTACCTCAACCAAATCAGATTTTTGTTGCTGTTGTTGTAACATAAAGCAGAAGATAAGCATTTTTCAGTCTTCACACTTCTCATTTTTTCCCGTTTTTAATGGAAATGTGACTTGTCAGAGATTTCAATAAAATCATTAAATAAACAAAATAAATAAATAAATAAAAGACAGCTCCTTGGTTCCTTGTCAGGTATACTTTATATCAATCTAGGTCTTAAAAAAAAAATAAATCTCTAATACCTCTTATATATCAAATATGTGAGAAAAAAAAAAGATGTATGAGTCCACTTCTGTAACTGTATCTCAGGAAGCATAATGATAATGTCACAGCTGGACATATTAATCTAAATTCTCCTTTAACCATTTTATTTCTTTTGAGCAGTCATAATGTATTGATATTTCATTTCCAAATTAAACTGTAATCTATCATTTATCAAAGCTTAAAAAAATTCTGCCAAAAAAGAATGAGCTGCCAGATTAATAATGAAAAGTAGTTATGAGTGCTATACAACATTTTTAAATAAGCTAGTATTTTAAGAGTGTTATCTTTCTATCTTTTTTCTGATGGTTACTGACATGACATTGCAACAGCTATAAAAAAGCCAAATCCTTCATTTTACTTACCCTAGGAATTATCCATAATAAACAATTTATGCAATTTTAAAATGCAATTTTATTGTTCCTTAGAATAAGTACTCTTAGCTAAATTTAGAAATTACAAAAGTTTGATTATTCATTACTATTTTTGACCATAAAAAACATTTGTAACTCATATTATTACACTTCTCATTGAGTCCTAATCATCAGGAAACCTTAGCCTGCGTCTGTCCGCATACACATCACCAGATGATCCAATTTGTGACTTTTCAAATTGCAATGAATCAAATCACCTTCATCTTCACTCTGCGCTCATCAGAGTTTAATGTGATATACCATGGTATTCAAAATCTTCTTTACTATTGGCATATTTCCTATGTTACATGGTTTTTCTTAATACTGTTATTTATGACTGTTGTTGACTTTGTATGATCAAGACTTAAATAGACAGTCTTTTAAAATCAGTGATTTCTCAAAAAATCCCATTTGGGTAGACATACATTCTTTCTGTGAAAGCTGCCATAAAGGATTGTGTAGATTTTATATAGACAATATATAAGTACAGAATTATTTATCTGATGATTAGGGAAATCTTTGTATAAAAAACAAAGTAAAAGTATATGGATTTTTACTTAAGAGGTAGGTAGTGAAAACCAGAATACTTCTTTTATCTTTTTCCCAGAACATGCTGAAAGCAGTACCAAAGTAAAGCATCTCCTGTGAAATTACCTAAGTTACATTCAATTAGGTTTTCAAAATGTGTTTATTTTATTTTCTCCAAATCTACTTTCTGATCCAGCAAACTACATAAACATGTGTTTGAGGTTTAGCACAGGATTATCTTTGGACATGCATGTAGTCTCACTGGCTCAGAAATAATAAATATTAGTTGTTGTGATGAATAAAGATGAATTTACCATATTTCTAAAAGATACATTGCTTCAGAAAGTGGAATTATACAGATGACAGAGGGTATTACATAGTAATACCGCACATAAAATACAAAAATTGTGAAAGAAAAAAATTAAATTTTCTTTTTTTTTTTTTTTTTTCTTTGGTTTTTTTTTGGTTTTTTTTTTTTAGATATTTTGAGTTCCCAAGGTCTTTCCTCAAACCAAATTATGGTTACTTTTATGGATTAAAATATTTTATGAATGGTAAGTTCAAATGTTTTTTGGTTTGGTTTAGTCTCTTTTTTTTTTAATTTTGTTTTGTGGTGAAGAAATTCAGTCAGAAGGAAAAGCATAGTCAGAAATCAGAAAACATCTTAGACTTACGATAGTGACAAGTAGCTCCCTTGTAACCAGTATTGGCACAGTTGCAGTGGAAACTGTTCCAGGACTGTGAGCACTCACCACCGTGTTCACAGTAATTAGGCAAACACCTAAAACAAAAAACAGTTTGCATTTTCACTCTTTTTTCCCCTCACTTAAATGCCACTTGTACTTAGCAAGAAAAGCAAAATCCTGGAAAAGAACTATAATGTGAAGAAAGTCATCAAGGTCATTGGTAAAGATGTCAATGCAAGTAAAAAAAACCTAAGAATTTCTTCCCTGGTATTCCTTTTGCTTATAAAAAATATCCTAATTATGTAATAAGCTTGTGAGAACAGAAATAAAGTGTAAGATGCAGAACCGTTATTAGTGTTCAACTGGCTGCAATTCAGTACAGATTAATAAATCAAGGAAAGGTTTATGTGTTAATAATTCAATGGCAAGTTTTGCAATAACTGGGATTTCTTCAACAACATGTATCAAAACAAAGCAACATTACACCAGACTTCTTTCTGTTCTTGTAAAATAATAATTAAAAAATCACCTAACAAATAAATCTGACCACAGCACCTGACATCTATTTCTAATTCCAAAATTATGTTTACTTCCTACGCTACAAATAATTCAATATGTCATTTCCAACACAACGAACCAGTTCCAGTTTCCACTCTGGTAATATGACTAAGATCCTGAAGAGTTTTGATTAATTTCTTCTAGGTATACAATGGTTGACTGAAAAAATAATTTACCTGTAACTTCTTAGTGTTAAAGACTGCAACACTATACTAAAGTATAAAATAATCATGAGACGAAAAATAAAGAAATCCCTTTTTTTTATAAATTCAGCTGAAAATATATTGAAATATATTGGCATGCTTCAACCAATTATTAACTAGTTTTTCACCTTAGAAATTAGTTAATAATCTAACTGCACTCAGTGTATGATACAGCTCAGAAAGTAAAAAATGACTTTACAGTGGACATTAGTCACAGGAAAAAAAAACACTAACAAAAACCACATGCCCACTAACACTCACAGGATCTTAAAATACCTTATAATTCATTCAAGAAACAGTAGGAGAATATTAAATTAGGATTGCAGAATGTCCAGCATTTCACACATCTGCCCTATGAATAATTCAGAGTCTTTGCACATTCACTGTTCATGGCACTCAAAGAATTTTATCTTTCATGTTTATAAACAAGAATAAGTGGTTTTCACAGAAAGGAATTAAAAAAAGAAGTAGGAGGTGAAGTATAGGTAAAGTAAGTAAACTGATAGATGTCACCCAATTTCAAGGAAATCTGTGATATTTTTTGGCAGTGAAAGAGCTGGTCTTGTATCTATTCTCTCACTCACAAAATGTATGCCTGAAACCAGTCAACAGATAATATATGTCTCAATGAATTCTGGTTTGGAACCTGAAGATAAAATTTAGGCACCAGGCTTACAATTATTTTCATTCTAAATACTTTGACAGAATTATATAAATATACATACTTATGTTTCTTAGGTAAATGCTTTGTTTTACTTTCTATGGGTATAACTAATTATCAGTTATTATAAATACAACTCTCTAACAAAACTGCCATTCAAGACCTTCAGTGCATTCACTGACAGCTGTTCTGTTTTTATTTAAGTCATATTTTGAGTCTTATGCCTTTCTGATAAAGACATTATCAAAAAATTGTGTTTTACAAGGTCTTTACTTGTATTGACTCCCTGTCCTTACTAATTAATCTTCCTAATATTGTTTACAAGATGAAAAGCTTTAATGAAATTGATTACATTTAAACCAACCTTAATGAAAGTAAAAACAAGTTAAGAGTATAATTTAAATCTTTTAACATTAAATTAAAATATTTTAACATTAACTTCTCTCCTCTGCTTGAGAATGTATAAGAGAAAGTAGCCACTAGCTACATCAAAGTAAATGTATAACTACATTATATTCTGTGACCCACCCCAAAGCAAGATTTAGAACACAGCTTTCTTTGAACAAGTAAATCTTCTCAAAAAATAGTTCTTATATTTGAAACAGTATTTCTAATACTTCATCTATAAAAATCAATTTTTGGATTCATCACTGTGGCTGCTAAAACCAGAAAAGCAACAGTTGATTAAACATTTACCACAAATTTCTTGATAATATGTTTTTAAGTGTATGTCTTCTGCAAATTATATAATATTTTAGACCAAGGCAGCAGCCTATGGATAACTATAAACTAATATTGAGAGGAGAATATTGATCCACAATATGAATATAGTTGTGATAAAGCAAGGGAAAAATAATAACTTTCTGTGTCAATTTTCAGCTAGACACATATTTTGTGTACTATTTCTTTATCATGGTTCTAAACTATGGCTAAAAGATCCTTTAAAAGAAAGCAAATAAATGCTGCATTTTTAATGCCTATTATTTCTTCATTCTTCAGTTTATTAAAAAAAAAAAAAAAAAAAGAGAAGAAAAATTATTTCAGAACTGTTTAGTGACCATCATTTTTACTTCTGGCTTTTCTTTTTAACGATATAAAGCCATTCAATCCTTTTTTTCTATGCTGTTGCCAGGACAAAAAGGCAAGAGGTCCTGGTAGGAAATTGTATGTTTCTGTGTAGGGCTCAATGTAATTAGGAGAGGCTCATCTGTTACTCTTTCCTCAGAGACTAAATACGCTAACATTGTAAGGTATTTAAATGACACTGTGTCCTTTAAAGTGATTTTGTGAACGGTTTATATCTAATTAGGAGTTATTAAACCAATATATATTGATAGAGGAGCTGAGAGAAAAGACATTAAGGAGAAAGGGAATTGTTTGCATGTAAAAGAGATATATGAGCAATAGAACAATATAAAGATATGTAATGAAATCGCTAACTGGAGGATCATGGGAAGACTGATGACTGCAAACAGTCAAAACAATTTAAGACTAGGATAAGGAATTAGAAAGTTTATCAAAGTGAGAAAACTGAAAATAGGAAAATGGTGTGGTATTTGTTTGTATAAAATGAATAAAAAGTTAATTTATATTCAGAAAAATGAATTATTAACTAACCATCTCTCCATGAAGACTGGAAATCTCATAAAGAACACTCTTCATATGTTAAATGTGTATACATGAGGTAAAGAATGGATTAAATAGAACTGTTTTCAGTTTATTTACTATTGGATGTAAATCCAGGCTGCTATGCAAAGAGTAAATTTTATTTGCTTTCATGCACTTTATATGTGTAAAACATACTATAAAACTACTACATTTTGGTGTCAATCACTTCAAGTAAAAAAGCCATCAGTAACTTCTGAATTTGGGCCATGCTTCACAATTTGGAACTGAAGATGTAAAGACTCACATAAAGACTCCAAGACAAAGAAGGGATTTGTTTGCTCACCTGTATGGAGATATTTACTATGAGGAACACAGTGGCAAAAATGCTCATTCACTTAGGGCATTCAAAGACATTTATAAATCATGGCAGAAAGAAAGCTTTTTTTCCTCAAACAATATGGTGCACAGCATGATACAAGCTACCTATTAAAATTGTTTAAAACATGTAAGCAGTTTTAATTTTGCCAAATATATGCGCTTTATCACCTGGGATTTATTGTGAAATGTAGAATTAGTTTGATAAAGAGAGACATGACGCTTATTCCAAATGATGAGCTGCAGATATTGAATTATATGAGACTGTGTGAGGAAGGGGGAAAGAAACAGTCCCAGAAGCAAGACAGCACAAAATCAGAGGCTTTTTAAAAGTAGTCTACTTTGAAAAAAGATATAATGAGGGTAATGAGATTTATAAAAATGGGACAATTAAATTTCTATTTTGATAAATTAGGAAGACATATGGTAAGCATGCTTGGAATTGAAAACTAAATCTGGCAATGCCAACGCAAGAAAGGTACAATGGTCAAGACAGAAGAAGAGACATAAATTTACACTAGCAAATATTAGAGAAAAAAAACCCAACCAACCAAAAATCTCCCATAAAGATGTTCTTTTCCTTTTGTATCACTTATCTTGAGAGAATACACATAATTTTGATGAAGTATGAAAGTCATATAAGCTCAAGTCAGTAAAGTATGAGAAAGCAGTAAGAGTAAAGTGTTCTGAGACTTGTATACTGTAAATAATGCTGGATTTCTATATATTGAGATTTACATAGTTGCTTTAAGCATCATGTATTGTTCATTTATCCACTTACCATCTTTTTACAACCTACATGTACAAACTTACATCTTATGGTCATACAAAACTGAAAATAGCTGGAATCACTACATAAATTCATGGAGGAGGAGATGATTTCTAAACTGAAACTCAGGGATAAGCATTTTAGGATGTCCACAGTTACTGTGAGCATTGGAAAATTCATGGTAAATCAGACAGAAATTGAGGCAATCAGGTGATATTTTTCACTCATAATCTTGCTTAGATAGCCTTTGATGTGTTTGACTAAGGAATATGCATATTCCCACATTAGATTCCTTTGACCTGATTCTCTTCCTGATTTTTTTCTTTATACAAGCAAGAAAGAAAGCAATGAAATAGAATTAAGTTCAGTTCCAGAGGTCAAAAACCAGCAGAGATGCAGTGCTTTAGAAGCTGGAAGGAAGTGCCATGAGGTCCTTCAAAGAGGAGAGGAAGGAGACAGTTATGATTGAAAAATGAGAAAAGTCAAAGGCAATAGTATGAAAGAGGAAAAAAGAAACATTAATGCATGTGGCATCCCAAAGAGTCCCTAGTAAGTCATAACAGTAAAGATTTGACTGAGGCCAAGCTGTGGTTTGGCCCATGTCTATCACACTTAGTGCCTACTGCAAAGTAAGGATTACCTCAGTAAGAGATTAATTAGCACAATCATATATATATATATATGCATGTGTGTATGTATGTATGTATACATGTATCTATGTATATGTATATATATGTATATGTATACATATATGAACTGCATATGTTTTTAATGTATGATAGGTGTAGAAATTAGTGAGAATACACTATAAACACAATTGAAAGAATCATATTTTTGGCAGAACCTTCATCCTTGTCTTGGACATTTCTCTCCTTAACTTTTATGAAGAATTAGGCAAATAGCTAGTATTTTTTTAATCTTTCAGCTACAAGGAGTAGTGAGTGTTTCCAAAATAAGAACATGCATAGCTGTACATTGTGTTATTTCTCAGAATGGATAGCAGGTCACAGAAGTAGAGTTGTGTGACTGACCCTGAAAGTGGCTATTGTCTTGAAGCAGATCTCTGCCTACAGTGTTTTCCCAAAAAGAAATAATTTTTGAAAAATCTTATAATTCAAAAGACAGACTTTTTGAAATCAAAAGGCACTTTATGAGGACTAGAAGTATAGAAAGGAGGAGAGAATTATTCAAAAGCACATCATTCCCCTCGGCTTGCTGTGTCCTTTCAGTACAGCCTTTCACCCAGATCCAAGTAAAACACTTCTGGATTAAAGATAGCATAGCTGTCTCTGACTGCATTCTCTGGAGTCTACAGAATAGAACTTCTCCATCCAGTGACTTTTTGTGCATTTGCTCTCTCTCATCTCAGCAGCCTGTGTTGTTCTGCAAACCCCTCTGCTTTCACTACACTGAAATCCAGAAATGTCCTTCCATCAAGCATTTATGTGGGAATATATACAGTCTTTCCTCCTGTGGAGGGACACTTCAACTAGCCATTGTTTTAGATAGACACTAAATGCAAGTTATGAGATTAGTTCTGACCATGGTCTAAAAGATGACTGCTCACTCACTGTGATGGATACTACCTACTGTGTTTCTGGAGAGGTAGAATATAGGAAACTGCAGTAACTTGTGAAAAACAGTATTTTAAAGGTTGGATGGGACTACAGGTCGCAGGAGTGGATTTGTGTCTGCAGGTTACTTGAAAAGAAAATAAGACATTTAAAATTTTTCAGAAACCTAAAATAATATTAGTCAAAGTTAATTTTATTTGCAGTAAAAGGAAGTCTATTTGCTACATGCTACATATTTTGCATTTATTCTGGACTTCTGAATTCTTACAAAAGAAACAGCACGTCATTTTGTAAGTGATCTGTTCTTTGTCATCAAGTCACTATTAGAACATCGACATGCATAAATTAATGAGTAAACGTTATTTTCTCACCTGTCTGTAATGCCACATAAATCTATCTGAAGATCACTGAAATTGCCAAAACTGTTTTGCTGAATAGAGATCATATCCACTGCTTTGTTACCAATGGAAATAAGTCGCATGCATCCTTGAAAACCACCAAATGAGGTATTACATTCAGAAGTGTTTCCATTGCTAGGACAGCCTGAAAGAAGAATAAAAGAACTGGAGCTGAAAAGAAATATTTTATTGAAAAAAATTATATATTCCAAAAAATAAATTGAATTTTTAAAACCTCTGCATATTTTAAACTTCGTGGTTGGAGGACTTCTGATAAACCATGGTTGTATGACCGAAAAGAAATACATCTCTGCAGTCTTACTGTTTTTAAAGCATATGCAAAACATCACTAAAAATTTTGTTAAAGGATAACCTCAACAAAAGCTCCAAAGCAATGAGTGGAATCAAGGTAGGAAGAGGTTGACTGGGAGACCATATTCCTAGTATGTTAGGTTACAATACAAGGTCAGATGATTTGAAGAAGTTTTAAATCACAATTGAAATCAAATAAGAAAAAAAAAATCAGTTACTAATAACAGTGATTTTACTGTATCAGCTGTTAAGAAGATTTTGTAAAGTATTGAAACTTCTTGTTGCAGACCATCAGTGAGAACTAGGAGAGATGCTGCATTGAACCTGACTCACGGACAAGGAAGAAACAGTCGAAAATGTAAAGATTTTCAAGGACAGTCTTGGTTACAGCAAATATGAAGACGAAGCTGTGGAGTTTATGAGCCACAGAGAAGAAAGAAATAAAACCCCAGAATTATAACCCTGGACTTCAGAAGAGCCAAAATTTTTCTGTTCAGGATCTAATTTTGAGGATACCATTAGGATATGAGGATATGAAGATGCCTTGGAGAGCAAAAGGGCTGGATAGCTTTCAACAAAAAACTCTTCAGAGCAAAAGAGAAGTTCATAGCAATAGAGAAGTCCATAGCAATATTGAAATAATTAAGTGTGGTGCAAGGCCTGCAAACATAAACATGGAGCTCCTGAGTAAGTAAAAACACACAAAAGAGTGGTAGCAGGGACATGCAGGATAGAGAGGAATGCAAAGACATTACCTACACGTCTAGGAATTCAGTTAGGAAACCAAGAGGAGATAAAACTTGCCAAGGAAGCTGAAGTGCAACAGAAAGGTTTCTGTAGGTAAACAGTAAGAAAAGGAAGGCTAAAGAGATTATGGATATTATACATATATTCCATGGGGCAAGTGACTTAATGACAAGGGTCTGGAGAAGCCAGACTTGCTTTCTTCAAGGTCTTTTTCTTCACTAGTACAACTGATTCTTCAGATTCCCATATCCTAGCAGAGTATGAAGAAGTCATGTAATGTCCACAGTAAAGGAACAATGAGCCCAAGGTGCACCTGAGGGTGCTGCAGGAGCTGGTCAATGCCATTTTAACAATTGCCATTGTCATTGTGAATTCATTAACATTTTAATCTTCAAAGGGTCTTGGTAATATGCTAAACTTCTTGATAATTGGAAAAGGCAGATGTTACACCCATCTTCAAGAAACAAGAGGGCAGTTAGTCTAGGGCAGTAGTTAGTTCACTGCCTGGCAAACTCACAAAGCAAAACTTCTTAAAGCCATTTCCAAACATGCTAAGGACAAGAAGCTAACTTTAGCTAACTTTAGCTTCACGGTTAAATCATGCCTGACTTTTTTGTTTTTGCTGAAGTGATGAGCAGTATAGATAAAGGGAGAGCACGGAACATTGCATACCACGACTTTAGCAAAGACTTGATGGTTTTCTAAGGTCTCCCTATCACTAGATTCACCAATATATATGTGGGTGGGATAAGCAGGCAGTTGATGCTGCAAATTGCAGCTGATGAACATTGAGCAGAAGATTATTCAGAGATCAGTAATGACATCTATAATGTCTTGATTAATCAACCTGGATGATGAGACACCATGCACTTTCAGCAAGCCTGCAACTGATACCAAACCAGGGGTAGGGACAAAATGTTGCAGAGCAGGGCTGCAAATCAAAGAGGCCTGGTCAGGAATGCCACAAAATCAATTAAGAGCAAGACGAAGATTTTTAATCTGCGACAGAGTAAGTCCACGCAACAATCCGAACTGGAGGATAACTGTCCAGAGACAGGCCTGAGATCCTAGTGACCATCAACTGGAATATGAGTTGGGGAAGTACTCTTGCAGCATTGAAGGCCAATGACATTCTGGGATGTATTATCAAGAGCATAGTCAGCAAGTCTTGGAAAGTGGTTCATCCTTCTACATGGCAGTGAGGCTCACTACTACTAGTGAGGCCATATAGGGAGTGCTGCTGTTCTCGACTCCCCACTACAGGAAGGACATCAGCATCCTAGAGTGAGGCCAGAGGAAGCTGAATGCAGTTATAAGGAGAGGCTGAGAGATCTGGGCCTACTCAGTCTAAAGAGGAGAAGATAAAGATATCTGATAACATTGCATAGAGAAGATGGAGTAAGACTACTTCCAGCAGTGAATGGTGACAGGACAAGAGGCAAAGGATAAAATAAAAACCTGAAAATTTGGATCATAAGGCATAAGATGCAAGCAACAAGTGTTTTTACTGTGACAGTAAATAATATCAATATAAGAACAGTTTGCCCCAAGAAGTTGTAAGATTTCCATCATCGTAACTGTAAAAGGCCTTGAGTGGTCACATCACTGCACATCTTGATCTAATAAGACTTGTTTAGAACAGAAGCTTAGACTACATACCATTAGGATATCCAGACTGTAAGAATCTAATATTGTGCTTTATCTATTGTCTTACTGATCCTGAAATGCCTTATTCACTGATTGCCAAATAATTAAACATTTGTAGTAAATAAATTAATTGCTTTTATCCTGATTTGATTTAAAACATTTTCATTGAGCAGTTTTTCCCAGTGGCATCTAAACCCTGCACTACAATGCTTAAATGGTTTTTATTCGTCTTTCTTCCAAGGGGTATTATTGTTTCTGCAATGGTGCACAAGGGTCATCCTTTGATCTTAGTCAAACAATACTGCGTTCTGGTTCAGAGCATTTGAAGACCTTCTTGTTTCAGGATGTTAGGAAGCAGTGAGTTTTAAGACACTTTTTTGTTCCAGAGAGCTAATGGGTACTTTTGCTTTCCTGTAAAGACAGTGGAGAAATTTACGATACAGGAAAGCAAAACAACAGTGGAAACTACCAAATATATTCAAATGACTGCGCAACAACATAAATAGTATAGATATATTTTTGAGAAATATAGAACAGAAAATGAATTAAAACTGAAATGTAACAAGTTAATAGACTTTCACTGTGTATAACTGTTCAGGAACCGAACTGTTCAAAATTATTATCATGCTATGTTTACAAACATGTTATCATGTTTCTAAAGGCAAATGTTTATTATCTACTCAGTGTGTTGCTTTAAGAACAACATATATGAGAACTTGCAAAAGTCAAAAAAGAAGCACAGAAAGTTTTCAGCACCACACACAATTTGACAAATCAATTACAAGTGTAACCACACGCTTTACAACATTCTAGAGTTGAACTGTAACATAAATTCTGTAATTTCAGGTGAAAAATATGATGCTCATTTGAAAATGAAATATTCAAGTAAATAAATAAATAAGTGGAAAAAAAAGTAAAGGCCAGAGAAAGCAGGAAAAGTTTACAATTTTTAGACATAGCTATTTTACAAAATGGTGTCTCAGATGTTTTTATTTGTGCTTCTTTTTCAAAAATTGTCTTCTGTTGAGGAGACACAAATACCATTAACATTAACAAATACTATTAATTAAATTGTGTTTCCTTACAATTGTACACTAGATATTAAAGATAAGAAGAAATCCTTTAATAATTAAATTTATATTATGTGCTTATTGCAATATTAAATGATCTCACTTTCCCTTATTGTTGCAGTGAGTTATTATTACAAAAACTGAGAGCGGTTATAGATCCTTGATGATGGCATGACTAGAAATTGTGCTGACATACACTAAAATATTTTCATGTTTATTACACATTTTCCTAGTTAAGCATACACATTTCCTACATAATTTGTATTCATTAAAACAAGTAAACAAATCACCATGTCCCCAGGACATGTCCCCTGAAAGGCTGATACTCATACTTTAGCAAACAGCACAAACACAGTAAATATTCATATAAACTTGGAAAGAAAGTAAAAATGCATTGTCTGCATTTTGACAGTGGTATATTACATAAAAAATTAATAAAGAGTTTTCTAAACTCAGAAAACCACTTCTAGCATTCCCTAACTTTGTATGAGAGGTATGAGCTGCAGATTTCAGGGATAAGGCTGAGATCAGAGAATCTGGGGGGTGGCTATGCAATTGGTACTTTCAGGGTTCCTGGAATTATTTTGTCCTCTCCACACCACAGAACAGAAATGGAAGTGCCCTTGTACAACTTAATTAAATATGCTGCTTTTTGTAACTGCCCACATCCCTTCTGAACTGTTCATCTGTGCCATCAACCCTGCAATGATAAAAATAACCTAATCAGAGATCTGGGAATCCGAACCAACATAGAAGGGTTATTCAAGACTAATAATTTGCATCATTCTTTGATTTTGCTGATTATTAGTCAAGTCAAGAGGTAATTTTAGTAGAATAGGGTAGATGCCAGATGGGATAATTCGTGTGAATGCTCATGTAGCATAAGAGTATGCCTGTGAGCATAAAATTTATTTTAAACTTACTGTTTCCAAGGAAGTGATCTGTGGACAATGACTGGGTCCATACTCATTTAGTGCTCTGTATACAGCTCCTCAGTTCTTAGTTTTCTCAGAAATTTGAGAATTATTAATAAATAATGAATAACTTAATAATTCAACCATTAATGTTTAAAAGAGAGGAAGCATTAGGCTAATTACATACTCAGGTAATGTTTATCATTGCTATTATGCACTCTATTCACAAAAAATTATATGAATAACAGAACAACTTGTTCTACTTTATCAGTAACAATACATGCTACTAATGACATAGTCTCTTGATGATAGATGACTGTTCATACTCCTAGAGAAATGAAGACATACATATATATATATATATATATATATGTTTTAGGCAGAAATTATATTCCTCAGATAGTTAGGTATAACAATAGAAAAGTTATACCACTGTGGTTAAAAATAAATAAATAAAAAGGTCCATGTATCACACAAAGAGGGTATTTACACAGGTAAGCATACACTTAAGGTGAAAACTTGAAGTAATTCCAGTGGAAGTGTCTCCAAAATGTTCATTTTGCAGAACATTAAGTCTGCAGCAAGAGAAACCTTTGCATGTCTGTTTGATTTCTAGCCAGACTATATTCAATTACCAGAACATGATACAAGTCATGACAGTCTTAAATGTGATCAAGGATTCAGGGTGGTGTTTTAGTCTACCAACACGGTAAATTTTGAAGGAAACTGAAACTAAAAACATCAAAACAGTGCCTGAACCAAGCTGGGCAAAGAAGACTTGAAGCAAGCCAAACAATTATTTTAATTTGATTAGATATTTCAGGAAAAACTGATGTGTAACTGCTGGACACTGCCATTATAAACAAACAACATTTCACCTCCAAAGTAGAACACATCTGAATAAATCTGCAGAGGTATGAAGGCATGAGCAGATGAAGTCACATCATTGTCCACTCTTAAACTGATACGATTCCTTTTGATAGAGAGAGATACAGAATGCCACTGGCCATTATTTAATCCAGCACCTGAAAGAAAAATAAAACCCCCAAAATTAGTATAACCTTCCACTTATTGTTATATTATCTAAATGTTTTAGAGGTAAAAGGAGAAGGAACCAGGAGAGCAATCATAGGCCACACAAAATCTCCAATGGGAAAGAAATGAAAAAGAACTTTATTAGCAAAAGCATCTTTTGTGAAGACAGAATCTTGCTTCACATTTGATAAATAAAAAATAAAGGTACTTCAGTGAGTAAGTCTTAATTGTAGTAGTATTGTTGTAGCCTAATTATCTGTAATATATCTATTTAATGTAATGACTGTGAAGAGTATCCTCCCAATCCAAAGAAGTTATCATTAAAACATCATAGTAATAGTTGATACAGTATTTAACACATAATGCATATTTATATTAGACTGTTACAAAGGATTCATTCATATTCTAAAATAAAGAATAGTCATTATATTACAGTATGGCAAAATAGCAAAACACTGTAGAGGCTAAAATCTTCAGTAATCATCATGTCAATGTCACAAGACAATTTTGCTTTCAGCTGATTCCTTTATTGGACATGCATGGGAAAATACTTTGATAGTTTAGCAATGACTACAAATTTCCATTACCTCTGGCTGTGTAGGTGATAGCTGCCACAAAGCAATAAACCTATAGCCCTGATTCTCGAAAGCACTTATGTATACATAAATAAATTCTACATAGGGCAGCATGTAATCTCATTATCTTTAACAAGTCCTTAGTCAATCTTAGTTCTTGAGTGTTCTTCAGAACAGAGGTACTTCTTTCAGTGAAGAACAAAGAATACAACCTTTAAATTAGTCAAAGCTTTTACTTGACTGCAGAGTGACTATAATTTGTGATCTGTGATTTCTCTGTTGAAATGTCATGTATTTATGTACTCCTCTCTAGAACATGTTGTATATGCTGCAGTATCAGTCCATGAGTTAAGAGACTTATTCAAACAGAAAGAAAAGAAATAGAAAGATAAATAGATTCAAATAGCTAAATTATAGCATAACTAGGACTTATAGATTGTTGACTACAATAATCTAAATATGAGGTTGCTATACAATGAAGAGATAAACCCTAGAAGGACATTGCAAACTCAGATGAACTATCACCTAGATAATATCTCCAGTATATTTAAGATAAATAAAGATTAGTTCTATATACCTTTTCTCTAATTTTTTCTTTACTTCAATCAGAGTATTTATTACGGAACACATTACAAGAAATCCTAAACATTTTGCTTTAGCCCCAGGCTCTCACAGGTAGGTCAAATGATTGAAGTTCTCCTCAGTCACATCTCTCTAATACATTATCTTTTCCTTTATAAATCAAAGAATCATAGAATCATATAGCATTTTGGGCTGCAAGTGACCTTTAAAAAACAATTAGATCAATCTTCTTCTTTGCATGGACCTTTTTTACTAGATCAGGTTGCCAAAACCCCCATACAATATAACCTTGAACATTTCCAGGAGTGGACATGTAAATATAACATGTTTCACTTTAGAATTATTATCTCTGCTCTTTATTCCTTGGGGGAAAAAAGAATAAAAATCTTTATTATAGGCCTTCTCTTAAGTATTGAAAGGCCATAATAAGGTCTCCCTAAAGCTTTTTCTCTTCCCAGGCTGAACAATACTGACTCTCTGAGCCTGTCTTCGTGGAGATGTGCTCCAGCCCTCTGATTATTTTCATGGCCCTACTCCAGTCTCCCTCTAGCAGGACAATGTTTTTCTTGTGTTGGGGACCCTAGAGCTTGAAGCATTGAGGTCTCATCTACCAGCACCCCCAAGCTCTTCTTGGCAGGCCTGCTCTCAATTCCTTCCTCCCCCAGTCTGTACTGATACTGGGGGGCACTAAAAACCAGGTCCACAAACTTGCATTTGGCTTAGTTGAGCTTCATGAGTTTCACATGGGCCAATCTTCAAGTCTATCAAGCACCCTCCATTTTCATATCTATCAAGGATTGCATTCCTTCCCTAACACAAATCAACTGCACCATTCAGGTTGGTGTCATCAGCTAACTTGCTGAGGATACACTTGATCTCACTACCTATGTCATTACTGAAAACATTAAATCCAGCAATAAACTCTGTCACTTTATTTTAATTGTTACAAGGATAACTGCTTTTAAGTTTTATTTGTGCATCCTGCTTCAGTAGCTTCTTGTTCTGGTGGGTAAACCATATTCCAAACCTTGCAATATTTGACTGTGAAGGTAGGTAAGAGTCTGTCCTAACATATAAAGACTGGTATTTCAGACCATCAGAAGTTTTGGTCACTAGAAAATTAATAATATGAATTTTGCACTTTTTGGTTTGTTGATTGTAATTCACCTTACCGTCCTACTATATAATTTTGGAACATATATTTTATCTCCCCTTTTTAGAGGCTGGCATGATTAGAGATATTCAACAATGTTAATGTAGCTGAAGACTTCCTAGAAATCTCTTTTATTAAGTCTGAGAATTAAGGAATGCCATTGTGGGAGCACAAGACACTCTGAAGAAAACTGTTCATTTTAGCCCTTGAATTGAGAACCTTGACTAAATTCACATTTGCTTGTATGGAGCTTGTGTTGGAGTAGTATACCATCTAAGTGGAAGAGGCCAGTGGACTACTAACATCTACATCCCATCTGAAACTCATATTGTCAGCTGCTGTACTATGAGTTAGAAGAACACTTAACCAGAAACAAGTAGGAAAAACAAAGCAATTTATTTTTTTAATATATAATAAGGTAGCTATTAAACAAGATGTCCATTTATCCTCATTAGTTCCATTAAATCTAAGTATTAAAATAGGGTCTATGCGACGTCTTGCAGAACAATGATACCCGACCTCAGGAACACATTTATAAAATACAGTGTATATAAATTATTAGGAGATCAGTGAGAAACAAAAAAAAAAAAAAAAGTTTAGAGGATTAGTCTGAAGTATAACAATGAAATCCCATTATTAATAACATCACTTAATTAAAAGCTGCATGGAAATTAAAAGCTGCATAGAAATAGAGGGTCACAGAAGAAACCAAGTAATAAGATCTAAAATTTACACATATTGTAATTCAATTTGGTCTCATAATTCAAAACAAATTAACTTAGTGTTGATCTCTCTTTTTTCAAATCAATGTTATTTCTTTGTGAATATTTGATGTACCACTTGCAAAAGAGGCTACAAATGAAAAACCTTAAGCAACCATTCTGCAAAAGAAAGAATTTACAGAACTTACTATAACATAATTACTTATGAATTAGCATGCCATTCTCCTTGGTTTTATATGGTTAAAGAAATTCTTAAAATACACAGGATAATTAATTTAAGACTTACGCATAAAGAAATATGCTCGGATTTAATTATCAAATATTATGTGTGTGTGCGTGTGTGTGTGTGTGTGTGCGCGCGCGCACGCGTACGTGTCAAAGCCAGGTCATAAGTCCTTGCCTATAGGGGAGCAAATCTTCTGTCCAACCATCCATAATTTAATTACTCAATCTCCAAATGCAGACTTGAATTGCTCCAGTGATTGCTACAACAAACACTTCAAAAACTAAAGGAAAAGTTTCCCATATGGTTTTGTTAGATAAATTCCTTCTCAGAAGAAAATAAGATGATTTTGCTGTAGCTTTTGCCTTCACAAAGACAAACACAACTCCTCCTGTTAGACTTTATGAACAGAAAGCTTAACCTAGCATGAGAGCATTAAATTCTGTTTCAGAATAGAATGTAAAGATTTATTTTGGGATGCTTACACTAATATTTTACCTATTCCATTGCAGCTTTGAAAGTGAATAAATTGCAGCATGTGCAAGTCTACCTACAGCTGTTAAAAGTGCCACCACCATCAGCCAGTCTGTTAAAATGACAGTGCATGGCAACAGTTTTTTAACATACATCACCTAATTGAACAGCAATTGAAACAACTCCTAAAAAGCCAAATTCATCACTGCTAACTACATACCACTGACATTCTTACTAAGAAATTGACATTTTCAAATGGTAAGCCTAGGGAAATCTCTTGTCATTAAAGTGGTACTCTTTGTGCATCAGTTATTTTAGATAATAATAAATAGAAAGGGCTGTTCCCATTATCACCCACAGGAACAGGATCAAAGTATTTATGTAAATTTCAACATTATCTGTGGTCGTTAGAGGCTTATAGTCTTTTCCTGAGTTAAAATAATCAACGGTTTAAAACTTTACTTGTAATCATTATGCACCTGTAGAAACATAATGAACTTGGCAGTTTCTTCTCTATCTGCCTTCCCTTCCCTTCCCTTCCCTTCCCTTCCCTTCCCTTCCCTTCCCTTGCCTTCCCTTCCCTTCCCTTCCCTTCCCTTCCCTTCCCTTCCCTTCCCTTCCCTTCCCTTCCCTTCCCTTCCCTTCCCTTCCCTTCCCTTCCCTTCCCTTCCCTTCCCTTCCCGCACCTTCCCTTCCCTTCCCGCACCTTCCCGCACCTTCCCTTCCCTTCCCTTCCCGCACCTTCCCGCACCTTCCCTTCCCTTCCCGCACCTTCCCTTCCCGCACCTTCCCTTCCCGCACCTTCCCTTCCCTTCCCGCACCTTCCCTTCCCGCACCTTCCCTTCCCTTCCCGCACCTTCCCTTCCCTTCCTGCACCTTCCCTTCCCTTCCCGCACCTTCCCTTCCCTTCCCGCACCTTCCCTTCCCGCACCTTCCCGCACCTTCCCTTCCCGCACCTTCCCGCACCTTCCCCTTCCCCTTCCCCTTTCCTTCCCACACCTTCCCCTCCTCCTTTACCCTACAAGGACATTTTCATTTATTAAGAGCCAATAAAATCAAGAATCAATATAAAAGAAACAGGAGCATAGGATGATGATTAAGGAGACCTCATACTCAAATCCTGTGGTTGTTTCTTTGTCCTTCTTGGTTCTGCTTTGCTCACTCTGTCTGCCTTATGCTGCCTAATAAATTTTGAGAACAATTTAGATCAGTTCATTCTTATTTTGTCTTTATACTGATTATAAGTCGTTTGGGGATTTCTCACTTGTTTATCATTACATACCTGGAACTAACTTGGCTTCTTTTATACTGATAATATTCTGCTTTGTGAATATGAAATGGAAAATATATGCTTGTGTATGGGTTGAAATAAATCAAAGATCAAGTGATGTTTTGGATATCATAAATGAGTTTTTGCATCCAAATTCACCATTGCTTCTACAATATATTCTTCCAGTTATTGGACTCTGGTCATCTTTATCCATACAGACACCACTCCAACCCCAGCCTCAATTTCCTCATACTCATATATTCCTTGTAACCCCTTTTATCCACCTAATCTCTATCGTGCAGTTTTTCCTGTCTTGGAACTCAGCATATCATATCACATCATATAATCCATCTACAAGGGCAGAATTTAATTTGTTTGCATAAATAATGAGAAGCTCTAGGTAGCTGTGATACATGAACTGCCAGAGAATACTACAATACTGATGAAGTGCTGCTAGGTGATGGTGATGATATTATTATATGGGATGTTACAGGATCTCAGCATTTTATAAAAAGTCTTCAAAGGTGGAGATGATGTTTTTCTGTCCCGGTCTCATATTTCCTGAAAGATGGAGATTCCTGACTGGGACAATAGTCTTGTTCTCACATCAAGTGCCAAGAGCAGTCAGGAAAACTGAGGAGACTCTTTGTGAAAGAGTCCCATTCCTGCCAGGCAGAGAGAAAGTTAAAATTGGAATCTACTTAGAATCCCAACTGAGTACTCTCTAACATGACTGTGTATCACTATAGTTGCTTCATCCTTTTGTCTTGACATATTCGTTTGCCAGGGGTAAAATTACTCATTAGAGGACTAGAAGGTACTAACATTCTGAAAATCTGTTTTACCCTGTGGGATGCCTAGCAGTGCACTACCAAAACTAGATGATCTAGTCTTAATTCAGTACTTAAATACAAAAGTGACCCTTTAGCTCTCAGGTATTCATTTTCCTCAAGTCCCTTTTTTTTTTTAATCTTTACCATAGACTCAAACTTGCCCCAGTTTTCTGAAATACAGTCTGGTATTGGACATCCACTGTCCCTGTTTAATGGACATCTCTGCAATTGAAAACTCTAGAAAATAATAGATGCCATATTTATAGTGATGCACAACTTTAAAAAAAATTAGTTTCTTAATACCTTTTGAAAGTACTGACAAATGGTGAAAAACATCTTAATGGCTTAGCTTGACACAGTAAGAGACTAAATTTCTTACACTTCACAAGTGAAAAAGCTGCTTAGATTTCCCAGGTTATACTCATGAGCTGTACATATTGTATGCATGTTAAGCTAAGGACTCAATTTTTCAGTCTATATTACTGCAAGTAATTTCTGCTCACTCACGAGGAAAAAAAGAATAGGTATGTTTGTGGAAAAAGAAAGCATTTAGAAATAATTGGGTGTAAAATTCCCACAAGTAAAGCACAGCTGCACACAAACTAATCATAAAAATAAGTCAAGAAAGCAAGTACTAAGTAAATAAGATTTAATTTTTTTTTTTCTTTCATGCAGAGAAACCTTGGAATTTTTTTCTTCATTTTTGTTACCTGCAGCAATGTCACTCATTACTCTTCCTGTTTTATGAAGATTGATTTTGACTCTGCCATCACTCAAATATAAGAGGAATCCACCTGAAGACTGGTGCAGTTTACTGGATAATAGAAGTCCTTCCTTGTTCCAAGTGCGAAACTGAAAACTGACAAATACTTCATCTTGCTCTGATGTGCCTGGCAGTGCCAGAAAACTGCTGGAGCTCAGAAATGTAACAGGAACCACCTGTGGCTCTAAACACGAGAAAGACATATTGCCCTAGAAAGAAATAAAACAAATATGGCATTAGGAACATGCATGAGAACTTCTCCATGGAAACTGCAGAGTTTCAAAACATGGTGCACAGTACTTGAATGTATTAGTCTAAAAATCAAACACGAACATCACCAATTTGAGAAATGTTAACATAGTTGTCTGACCAGAATAGATTCATCTGCCTGCACAAAGAGTGGCAAGGACCTTTGAGGGAATGACGTAAGATCCTAAATTAGGAGGCTGATTTAATGCTACTTCAGGAGTTAGAAAGACCTGCTTTGTTCCTAGTTTGGCTCAGTCTCAATAAGCATTAGGGACTTGACAAATTCTTCAGTGACAAATAAATGCCATGCCACTGACTGCATGTAAATGCTTACGTAGGTCTAAATGCCTGGATGGAGAGAAAAATGAGCTGGCACTCATTGCTTAAGATGGTGTTAAATTTAAGAAAAAAACAATTTCCAAATTAATGCAATTGGAGATGTTCACCAACTCCAGTATTTGTTTTCATAAACAGAAAAATTCCACATATAAACCCTTGCTACTTAAAAATGCACAACACATACTTCTTAAATTAAGAGGGAATATGTTTTCAAGCAGGCCCATATCAACTAGATGATGAGTTGGATTTATGCACCTAGCATTTATTTTGTGCTTACCTTCCTCTGAAATAACTGTTTCTTAGGCAAACTTGTGGCTGAATTCATTGAGAAACTCTGAGAGTAACCTGCATCTGTACTTGTACTGATTTTTTGTACTGAACTTTTGAGCATACGTAAAATTTGACCACACACTAAGTATTTTAAAATTAATTTTAAAAAAAATACTTACTAGTCCCTGGTGTGGCAAAATATTAAAGTTTATGGGTTTTCATTTTCTTCAAGGAAAATATATAAATAAGTAAAAGCTTTGTCTTATGAACTCAGCTGTATTGAAATGAATAGTCAGCTAAACTGACACATAGTAAAAAGGTATTCATCAGAATAATAAACCTGGTTAAATCCTAAAAGCTGGCCATTTGCAGATGCCACCAGTAAAGCGCCTATTTAACAGGGATTCTTTGGTAACAGAGGTTCTTTCTATAGTATTTACATTATGAAACATCACCTAAATAGTTTTGAAACTAGCACAACAATTTAAAACATTTGACATGAAAATAATTAAATTTCCTATTGCAGATAATTTCATAGATCCCTTTCCACTAGTCCACCCAGAGCCTACTATAACTGCCCATACCCCAGTATTCACAAGCATCATGGAGAGAATAATATGCAGAGGTACCAGCTTAGTTAATTTTGGAATATTTCAGGTGAATTTCACATGAGAAGAGATGCCTCTCGTCCATTTCATCTATGACAGAGAACCAAATTTGATTCTTCATATTCTGAACGGAAATCCAAGTTAAAATATTTGGATCATGAAAGCATTTAATGTTTTTTTAATTATTCTGAGCTGATTTCTATCATGCTTTTGCATTTCCTGCTACTAAATAAGTTTTGTCATGTTGCAAACAGAGATGACCCTTGTACTAGGGGAAAAGAAACCTCAAAACCAACAGGAAAGGACTTAGTAAAATTTCTAGAAAGCCTTTTGTAACACAGAGACATTTTTTTGTTATTGGAACTGTTTCTATAAAAGGTAGAAATTTGGGTAAATGACTGTTGTCCATGTCACAATAAATGCATTAAAACTACCAACCTAAACTACAGGTCTTCAGACAAAGGTCAGTATAAAAACAGAACTTATCTATCAAAATTATAATATTCTGGACAAAGCAAAGTGGATCAGTGTCCTCAGCAATGGAGAACTTTTAAAATGCACTGCTGATGTTATTAGCCAGGAACATATTCTTATTACTCTGGTACAAAGCCAATGATTTGATGGTTTCTCATGCATCTTGTTTCTCATTGACTTTTTTCATCCAGTTAGATAGCACACAACACTGCTATCAGACACAGCTAAGTATCAGCTAAAGACCTCAAGAATAAAATGCATCCTGCCTTTTCTACTAGGGTGAGTCTATACAGCATAAAATGAAAAATAGCCCAACTTGGTAATTACTTAGTTTTTCTTTCATTACCTAACGTAGATTTTACTAGAAATGTGTGCTAACAGATTGAATTTGAAAGTGGTTGTGATCTTTTTCTCTTTTAGTTGTTTATTCTTTCTTAACTATAAATCTCTTACCACAATGTAGATCTGAGATTTATGCCTCCTGGCCAGGTCAATAATGTTCACTCCATTATAATAAATATTTTCAAAACACCCATGAAAGTTCCTGCGTGATAATGTCCCTGATTTTCCAGGCACTGGGATCCCTCCAAAGCTGAGCTTAGAAAGAGAAAAGAAATCAATAATACTATTAAGTAATTTTCTAGGGAAAGAAGTTGACTATACTGTAAGAGCAGAAGTCAGACTGGCCCTATAACGAACCTGCTACTTCTTGTGTATTTCACTGTATCACATCTGCATATTAAAAGAATAGGCTAACAAAAAATTAGGCTATATCAAGTTAGATGTATGTAGGAAATTATTCTGACATTTTGTTTTTTGTTTTTTTTTATTCTTCTGATGTCTCTTTGGAGTGCCTTTAATCAGTTTTCAGGGTCCATTACAGCTGCAAAAGCAATGAGAAGAAGGAAAAGGCCAAGTACATGGAAACTATGCAAAACAGTGTAAAAAGGGAGAAGAAAATTAGCAGCAATTTCTTCAAAAATTTGAGTCTACCTTCTCCATTCTGTGCACACCATAACTACCATAACAGAGAACAAGAGTGCATCAAATTACATTATTCTAGGACAGATTCTAAACTAACTAAAGGAGGTACATTTTTCCTTTAAAAATGCCTAGGCTGTGCAGTTCCTTTGTATGGTGCTGTAAAATTACTTAGTTTCAGAAAAAGATTGGAAGATTTAATAAAAATAAAAACCCATTGAGAGCTACTAAATTCAAGGATATCATTCTGTCTAAATACGTCTCTGCCCTAAGGCAAAAGCTGCTAGAGAGCTGTAAATTATTGTAGAAAAGCATAGCCACAAGGGTGACCTTATTTTCTGCTCTAGTCTATGTTTTAACTGTTGGACACCATCAGAAATAGGATTCCAGTATAAGTGAACATTTGAGCTCACATATTTCAAAGCTATTCTGGACAACATTGTAAAAAAGGTCAGTCTAAACTATTAACATTTTAATTTTTAAATTTTGCTCAATGTTTAAAATAATTTTACCCCAAAAAATCAACCAAAATAAAATTTATCATATTTCATTTTTATTAAATTAAGAAAAATTTAGTCAGAAGTGCAATTATAAACACAGTAGTTCTTTTTTAATGTTTTTATGCTTTCTTTTTACTTGTATTAGCAACATGTACTTCAAGGTACAGTATCTGGATGAGATGAAAATTTAATTTGCAATATTGACTGATATAGTAAAAGATACCTATTTGTCAGCCAGTTATTTTCATTCTCACTTTTTTTTTTAATTAGTACTGTCCTCTGAACTTTGATATTATCATTTACATTCAGAAATTCTGAGCAGATATTTTTGAATTGGAGTAATGCAGACACAGAACAGCATGACATCTCACTCTAAATTGCTTATAAATTGGAATGAGTACAATAAAGTCTGAGGGTTCCAGACATTCTGCTCTATCACTCATTGTCTTATCCAACAAACAGTATAGGGCAAACATGAAGCAGCCAGTCATCACATTACAACTGTGAAATAGTGGTATTTTTAACCATGGGCAGGAAAATTTCGCAGCATATTACACCTACTATTTTTCATTAATCTACTATTTGTACACTCAAGATTTTTTCACAGTACAATTTTCAGATCTAGTAGGGATTTAAGGCTTGCTATAAAACATTTCTAAAATGGTTTTATGATGATATATTGCAATTTTCATCAAGTTTTATATTCATAACATTAATATTCATTAAATAATAGCATTGAGTTGGGTCTCATTCATTATGTTTACAATACTTTTTATCACATTTGCAGCTCTACTGAAACAAAGGTATAAAAATAATGAATTCTGAGATGAAAAAGATGGTCTTTGAAAATACTGAGCTGATAGTCTAGTGGAAGATTTGTACTCCAAGAACAACTCTTTTTCTTTGATTAATTCCCTTAACAGACAGAAAATCCCCAATGTCTTAAGGACTACAAACTTCCTTAAGTTATTTTTCCTTTGCCTGTTTCAGTGCATTTGCATAACAAAGGTAATAAATGTAATAAAGGAAAGGTAATTTTCACACCTCATAATCAAGGTCCAAATAACTGAATTCTCCTTTTGCATGAAAATGATGAGTGTGTTTATCCACTGTAAAGTTTACTTGATTGTTAAAATGCTCAATGAGAACAGAATGCCAGTGTTGATCATCCAAAAGGCTGCCCAGCGTAATATTAACTTGGGCATTAGAAGGATGAGTTTTAGTATCACCTTGAAAGAAGAAAAATAAAAAAACTATTAATTTCATTCAAAAATATAATTATTCAAAAATATACTGCTAGCTTATCATATTTTATACATTAAAATCTACTTAACAGTTTAAAGAGAAGTTTTAGTCAAATAATGCCAAATAAATATATTAGACTTTATGAGACTATAGCTGTTACCTAAATTAATGAGTAGGGACAGCTTCCCTTTAGTTAATTCCATGGTGATGTGGTCTCCATTTTGTCCTTCTCTGTGGAGGAGAATTCCATCACTTTGCATTGTCTTAAACTTCAGAGAAATCACATCTTTCAGTGCATTAATGAGTTTTTTATTAAATGTGTAAATTAGACAACTTTTCCCATCAAAGCCAACCACCTCAGACCCTAGAAGTAAAGAAATGAAAGATAATGTATAATGCTATGTCTAAAAGAAACAGTTGCATGTTACTTCAATATGGTATGAAGTTCCATCACTAACATCTCTAGATCCACTTGTGGACTGTAAATTGTACATTAAGACTTCTGTGCTTTAACGATGATGGTATAACTAGATAATAAAACCATGTGAGAATAGATCTGGCTTCTATTCAAAGGTAAAAGGTAGGTCTTCCTTTCCTTGGAACTATAAAGTACTTTCACCATTTCTGTTTTTACTTGTATTCTTAGGCTAAAAAATCTCTATTAATTTATTCACAATTCATTCCAATGAACAAAATCAAGATTAAAAAAAAAACAAAAACAAGGCTGCTGTTGACCTTCAGGAAGGGAAGGGAATAGGGCTAAATGATTTTTTACCAATAATAAAAAAGAATATCCATCAAAATCAGTAGAGATTGAACAAGACACACACACACACACACAAAGGAACTGATAACACTATAGATAGCTCCTAGAGTATTCACAGTTCATATGTAATGAAGAAAAAAGTTAACCTTGAAAAATACATTTTTGAAGTGAATGAAGATGTAAAGGACACTCAATAAAATATGTTGTTTTTCAGATGACTGGTTAACTTCTTGCAAGTCAAGGGAAACCCATTATCTATTTACTAACTTTATGTAATTTCACTAAAATATTTCTCCATATGGTCAGCATGAAATGAAATTAATTCAAATTCACTCTTATACTTTAGGTTAGTAATTTATATTCCATTTTCAAAAAGCTCTTGTGAAGTCAATGCCATTGTATTTTTAAATGTAATTTCTTGATTTTCTTTATATCTTGATAATGAAGAATTCATTTATCAAAAGTACAATGAATAAATATGACATTCTACCTAAGTAGAATCATAGATTAACTATTTTACTTCATTTTGTCATTGAATGAATGTGGACAGCAAAACTGTGAATTAATATTGAATTAAAACAATGAATGTGATGTAGAATAGCTTCAATAAAGACTTCAATAAGACCACTTGTACATTTATATACATCTACCAAACCAGCTAACTAGATATATTCTTAGTAGGCAATAACAGTAGGATTGGGAACACACTCCTCTTATTAGTTACTGGGACAAGAACATAAAAAACATTAACATGGCTCTCCAAAATCTCTTACACTATTCTACAGCACTAGTTCCTAAGAAGCAAAATCTGCTATGTCTAAATTTTAAAAATAAACAAAATTAAATTTTGTCCCTGCCCTCACCCCATGAATTAATGAAGATTGTGAAAGGGTTGCAGATGGCAATCAAATTTTTTATAACATTTCTCACACAGGTCTTGTCTTCAGCATCCATGCATTAGCCCTAGAAATATATTTAAAGGGTTGCAAGAAAGACAGCTTGGGTGTCCTGCAGGCTTGTAAGGATAAATAGGCTCTGGGCACATATCCAGGGTAGCATAAGACTTTCCTCACGTATTTACCAACTACTTGCCACTTCTAGTAGCTGCTGGACTTCAAAATCCCTCTACATGGATTTTCTCTACTGTTGTAAAAAGGAAAAAGAAACAAACAGGTGGACTTGTTTTATGAGCACTCATCTTTTGTTTCCACAATCTGCAACATGTCTTCCTTAAATTAATGTGATGTAAATCCTTAGTTCACTTAGTACACTTGGTGAAAATATCTTTGAAAATCACTAAATGCCCCTGAGAAACTGGAAATTCTGGAAGTCTCACATACCACAGGACCAAGAATCCTAGTGATCCTGAGCAAAAGTTTTAGCTGAAATATCTTTGATTTTTTTTTTTTTTTTTAAATCTTTATATCAATTGAAATCAATGCTCATGTTCTATAAGGAAAAAATATAAAAGCAAAAAAAAACTTAAACCAATGCAAACCAACAGGCCATTATTCCAGTTATGAAGAGGATATGAAGTCTTTTTTGGACTGATGTAACTGTGATGTTGACTTTAAACATTTCAGCCAGGAAGGAAATGCTGTAATAGCCTCAATACAGTTAGAAGTGATAGAGAACAGTGCAAAAGGGTTTGTGCAGTATCTGCAGTGCTTACTGTTAGGTATCATAACATACATATCTAACAATTTGTAACATACATTATATATTTATTTTCCAGTTCTACAATTTAATATATTTTTAATTTTCATATTTAAACCTTTCTTTCTGCCCACCATGTCAAAAAAATCCCTACATTTTTGTTTCTTTGTTTTGTATTTTTCAGACTACTGGTTTTCAGAAGATGAAATAAGAGAGTATTGTAAAGAGTGGAAATTTTAAGCTCAACACATTTCTAAGATCTCTTTTTTTTTTTAGTGTCATGACAAAGCTTAACCTGAACTGTTTTACATGGCTTAATTGTCAAAATGTGGCATTTCAGGAACAAGATGCAGGAAATGTCAGTAGTGATTCCTTCTTCTCTTTTGTACACGCTAAAAAGAAAGAACTATCAGGCAGAGGCTTCCGACAGATTTTGGGCTGAGGCTCAGCACAGAGTATTTGCAGTGTAGTCAAGGCACAAGCAGATGTTTTATCAGTTCACATAAAGGCAGGTGAAACACCTTGAGGTAGAAAACCGACCCTCCCTTCCTCCCTGCCTGCCTCCCTGCCTTCCTTCCTGCCTGCCTTCCTTCCTGCCTGCCTTCCTTCCTGCCTGCCTTCTTTCCTGCCTGCCTTCCTGCCTGCCTGCCTTTCTTCCTTCCTTCCTTCCTGCCTGCCTCCCCCCCGTCCCCTGCCTCCCTCCCTCCTCCTTCCCTCCCCACTTCCTTTCCTCCCTTCCATTTTTTTAAATGAATATAGAACATGAGTGAAGATAACAAGGAACATTGCAGAGACAGTAGAGTGAGGAGGGAGAACTCAATGGAAAAAAAAAAAACTGCAGGGGAACTCTTCTAACATTTCCCATAACTGACTATAGTCCATAACTGACTACCCTTATTTGGCCTTTCTACTCCATAAATGCTGAGGCAAAAATGGAAGGACTTGCCTGGATGCATACTTTACAGACATCTAAATGTGACAGTCCTTGATTTAAACAGTATATAGAAGAAAAGGAGTTGCATGTAAAAAAAATTTTAAAAAAATAAAAAATAAAAAAGGAAAACAAAACCCACAATAATCTGCTACATCCTACAGGAAAATATCATGAGTATTACCAAGCCTCACTGAGGCTGTAATTAAAGGGGAAACAATATTTTTGAGAATACTAGGCAAAGTTATTCAGAGTAGGCATTTGACTGGAAGCAGATTTTGAAATACTGTCAAAATTTGCCCTGTAAGTATGACTTCACTGAGATAGTAATGACTTCTTTAGGACACAGAGACATGCATTTCTTCACATCACTTTATGGAGCAGAAAGATCTACTTCCCGTATTCTGTATTCTTGGAAGTTTAGTTCTAGTTGTGTAAAGACTGAAGAATAAAATTAGTGCACTTGAATACAGAACACAGTTCACATACTTGATGGTAAATGAAAAGAGAGTTTACTCTTAAAATCTAATACCCAGTGAGAGCTCCCTGAAGGAAAGGATGAGAAAATGGGACATGTAAAACATGTGACTCAAAGCTAAAGTAGATATTATTGGCATTTCTGCTTTCCTTTTTTTCTGGTCCTCCTTTAAGAAGTACACAGTCATTCAAAAAGAGCCAGGCATAAATATTGTAATAATAACTACACGTCCTCTTTGTGTCCGATAAATGGATAAAAAGATTTGAGAGAAAGAATTAAACTTTTGTATTTTTAAATATTTTTAAAAACTATAAATCTATAATCGCCTGGTTTGTCTTCAATGGCAATCACTGAATTTAGCTAGTAGAAGCACTTGGTAACCAGTAGATGTTCAAAATAAATACAGAGATGATAAGAGGCCTGCAAATCTTTTGGAATGATAGTATTTATAGGATAGGGAAAATAAGCATTTCTACAACACCCAATATCACTAATTCACAAAAAATCTTAACCAGCTTAAAAAAAAAAAAACAAACTTTTTTTTTGACAACGTCTTGTTTTTCACATACTGCATTATAGTAAATATTGGATGAAGTAGATAATCTTTTTAATTTCCTCATCTTAGAGGATAACTATAGATGATTTACTTCCATAAGCTATAGGATAAATTTTGTGCCCGGTATGTAAAATGCAAAAAAAATATAATCTTCATCAAAAACAGTTAATGGCTACCCAAAAATATTTTAATTTCATAACTGCTTATTCTAAATGTTTTCTTTTTTCATTTGCATGGATATTTTCTTTATTTATCCTTTAGACTCATAGAGTTTTCCACTGCTGGGCAATAGGCATGACACAGAAGACAGACATAATATGAACCTTGCAAGTTGTGACAGAGAAAATTATGATAGTGAATGTAAATAATTAAAATCTGGATTTTTAAGAGCAAAACTGAGCAAGGATTTAAATATTATCATGCTCAAGGCAAAGAACGGTGAAGAAGCAAAGTTGGTGACTATCAATGAATTTTAAAATTAAGCTTAAAGAGAAAAAAGACAATTCTCCCATCATGTTCCACAGAAATCAGGCCTCAAATGGAAGACTCAGATGAGATTTTAGCTGGGAATGATAAATTCATCTGTTCAGTCTCCATCTTTAAATTTTGGTTGTTCTGGTACTTAAAAGAGTTGAGGGTAAGTTGAATCATGGTAATATTTCTCATTTAGTCAAGTTTTCAAGGTCATTTTCTCAGATTGCTCTAGGAGTCATAAGTCATGTTCCCAGTCTCAAGGCAGCTGTCACAGGAATTTTGTGTGAGCCTTTCAGGCCCTTCTCCTGGCATGAGACGTCTGTTTTCTGGAATGGGGAAGTTTATCTGATTTCTCAGGTGCCTTAACCTCCTGCATCCAGGTTTAAATTTTCAATATCCTTAGTTCATTACCTTTTACCAATTTTACAAAGTCAAGTTTAAGACAGAAAGCCCAGAGATATGTTTCCCTGATATACACTTTAAGTCAGATACAAATGCATGGCAATAGAAAACAGATATATGGAGACCAACCAAAAGAGATCAACCATACAAAGTATGGAAGTCGAAAAAAAACCCCAAAACAACAAAGAACAGATCAAAGTATGCACAAAAAACAATTAAAGAAGTTGCTTAAAATAAATTCTGTTTAAGATGTGAATACTAAAAAGCAGTAAAAATCTTACTGAGAGGAATTTTTTAAAAAAAATATCCAGGGATGAGAAACTGTAACAGGAAGATGTCAGGAATATTCACACTGTCCAGCAGATCAATAAAACCACAACACTTACACAATCTCCTTCCAAAGGCTTTTATGTCAGTTATTAAGGGCACAAAAGCTATTCTAAAAGTATCCCTTAAATACATAAAAACTTCAAAGTGTCCTTCAATTTTTTATTTGCAGATGCATCTAGTTGTACTCTTACTGGCTCAGGATCAAGACCACATAGATTTAAAACTGTAAACATTTCCCATATTTTGGCCTTCAGATAGATAGAAAGTATACCATGTTAAGATGCAATTTTTAGGACTATGGAAAAAAAAAAAAAAGAGTTTGCATTAAATCAGTTATTGGATTATGTCCACACCATTCATTCCAATACAGAAAGGACTGGAAAATAAGCAGCACATATTGATGGTTGATGTAGAAATAGTGAAGTATGAACATAAACTTATTAAATCAGTTTTATTTGAGATTAAATTTAATCTTAGAAATCTACTTTCAAATGCTATTTAGGTAGGAAAAGACATTGATGAAGATTCATTTCATTTAGCTGAGTCAGAAATAAACTTACTATATGTGCATCCATACACTTCAATGCGCATTCCAATTCTGCCATTTGGATTCCAGTCCAAAGGTACGAAACGGAGAAATCTTGCTTTAATAGAATGCTGAAGCTTATAGTACACGACACTGTCTGCATTTGTGTTTCCAGAAAAGGCCTAGAAAAAACGAAAAAGAAATCAGCCACATCCACATTGAATAGAGAAATACATGGAAGCATCCACAGTGATCCAAAAGATCAGCATCTTTTCATTTTATATATTTTATTTCCATTTCATCTGGCAAATAGTCAAGCACAGGAATAAAATGCAATTGTCAGTGAATTTCATAGGAACATCTGATGAATCAGTCTTGACTATTCTTTTGGATAAGGTGTTTACTCATCTGTGTATTTAGTGCTTTTGCTCCACTCAGCACAGTATTTAACAACTTCTAAAATTTCAGTGAACAAACCCTGCAAACACAAACATTCCTGTCAAAAAACATGTAGAATATCCTCACATTTCATGGCTCTATCTAATACTTTAGCATAAGAAAACAGAGTGATGTCTACAAATTCCTTCTACTGAAAGATTAAATGGATTTCATTTAATTTAATGTTTAATTTAATTTAATTTAATTTCATTTAACACATTTAATGTGTTTCAGTGTCCTGTTAAAAAAAGGAAAATCTTTATTTCAATTTTTACCAAGGTGAAAGAAGTAAACTTTTTTTGCAGTATTTAACTGATAAAATTACTTTCCCTTTTTCTTACATAAAGAAAACAAAAAGACAAAGAAATGTAAAGAAGTTTTAAAAAAGAGTTGTAATAATAAACTTTAGCATACAAAAAACTGGAGAATATATTCTGATTTCTCTGGGGTGGTGTTTTTTTGTCATTACATTTTTATGGTATGTGAAGCAGAAAGAATTTGTTCAGACATTTTGAATCCAAGTATCTGACAGCTCTCTGAAATATTTAGATGAGCAGTATTTAAAAGATTACACATTTCTGGCTGTATGAACAGTGCTGTTACCATAGCTATAAGCCACAGATGTTGCAACTGGAGGTGTACATAGCAACCAACATCTTTAGGTATGTAGCTTTTCTTTCCATAAGTTTTAGAAACAGAGATGAGCTTCACTTTATTTATTCACTCATTATTTATCTTTCTGTACACAGATCTTTGCACCTTCTCTCTTCTGTACCAGTAAAATTTCAATAAATTCTAATCTCTGAATTTTCAAAGGAAAAAAAAAAAATAAATAAAAAGTCCCCAACCAAACCAACTAACCAATTGAAACAAAAACCAGATCATTTAGTGACTTGGCTTGTTGAAGCTAACCTGTTAGGCTAGCAATAAGCAATGAGAGCTAGTGACTTTGAATGTCCACTTTCAGCTCCATGCTTTGTAATTCCACTAACACAGCATGTAAAGGTTGAAATATATTATAACAAAAATCAGAGATGACCTACTATTTGGAGGGTGAGACCCTTCCAGACCTCTTGTCCCTTCAAATCCAAATTGTTGTCTGTAACAAATATAACTGTCCATGAAAGTGACAATTAGTTTGTTGACTGAACCACGCCCCAGAAGTTTAAGTACTGTGAGCAAATGAAGTGTTCAGTTAGGATTTAAATTTTTGCAAAATTGTTTTTGGACAGCAGCCACCTCATAAAAATTCATTTTAGTTTTGTAAACAGAGTGTATATGACTTGATTTTTATATTTTTTTTAATGTAGGGTATATTTAAACCACGTGGTCTTAATTTAAAATTTGGGTTCTGGCTTCAACAATAACCTGAAAGTACTTCAGACTCCTTTAACACCATTCAGAATGGCCAGTTTAGAAACCGGTATTTTTTTGCAGTAATTTACAAGGCTTTTATCTGGGAGAACCACATTTTAGAATGTATCAATTGTGTTGAGTATTAAGTAGGTTTTTATTGCTTTTTTAAACAGTTGAAAGGTTAAAATACATATTTTGTGATTTTTTCAGTCTAAGTCCTCTTCAAAAAAAGAAAGGACTAAATCAGACTGCTTTTTCTCCAGACTACAGTACTAAAGCAGTACCTAAAACCTATGGAAGCAGTCTGTAAGCTTCTTAGAGGAGAATTATATTCAACGTGACAAACAGTCCAGTCTTTACAGTAGAACACAATTACTGTTTCATGGTCCAACCCAGAAAACATAGAATTATAACCATATAATGAGCTTCTTTCTTCCTATCCCCCTTCTTCAGACTGCTCAGATCACTTCATTCTTATGCCAAATCACGTATAGGGAACATGCAATTACTTTAGATTATGCAGAGTCCTCACAACCTACGCAGACATCTAATGGTTAAAAACATGTCATGTGGCCCTCAGTTAATAGGAATAACAGACCTAATAATTGCACCTAATAAACACTGTTTGCATAAATATTAATAGGGTTATACACTTAATGCAATATTACTGCTTATTGAATCTTAGTTGATGCATTTACAGGCACTATATTATACTGGGTTTTTTTAATAGCTTGAAAGCATATAATCTTCCTCAAAGAATGCAGTTTTTGAAACACTGAAATACTATATTGCAGTAACAGGGCCACTTAGCAGCATAGATATCTAAGTAGGTAACTCTCTGCACCATATTTTATTCCATGAAGTAAAAGTATTCTGGTCTGTACTGAAGTCTGAACTGAGAGCCTGAGCTGCTCTCAAACTTGGTGTCTTGGTTCTAGAAGACAGGTGTCTGCTAGGGAGAGCAGGGGCTTCCCTTGGGATGAAAGAATGTAGACCCCCCTCCCTCCGAATTATTATAATTTTGAAATCAAGGGGCTTTCAGGCAGAGATCTGGGGATAGGAATAACAGTTCTTTACTAGTATAACCAGGCAAACAAACAACAATAACTACAACATTAACAAGAAAACAGAAACAGGGACCCCGTGACAGCTTTCTCGGCTGAGAGGGATGGAGGAGAGGTTTTGTTTTCACAAACCCCTCGGGCGGGCAGTCCCGGTGCTCCTGCGGGGCTCTGTGGAACGGTCGGCTGGAAACAGCAGGGATGAGCTGAGATCCTGGGCTGGTGGCTGAGGTGGATCAGCAGCTCCGCGGCGCTGCCTGGCACTGCCACACGTCCCGGCAGGGCAGGGGGTGCGAGGCCACCAACAAAGAGGGGAGAAGGAGAAGAAGCAGCAGCTCTGTCTGGGTGATGGCGAAAATTCCCTTCTCCCCACCGCAGCAGCTCCGCGACCCAGCAAAACGAAAATGTCTTTTCCGGAAGCCGAAGAAGCCAGCCAAAAACTGTCCCCACCCTCCTTTCCTGCCCCCTTCCCCGCCCTGGGCCCGGCCACTCTTAGTCCTTTATCAATCACCCACTAAATACCCACAGTCAGGTTGTCTCCGCAGCTAATGGTAAAAATTCCACGGGCAGGCCAGAACGACAAAACCAAAAAAAAAAAAGGACACCTAACCCTCAACACTTGGTTTAACCATCCTACTCAATTTCTAACCCAGTAATTTCCTAATCTAAAGCTGCTTTAACCCTGCTTTGAAAACAGAATTATTCAGTATATTATGGTGTCAGAAATAACAGATCCACTCTGGACTGCATTGGTAAAGCTAAGTACTGTCCACATGTGGGCATTGGCAAGCTCAGAATGTTTGTGAAGGTAAGCTCGCATCAAGACAAATTTAAAAAAATGTCCTTGGTTTCTCTGTCCATCCTCTATGTAGAAAGCACATGTGGGCATTGACCAGGGATAATACAGGCATCCTGGCCAAAACTTTCTCACAATCAAAAATTTCCCCAGAAATGAAACTGTGTAGGACCCGTACTTCAGATAACCTGAAGGACATGGTATTTATTTACTAATATAACTTTTACTATATATACTATGTATACACTATAAAACAGAATACTAAATAATATGCCCAAACCTTGTGTACCCACTGCAGTAAATATATTTATTAAAAATATTACAAATATAAATATAAATATAAATATAAATATAAATATAAATATAAATATAAATATAAATATAAATATAAATATAAATATACTTAGCTGCAAGTCCCCATTCAGTGTTTAATGACAAGTACTGGAACAGGACTAAACCTGAATAGTTTTGTAAGAAGAAAATTTGCAGTACTAGTGTACCTCCGGATGGGTCTAACTTCATCATGTGGTTTATGTTATAAATCCAATGGCAAAATAGGGTTAATATAAAAAGCGATTTATTATAAAACAATTTCAATCACAAACAACGAGAGAAAAAACCACAATAAAATAAATCAGCGCAGCGCTGGGTGGACAGGGGTCTATACCCAGAGGTACAGATTTACCCAAATCCATGAAGGAGGGTAGACTGTCCGGGGTTTTTATAGGGATTTTGTGTCCTGAGGCTAAAACTCCGAGCAGTTACTGTTCAACAAAGAGTTTAGATGGCTGGTTGAATGAATTTCCTGGAACCGTGGAACTGAATCAATAGACGGCTGGGCAGAGTCATTTCGCATGTGAAAGGTTCTGAGTGCTTCCTGATTGTATCTTCGGTTGGACTCTCTCAGGGTGAAGTCCAGGTGCGGTGTGGAGTCGATGGGTATCTCAGCCTGGCTCCTCTCATTGTTTAGCCTGATTGTCCGTGTCCTGCTCTTTCTTTCAGGCTGATGAACGTCGCCTAGGGTCGTTACCGCCTGAATGGGTAATTACTGCTGGGGAGAAATCCTTAGGCCACACTATATTTTATATAATTGTTACAAATACAGTTATATACTTATTTATTCTTTCACGAATTTTAATCCAAGGTTACATTTATCACAGTTTATGAATTCTATTACCAACACCAGAAAAAGCAGTTGAACAGAACAGCGTGAAGTAATTTGGAACTGTTTGTACAAAATACACCTCTCCCATTTCCACCCAATACTTCTAAGTTACATCGAAGTTCATTTAGCAGTTTAAACTATTTACATCTCAGTAAAAAAAATAACTTAGTACACAGTACAAGTACACGTCAATTGATATGTTTTCTAAACATGAATCCAAACACTCAGACTCATCCTTCTCATCCTATTACCACTGTGGTGAGTTATTGTTAGTCTATTGAAGTTGCTCCTGAAAGTCAACAGGTTTGAACTGTTCAGTTAAAGTGAAAAAATGTGGAAGTCCTCCACCCTTACCAGAGAATACTCTACCAGAAAATTGCCTCCTTTCCTAGATGCTCATATTGCAATTATAGCCAGGAAAAAATAATCATAGAGGTTTAATTAACAGATTTTTAAGACTTTATTGGTTATAAACAATAAAAGCCGGCTGACATGTTTCATATGAAATACTAACTATGGCCTTATAGTGAGAAGCCCTGTGCCATAAGTTACTCACTATATTTTTCACTAGATCTTCTCTCTGAGTTGTTTGAAGATACAGTTGAAATATACTTGTGTTACCTTAAATTGATCAAAACACACAGCAGTTATACATACTCATAAATCTGTGTTCATAAAGTGTTCATAAGGTCTTTTGTTAAAAAAGGACAGCACATGATAATGACAACGTGATTAATATAGACCAGATAAACAGAAAAAAAAACCAACAAAAAAACTTGGCAGAAAACCATATAAATTGTTGTTCCAGTCAATGTTCACTGTTTGTAACACCTAAATCCCCACTACTGCACTAGTGTACTTACAGCTTTCCATCACTGTCACTCGGAGACAGGATAGTGGGGTAACTTGCATCAATATTCTTTCAGTATATGTCTTTCTCCTATTTCTTTATATTAGGTGTTTTATTCACTGTCATGGCTCTTCCTCTTTTTTTTGTTTTACACTGTGTGAGTAGAATATTAGCATAACTTTACATAAAAGAACAGCTCCAGAATTAAGAGACAAAAAGAGGATGAGATCACACTTGCCAATTAATTTGTCAAAGGTGACACATGATATTTGTAAATGGACTCTAGATATTCCTTCTGCCTTTCTGTTTTGTTTGGGGTTTATTTTGGGGGGTTCTTTTCTTTTTTCTGTTTTTTGTTGAGGATTTTGTTCTTTTTGAGAAAAAATTGAAAAAAATGCTTTCATATTAATATAGAAGAGGAAAATTTCAATATCTTAAATTAAGCTAATGGAAAAAGGTTGTGGGGTTTTTTTTTTCATGTTACAGTAGTAGCAGTTGGATATGGCATTGAGGGGTGTATGTATATAAAAGTGTATGAATCTAGGGCCCTTGAACAGTTACTGTCAAAAGAGGTTTATCAACACCTAGCCATGCTCATTTGAAACTGTGCTTAATAAGAGGTGTTTTCTGTCTATCTTTCTTTTTTCCTTTCATGTTCAATATAGCTGAAATAAAAAGGTAGTTAATTTTCCAGACGATGTGGTATGGGGACTAATAAATTAAAAAAAAAAAAATCTTCTTGTAAACCACCAAAGGTGTTTTGAATTCTCCCATCTACCTTATTTCCTTTCATTCATTCAGATGTAGTAAAATATTCTATGTGAAATAACTTGTCACCATCAGAGGGAGCTCTTGTATTGACACAAGTAGGCACAGCATTCTCCCTTTAAAAATTTTAACAATTCTTCTTATAAAATTCCAATATGTAGTATGAATCTACTATGTTTTATTTATTAATACCTAGTCACATGGACCTCAGAGATATTCCTGAAAATTGCAAATATTAATGTATTTCATAATAGTGTTTCTGGAATTCTACATAATCTTTAATAACTCTAGAAAGAGTTAAAGCTTACTCTTAATCTGAAATTAATATTATAGATATTGTTTTTATAATATGGATTCATAGTCAATGAATTTAGATTCTGATATTCCAAAGGTAACTGAGATGATCTCAGAAGGTAACAACCAAAGTAGTTTTGGTAGTTTTTCACTTTTTCCTCCCTTGTTTTTTAATAAATCCATTTCAAAAAATCTGTAAAATATGAATACATTGAATTTTGAACCTCGGCTAAAGTCCAACTGTCTTTTCTACTTTCAAATTAATTTGAAGTTTAGTCACTACTCTTCTACATAAACTAATGTTTTTACTAGTGGTATTTAATCTGGAGTACAAAATTGAATTTATACACTTAGAAACAATAAACTTGGTAAATGTCATGAAATAGTTTCAAAGAGCAGCAACATATTTAACCTGTTTATTCCACATATTTGCTTGCTAAAATTGGGGGTGAAAAAAAGTGCAGATAGTATAGCTCTTATTGTATGAAATTTATGTAGGAATCACAATTCACTATTCTACTTCTGTAACATATGACATAACCCAGACTACCAGAAAGGTAATTCATTCAATTTATAACTAAAATACATTTAGTGTAACAGCCATGTATGAAATCCATTGAAATGTCAAAACGGTATGTGGAAATTCTGTTTGCTCAAAGCAATATGAAAAAAACCCAAACTTTATTAATATTACAGCATACATTTTCTTTTCATAAAATTTCACACCTTGCTTTGAAATGAAATTAAATTATTAGAAAGAAACATTATTAACTATGCAACATAGAAATGGCACAGTAAATACTCTTATGTTCTGAGGATAATAAATAATAAAATAGTTCAATAAAAAGGTTTCTTACTAAATTATTTCTGTGGCTTCTCATATATGATGTCTCATGATTTCTACCTTTAGAGAAATTTCTATAAATGAATTCTTTTTCAATTTAAACCTCTAAATCCAGTTATGGATTTAGACTTGTGTATAATACCAAGTTAACATGACAATACGTTTCTTAGTTACTACAACATTATTCAAATATCTCATCCATTTCACCAAAAACCTTAGTGGCAAATTTCACTTTTCACATAGGGCTTGCCATTCAGATAATTAGAAAACCCTTCAAAAGCAACCAACTCCCATACTCTTAGATTTACTCTGATGAAAGGTAAAATGAAATGAAAAGCCAAAGAAACTCACTGAGATTAAATGTTTTGGATATGATGTGAACAATGAGGCTCTAAGAATGTTCTGTATACTAATACTAATTCTGTGCAAAAGTGTTCAGCAAATGCATATTAAGGTTGCATTCAGTAGTTATGAGGGATTAGTAAAAATACGTGGGAATTACTTCATATTAAGAACATTTAGAATACAAAAGTAGAGCTCCAGTTTTCCTGCAACAGCGGCATTCACAGTGGAGCCTACTGCTCTAGTAGGCATCAGATGCCTCAGAAATGCAGAGAGCAAAGCCTGCACTGTAAACATACTACTAGATCACTTAGGAATATTTACTAGAGTGCTCTATTTGAGCCCCAAGGATGTGTCTTAAAATACACACTGAATGCAGTAAAACCAAGTTCCTAGTTATTTGTCATATGGAGAATTCATTTCAGACACAGACTTCAGGTATTTGGATAACCTAAGCAGCAAAGTAATTGTAGTTCATTCTTTCTGGTACTTCTGTGCATTTAAATACAAATGAATGACTAGCAAATACCAGGGACCAGGAAACCTGGCATGCAATGAGAGCAGTATGGAACACATGATGGGCAGCCAACCCAATGTGTTATAATTTATACATTTACATCTCCTCCACAGCATATTTTACTTCATCTTCTCAGTTTGCTAAGGTAAAAAGGCAGAAAAACTAAAAAAATGAAGAAAATAAAAAAAATTAATTGTATCAGGAACTGACAATGTTTTGACTTCAGCTGTCCCAGCTCCTGTATCCCAAGTCCAAGTTACACTAGTATTGATTTCTCTCAGAGAAAGCCAGAGTCCCTAGTGTTACTGCATGTATCACTGAGATCTAGCTCCGTGCTAAGGCTATAATAGTATGTAAGAAATGCATAACCCAGAAGAACCCAAAAGTATATATATTAAGGATGCAACAGGGTGAACATAGCACTGAATTTCAAATTTTAAAGGTCTTTTACAGTTTTTCAGCTCTAATAGTCAGAAATCAGACTTTACATGGTATAAACGGGAATAAATTTCACTTAGTGCACATGACATCACTAACCATAACTCTGCTTCTTCAGAGGTGGTGACAATATATGGGAATAAAGCTGGTAATTTGTGATGCTAATCTCTTTAGTTTATGTAAACATAGCAAACATTTGGTTGTACGTCTATATGTACATTTATCACTAAGGGTTAAAGCATATACAGACCAAGGAAAATGAGTTAAAGCTCATATAGATTGTAAAATCCATACTGCAAGACATTTAACCTTAAACAATCAACCACTTTCTTTCAATAATTAACTGCTTTCTGGAGAAAGTGGCATTGAATATAAATATGAAGGATGTTTCTTTATGTTAAAAATAATCCATCTTAAATGAAAGAACCAATAAATTCTGTTTTCATTTGGTATTCCTAGAAGGAGGCTCTCATGCCAGCAACAAGCTTGTGAGACAAAAATGAAGCCACACAACTCTCAAAAAGTAAAAGTGTTGCCAGTTTCTAATATCATAATTTCCAAAATACTCAATTAACATTTCACACTTATGAAATGCTTGAAGAATGAGAGACAGCAAAAGTCATTTTTGCATGGCACTGGAAATTATGATCAAATGACTACAGGTACATGGATGGTCATTTCTCTCAAGCTAAATTATTCTTTGCTCAAGAGTAGTCTGGAAATTAATTTTTATTTAATTAGCTTTAATACTCAAAAAAAGACCAGGTGGGAACAGCTTTTCTAAGAGGAAAAAAAAACCCCTCCAGATTGGAATGGAAAAAGTCCATTTTTAAACCAAAATTGTGGATGGATCATCATGGCTTCCTGTATAGTAGCAAAAGAAAATAACTAAAGTTTTTTTTTTATTTTTTTTTCAGGTAGACATTGCTTGTGGAACTTAGAGCTCCATAAAATACTGTTTTCTTTTACAAGAATCTTAAAAATAAGAATGCTAGTTCTTTGACTAAATGTTTGTGACATGAGATTAAATTTCAAACAAATTTTTAGATTACTTTTGATGTTTAGAAGCCTGCAGTAATCTCTAGGAAAGAATGTGATAAATTAATTTTTACTGCTTTAGGTTTTTTTTTTCATATTTCAACCTAAAGGATCTTGCTTACATTGTAACATCTTTAATTGCCTTTGTTGCACACTGGTGCTGTAGAATGGTTGCAAATTAAGCTATTTCAAGTGGATAAATTTAGTTTGCATCACTACCTGCTTGGTGCATCTGGAAAAAAAGCAAAGTGCAAGGCAGAAAATTATCAAGAAAGGGAAAATTATCCTCTTACACCTTGAGAAAACAATGCATCTGAACAGATGAACTGATTCTGAAATACTTTTTGAAAAACATTCAAACTGAGATCTAACTAAATGAGAACCTATAGGAATTCAGATGTATATCTAAATTTGAAATCTAGTAATGGGCTCATCTTTAATTTTTTTTACTTTTTTATTTAGTCTCCTGTAGGGGTTCTTGGGGGAAAAAAAATAATTATCATGTGACTGTTGTAACAAACACAAAAATCTGTCTCAATGTTTCCCCCAGCTGAATTAAGGACACGTAAAGTTGCAGAGATGCATATTTGTAAAATTATTCTTACTCCATTTTATAAATACAAATTGCATTAGACAAAAGTAATTCTACTGAGGACCATTTTCTCTTTCATTTGCAACCAACCTTTAAGTGCGCATAGTTTAACTGACAATTCACTGTTAATGTCAGCAATACTTCAGGTGCTATCATATTTCATACATAAAAGGCAAAAAGAAATAATAAAAGCGTTGCTGACATCTGACCACAGGGACACTCTACTGAAGACAGTTTAAAAAACATTTTGTCACTACACTGGAGAACAGCTTATTCCTTCCCTTTGATAAGTGTATTTCAGTATGTGTGTGCTGCAGTAGAAACTTCATTCTATTTCCTAAGGAAGGCCAAAATCTGGAAACAAATAAATCAAGATAAAGATCAAGCACAAAGATGCCTGATCACAATTCAGCGAGGAGTGATTTCCTTGGAGAACTGAGAGAGCAAAGGTTAGAAACAAAATTCTAGATAGCAATACAATATAATTAACTGAACAATTACAAAGTAATTCACCAGTGCCTTTTACAACTACTGGGGGCAGATGAACATTTGGGGAAAGGAAGGCAATGAAACACTTCATCAGTTCATATGGTCCTTCCATGTGATATTGAGTGATCCACTCACAGAAATAGGAAATGCCCACAGAAGTCAACTCATTCATTCTCGAGATCATTCTCAAGTTTATAATTCTTGAGATCTAATTTGCTTTGAAAGCTGGTAGTTCATACTTCATGACAGCTATGTAAGTACTTTTTTTTCTTTTAACCTATGTTAAAAGCTATGAATTAAATCACTCTAACATATAATCTGTGCCTTATAACAGGCACCTTCTCTTTAAAACAAGGAATTGTTTGCTCCCAAAAACCTTTGTTGTCATTGAATAAATCAATGATCATGCTAATTATAAAAGAAGACTGCTTTTGTTAGGGAAATTATCAGCTTTGCACCAGAAGTAATGTCAAAATGAGCACAGGAAAAGGACATGACAATTCAATATGGTATCATTTGTAAATATTTTTAGATCTGTCAGAAAATGGAAGTCATTCTACAACTGTCAAGCAATATTTCAAATTATCTTCATATAACACAGAGTGAGTAAAAGACTTTTAATACTTTCAAAATGAAAATGTCATTCACATTGTATTTAAAATATTAATAAATGTCACACTTTGTTATCTCATTTTTTTCAAACCACAAAGTAAAGAAGCTTTGTAAGTATTTTTAAAGAGTATTGCTGTTTGGTAATTGTATTTCAAGTACATACAATTCTGCACAAACATTTGAAATAAATACACATTTTAAAAACCCAACAAGAAGAAACACACAATGCAATCATGGATTACCAAAAACATTGATTTGCTAGGTATTACATAATCACTTAATGTAATTCTTAAATAAGTTACCATTATTTTAATACGTTTTCAATTTTAAGCTATTTATGATAGATTAGAACATGGGTTTTCTTAAGATATGTGACTACTACTAATTTTTTTTAATTCTAAAATATTATTAATTGAAATTCAAACAAAAAAAAAACAAAACAAAAAAAACACCCCAAAACCAGTCCTTCAAATTCTCAGACTCTGCTTTGCCCACTTCGTTTCTTTGTAATTTCTGTATGAAATTTTGTGTCACTATGTCTGTGTGAAGTCTGTCCTAAGGGGAGTCTTATGAGGACAGTATTCACTAGGAATGCACAAAACTTCCTCACACCTCTTTCACACCTAAAAAGGCACGTGGTCATGCTGACTGTCAATCTGACTGGCCTTTTCTTGTTAGCTGGTAAAGAATAACATTTAAATTACCATCTCTCATACAAAGATGGCAACTCCAGAAGTTGGTAGTCTGTAGTGATCAGGTATTAATGCACACAGGACTGTAGACCAAGAATCATGCTCATCTTGCCAGAGGTAGAATACACTGAAAAAAAATTGAGGAGAAAATGGTTCTGCCACAGGTAATAAATTCTAGGACCACAATTATGAGCTGGAACGATTGAAGCTGTTAAATGAATATGAAACACAAATTTACAGGCCTTATTCTGCAGTTTTTTTGCTCATTACAGATGAAGACTATGAAAGTTGGTTTTGGAACATTAACCAGCTGTGAATTTATGTTCTGTATTGTTTATGTTGGCAAGACTGGATATTTTGACAGAGATAAATAATAAAAATAGCATCTATTTCAGACTGAATTTACAAATTTACCTGTATTCTAAAAGAGAAAGTAAGATATCCGACAGAGAAGTAATTAAACATGATCCCCACTTGTATGCCTGGCTTTCCCTCCTGTAACCCTATTAGGCAAAATTAATTACTCATGCAGCATATTAGATGGATAAATCAAGTCTTTCTTTTTGACATTTTCTTCTAAGGTCTGAGGTGGCTCTAACAGCATTTAGCTGCTAAAGATTAGTATGGAAAATTCTGCAACAGAAGTCTGACCCCATCTAGACCTATTTGCGCATGTACATTTGTGCAACACAACAGAGACTCAGGAGTACCAGAAAAAGTGGCAAAGTGATTGTAGAAAATGAAAGCATATAGTTCTTAATCACTGAAAAATAAGAGAAAATATCTATTGCCACATAAAGGATGCTGTAAATGACTTCAGACTAGCTCCCTCTTACCACTCAGTCCAAAATGCTGAATGCTTGACTCTATGTTTGGGGATGAAATCTCCACTTGGACTACTATGCAAAAGATTCAGAACATCTTTAAGCAATAATTATTAAAAAAAACCAACAAAACATACAATCTTACATAATTTTCAAATAATCTTTCATGAATTTTGTAGCTTTTTTCCTTGCACAATAGAGGTAAGCTGCTGCTGCGTTATCTACTATGTGTTTGCTTTATAAACACAAAATTAAAGAAAGGCTTTTTTGGCAAGGTTTCTTCTAGGAACAGAAACTTCTGTATCAACCAAAGAGCTATTGCCACCTGAATTTGCACATAGGACAAGGCTGCTACCTAACTTTTAAAGCTTCCTTTTCTTCAAGGCTCTTTTTTTGATCAAGGCCTCCTAGAAAGTCTCTTGGCAGCCTATATCCTTGCTGCTTTCTGCACCTTACCAGACTGAGGACCAACTTTCAGAAATTCAGAAATCTCATCAAATTCTGATAGGACTATTCCATGATTTTACAGTATAGCTTTTATCATGCTCACAAAGGAGTAAATTGCGTTCTCCAACTTCTTCTGAGGTCTCTGACAGATGTCACTGATTGCAATAAAAAGAGAACCATCAATTTCTATTTTGTCCCAGTCATAACCTTTCTAATCACTTAGCCAAACCTACAAACAGCATTATAAACCTAAAGATTATCTTGAACCTAGAGATTTCTGTGGATTTTCTCCAATTGTGGCACAAGGAAGAGATATCCAGTTCCAGCTCAGTAAAACTAAATTAACAGTGAAACTCATCAGAGCTGTGCAAAAAGTGTAACAGATCTGAAGGCTTTGAGCTGCTCATGCAGAGATCCTTGGTGGCTGCCCTAAGTGACATGAATATATCTTCAGCTTAGAAGGCAGTCAGTGTCTCCACCCTGGGAGGACACTGCAGTTCTAACAACCAGCTGCCCTTTTCTGGCCACATCTGGTTGCTTTCATAGTATGCTACTCTTCTCAATCCTTGCAATACATTCACCTTCATGCTGTCAGAGATTTGCTCCCTGTCACGTGAGCCTTGTCATAGTACTGTTCATCTCAGTAAGAAGGCTCGAGCATGGGGCCTTCAAGCTATACTCATATCCTGACAAAAAACTTGTCCTACACAACTAAATTGTATTTCAAACATGAACTTCAAGTCTTACTATTACTTGCATTATTGAAAATACAGGGAAGTTTGGGAAAAAATACAGGGTGTTATAAATGGAATTTCAATCCGTGCCACAAAAAATCTGCTAAAATTGACCCATTGCTTCAGCAAATCCTAAAATAGGACAGTATTAGAGATATTCCTTCCATGTTAAAACTAACCTCAAAATCAACCTTGATCAAAATCAAGTCTGAAAATTAATTACAGGCTTCATCTACAACAGAAAACATAGTAAGCATAAGAATTTTTCGATAGTATACTCACCATGAAGTGCAAAAAAGAGGAAAAAACACCAGAAAAATACCTACTTGTTAAATTCAGAATATTTATTATTCTGATACGTGTCTTAAGGAAGCACTTTTGCTCGGCTATAATACTGCTTCATAATTCTGTTGATATCACCTAAACTGACTGCATTTTTAACATAGCAAAGATCTGATCTCATGTGAAGAAAATACTAAGACAACATTTTAAAATAATTCCGTTGAGGACTGTATTTTCTTTTAAAATAATAAAGATTTGGTTTTTATTAGAGAAATTAGAAAAAATAGAAAGAAAAACATGTCAGATGAAAGAACAAAGTATGTGGAAAATGTGCCATAACAAACCAATAATGCAAGTTAGAATAATCGCAGTGTGCTTTATTTAGACTGAGGAATGCATGCATGAGGAATCAACTACTCAAGCCCTCCTTAAGTAAAATCTGTTTGTCAGAAAATTAGCTATGGATACTTAATCCAATTAAGAACTTAGCTCTTTCTTACTGTTTCGCTCCATCAAACTAGAATTTAGCAGTCTTAATTATTTCTCATCTTCATTTTTTCAGAAAGTTGATTTGTGCTTTTGGAGATTTGTGGGTTTTTGTTAGTTTTTTATTCTTTTTACCTCCTCTGGGGTATTTTATAACTTTGTTTATTTGTATTTCTTATTTTAAAAGTCAGTTTACTAACTACATGTGTTTTTATTATTTCTGAAAGGAAAAAAGCATGTGATAGAGAAAAACTAAAAATAATTAATTTTTAAACAATTAATACAATGCAAGCACCTTTGCAGTTTGTAATTTTATTTATTACTTAAGAATTTCTTTTAAATAGGCTACCTTAGGATGTAAAAGAATGGAAACTAAGAAAATATTAAACTTAAAAATATTAATGTTTCATATTGTTCCTGCCAATTTTAAATATATTTAAACTCATGAGTTAGCTTAGCCTTCATTAAAAAGAGGTATGATTGTTCTTCTTTTTCTCTACACTAAATCTCTTTTTATATGAATTTGAGGTAGAATTTGAGAAATTGAATGAACTATTCCTAAGAAAATATTTAATCACATCAATGGATTCAACTTTTAATTATTAAGCGTTGTTTACCATTATATCAAAGTACAGCAGTGCTTTTCATTAATAAAGTTCTCCTAGTTTCAACAACAACAAATATTATTTTTGCCATGCTATTTATTTATATTATGTACACTATATTCCTATATGCCTTTTTATATTTTTCTGCACTTGGGACCACACATATTTTGCAGTCTTGCAGAAACTACCACTAAAGAGCTCAGATTTTTCCTGCTGGCATTCATGACAATATCTCTCAAACTTTAAACTTTTCCTGTCTACATTGCCAGAGGCACAGTTCTTCTTGTTCCTAAGGCTTACCATCACAAATAGAATTGGAGTGGTTGCATTTGTTCAAAAGATTAGATCCTGCACTAAAATAATTCTGACAGAGGATTTTTTTTTCCAAGCTTTTTGGTTTTAATATTAGTTCTTTGCTATATGGAAGATAGTAACTGCACTGAGTATCTGGAGTACCTAACAAAAATACACCTCTTTTTTTTAAAGACTATGATCTTCTAGCCTTCCTAAACTAAAGTTGGTACAGGTTCTTTACTTCTCCAGACTAATTTCTATTCCATGTTAGATATTTTTCATGTAGGATTTTTTGACTTGAATAAAATTTGTTACTGAGATAACACAGTGGAATGAAAATGTAATTTCAACTCCACACAACACTAATTAACCAAACTGTAATGAAGACTCCATATGAACAACAAAATCTGTCTTCAAACAAATTATAATAGCACTATGATAAATATTGTCTAAACAGATAAGAGCCACAGAAAATACCACAGTGTGATTATCCATTATTCAAACATCCCAAACTGTATCAAGGATGTGTTTGCCATATATTCAAACTGTTGGTAGAATTAATTCTTAGAAAGAACAAGTGAAATTTTCCATATCTAGGAATATTATAAAACATAGAATGTTTATTTCATCATAGTGAGCATCCCTAGTTGTTTGCACTTACAAGATTTTTGTTTTATGAAATACATAAACTGTGATATGAAATATGCTTGTTTTAGTGACAATATTCACCATTACTTTTATCCCTATAAAGATACTGCTGTAATGATTGGAGGTTTTTTTGAATCATCTACAAGGAATAGTCAGACATGCTACAGTGTAAGATCTGATCCTTATTCGGTCTTCAAAGGACCAGTTTAAGCAGCCTACTCAGAACAAACATCCCCAAAGGGATGAGTTTTGTTGAGTCATGAGCAGAATACGTTATTTTTGCTCTGGTGTACTGGTAGAGGCAATGAACACCTGACCTTTTTTTTCTTCATGCCACTGTGCTTACAGATCTCTGCCACATTCATGCCCAATATTCTTTTTCCAGGCCTAAGAATCTCAGTCTATTCAGCCACTTCTTCCATGCCTGCTGTCTGCTTTTTAACCCTTTGAAACACAATTTTCTGAATGTTTTGCAGTTCTACTATATTATTTTGCAATAAATGATCATATCTGCACTGAAAATATGAACAACACATACACCTTCATAGTGGAATAACAAGGTTTTTTTGTCTCATTCCCTACAAATTTCTTAATAATTCTAACACTCTATTGTCATCTTTGTTCTAGAAGACTAAGCTGATAATTATAAATGTTTTAGAATTTTCAGGTGTCATCCTGGAAGCAGCATCCCACAGTCACTCATCTAACATGAAAGGACCATGTGGTTTTTTTGGGGGCTGTAATTTGGGGGATTTTTTTGCCATGTACTTTTTGCTAGCAATGAATCCAGAATATTTGTATTTCTGCTTAATTACAATATTTTGTATGTAAATATTAGAAACCCTTATAAATGCTCCAGGCCAAAAGCCAAGTCATAACTTTATCTGTGAATATTTTTTTCTTTTATTTTTCTTTATTTTCCTCTTTAAATAATTAAAAAGAAAAAAAAAAAGAAAAAAGAAGAATGCAGGAAGACATTTCAGACCATATCAGAGAAAATTTAAAATGGCAAGGTCATATACAAGACTCTATGGAATTAACTACTAATATGTTAACTACTTCATATGTTTTGTGTTATGTACTGCAACATTTTTCCTACCTCTAGTAAAGGGATGCCTTCAGTTAAGTATTAATTTGGTATGTTCACTTCAAAGAAAATATTAATTTTCTCTTGCATACAAAGTTATACTATTGTTTGGTCTAATTAAAAAATAAACCAAACAAAACTGACATGATTTTCAGGAACACACTTTCAAAATTACATGCACAATTTCAAACATAGTATTTTGAGCTGACATTTGTATATCTGTGTGAGAAAGACAAGTAATAGTGAACATTTAAGAAAATCTGTATAATTTCATAATTTTCACTGAAGGAATATTTTCAAATATGTACATATTTTATGGAAGAATGCTATCTTTATTAATTTTCATGACATTTGAATATGAACCTGTGATAATTCAGCATTGGGTATGTAGATGAGGATAGGAATTTTATGAAAGCTCAACAGTTTATAAATGTTACAATCATCCTGCTGTACTAAAACTAAATGAAACATTAACAGTGTTTCCTTTGCTTGCATATCATGTGAATTGTTTTCCCTTTTGCAGAACAGAAGCATAAAGACATACAAAATAAAAAGTGGAAAAGGTGAATTGCTAATGTAAATTTAAGGAACACTTCAACAGAGTAACATTTCATTTCAGCATAGAGTAATTTGGATTGGAAAGGTAATTTATTCCAAATTATTGCTTACATGATGGTCAGCTGTTAGGTCAGACATAGTTACTCAGGGCTTTCCCTTTATTTATATTTTGCAGTGCATGCTTATGTCTGTCACATGAACTGTCACCAGCTTCTAGGAAAACTCTCTTTTCTCCCTTTTTCTCATTTTTACAACAGGTTAGAAAATAAATGAGACAAGTAGAGTGCATAATTAGGCACTCATTCTGAATAGATAATATTATTAAGGGTTTGATTCTTCCAAGATGCAAAGTATATCATATCTTGATGAAGTAACTGATATGAGACACTAGCTCTGGTGATAGTTCTCCAGACTATCTACCCAAAGTAGATCAGAGGTTAATAGAGCAATTTCACTTCATATTGCAGAAAACGTGCTGGAAGAGAGATAAAATATCATAGATATAACATGATCTGAATAATTATATGCAGGTGGTGGGGAGTTTTTTGACCTTTTTTTATTTCCAAAAAATATGGCATGATGCTGGCTGTTATAAACTAAACAGCTTGGGCAGTATCCTGAGGATCCCATTTTATTTGCCAGGCTCCTGGAAGTAAAAATGGGTTATTAATCCAGTTTTACTTGGATTTTATTATATTCAATTCCCAAATGCCATTTATAAACAGGGAAGAAAAAATCAGAGAATTTGATGCTATTTACTTATTATGAATTTACACATAGATAGTATAGAACAACAAGAAATGATATTATCTTTCTAATTTTAAGATTTAAAACATATATGATATTTAAAATACATAAAATATATTAACTATTCACCAATTTTTCCCTGATATGTATGTTTATTTTATCACCTCAACTTCCACAATACAGGTCCTAGGTTTTGACATTGTGCCTCTGCAGTCTCAGAAAATGTAAATGACTGAACTACTGTATATAATTTACAACACAATAAGTATCTTGTAAGTTTCTAAAAGCTTCACTGCATCTGAAGTCTTTGCACCTCAGGAGAATGGAGACACATTTCCCCTAAATGCCCTAAACAGTTTGAAAGAAATATCAGCAGAACTACTGATAATGAAAGAAGATCTGTTTGTTTTCAATACTATATCCAAAAGTTAATGCCTTGTATATAAACTGACAGAACTTTGCTTCTTAGCTTGCTACTACCTGAATTGCCTAAGACCAATAAAATCATAGAAGAATCCAATAAAATTCAATTCAATTCTTCAATTATATCCATTTTTACTGGTTTCATCTTACTGGTGCCCTCCTTGATATCAAATCAACAAGGAGAAGCTGAAAATTATCATTGAGGGAAGAAAAGTTATTGAGGACAATGCAGATCTTTTTCCTCACTAGGGAGTCAAGTTTTCTCACATCAACACTGAAACAAGAATCATTATCCTCTTTTGCAATTTTGCGAATTTGTATTGGCTGATGTAAAGAAACACTGCAAAAACTACATAACGTCCAACACAATTTTACATTTTGCTTAGCTGTTTGGGTTTACCCTTCAGAACTAAAAGGTCACAAATCAGCATAATATCATACTAATAATGCCAGGTGACATTTTTAATAATGCAAATTAACTGGGGACTCAATCAAGATGAAAAAAAATATGGAAACTTTACATCAAGATCCTGATAAGAGTTTCCAAGATCTTATCTTCACCATTTTTTATTGTTCCCATAATATAAGGCTATGTAAGGCTAGAATCTCCTGTGTCCAGAGGAGGACCATGAAGATATCTGAGGGCTGGAGCACTTGTCTTATGAAAACAGGCTGAGAGAGCTGAGCTGGTCAGCCTGAAGAAGAGAAGGCTTCAGGGAGACCTTAGAGCACCCTTCCAGTAATAGGGGACCTACAAGAAAGATGGAGATAGAATATTTATAGGGGCATGAAGTGACAGGACAAGACAGAATGCCTTTAAACTGAAAGAGGATAGATTAAGATTAGGTATTAATTAGGAATTAATTTTTTACTGTGAGGGTGGTGAGGCACTGAAACAGTTTGCTCAAGAAGCTGTGGATGCACCACCCCTGGAAGTGTTCAAGGCCAGTTTGGATAGGCCTGGTCTAGTGGAACGTGAGCGTGCCCATGGCAGGGGTGTTGGAACTGGATGATTTTTATAGTCCCTTCCAACAGAAATCATTCTATAGTTCTGTATATATACGAATAATATATTTCATAATAAATTGACATATAGTTATACACTCTTAAAAATATTGTATTATATGCAGAAAAATGTATATATGAATGTATAAAATATCTACAATGCCATATCGACAGTAGTACTGGCAACAATGATTGCTTTTAACAATCTTCATTACCTCATTCACAAAGTTTATCTGATAATTTAAGGTCAGTACTTTTCAAGTCCTTGTTAAAAAACCCTTAAAATCATGGGTTTCTCACCTACAGTCACAATGAAAAGTAAAATGCAACAAAATTATTTCAAGCTTTCTTTTAACTAATTTTTGTCAAGAATGTTGATGAATTATAATTCTAATTTTTTTTTGTCAGAATCTCTGAATATTCTTTTAGTCATGATAATAAATTAAGAAATGGTCATAGTATTAAATTCAATTTCTCAAGCACATCCTGTGACTCCTGGGGATGGTGTTGGGTAGGGCCAGGAACTGGACTTAATGATACTTATGGGTCTCTTCCAACTCAGATTATTCTGTGATTCTGTGAAGTTTGCTTAATGGCACTTATTTTATGAATGTCTGATTTATAAATAAGAGAAAATATACCTTTTGCCAGTTTGTTGACATTGAAAAGGACACATAAAAGTATCCACACTTGCACTACAAAATAAGCAGTAAAGCTGCATTGCCATCAAACTAGGTTTTGGTTGTTGTTCATTGTTGCTTTGGTTGGTTGGCTTTGTGTTTGGGTTTGCTTGTTTGTTCGTTTCTAACGTTGGCTTGATTCATGTAACTCAAGCAGGTTCTTATGAAATATCAAATTTCATCATGCAAAAAAATATCCAAGAGAGGATAAGAGGCAAATTTCTAAAATTTTATTACCATAAACTTGACACATGGTTAATTTACTTATTGCATAGCTTGGTGTTAAATTTTCATTTCTCTACCTCAGGGAGAAATCCATCAGAGGAGAATTAAGAGAATAAATACTGTGGTTTTTTTCACCAGGTGCTACTGCAAATAAAAGGAAGGTCTCTGGGAGTAAATGCAGATACAATAAAATCTGAGCAACATGAAAAGTTAAGCCTACAGAGTTTCTCTGGGAAATTTTTTGAAGAGGCGTTATGTCAAAATTATTTGACATAATGAAATACAAACAGACTGTATAGGCAATCTGAAAAGTATTAATTATTATCAGCTGTATTGCTGGATTTTCCAGTATGCGTGATATTTTTGGGGGAGATGCAGAAGGAAGACAGTTATGGAGAAGATTAAGAAAAGGAGAGAAAGATAACTGATTTGAAAAAATGATATAACAGGAATGAGAGAGGAAGGAAATCTAAGAAGTAAAAGATAAACAATGACAATTTGTAATTAGTATCTTTAATAATTTATTCAAATCAGTCTTTACAAACACAGTAATATATACGAACATATTTCTTTTATTTAAGACACAACTGAGATAGTGCTAACAGCTCCATTTCTATCATTTATTTATTTCATTATGGAGCTAAGTGTTTTCAATGTCAGATATAATTCTAGTGTATCTCAGAATTGTTGTGATGGTCAACAACCTTCAACATGGAAAGATGATTAAATGTAGTTTAAAAACCTAGTTTTTCTGAAGGGCTGGAATATATGGAGAAGGAAGGAATATATGGAGAAAAGCAACAGTGCAAGTTGTTGTAATGAATTTCAGGCAGAAAATAACATCCGTAATGAAATTCAGACAGGATAGTAGATTAAAAAAAATCAAGGGATGCAACTCTAATGAAAACCATAATTGGTTTAAAAATAAATCATCATTTATGTTTTGCTAAATGAGAATTTCAGGAATATACTAAAAAAAATTTATTATTGACAAGTAATGGAATATAAATATTTTACATTAGTGTGGTTTTAAAATGCTTAAATAGATGAGGATTTTTTTAATGCAAGAACTGTTAAGTTTGTTGGTAGTGGTGGTGGAGGGTTTTTTCTTGTAGTTATGTGAGCCCATGTGTTTACATTGCTGTGGCACAAAGTGATCAATAAATAACAGCCAAAATAGTAGTGTACCTACTCTAGCTAGATTTTCTGATGATTTTGTCATGTGAAATTCTCATGAGAACTATATTCCATAAAGATAAAGTGGGTTAAAGTAACCTAAACTGTAAGTATGAGGAAAACTGAACATATGAAGCCTTTAACCTTCACACTATCCAGGACAAGTGCCTTCTTTGTATGAGTATAAAATATGCTGTAGGATGAACAGACATCATACCATTGTTTCATATTATTGTTGAATGTTATTTCTGAGGTTTGGGCAGAAAGAAAGATTGTCAGCAATCCTATCAAAAAGGACAGAATTCTGATTTAATTCCTCTTACGATGTAATCTTAATTCCTCTTATGATGTCTTATGATGTCTTGCCATCACCAAGATCAGAAAGATTAATCACCTCTCTCAAGAGTAGTGAACTTAGCAGTTCAAGTTAAATACAGACCTACATTCTTTAAAAAATTGAATTAAAGAAACCTTTCCAATTGCTTATTTGATTAAAAGAGGTAATTCTCTGTACTTCATGTAAGATATATTCACAATATGCCACAACAATTTGTTTACTGTTCATGAGTAATACTGGTTCTATGGAACTTCAAAGCTGACTTCTCTCAATTACTTGAAGGTAGAATATTAAGAAAATCCAAGCCTGTAGATATCAATGGCACCTTATCGATTACTATTCTGTTCTTGCAACTCCACATATTTCACAGACATTTACATTGGAAAGCAAAAATTACAAAAATTAGACTTAAAAGGAAATGTTGGGTGACATTTTCCCTTAAAGACATTTATATAGATTGGAAATTTGATTTCAATACTGTTGAATCAGAGACAGTCCTTTTCACCTGGATGTAAACTGCCTCAGAATAATCAGTTCTCTCAGAATTGCTTTGTTATTGCAAAAGAAATTAAACTGAAGTCTTACAAATGCCTTAGTTTTTCATGTTCGCAATGACACAAAAAAATTAGTATTTTTCCAGTGTAAAAGGAAGCTTCTATTAATGGATATGACATAAGGCTTTACAAATGTGTGACATCTGTTCTGATGCTGAATGCTACAAACCCTGAAACAGCAGCTCTGAAAAGTACACTTTTAGGCAGCAAAGATACTTTTTTCTTTTCCTACCAGAAATAAACAGGTTTATCTGAAAATCTTTCTCCAATCCCACACTCAGAGTAAGAGAGTTGTCTGGCACAGAAAACTTTAGATTAAATACCTCAGATATAAATTGCAGATATAACCTTAACATAGACATGAGCTTTCTAATGGAATATTGTTTATATATTTATATATAATTTATATGTTTATATATAATTATAATTATATTTGTTTAATATTGTGGAAAGTCTTGTACTGTAAGCATTATCTTTTTTTTAACAAAATAACCTTAAAGTACAAATCATTTTCCCTAGGACACACACTATAGTGTAGTATATATAGTACAATAAACAAGAGGTATCAGAGGTTTCCCTTCAGAATTCTAGGGACAAAGAGATCCTATGATATAAAGCACAAACAAAGTCAAAGGCAGGCCACAAAGAGAAAACACAATATAAAATACAGTGCAGAGCAGTTTCCATTTTGACTGCAGTTGAAGAATAGCTGTTGCTACACAGTATATCATTTTTATCGTAGAACACTCTCAGCTTCTAGCACATCTCTAAGGAATATCTTGAACCACTACTCAAGTAAATCAACAAAAATGAACTATAACTTGATAAAAGTGGCTTTCAGAGATTTAAAATTATTTCCATACCATTTAAGTCATTGTCATCATTGTAATTGTAACTGTCAAGAGCCCAATTAATTCATATACTGAAGTCATCGCTCTTTGGTGACCTGAACAAGATAGAGATATTGCACCTATCTACGAACTGAGACACTGAAGTGAGCAAGAAATGAGAAAAACAGCTTTTCATTCCTAGGTGACTGTTTAAATTCATTCCAACTCAGCAGTAATTGGATAATACAAAGATTGCACGATCATTTGTGGAAGATTTCATTGATCTTAATCCAGTTTCTAATGGAAAGGTTCAGTATTCTGTCTTTCTGTAAACCACAAACCTGGAATTAGTTTTTGTGTTTTGACCCTTACCAGCTTCCATCTAAGACCGGAAATTGTAATAGCGTCCTTTGGTGGAAGCGACACTTTTAGGTTAGGAATGAGGAGTTCTGCTAGAATAAACGTAGTTTCTCAATCTGTGGTGGTTAGTTTTAATAAAGTCACTTAAAGAACTAAGTTAAGTAAAGTAACTTAAAACTACCTAGTTTCTCTGCATGAATACATGGTATATTACAAATATATGCTCTTACATTACTTACAGGATATTGGTAATAGCACTGCTAAAGTTATCAATTTGCAAAGAAATTGGTGAACTTAAAAATCTAGTGTAGAGCACACATCTGATGTAGATTTTTATTTCTGTTTTCATCCAAGCAGTGTACAATTTAGTAATTAATGTAGTAGTTCTTTTTTCCAGATCGGTTTTCTTTGCTTTATGTAAATATGGAATATACAGGTAAAAAAGAAAACAAAAACAAAAACAAAACAATCAAACATACTGGTAGCTTTTTCTTTTTTTTAAATACATTAATGGTATATTGGTTTTTTCCTTCTAGGTTATTGAAGTTCAGTTGACTTACAAATAAAAGTATCTCACTTTGGATACTTCTCTTCCATTTAAAAAATGAATGTAAGACAAACTGTAGAAAACCTCAAATAAAATTTAAAAAAACTGTCCTTTTTTATTTTAATCTAAAAAACTTTAAGATAAATTCATCAGCTCAGATGAGAACTTTACTATTTTTCCATTCAACACAACCAGATTTTTTTGGCTAAGAAGTGTGTTGTGCTTTACTACTGAACTGAAAAACACTCCTTACTCTATACATCATAATGACTATCTTGGGAATACTCTCACAGCTTCTTCACCACCCCTTACTGTTCCTTACAGAAGTTGTATCCTAAGAACTCCCTCTATTGCATCCTTAGACTCCTTTTTTTCTCATTCTCTTTTAGAATGTTTTTATATTTCATTCTTATTGTCAGAATGCAGCAGTTAATTATTATTAGGCATATTACCTATTTTAGCAAGTAAGAAGAAGAAGAAGAAGAAGAAGAAGAAGAAGAAGAGGGTATTTTTAGCTAATATCAAGAATATCTTCAATATGATCCTGGAAGACTTTGGATATAAAGTGGCCACCTCAAGTTTTCCTCATTATCAGAGTCTCTGAGCTAATCATCTTTATCATCCTACAGATACTAAATTTTTTTATTCTGCTCTTAGATTTTTCTTTTCCTCATGAGTTTTAGGCTTTGGTAAAATTGATCTTGGTTTAGAAGACAGTAGGAGTAAAAATATATTATACCCCACAGTATCAGTAACCCAGTACAGTTGTAAAAAGTAATAAATACAGCTTAAATGCTAACCTGATCAAAAGAAATTTAAGTAGCTCATAAAGATCTTGAACAGTGGAATGCTGTTTATAGCAAAACTTTCCATATGCCCTTCTCATATATAATACCTTTTTCTTTCCATTAATGTCTTTTGAGAATTAAAATGGGTTTACTAAAAAGAATTTTACTGCAGTTCCTTTTTAAATAGCACTCTATAGGACGGTATATTTACGCACTAATTTGGGCCTCCTGAAAATTTATTATCAGGAATTAAGTCAAATAATTTACATCACCTTCCAGGAGCATAACAGTAATATAAAGGTAATTTCTTCCCTCCCCCTCCTGAATTCTGCATTACGAGGCCCTAAATCTGCTAAGACAGCAGTAGACTGATTTGTGGAAAGTGTTCAGAAGAGGATTATGTCTTCAAATACATGAATGTAACTGGGATGGAAATATTTTCTAATAGGAGACTTGTATTTTTCTCTCTTTCTTAATGGGATATTTTTATTTCACTGTGAAATCTAATACTGCTGCACAATACACAAATATTTGCTTTTAAGGAAATCACATAACATTATACACACAATTTATTAATGTTCATTAATTGAGTCTGTTTTAAAAAGTGAAGTCAAGACGTGGCCCTAAAAGTTGTGCACATTTATCTCAGAATGAGAAGTTATGTTGGGGCTGATCAGGGCTGACCATGATTATATTAAACTGTAATAAACTTAGATGACATTGAAACCAATACCCACAATAAATCTCTAATTTCAACAGACCAGCCTCACTGCTCACTGTTTTTTGCTTTGAACCATTGTTCAGTGAAATCAAAAATGGATGTAAATAATCCAGAAGGCTACTAATTTGTTCCCAGAAAGCTGGCAAATTCTGTGCATGAATTTGCAGAAATACACTATATCAGACAGTCAAGCAGCTCAGCTTATTGGAGTGGCCGGCAAAACAGAACTAGGTGAGGGCTGCTCCAGTCCTACTTGTCTTGCTCCAGCATTGCCCAACATTTGCATTTTTAGCATAAGAATAGAAAAACAATGTAAAAAAATTATTACCAAACCATGTCCATCAACAACAAAATGCTGAAACTGATACCTATGACAGGAATCAATTTTCTTCTCTTTTTTTTTCTTTTTTTTTTTTTTAATTTAGTAACTCAGTGAAAATATCTGAAGTATCTAAAGATTCAAAAAAATGCTTAGAATAATTGCTGATGGTAAAATGTATACTCATTGCAAGAATGAGAAAAAAATGCCATGAAATGCAAATGTTTTCTAGGAATGGAATTTAAATGCTGAAAAGCTGAAAGTATTTCTAGGAATGAAAACTATTGTTTTAGTTTTTTTAAACACACAGATGGACATATGTTCTAAGGACCACACAATTTACTTTCTTATTTAGCAGTTACAAGATGTCTCTTCTGACAAACTGAAATGGTTAGATTTCTTTTTCGTGCAATGTTCCTTTGAGAAAAAATCAACTCCCTATAAGGTAACTAGTTCCTTGTAAATTCCTTCAAATTTCATCATGTGTAAAACATTAATAAAACTACTTCTTTGTAACCCAGATTTTTCACTTAATATTTCACATACTGAAGTTTACTTAAAAAATATTAACAAAAAATATTGACTGAGCCTTAGTATATATGAGATTAATAGATTCAGTATATTTATCTAGACTGAAATGCATTCAAATCTCAGCATTACTTTTATGGAGAAATCTTTCCATACAGAAGATATTTCATGCTCTTCACAGAAATTAACAATTTTCTTTCTTGGCAATATTTAATGCAACTAGAAATACAAATTAACAGTTTGGGAGTAAATCAAATATCCACTCTGCCTCAAAGAAGGACATAAATTTTAGACAAAATACTTAATTAGACAAAATACTTTTTTTCTGGAACTTATATATTATATATTAACTTACTATATATTAACTTATTATATATTTAACATATAAATGCCATTGCATATACCTATGCAAATACTATCTGCATGCTAATCAAATTTTATCTTTTGTTCAATTGTTACCAAAATGTAATGTCTGCAATCCATTATGTTCTTCCATATGAGATTTTGTATCTTAGACAACAGAGGACTAGCAGGTCAAATTTACTGAAGAAGATGGTAGAGAAATCTAGAGTTTTCTACAACTTGAGTAACTGTTCTTGACCTACATTTCCTAAGAAATGAAATTCATGATGAAATGATGAATTGAAGAAGATTTCATGAAGATGAAAATTTCATACTAAAACAAATAGGTAGTTTTTCTTTTTTTATGTCTGTTCACCCTGGAAATCATATGAATAACAGATGGGTGAAAATGCCTTTCAAGTTTCAATTCTTATTTTTACTATGGATATACATAGCAAAAATTGTGGCTTTTTTTTTTTTTTTTCACTTTAAACACTGATTGCACCCGAATGAAATCCCACTACTGATTATTTACATTATACCTGAAGTAATCCACTATACTAATTTTCATCTCCTTAAAATTACTTTGGTACCAACAGAATGACTACCACATTCCAATTTCAACGTGAGATATTGTATGTTGTTTCACACCATGAAAACACATTGCTAAATCCTAATTTGTAATTGCATTGAATCTGGTGCTTAAATGACATATGCTGAGACACAGTAATAAAAAAGTTTCAATTTAATTTTGACCATAAATCATTAGTGATGCTTCACATTATATAAAGCCCAAATCAAGTTTTACAGTAAGAAACAAATGAAACATTTCAAAATACTTCAGAAACAAAACAAAATCCTGATAAGCCCTTTATAAAATATTAAAATAAGCCACTCTATTCAAGATACTTGAAGAAGTATACAGAAGGCTAATGAAGCAACTCATAGAAAATGAAAGATATTATCCAGAGCTAAATTATATTCCATAGAATTTATCAATAAACTCTGCAGTCTGAAGTAACATATGGCTACAAGAGCCCAATGATATCCAATGATATTGGATTTATTTAGACTATTTCATAATACCAAGTATGACCGCCACCCTTCTTATTCTATTTTCTCTATAGTTCAACCCACTGACTGAAAAAAGGGAAATTAAATATGAAAGTATCCCTTTTCAGAATAGGAAACAAAAAAAAATCTTGGGCTTGTTTTGTTTTGTTTTCTATTTATTGTCTGCAATATTAATGATCCTTTAATGCTCATTGCATACTTTAATGACTAGGTTGCATATCCAGTACAGAAGGAATAAACTGGAAATGTGATCTCTTACGACATTAAGAACAGAAAGATGTCCTACGGAGAAACTCAACCTCTACGAAAGTATGTAGAACATAATGTAAAATATAATGTAAGTCAGTTAAGAACAGCTCTTGATTTGCTCTTTATTGTTCACTGATTGTTGCATTCCTTCAATAGCATGTTATGTCTCAGAAAAATCATACAGTTCCATTCATTTTATGGAAAGTCTGAAATGTGTCTAATTTTCACACTAAAATTGTAACACCCAGCCAAAACTACTTGTCCTTTTAGAATGACACAAAATAATTTTGAAATTAATACTTCTCACACATGAGGTTCTTTCCCACATTTCTATCAGAAGCAGTTCTTAATCAGTCAGTAGCACGAAAGAAGAAATCCTTTCCATCTAATTGAATACACATGGCTAAATACCATGACACAGCTTCATACACACTGGATTAAACTACTTCTATCTCAATGGCAGCAAGCCAATCCCTTTGAACAGCCAATAATCCCATGAAAGTCTGTTTCTGAATGGTACTTAAAATATACATTTCTGACTATGGTAAAAAAATAAAGAAAATTGAAGAAGAAAACTTTCACAGTGAAGTTTACCTGCAATAAATGTCTTCTTAATAGATGTGACATACCACCCCTCCTGAGGGATATTTGCAGTGCCAACTACACCCATTTTCAGCTTGCTGTTTCTGCTTTTTCCTAAGGAATTGCCCACTGAGTTCAAAACCACTATGGTATTTTCTAAGGCTAGGACTGTAACTCTGCAATTATTCACACAACATTCCTAAATATAAGTGGACAATCAACTACAAAGATGAGTATTGAATTTATTTATGTGAGATATTTATGTGATTGATGACAAGCACAAAGTTGGATGATAATTCTAGGTGGTGTGTAACAACTTCTTTTTTGCATTTTTTTTCACCTCTCTGAAGTATTATTTTCTATGTAGAAGAAAACGAAATAGAAAAAGAAATTTATCTAGATTCAAAATTACCTTTATATTTAAGATCCAAAATATCTGGATACATTAATATTCACAGAAAGAAATGCATGAAGCCTCTATAGCAATACTAACCTGATATGACTGTCAAAACATAGAAAATTCAAAACTATGTAAATTAAGGAAGATTAACCAAATATTCTGATTCTTCCTGAGAATGTATAATACTCTAGTGCACTTTCTCATGTTCTTCTTGACTTCTGCGAGAATGAGAGCATGAGAGAGAGTAAAAGAAAGGGAGAGAGTCAGGCAGAGGGAGTGGGACAAGCAAAGAAGAGGCAGAGGTAATTAATTTACTGGAAAAGACAAGCCAAAGAAGTAGTTTAGAAAATGAATTTGACTTTAGAAATATGAACACTGTGTAGCCTTTTTATCAGTCCATGTGTTATGTTTTCAAGTATGTAAGATGATTTTAGTCTTCAGCATCCAGCTGACCCCACCAAGGATCCTCATATTTTCTAGCTACCCATCATGTGTGCATATATATAGCAAAGGCATCTTCCAATTACTGACTGAATTTTTGAGGAGAAAGAAAAAAGGCATAAGAACTGCATTTTTCATCCTACCACGAGAACAAACTGCATCTGTAATGGGAAGAAATGCTGACATAATATGCAATGAAAGACAAAAACCCAAAGTGTAGCACTTAAAGTTCTGTTAAGATCCACATATCTTGCTGTTCATTTATATCCTGTGAACAAGTGTCATCACTCAAGAATGTTGCATAAGAAAAGTATTTAGGGCCTGTATGCAATTGGTACCAGTGCTCAAATGAGTTGAAGAAACTCCATGTCAAAATGAGGTGCTCTTGCTTTCAGGAATCACATTTACTGTTTAAGATACAGACTGTCAGAAGGATTTAGCAGGTAATATAAATTTGTCCAAAAAACACAAATAGAAAAAAAAGAGTGAAAAACAAATCAAGAACAAATATTTTGAACTATCTCTAAAAGAAGAGTTGAGCATGGTCTGCTGAAAACTATGAACAAAAAAAGGTATTCTGAGCCATGTTCATGTGCTGCAATTTCTCATTTTTATATTCTGTATCTTTACACCAAATTAAACTCAAGTTTTATAAGGAAAATCCAGGAAACATTGTTTGATTATGATATCTAACACAGCCAGTTTGCTTGTACAACAGTAAAAATCTTGTCTTACACCATCAAAACATCCTCTTTTTGAGGATCTTCTGAGACATTTTCGCAATATCTGAGAATGCTGGTTTTATACATAGTAAATGATTTTTTATATCTGATCAATGACATTTGCTGTCATTAAGAGGAAAACATTCCTTCTGCAATTTTTTCTCCTACTAACTGTTCTGTGATTTTCATTTCCATGTTGTATTTTAAATGTAATGAATAATTTTCTCTAGTAATAATTTTTGTGTTTCAGTCATTATACATTTAGTTATCGGTTGCATCAGTAACATTATAAAAGAGAAAATGCCACAGTACATTGACAGCACATTAACATATAGATTAAAAACAATTTAGTCTTTTCAAAATGTGTGTAATGTGCAGTTATTCACAGCTATGTACTTTCAGCTAGCAGAAAATTTTGCAAGACTATAAAGCTCAACCAAACCAGTGGCCTGTGAGGTATGTCATGGAACTTTCCATTATAAAGTGTTTCTGAAAGCCATTAGGTTCCTGACCTGAGCACAGCCATTATTTCACTAACTCTGTAAACACTAATATGCAATGGTTTGTAAAAACTAGAATTAAAAATTCCACTTTTGCTGTCATTAGGTTTTTCTTTTTGCAAAGTTATATTCATGAGAAGTTCAATACTTCCTTGAATTCAGGCCATACAGGCATTTTTTCCTAAATACCTTTGCATAATACATAAGTTAAAACTTCTATAATACAAACTGATGAGCATAGCACTTTAAACACTTCCTATCACAAGGCAATAACATCTTTTTGTAGATATGAAAATAAAATATTGCCTTTTTATAAAGAGAGTTGGACAAGAGGAATAATTATAATTTGGTAGGATCTATAATCTGCAAAGGCCTATATTACTTAATTTTCTTCAGGCTTTCTCTTTTGTGCACAATAATTTCAAGGAGAAATACAAAAATAAAAACTGCTGTAATAGCACATGATCAAAGTAAGTATTAGGCTGGTGTGGTTGAAGCACTTATTGATACAAGTCTGACTGAGACAATAAATTGACTCATTTATTAGTCTCAGCTTGCAGACACTTAGGCAGTCACGCAGTTTCCTGACTTGAGTTTATATATTGATTTCATGTGAATGATATTATTAACACTAGGATCCCATGAGTCAGAAAGGCAAGTCACAAGCAAGAATGTTGTGTCATCTCCACATCAATAGTTCTAATGAAATAATCCCTAACATGTTTAAATCACTCTTTGAAATAGAAAAATCTTTGTTTCATTTGTTTTGTTAATTATGAGAAGGGATACTACTCTCAAAAGGGGTTATGGAGGAGAGTGCATGCAAAACTACCTAAAGAAATTAAATCATACCTGAGTGAGGATCCCATAGAAACTCTACAAAAAGTGCAATCTCAGATCTGAGTAAGATCATAAAAAATCCAACAGAAATAAAAATATCAGATGAAGAATTCATCAGTTTCTGGAAATATGATAATTTGAAAAACCCAAAGAACTAGACAGGAAAGTATTTAATACCTGCTTTCCTACTCTGTGAAAGAATAGATCAGCAGATATTCAAATAAAATCCTTAATTCTACAGACTAGATACAAATAAACATAGCTAAAGGTTTCATCACTTTGATGAAGTTCTGTGTATGTATTTATACCCTCGTGCATGTAAATATGAAGTTCTCCCCATATTTTCCAATTATTCTGAATGGTTTCTGGAATTGTAGGGTGTCAATGGTTCCATATCATAGTAAGCCTACATAAAGTCTTGGCAAGAATCATGTATCATAGGCCAAAATATTTTTCCTGGTATTATAAAAATAAATAAAAAGAAGCTGTATCAATGTTTAAGTCCCAAAGGCATCTAAAAGAATGAAGAAAATAGTACTGAATTGGGTGGTGTTTACATTAGGTTGATCTTACTGGCATGTAGCAGGGGCTGCAAGCCATAAGAGTTCCTCCAAATGATGAGCTCTCTGGTGCTTCTGATTGTCCCATCCTTCTTACTGCCTTAATATCCATTGTTAACCAGTTTTGTACCTAAGCTACTCTGTTCTTAGCATTTTTGGTTTTGTGGTGGGAGCTTTTTCATTTTTTGCTGGTAATACGCGCACACGTGCGTGCGTGTGTGTGCGTAACAAATTAACTAACACCTTCTATATTTTTTTGGTCTCCCAATATTAATTACACTCTATTAAGTAAATATTGTATCAAAACTAACCTTCAAAGAAGGGTTGACCTAATATATACCTTCCTCCTTATTTTCTTCTTTCATAAGTCAGAGAAAAAAAATATTTTATTAGTTTCTTGAATTAATTTGAATTCAGGTATTTTGCTTCTTTCCTTTGAGGGTCACCAAGAACTGGAACAGACTATCCAAAGAAATTGAGGAGTCTCCTTCCCTGGAGATATCTTAAAGACATCTGGACAAATCTTCAATAAGGTTTTCCAGTGTACTCTGCTCTAACAGGGAGGTTGGACTAGATGGCCTCTAGTGGACCCCTCCAAATTTAATCATTCTGAGATTCTGGATTGAGTGGTTAATGAGCTGTGAAAACAAAAGAAAGGTTAAAAGAAAGCTTTGTTTTTATTTACCAATGCTCTGTTATAGAGGGCTGAAATTTTCACTGCATGATAGAAAACAAATACATACAAAGAAAGAAATCAGTTTTGATGACAAGTTAGTTTAATAGAATGTACTTTCCTATATGTATATGATAAAGAATTTGAAAATGAGCGTATGGATCTGCAATCCATCTTCTGTTCATTTTATCTGACCATTTTTTGCCTATGATATATGAAAATACCATACTTATATCCCCTTGAATAGGAACGTAACAGCTCACAGTCTGTTAATAAATCTGACATCTCAAATGGCTTAATATGAAATATTTTCAAAATTAAAAAAAAGCACAATTTGCTTTCCTCAGAATTACAAGTTTCTGTTCAAGTCTGATATTTATTGAGAAGATTGAAAGTAGAATGTTAATCTTTTTAAGCATACTTTTATTTACCAGAATCATAATCTCACTTCTGCATAGATGCTGATAAACACAGTTCCTTTTTTTTTAAACTATGTTGAGCAAGCTTTTTAATTTGACATATTTTCTAAAAACAATAGCAAAGAAATGTTCGTAACAGACAGAAATTTGTTAATACCATGAATGAACTGAAAGGTAATAACTAAATAAATTTCAAGCTATGACAGTTCTCCTAGTAATTTTTAAAATGTCTTAAACATCTGTCTTACTGTTGACAGACTGATCTCACAGCTACATGCCATCAGTTTTATATGGTGCTCATTGGTTTTTGAAAAACAAACAAACAAAAAAGCTTACATAAACAAACCATGTTTTTTTTGTAAGTGCATCTGAGGTTTTGTCCATTTTATTTTTTTGTCCACTTGTTCATCATTATTCACAAATAGACCGACTCATATACAGACAGACCTGAGGAAAAGGCATAAATACACTTATTTTTTTTTAAGAACACACAAAAGGTCAGTACAAAATTCTTCATGTGCACATTTTTCTATATAACATAAGAGTTTTTACTTTCTTTTGGATGTAAGAATATAGAGGGTTCATAAAAGACAGTGTTCAACACTGTTGAAGATAATACACAGACAGAAATCACTGGCTCTTTTTTAGGCCGAACAATAGACAGGAAATAGAGCTGTTTTTCTTATGTCAAAACTTATCTTCTGCACATACATCTGTCCCTTGTTCCCTCTCACTACTAAAAGATATTATGGTCCATGAGATTTTCCTTTAAAACAAAGACTGAACCAATGAAGACTGGACAGATTTCCATATTACCAGCTGGCCAGAAACTATTGTTTTCCAGTAATCTGTTTCAAATAACTGTGTTTCCAATTATAATATTTGAGCATAAAATTCCTCCTAACAATTTTTCTGGCATCATAATATTGCTATTATCACAGGCCACACTCAAATATGGTAACTTATACTGAAATCATCTGTTAACAAGAAAATGTTGTTGCCAATACCTCCAGTATTCTAGCATTTTTATAATAGTAAGTTTAAGTTTTCAAGATAGCTTATATTTATTTCAAAAGGAAAACTGACTCGATCTTCTCGAGTGTGGCCCGGCTAGCTCAGTGATGAGGTTTCTCTTCACTCGAGTTTCGAGCCAGCATATGTTTGTGGGGTTCACTGATTTTCTTCAAGAATCCAAGTCTATAGAGCGAGTAAAGAAATCGGGGGGGGACTCTCTCTCTGGTTTGCATTCCACAGTTTATTTCTGTGAAGGGGAATCCAAAGGACGAGAGACAAAGGATTTGGGGTCTGGGGTCTTTTAACAGGGTTTCTCAGAGGGAGGGAACATCAGAGAGAGAACCAATTATTTTTCTCAGTACATCTTACAAACTTCCTACAAATCAAGGTTACACACACCAAGATAAGAAATAACAGACACCAACTTCTTCAAATGCCCACAAAGGTGTGGGAGAATTCTCTACAGAGGGGCAGAGGGGGAGAGAGGGGGGGCCTGGTTTCCTGGCAACACAGGGGGGAAAGAAAGGGAAGGCAAGGTAAGCATGCCCTCTCAGCTTCCATAGCTCAGAGGCATTCTGGGACAGGAAAAAGTTACAAACTTCCGTGTAGGAAAGAAGGGTTCTCTTCTCCCAACCCCGTGCTTTCCTGGGCTAAAGAAACTTCAAGCAACTGGAAATGCCAGCGGGGTTCTCTCTTTACTCTATCCGGCCTCTCGCCGTGGGGCTGAGGAGAGAAACTTCAGTAACCATGGTAACTTGATGCCAGGTAAACAGTTTGGAGAAAGAGAAGCTGGGGGTGGGGGGAGAATCACAACTAAAAGATGGGAAAAGATACATTTCAGGCTATCAACTACAACAGAAAACTATTATAAAGTGAAAGAAAATAACTATTAATATGGAACTAAATTAGTATGGCTCTCTAGAATAAATTTTTCAAATAAACATATATTGATGTTCCCCAGACAAGAGGTACAGTCTTACAAAGACCATTTTTTGTGGTGATACTTAGGCCCCTGAGCTGGAAGGAAGGGATGAGGAATGATGGACCCAAAATTAAAGGGGAAATAGTGACCTGCTACACCACTTAAGTCACCCACAGGTCCACCAAGCCAAATGGAATTCACCCACAGGTACTGAAAGAGCTGGTTAGAAGTGTTTACTGAGAGAATTCCCAGCACTGATTAGCAGCCCTTGTTAATTGGAGAGGTCTCAGATGATTCAAAGTTAGCAAATGTGACCTCCCATCCACAACAAGGCCCAGTAAGAACATACAGGTTTACTCTTTCCCTAATGTAAAAACATTGTTTGCACAGGCACAATGACTCAAAACATCTCAAACAACTACTTACTGCTAAGGTTTAATATCACAGTCAGTGACAGAATAGAGACAAGAAATGTACAGAGATCTCTAATTTTAGACAGAAGCAAATTTTTTTCCAGTTAACATTCTCAATTTTTGTCATGTTAGCATCAGGATAATTTATTATAAACCATGTGTTGGAAGTAAGGGGTTTTTTTATGTTTTCTTTCTGTTAGGGTACTTTTTCCCCATTTTGTTGCTAAGAGACAATAACCAGATATTTAAGAGGGAGAAAAGAAAGGAAGCTGCCCCGGGAACGATGCAGCTGGCTCCTCTCTTATCTGAGGGCTTCTCCAGGAGGGGCAGAGATACCTCTAGAATTGGGCTGGGAAAAAGGGGGCTGGGGCAGCAGCTCCTAGCTAGCTCCCTTGCTCTCTCGGCTTTGGAGATGGACAGTCAGAGCTGCTGCTTACGAAGGGTTGGGGGGACGAATTCACTGCTACGCTGGAGCCCAGCACGGTCCTGCTTCTTCTAAAGCGGGCTGAGCCTTTGCCTGTGAGAGCAGCCACTGAAATGGGATTTGCCTCACTAAAAAAGTCCTTTCATCATCTGCTCTACTGCCTCAGGAGAAAACCCCAGGATCCCCAGCCCTTTCCCTTCCAAGGGAGCCTCTCCCGGCTGTGTTTGGGAGCCAGGTTACGGGCAACCTTGAAGTTCCTCTGACACAGCTCCGCGCTCTTGCCACACTAGCTCCACACTCCCTGCCTGCTGTGACACCGTGCAGTTCCAGCTACAGCTGCGAAGTTTCTGCTGCCTCTCGCTTGCTGCCCCAGGTGAGCCCGCCCTGACGTTCCAGCTGCTACTCCCGCTGGGCCCCCCCTTTGCCAGCCCGGCCGCCATGACGGCGTGAGGGAGCCGCGCCACAGCGCCCCCTGCAGGCGCGGGGAATCACCGCCCCGCCCTGCCCGCCGGGAGCCACCAGCGCCCCCTGCCGGCTGCGAGCGGAACCGCCCCGACGGGGAAAGCGCCCCAAGAGCGGGAAGAGCTGCGCTGGGCTCTGCTCCCGTTTGCTGTGTCGGCACTGCCACTGTGTGTCTGCCTGCTCACACACACACACACTAGTAAAGAACTGGTACTCCTTCTCCCAAACCTCGGCCTGAAAGGGCCTCATTTCAAAATTATAATAGTTTGGAGAGCAAGGGGTCATATTCTCCATTCCAAGGGAGGTTTACACCTTCCTTGGAAGACACCTGTCTTTCAAACCAAGACATCATGTTAAAGTATATGATATTGCCTGTATGACTTCACAGGTATCTTCAGAAATGGTGATATTTTCTGGGAAATGCTGTTATTCTGTCCCAGATTCAAGATTTCTACCACTAGGCATTCCACAAAGTCTGATTTAAGGGTCTTCTACCAGGAAAAACAAAAAAAGACATAGGTAGATGAAGACCTGTAAGATTAGATATCTATATTTTTGCTTCACTAATTTGGTAATCTCTTACTGCTTTACTATTGATGAACAGTAAGATTATAGGACAACTGAGTTTTTGATGGTAATTTTTTCAGGCTCAGAAACATTAAAAACTGCTGTCCTGAATCTGAAATTCTTTCAACTCTCACCACCCACTCTGTGTGCCGGAATGTGATGAAGATTGATGGACAGCCGGGAACAGAAACCAGAATGCTTGTAATTTGCAAGCAATGCAAAGAAGAAAGGGAAAGCTTTCTGCTTTTGTTGAGATCCCTATTTCTACAACTCTTATTGCCCTGAGTAGGACATTGTACCTGTTCAAATTCAAAAGAAACTTTTGATAAATCTGTAAGCTAAAATACAGAAGGAAACTATGCAGAAAGAAAAATCTCTGACATTTAACAGGAAAAAGGAATCTCCCAAAAAACAACAACAAAATTGACCACTTGCTTTGCTCACTCTCCAGTACAGTAAAATAACAACTTTTCATAAGAAAGTCTAAGTAGTGAAGACATCATAACACCAATCTAATTACAAGTTCATGTGTTAAATCAAGCCACACAGTTTTATAGATTAATTTAAAACTCCAGATATGCAACTCCTAATCTCTTATCTGCAATGTACTTCAGCCTGCTTTTATAAAAAACAATACAAAATTAAGATATGAAGAAGAGCTTAAATGGGTGAATTTTCTAGTGGAATATTCCAAATTTTCTTACATTCAACTTGCATGAGTGTGATAGCCCTCTGAAACCTAGACTCAGCCTTAGAAAATGAAAACCTAAAGAAATCATGTGCGTCCAGGGCTAATTAAATACACTGTAGGCAAAATATATCAGAATCAAGGAGTAAAAACCTGACCAAGTAGTTGATTTTGGTAGGTGAAAAAGCATGAAAACCCCTTACTTTAAATCTCAGTTTTTCTCCTGCACTAAGTAAAGCCTGTCTTTGGGTGTCTCATTTTAAAATTCAAATGACTGCAGACTCTTAACTTGGTCATAACTTTGCAGCAAGCACATTCTTACAAAGTCATCACATAAACTCACCACTTAATTAGCATATACATTATCAATTCATTAAGTCTTGACAAAAAATTTCACTGGACAGTTTTCCTTAAGAAGACATTGGTGTGATGACTAATAGTGGCTAAGACTACTGTGGCTTAGTAATATTCTTCTTGTGTCTTAATAGTATTTTTCTGTAGCTTTATACATGATTCTTTTGGGGATTCATTGTCCCAAGGGGGAAAAAAAAGATAACCCCTATCACAAATATGCAAAGAGTTTCAAGCACAGTAAATTTTCACTTTCTCTTGCTTCTCAAAATAAGTTTCTGTGTATTTTCCTAGGGACCAGAGGTGAAGCCTGACCTTTATACTTCTCTTTTTATCTCTACCACATACAACAATACAATAGCAACAAACACTAAGACCAAACAAGTATTAAAACATAATTAGCAACATCAGAGGATACATTCACTGCTAAAACTCTTTTGGACATATCTGATAAATTTCGCATTCCATTGATAAAAATTTTCAAGGTTATTACATATTTGAATTGTGAGACACTGAAATGTTATGGTTAATGGTTATTAACAGGAACAAATGCCCATATATTTCTGACTGGAGGTGAATAATGCATTCTAAGTTTTGAAAGATGGAGTTGTTTGAAAGAATTATATAGTGTATGTTCAAGTATGATAAACAGATTCATAAAAGTAACTGATAGAGCTGTTAAAACTTGCCATGCCAAGGCTAATATAGATATATGTATCTCTTTGAGGCAAAATAATCAGTTAAGTCAGCAAAACCATGCATAAAAGCTAAAAAATATTTTTCCACTCTTTTTCTATTTTCCAATCACAAGACTGCTAGAGAATAGAGCCTAAGTTAATAGCTCAGAAATCTGAAGAAAAATTCCATGCTGACTCCAGTTTGTAGACTAGACACAAACAGAACCTAGTTTTTAATATTCCATTAAGGACATAGAAGCCCTTAACTAAAAGCTAGCACAAGTATGTACAATTAACTAATACAGATTCAGGATATTTTGCAGTTAAATTACTAGCATTTTCACCAGATATTCCTGTCAGTAACCCTGAGAAATAACAATGAATGTTGTGATTATGGGAAAAATCTGCACAGCCAGCTAGTTAGAAAAGGTGATTATTGCAAATGCTATGGAATCCCATAAGAAATTCTCTGATGTCTTCTACAACATAGAATGTGATAGCAAGACCAACAAATATATGTAGAACCCGCAACCTGTCTACTAATCCAAATAAAATTTTATCCAACAGGTAAAAATAAATTTCAGATTGTTTTATTGAAAATTATGGAAGTTACTGCAGTCTACCCAAAAAAGTCTCTATGCTGAATTCTTTTCAAAGATGTGAGCTTCACACAAGGAAATCTGCTAAAAAACTTGCTGATAGATTAACAGATACAGGAAATAAAAACTCTTGATACAGGAGATACTTTTTAAAAAATTAAGTTAAATACTGTAAATTAGAATGTTTCATGAAACTTTTCTGATAATTTGACTCAAATCTGAAGATCAAAAAACCATGAACTCCAACTAGCATATTCACAGATAACTATATAGAAAAATAGAAGAAAGGGCTCCTTGAGCCATTAATGACATTAAGGTAGTTCTTTTCAGTGATATTTTAATTAGGGCTACTTGACCTTGAAAAAAGTAAAGAATTTTAAGAAGAGGGAAAGAATAAAGTATGCACTGAATTTTCAAAATACAGATCTGATCACACAGAAGTCTTTACTAGATATGAATAGGATTACTGTAGTTGCTGAATCACTTATTTAAAGCACATTGAAATATTCCCTACACAGTTTAAGTCTAGAAAATTTTATACAAGAGAAGAATTATGCAATCAAGTCCATTCAAACATACTTACCTATGACCTTTAAAAAAAGTGGTAGCAAATGTCACTGTCTGGCAACAGAAAATGTAGATTTAAATGGGTTAACCACCAGTCTACTAGAGAATAAAACCTATTTCTTATTCAGCATAGAAATGCAAGATGCTAAGATTTAAGTACATGTCCAGTAGGGGAGTAACATTACTTTCCCTTTATTGAAAGGCCCTAAAATATAGAAACAAGAAACTACCCAGTATTGATATACAGATTACTAACCTTGTTTGTCCTTACATGATTCAAATTTCTAAAAAGTCATCAAAAATATATAAAGTACAAGCTTGTAAAACTTTAGTAAACTCTGTGCCATTACCAAGGCTAGGAAGATATGATGACTACATGGAACCTTAGACAACAAAAAAAAAATATGCATAGTAGAGTTTTTACCAAGATACTGGTCAGCTTTGTATCAATTGAAGGTGATATTGATAAAATAAAGACATTTACACTAAGAGGTGTAAGAGGTACATTTTACTTCAAAAATCAACAGAAATTGTATTCACTATCTCAAAAAAATAGCGTTTTGTGTAACTGACTTAAACGTACAGATTTCATTTTCACAGTGTGCAGGAATGTGACAAGGAAGACTGAGGTCTGTCTGGAGTTAAATCTGGAAAGGGATTTCAAGGACATTGGTAGTAAAAGGAAGATTAGGGAAAATTTGGGTCTGATCTGGAATGATGTAGGTGTTCTGGTGACAAAGGACACAGAGAAGGAGGAGATACTGAACGCCTTTTTCGGTTTTTACTGCTAAAGGCAGGCCTCAGGGATACCAGACCTCTAGAAGCAAGAGCACTAAAACAGGTTGCCTAGAGAGGCTGTGGAAACTCCTTCTCTGGAGACATTCAAAATCCACCTTGATTTGATTCAAGACAACCTGTTCCAGCTGATTGTGTTTTAGCAGTGGTGTTGGACTAGATGATCTCCAGAGGTCCTGTCTAACCCCCACCACTCTGTGATTCACCCTATATTTAAACTGTATTTGCACATTAAGAAAAATGTTTTGGAAATAGATTTCAATTTTTTTCAGCAAAAGTCTTTGCATTCTAGAAGTGTTCATAAGATAATTCTTACCCATTATTTACAACCTTAACTACATAATATGAGGCAGAGGTTATCTAGGTTTCCAGTGAACACTTAGGTATGGGTCCACGATGCAAGTGTGATGTTGCACACTAAACAGCTCATGTTGGATCATACAGCAGGGTGGCAATTTCTTATTCCATATTAGGTCAGACAGCACAAGAAATAAAAGGGATTTCTGTGTTTATGAAACAGAACAGCTACAAAAGAATAATGGCAGATCTTAGTTCTACAGTAGCCTGAAAATGGTCATTCAGTCATGTAAGAAACAAAGATTACTAGCCATAGCATGTGTTTTATAGAAATGAAGATATAGAGAAAAAAGAGTAACAGATGAAATTTGGATTGAAATCACTAAAATGCTATTGATAAAAAACAGATTCAATTTGAAACAGGAATTTGGGCAACTAAGTGTATGTTGGAGATGCCAAGTTCAAGAAACACTTAGTTTTCCAAATTCCTATTTCTTCTTTTAGGACTTTCAATGTTTAAAGAGTTTTGTAAAGGAAATTTAAGTGTCTAAAAGTCTAAAAGGGAAATGTGAAAATAATTCAAATATTACTATGCTGTAGACATATTATTAAAATAACCCATAAACTATTAAAATGGCATGACCATCACAATTATCAGGGTTAAGATATTATACACTCAAAATAATTTGGGGTTTTCTCTGAAGTTCAATGATATAAATTTTTACAAAAAAAATCAGTTCTTTCACTTCGTTAACTTTAAACCTCAGGAATTATACTAGGCATAAAACAATTCCATGTATGACAGAGACATTCTTCCAAATTAAGTCTGAAGCCCATTTCTGAAACCATTTTTACTATATGTAAAGAGAGTGGCTGGAATAAATGAGAGAGAAGCTGAATATGTGGTCTGCTACTACTTACTTGCTCAATAAGCCTTGAGCAAACTGAACACACTCCATTCTGATTATAAAGATGAAATGCTTTCTTCAGAGACAGCTTGATTTCTTCAAGCACACAATCTGTCTGTTGCAGAAAATAGGGACAATATTTTCCCAGCCATAGCACAATTTTCCTCATCCATCATAAGTCATTTTCAGGCAGGCATATGTGTTCAGACACAAGCTTCTCATATTAGAATGAGAATGATAGGGATCAGTGCAATATCACTCTAGAGCAGGCAACACCTGAGAGGAGAGACAAAGAACTAATTTTTTTGTAGTTCTAATGCTTTCTATGGCATTTTCCACACACTTATGAATATTAAAATGTTGCTGTTTATAAGATAACCAATAAGAAAAGACAATACAAAATAATTCATCATATATCACAGTGAATTATTTTAATGGGAAAATGGTGTGGTAAAATCAATATATTTAGATAATATATTAGATAATATATTTAGAGTACAGATAATCAGAGATCTAAAGAAAATAATTACCTTAATGAAAAAGCACTATTTTTAACTTAGAAAAACAACTCAAGATAATAGCAGTCATTTACAGGATTTCTGCATCTTAGAACTGCACTAACTAAACAGAAAAGGCAGGAGCAAGGAACCGGCTGCTTGTTGTTTCTCTTGTACTACCCAAATATAGAAAGTTGTTCCTGCCTTTCTATTGTTTGTGATGCAGCTGGAAACTGTCTGGAAAATAGTCCTGATCAAGCTCAGTCCCAGAAACTAATTCCAGTACACAGTTAATAGTTTGCATAGCAGAAATCTTTAAAATAACAAAGTATCATCCCAACACATTTACATTTGTTTTCCAAAACCACTGTTAATTTAATGACTGAAACACTAACACACTAACACACACATTTAAAATAACTTGTGAATGTCTAAATCTTAAGAATATTTACTTCTGCATACTGCTGGATTTGCATGTTTTCAAAGCATCTTGCTGTCCTTGGTTAAATATATGTTTTGTAAATGTGTGTGTATAGCCTTTTTTTCCACATATGGTCTGCCATAATATAAATAATGTCAATATACATTTTACCTGTTCTGTCATTAACAATTCTTTTAATGTTTACCCACTTACAAAGATTTTATTTAGGGCACTGCATATTTTGCTGATGTTTCCATCTTTTTTTCCTTCCTTTTAACTTATCTTAAATATTCTGGGACAGGTTAACCTTGATACATGCATTAATCTCTTCACCTAATATAAGTTATTTTATACAGAACATTAATCATTGTGACTGCAAAATTAGCCTTATTAGATTGCCATTTAAAAGTCTAAAAATAGCACTGTGGTCAGAGTGCTTTTAAAACAGAAGTAGACAGAGAAATGCAAAAACTCAGAAGTTCAGAAATTTTTTAATGTTTTAAATAAATATTAAAATGTCCTCATCATAAGTGGAAGTTTATGCACATGACCAATTTCATAAAGGCACAATAGTCCCGTCTGTATTATTCCACCCAAGATTCCTTGTATTTCTGACTTTCTTCATACTTAATTTTTCATACTCGCCTTTAAGCTCCTTTTATAGCCTGTGTTTAGAATATTCTCCTCCTTTGTTTTTTCTTGTCTCCTCTTGCATTCCCAGCATCTTTCCCCAACCAAAAAAAAAAAACTTCAAGTGCCCCCTTTAGTCAGTTCACAGACAACAACAAGCTGGGAAGATGTGTTGATATGCTGGAGGGTAGAAAGCTCTACAAAGTCATCCAGGCAGGCTGGACTGATGGGCTGGGGCCAGTTGTATGAAAAGACCTTAAAGATCTCCTAGTCCTAACACCCCTGCCATGGGCAGGGATACCTTCCATGAGAAGCATTTTCTGTCACACCTTTCCTCTTTAAGGAGGATGACTTCTCACACTGTTCTGTACTTCAGCATGTGTCCTTTCCACGGAGTGCAGTCCAGCTACTCAATGGTCTAGCACGGGTCTTCATGGGGGTCATTACTACATGATCTACTTTAATTCATAGATAAAGTGGTTCTCTCTTTCCTGTGACTAACAGAAGAAGTGTCATGCAGTCTGAAGTCACCATATTTCAGAACTATATCTACGGAAAATATATAGTGAGAGAGTACCCATTGAAATTATCTATTACTTGGCTTGCAAAAGGAATCAACAGAAAAACCTCTTGGGTTCAAAAAGTAATTAGCAGAAATCCAAAAAAGCAGCATATATGTACAGGCTTTTTCTATTAAAGTGAAGCAAATTATGATCAAGAATGATGACTCTGCTCTCAAAGGAGAAGAATCATAGCAAATGTGAATTACCAAGTCTAAGAAAGCTTTATCAAAGAGTGCACTCTTGAAACTTGTAATGTGAGTATCACAGAATACTTCTGATTCAGTATTTCTTAACCTCTGTAACTTTGCATAATTGTGAAATATTTTACACCATCGGAAGTCTTCAATAAAATAAAAAGCCCCAATTCCTTTGAAAAGGAAGTTGTGAATATGTGTAGCAATGCATACACAATTCTTCACAATTCATAAAGTTATGCTACCTATCATTGTAACTGTTACAGTGAAAATACTTCTGTGCAAACTCACAGGGTTGTTATTATGATAAAATATTATGATTTCATATATTATATATTCAATTATATTATATTATATTATGATTAGGATATTATGATAAAACAAACTTACAGTTTAAACCAGCTAAGTTAAATTAAATAACCAGTAGACCTCAGAACTTAAATATCTGTACAAAAATAAACAGACATAAACAGATTTGTCTTCTAAAAGAGAATTTACTAAAATGGTCATATTTTCCCCAAATTTTAGCTGTTTTCATCTATCAGTATTAATTTCTCTGGAAATAATTTTAAAAGGAAGATTCAAAACAAATAAAAGTGAAAACTCAATTCCAGCTGTGGAAGGGATAAATCATTATTCTCAGAGGAAAAGGAAAAAATCGACAAAACTGAAAGCTGAATATATGTGTTCTTCCTTAGGTGTGTCATGGAAGAAATAGTCAACATTATATCAAAGAAATTGCATTTCTTTTGTTCTTCAAAACTCCTGCTAATGAATAAGATTGATATGCATTTCTCCATTAGTTAGATGACTTGAGTTTTCAATGAAATTATCAACCATGGGAAACTTGTTATTCAAACTGTGAATTGCTATCCTTTTCCCTCTCTTAACTCCTCCCTTTTATTCTCTTTATCTTATTCCTCTCCTTTTAAATGAAAAACCATTAGTAATGTCCTGGAGAGAGTGCACAGCATAAAAACTTTTGTGATACAAAACTATGAATTTAGTTAAATCCAGAAACTACTAGTTGAAAGGATCAGTATACATAGCTCCAAATAGATAAATATAATTACAATAGGAGATTCTTCACAAACAAAATACAGGTGATGATATCTAGAATTACAAGGAAGAATACAAATACAAATTACGAGGAAGAATGAAAAGCAATACCTCTAATAAAGTAGTATTTAAAGACATAAGGTTTTCTAGAACTTCTTGACCAAAATTTAACATATATTTTTTCTGATGATTTACTGTATACCTCCTGAGGTCTGAAAGAAGGTAAGTGAAAAGAATCATCATTCCAGAGGAAAAAGAAAATCTGGTCACTTAATATACAAAGAGATTTGAGGCCTCTTCTCATTTTAAAGGTAAAAAAAGAACCATGCAAAAGATTGGGCTTGGAAGTCTGAACTTTACTGCATCTGAAACTAAATCCTAAGGAACAGGAACACAATAAAAAGACTGAAGAATATAAAAGGACACAACATGTGTTGTTCAAACACTCCTATATTTATGGTAAAATTGAAGAAAATAAAAAATTGAGTTGAATTTATTTCTTTCCAAGATTAAACTAATCATTCTCAATGGGAATTATTTCTCTGCAAAAACATGTGTTTTACCACTAATTACAATTATTTCACTTGAGATTTATATCTTGACCAGAACTGTACCAATTCCTAAAACAGATGTAAATATTAATTCTACTAGGGTCTGACTGAAAACATCCTACAGTAGGTATCAAGACAGGGCAGAAAATACTTATAATTAACTTTAAAATACAGTGACACTAATATCACTGAGGACAGAAATCAGAATGTATTATTGAAATAAGAAAAACTCTACTGTATAGCTAACAATACTTAACAATACTTTATCTGTAGTGACAGAAGTCCTAGGAATTAGAAGTAATGGAGTTAGTCTTTCAGAAACTCCTCTAGTAATTAAAGGATTTTAAGCAATAAATAAAATCCACATAAAATATAAACTTCCTACAGTTATGAAACAGCAAGTAAGCCGTACATTTAGGCCACCAGTACAACAAGGAAACTAGAACACTGAGACAAACACATATTGCATGAGGGAAGACTACAGTCACCATGATTCCTTCTAAACCAATACCCACTATACAGAAAAGAGAAAACAAATATTTAATATTTACTAGCAGCTTAGGGAGAGAGGTTAATCTCACCTAAATTAAGATTTTTTTCATGCAAATTCAGGACCAACACACAATGAAGCATTTTATTGGTGGGGGAAGGTGAAACATGGTTCTTTTCAACCTAAGCAAGACACCTTGGTGTCTTGGTCAGAGGAACCAGCCTTAGAAAAAACTACCTTCTCCACAGACTGTTAAGATAGTTGTGATAACTAGATCATTTGCAGGTATGTAGATAGTATTCTTTCACCTCAGTTGTTAAAAATTTTACAATGGATGAAAAAACTGTTATAGCTGCACAGTGACAGGAGTTTCAGAACCTTAAGATAGGCCATAAGGAAATAAAGATAATTCAAAACTAACTTCTGAAAAGAAAAATAGAAAGGAAGTCGTGAATTTGCAGACAAGGAAAGTATCTTAAGTCTAATAGAAGTAATTACAAAGTGAAAATCCACACATCTAGTGAAGATTTCCACACAGAGCCCCCAGAACTGGACATCTTCCATCATTTTTAAGCAGAGTAGGATTAAAACTCGAAAGTTACTTCTGGTAAGTAGCCTTGTAACAGGCCAGCAACTCAGTTAAAAATAGGACAGAAATAACACAGTAGCACAGTAGATATTATAAAATGCTGGATGTTCTTGCCTTAATGAACTTGAGCATGTCATTTAAGAAGTCAGCATAAAGAGAAAACCGTCAGAAAAAAATCTATAAAATAAATAGGGATTTAAGAGTTTCACTCCAAGACCACATCTGTGTATTAGTTTAGAAAAGAGAAAATATCTTCCCCAGAAGCAGAACTTCTAAATAAAGATACATAAAAAAGATCAGTAGACTGCCTTGAATTTGATGGTTTTCATCCTTGAATTATTCATTACTGCCTGCAAGCCATACCTTCAATCTGCCTTGCAATCATTAAAATAATATTTTTTTATTAAGTTTGGGATTATGGAATTGGAATTCCATCTTTTAGCTCCTAAAGATCTAACAATCCCCTTATCCAATGTCTGCATCAGCATTTAACTATTTTTCAGAACTTTCATTTGATATTTCATCAGTGGCAATATTCAAGCAATAACAATCTGCATCACTGTTTGCAATACCAGTATCGGATTTCAAAAAGAGCCATCATGGAAGAAACCAAGCTACCTCTCATATATTTTGCCAGTCTGTCTTAAGATGAGCAAAGACAATATTGTAGTATCTTATGCACATTTAACATTTGGAAAATTGATTGATTTTCTTACTCCCCACAGCCATATGGATTAGAAACGCATTTATTTCTCTTTGTTATGAAAACACAATCTGAAGCAGAAGTATGTAGCAAATTTAAAAAGCAGGATAATTATGCAACAAGTAAAACACTGCATAATCTCATTATACCATAGATGGGTTTTGACAGTAAGAGTGACAAGAACATTTTGAATTAAAAGTCAACAAAATCAAAATGCATAAAATGAAATACATTTTAACATAATCTTTAACTGCAGCAAGAAATGAGTGAAGTATAAGGCTTAGAAAAATTTACAAATTAATCAGCTCTGTGCATGGAGAACAGAATTCACTTGACAGGATAAAATAATGTAACACAAGTTCCAATATTCTTCCTCTAGTCCAAGCTGCCAATTACTGGAGATAAGGGAAAGATGCAACCCTTTTCTAAATCTATATAATCCACTTTTTCATGTAGACTTTGGACAGCATCCTTCTAGTTCTGTATCCTTTGCTCTCATTTATATTCATACAAAAAGAAAGTGATGATCTTATTAATGGCTTGTAAATTATCATTATTATTTACAAAGCTAGTCAGAGTTAAGCAGGTTACAGCATCAGAAACTACTGAATTTGATAACCAAAACTTAAATACTGCTTAATTTTTAATTTTTTTTAATGGACTGAGATTTGTGTGGTTAAGATTTTCATTTCTTTGGTTGTTTCATTTTATTCTTACAATCGGTTTGAACATTCTACAAAAAAGAAAACATTTTTTGTTTTGTTTTTTGTTTTGTTTTGTTTTTAACCATAACTAAAAGCCAAGTTTCATGCACTGGGATCAATGCTTTTGGGAAAAGAAATTTGCCACACATAGCAAGACAAAAGAGACTTTATAGTACATTTGTAATCCTCAGAATAATTTCTTGTGTCTTAATGGAGTATTGCTACAGCTAGATTTTTGATGTTTGTTTGCTTTTTACTGTCTTTCATCTTTTCAAGAGCAAAATTGCTTTGTATATTTAATTATCTAAACACTTTTACTGAAGTGTTTTATATTCTACATCTTTGCTTAGATTTACAACAATGCACAGTAACTTGTCTTTAAGTCTTTTGCAGAAACTTAATTCTCATTATTGAAAGGACATACCCAAATGCTTTCCTCTTGACGATACTGCTTCCAATTTCGTCCACTGTCACTGAACATCAGAAGGTAGCTTGTTACCCAGTCTGAGCTCCCGTAACCACCTTGAGTAGCAACAGCAGTAATCTCAGTTCTTTCACCAAGATCAATCTGCAGCCATTGATACTTATTGGACACAAGTGGAGACCAGCCACCAGCACCTTAAAAAGAGTGAAAAAGAGTGAAAAGTATTCCTAAAAATAAGCAAGTTAACACAAAACTTGTATATGAAAAATAAATTAGTTCATTTGAGCAACATTATCTAAAGAAAAATGTCCTCCAAGGTTAGTTTTTCAAACTAGATATTGTTAGAAGTCCTTTCCAACTCAAACCATTTGACGATTCTCTGATTCTAATTCAAGATGTAGTTGCATCAAAACTATTTTGGTATTATTTAGCAAGTATTCTGAAAATGTGTTCTAGATTACTAGATATTCATAACCAAGTATAACTATTCTAAATTATTAGCAATTGGTTCACTCCCTTTTCTCTGTCTTGAAGTTCTATAATAAATTTTGTAGACCAAAATTTTTACCAACTAGACTTTTCAAGTAAAAAAATATTAACTTTGTCTTTTTATGTTATGCCTCTCAATTTCATTTTATGTAGCCTAGTTGATCTCCAGGGATCCTGTCTAATAACCTCAATAATTCTATTCTGTGAGGCCTGGATATATAAATTTGCATATGAAGCAATAAAGCATAGTTAGATGACAAATTTGTACATGCTCCTTAAAATGACCAAGAAATTTGTAAGCAAAATGATAAGAGAGTAGGGGGTATACACATGCAGTTTCAACCACAGGCACACCTGACTGCAAAGAAAACAATTTCACCCAAAGCGTAGAGCTACACCTCCTGTATTTTAACTAATCAGAAAGATATTTAAAATGAAGAAATCATGCAATTCAGTGCTCCTTTGTCTTCCTTTGTTTGTCCTTATTTACTCAGATCTTGCTAGTTTTCCTGTAAGGCTGGGTGGAAAAGGTCAAGGGTAGGTATCAAAAAACCTCATAACAAAAAACATTGGTTTAAGGAGCTACATTGCGAAATATGCAAATATTCAGACACAGCATCTAGTGAGTTTTATCAGAGAATAGTGTGATAAAAATTTAAAAATAAGAATTTCAGATCTAAATCTGGAAACCACAATGTAACGGGCACCTTGGAAAGTTTTTGAAGCATGCATACATATTTATCTAGTCTCCACAACAATCAGTTAGCTACAATCAAATTTTTTGCTCGTATGGATTTCAAGATACAGAAAAATTAATAGCTAAATACTACACGTTGCTTAATTTTGTTTAGTCATGAGTCAAGCGTTTAACATTACCTCCTCTAGGAAAGAAAAAGTAAAAATAATTTTTACTTAGGAATGTGTGATGGATTGGCATTTAAGAAAAAAGTAAGGAACACCCACAGAAGTCAGGGTTTGAGAGAGGCTGCTGGGAGTTTCTTCTTTGCTTGAGACCTGGCCAATAGTTGGCCATTTCTGAGAATTGCCAGTACTGTTCACCACTGAAAAGTGAGATCAACCCTGTGACTACCACGTTTTAAACCGGGAGTTTCTGGCTTGTTTTTGTTTCCGGCTTTGAAAGGTAACAGAACTCCGGCTGGCTCTTGGTCTCCCCCCTGCCAGGCCCATGTGGCCCGGCTGGGGCTGGGCTCAGCCACCCATGGCTCCCGGGCAGGGGATGAAGCCTGCGGGGCTTCCCCCCACCTCCCCCAGCCCCAGGCCAGGCCGGGCTCTGCTGCGGCCCTCCCAGGAAACCTTCCGGGTCCTATTCCAGCGGGTGGCTGGCCTTTCCCAGGCGGGGCCGGGTCCGCCCGTGGCCACGGCCCTGGGCTGGAGCGGGCCACGGCTGGTCGCCCCCACAGACTGCTGCAGACCGAAAACCGTCCGCTGCCTTTCCAGCGCTGCCAAGCTGAAATCCGACACCATGAATACGTGCCGCAGTTTGAGCCAGATTTTAACCCTTTCACTACTCAGATGAGACCTGCAGATTTAATCCTTTTTCCAGAGAGAGGAAAGTGAGAGTGGTCAACATGTAAAGAGACAGCATAAATCATCAAAATCAGTGAAAGAGGGAATCAAGCCTCAGATAGGAAGAGAATGAGGAGATGCTTTAATAAGCTGAAATACTATTTTGATAAGACCATGGAGATGGACAATAAGGTTCTGAATAACTCTTTTAATTCATGAAAGAGTATTTGTGGGGGAATGAAGTATTTCAAAGTATAGATCTGAGCAAAGGTATCCATTGATAAAGCTGAGCAGATGGTGAAGTAGCTGTGATCCCATGAGGTGCTTCAACAGAGAGAGAGAAGTGAGAGTAGATGAAGACCCTTGGCCCCCAGGGAGAAAAAAGAGAAAACCTCTGTTCCCAGAAAAGATCACAGAGATGGATGGAGAGAACCTTTGCCTTTGAATAACTCATCCTTAAAAAAATACCCCTTGAGTTCATGGTCTGCAAACACACCTCTTAGTGGTGTGAAAATGGAAGGAGAGCGTGATGGCAGAGAGTTTTCCTCCTGCGGGACTGCTATCATGGGAATGAAAAGCCATGAGAAAACTTGTTTTCTTGTGGAGAACTCTCCATGGAAAGGGAACTCCTTTCTCTACAAAGAATGATGAAAAGACTACTGTATAGTTAGTACTGTTTTAACCACCAGGTTTTGTCTCTATGTTGTCAGTTGGACAAGGGAATGGTTGGGTGGTGGGGAGGAAGGGTTTCTGGAAGTTTTATTCTGGTTTCTTATTCTTGTAGCTCGGTTAATAAACTTTCTTTATTCCTTTTAGGTTTTGAGCCTGTTTTGCCCTTCTAATCCATATCTCACAGCAAGAGATGAGTAAGTTTTCTGGTGATTTTCTGCTAGTGATTTAAAACCACTACAGGATGTAAAACTGTGACTTAAATATGAAATTGTGAGAAATCATATAGGTATTCATAAATTGCAAAAAGTGAGGTCCATTGTAGAGCTGAGCAGAAAGAACTGAGGGGAAAACATAAAGTCCCATATATGTAACAATTCCTTTGTCCACACATTTGTAAGCTAATTAAAATGTAACATAATTAAAACTCTGGAGTTAAATACTGTGCATTTTTTTCCTCTTTATCTAAATCATTATTAAGAATTTTATATAAATATGTGATTTCATGGCTGCATCTGAATTACTCTCAAGCAGATTCCAAAGCCTATCCTTATGACCACATAATGTTCATGCTGTGCAGAACAGTGTGGTGGCATCACATAAGAAAACTTTGCGAACAATTGGCATGGGAGGTTAAACAAGGGTCCTTGCACCCATAGGCAGAGTGGTCCACTTTTACATCATATACTATATCTGTGACACATGCCACACAAGACTTGAGTGACAGCTTAACTTCCAAAATCTCAGTTCATGCACAAACACTTATAACAACATTCTGCCAAGCTGTGTTATCCAAAATTTTCTTGGAATTATATGTAACCATGCTAAGTTTGATGACATTTTTGAACTTTATACTTGAAAGGTAGGGTTGAATTGTAGTCAACAGGAGTAGTCTGGCAGACTCTACTGAGTACATAATCTATAAATTCCTTCTGAGAGAAAACATTTTCACTTGGTGACTGCAGAACTTTATTCAGAATGAAGTAATGGAAGTTAGAGGAATGTCAAAAAACAAGCCTGAAAAGGTGTCTGTTATGGCAGATTGGTGCTAGCCTGAGGTAAGCACTGTCTTTAGTACTGTGATTTCCAGAAATTTTTGCAAGGCATGCCACAAGGTAGTCCCCTTATCATGCTGCACTACATCCAGAAAAGAAAGAAGAGGAAGAGACACAAATACACAGTGTTCTAATGTCAGGGCTATTTGATTTGAGGGATTACAGTAAGAATGCAGTCACAGAAGTCATCTATTATCCCAGTACTGACCAATGCAACCTAAGTCCCATAAAAAACCACCAACCAGAAGCAGCATGGTATCTCTAACAGCCTATATTAAGCCATAGTCTGGACCACCAGGCAGAAGCTGTAACATGTTTCCTGAAACACCATGACACTGGTTCACATGATGCTGTCAATCTGTCAAAGGCTCTTCATGAGCTCGCCTGTCTGACTGTCCAGCAGGCAGGTGTCCTGCCAGTATCTGACTGCCACCTGAAACATCACAGACATGAAATGTTTGTCCAGTCCTGCAGGAAACACAAGTAGAGCATGTCAGCTTCTCACCCAGGACTCTTTACAGTGTGTCCTTGTCTTGCAGCAAGATTAATGAGTGTACCAAACCGTAGTTGCTTTTGGCTGTAGCATACATCTGGGCATGGTGATGCACAGAAGCTGGATGCATAACAGATGTCAAAAGGAACTTGTTTGTCAGATTTCATGCTGCATGGTGTGGATGTTTTTGGGAAGATCTGGAGAGGTCTTAAAGAGCTTCTGACAGGGATGCAGATACCATGTATATTAAACAAGTGAGAAAATGCATGGACACACCGGGATAGCTGAAGATTTACAAGAATATAATTTTGTCATCTCTAAACTTCCTGAATTATAGATTTTGAAGTCTTCACCTTACTTCTGTCTTTCTTTTGTCTGACTTTTATGACTTTTATGTACAGCATATGTTTTCTTCAATTACATCTGAATATATGTTCTACTGTGACTGATGAAACATCTTCTGTTGCAAACTAAAAGCAAATCATAAAAATAATTTTAAAGGGAGAAAACCTGTATATAGAGTTCCTTTTTTTCAACTTTATCTCAGGGGGGTTTTAACTCTTTTTATTTTCCACTCTCATGCCAATATTGAGATTATTTGTATGCAACATACCAAAAATCTACATTCAAGCTACCCAGGCATGCAAGATCCATGCTTCATTTCTGTTAAAAATCCCAAGCATCACACAGTTCCTTTTTATGAAGAACATGATGACTTGAAGTTGAACACACATATGATACAGAAAAATGATGTATTTTCATATCACTTATTGCTCCTACTATATTTTTTAAATACCAGGGCTTGTAAAATGTTTGTACACATGTGATGTAATTTCTTAAAATACATTAGTTTACTGAACACATTTAGCAATACTTTTTCTGAAGTACTAACTTCTTTTCTTAACTCATGAATTTCTGTCTTTCAATTCCATTTTAGTAAGAATGTGCCAGCTTTACTTGATGGCTCATAAGTAAATGGAGAATTTATGGTGACTGGGAGAATTAAATCAAGTTTAGGGTTTCCATCAGTCACTTACACATACTAACTGGTAAACAGCCTCCTTCACTTTATGTGATGCTCATCAATAAACTGACTATTAAATGATTGAAAAAAATCCTAAACTTTTGATATTTTTGATGCATTAAAATTGGTTAATTTGTGCTAGATTTAAAATATAAGTAATCATGCATCTTTCATATTTCAAATTTTGCCTGTGAAATTCCATTAGTCTTGATTTCTGTTTCTACAACATCATAACATTTATTTTCAAGTCAGATACGTGAAATATATTGGGGTTTCCTCACACATTCACTCCAAGCAATGCACAGTGCTCTTCTGTGGGAGTTATACAAGGTGGTGTCATTAATTAGTTCAGTCAGCAATTTCTTCATCACTGCACCTGCCAAACTATAAACAAGACTGCAGACTGTAATCCGTCCTGGATTTATGCACTAAACTTCTAGCAGAGGACCTGCTTTCCTTCAGATACCCTGTATTTCTAGATTTCAATTTTTATGCTCTTCATATGCAGTTTAAATTTTATTATATTACCTTTCTTGCTTTTGGAGGTTAAGTATCTTCTGCCCTTTCCCATGACCATCAATATAAACAAATCACAACACTGAATGTGTATTTTATTACCCTGCTGTGTAAATCAAATGTGTATTTGATTCCTGTCTGCTAAGATATGTATTTAAAGAGCTTTTACTTTCATATTTCCTTAGCTTCACTGGGGTCACAATATCATTATCACTAACATTGAAAATAGAAAAAAAAATCAGCAAAGTTAGCAAAGAGCTGCAAGAGAACAAAACTAGAAATTACTGAAGATAAGGTCCAAAAACTTACATCCAGGGCAGAAAATACCTGAGTATTTCTACAGTGGACTTGGACTGCTATATCAGGTTAAAAACTTTTAACCCTGATGGCAGAAAATTTATTAGGTAATATTTAAACTTTCCAAACTTGCTCTGTGTAGTTATCAAGATGCCAGGCAACTTCATTTTAAAAACTCTGAACTACATAGAATAGAACCTGATTTAAAGATCGCCCCTTTGTATGAACAGCACCCCACTTTTTGCTTATCTGGCTTTATGACTACAATTGGCTATATTGTCATGTAAACCACAAAACAGCTCACACTCATACATGCCTCGACATCTGCTTCTTCACATGCAGTTCATTTAGCCAGCACCAGCACTTATACCACTCTTAAATTCTATGGATTTTCTGCATATTTAATTGCAATAATTGCAAGAACTGTATTAGCAAAAGTTCAGGTTTAAAACTAACACATATCAGAAAAGATGCTTTCGTTTCATTAATCAAACTGTGTATTTCACATATGGACCATTTAACAGAAGCTGATTTTAATTTCAAGTCAATAAAGTTGCAGCAGGAATGAATTTCCTTGCATTTATTACAAAGCAGATTTTCTGCATGCAAGTAATTGGCAACTGTGTCTTCTAAGGTTTAGTGAAATGAAAAATGAAATGAAACTGTTTTACAGCATTCAAAACCCATAAAATACCAAAATATGACACTATTTCATTTCTTAAGCTGAATGGCATCCTCTTTCACAAACTGAGAATTAAAAAACTAGGTGTATACTTACACCAACTGTCCAAGGGTTTTGTTTTTTAAGTTTATGGACAGATACCAAATGTGGGGAGTGGGGGGCGGTATCTGATAAATGGTGTTGATGCATTGCTAGCAGGTGACAACCCTCTTGGCCCCTTAAAAAGGTGTGTAGAGTAACAGTACTGCTGTGATAAAACCCTTTTCTTTTACATTTTAGTTCTCCTAAGTTTGAATAAGGGAATTCAAGACATAGAGCTCATACAATTATAAACTGACATTTACAGCCTAGCAAAATGGAAGTAAAATAATTATCAAGAAGAACCTAAACAGCCAAAGATACCAAAGAGCATAAATCACAACTTGGCCCATTTTTCAGAAAGGGTATGTGAAAGCCTATCACTTTCTGAGCCTTCGGTAAAAAAATTACATGAACAAAAGCCTCAAAATTTGAAACCAGGGATAAACTGTGGCAAGTAAACCTGAGAAGAGATGAGAGATCTTGAGCTATGAATAAGAAACACAGGACCTATAATCATTTAATTTCACACAGTTTGAAGAAGCCTAAGGACATCTAGAGCAGAACCCTATTCTTCACTATTCAGTCACTGCTTCACATATAAAATTTCTGCATAGCAATTTTCAACCAAATTTTTGATAGCTGTTCATTTTTTGCCTTTGATATGTAGCAGGATGCTCTGCCTAAGTGGAGATAAAACAGCCTGAACTTTACCATATTTGCAAAAGTTATTGATTATAAATGGAAAGGAGGGGTTACACTCCTCGTGTTGTTAAAGAACACTGAGGCCAGCCTGACACATCAGTCCCAAAGCTAAATATTCTGAAGATGTGAAGAACATTTCCATACAGAAACTCATACAGGTGAGGATGCAGCATACAGACATCCTTCTGGAGGAACCAGCAAGTGATAATAGTCATAATTTATCTAAAGCTGCTGAGCTACAGGCTGCTGAGCTAACACAGCTGGCTTCAAACATATAAGTAACAGCCAATCAATCACTTTATACTATGAAATTGCAGTCCCTCTTCTTACAGCAGGGACTTGCCACATGCTCCTTCTAGGATGCATGTGGAGATTCCTCCCTTGAGTGGAGGCACCCCCTCAAGGTTACTCCTTGAGGCTGAATGAAAGAGTTGCCCAGGGTCATTGGTATGGATGAGTAACATAAATCACATTATGGTAACAATTATTTTGCTAGTCTTAATATAATTACTTCAATATAGTTAAAAAAAAAGTAATGCACTATAATAGTAGTTATAAACATATTGCACAGGAAGTAACTCTGATTAAATTTTTTTAGTCTAATCATTATCATCAATTTGAAAAAAAGAATATACTTTATTCATATAAATATATTTGGTTTGCTGTCCCTAATCCTGTTGGAGAAAGTTGCATAAAGGCTGAATTACACCTACATAAACCATAAAATATAAACTTTTACTAAACCTGAGACTAGGAGGGATCCTGTCTTACCTAGACTCTTCTCTAAGAAGGAGTTTACAAAGCAAAGTGGTTTTTTTTAAACTTTCTGACTTCTCAGGACAATCTCTGTGACAAAATTTATCTGCAGGTTCCATTCTATTGTTTCCTATGAGACTACTAGCAGGACTAAAAAGTCTTTCTCATAGTTACATAATATGTGTATTTAAAACTATCACACAAAACAACCAATCTTAACACCTAAAAAACCAAAAGAGCATTCAGCACAGGAAAACTCAGCTCTTCAAAAAGAGTTGTTATTTCCTGACAAAAGACACATGTCTAACTGGTCTCAAACTGTACAGCCTTGGAAACAGAATCAAAGAATATTCCAAATTGGAAGAGTCTGACAAGGATCATTGAGTCCACCTCTCAAGTGTGTGGTCCATAAATGGATCAAATCTGTGTCCTCTGTGTTATTGGCACCATGTTCTAACTAACTGGTGTTTCCATCTCCACAGTCTTCTCTCCTTCTGATTTTAAGATTTGCAAGTTAGTAGGATATAGTACATTCAGCCAAGGTGTAAGATCAGAGAAATACCTCTTTAAAGATTGCTAAAACAAGGGGCTTTGAATAGTTGGGGAAACTTAACTAGTATACAGTTACTTTCTGCATGGAAGAGACATTACTGATTTGGAGGGGACTAAAAGCAGGTGTGACCTGTCACTTTAGCAGTGTATAAAAAGACTCCATGGCTGTCCTTCAGGACAGTGTCATTGTTTAGTATCCTTCCATAACTGGATTTCATAAGAAATTGTTCAATATCTTCACAGATTTCCTCCTATTTTTGTATGGTTTAAATAAGTTGTGTCTAGGAAACAAAGTATTAGCTGAAGCTGTCCTAACTACTATGGTGAACTGATGAAGACTAAGAAATACTTTTTATATATACTATGTATATATAATAATACTTATTAATATTAATACTGTATATATATATATATATATAATACTTATGTACATAATCAAACTTCATGTATAGCTTCTTAGCTGTTTTCTGGTCTTGTTTTCCTATGTTACAAATGACAGGTATCAGTTAAGTTCAATATAAAAAAAAAATGGAATCTTGGATATATTTCAAGGAATCAAAAACAAGATTTCTTCTTCAAACGACTCTTAATTATGTTCTCTTTTTGGAAAACACTACTTATCTCCATATATTACAACAAAACCAAACCTGTTGCACTATATAAATTCTGAAAGTCTTCAGTACCACCCTTTCCTTCTGAACATATAAGCCATCATTTTCTGGATTGGTAAAGAACCTCTTGGCCAGGTTTCAGAAGATACTGTGACAGAATAACTAAGAGACACATTTTTGAGGGCCTGATATCAGAACTTCTCACTCACGGGAATTTATCATGACTCATGCTGTTTGAATAAAGACTGAAAAGTCCCATGAATGGCATCTGATTCTGAAACCTCTAAGTTACTTTTGCTGTTACGAAATTAATGAAGAAGTCTTGCCTCTTGAAGTCTGAATAATGAGATGAATTTATCTGAGTAATTTCCAGAAATAAGTATAAACATAACAAGTATGTTTTGGCTTATCCATGTAGGGAAGTTATATTTTCTAAGGAGTGTTTATTTCAGAAGCTGCATGCAGAGCTCTGTCAATAGAAATCAAAACTACTAAAAAATTTCAGCTACTTTTAAGGCAGAACATAAAAAGAACTATAATAATGCTACAGTCAGACAGAACTTTCTAAGGGAGGTGGGTGTAGCAGATACTTCAGTAGCCTCAAAGGTAGAATAAGATTAATTTTGTAGGAAGGTCTAACCTTATTTTAAGATATTCTGAAACTGAATATCAATTAAGAAAACATGTACAATCTTAGAAGAGAAAGAGAAATTGTGTTTATTTTTTCAACTGTCAGAATATTTAATATTTAAGGAATTTAACTTTCAAAATTGTGACAGGTATTCTAAAATGAATATTAGGTTTTAATAATAATTTGTGACAAGTAGTACTTACTATGTCAAGAGAAGTTTCAGAGGCATTTTGAATTTGAATCAGCGCAACACAAAGGCACTAGGAAATGGTATTAATAGTGACAAAGCTTGATCTACTTTGCATCATTCCAACAGAAGAAGGTAGGTAACTTTATTTCACCCCCTCTTTTGCAGTAAATTAGGTGAGCGAGTCAGTGAATCCCATTTTACATTTCTTCAGAAAGCTCTGAAGACATTTCTCCTCAATTAATCATTATGTAAATATATCAAGGGAGATAGTTTATCTGAAGGAAAACATACTGGAAATGGTTCAAAGAAATAAGCCACAATTTTGTTCAGACTTTTCATCACTCAGCATACCACACAGTGCTATGCACCAGGGCCCTACAGCAGGCAACATCTTCTGTGTGCATTAGAAAGCCCAAGTTTGAGTAAAAAACTTTTATATAGGTAATGAAGCTGTCATTGTGTAGGATATAATCTGAGCCACTCTGAGCCACTTTTGCACTATACTAGAAAGGTGTTTTTTTCTTCCTCCAGCAGGAGACAGGCACCAAAAAATTGTCATTCTAAGAGATTTGTGCTGAAGAAAAGCTTTTGCTCTCCACAGTTTCTTAGAAAAAACTGTTTTGGAATTATGCCAGTTCATTGAAAGACATCATTCTTGGCTATTATCATCCATTTGATGATAAGCAAACTATATCCCTTACTACAAACTACAAATTTCACATTGCAATTGTACCCCTTTTTGGCACATATTCTGACAATAATCCAAGACCGAAAGTAAACCAGAAGTTAATCTGGGAGACTGTCTCCTTCTTAGGAAAAGGTATTCTTGCAGAAGTGCCATTCTCTATCTCTAGTCTCTGGTCATATCCAGCTTTAGGATGCTGTATTAGTAAATCCTGCTCTGCATAAAGTTTGGTTCACTACTTCCAATATTTAACCTTCTCTCTCTTTTTCTCCCTCCATCAGTAAATTGAGGATTACTTATCTCTCATCACTATAAATTTTACCTAAGGCATTAATTTTGTTCATAGAAGATGCACAGAAAATTTCATGGGGAAAACAAAAGTAAAGAAATTTGCCATCATCTTTTGCTGAGTTTAAGCAGCATCCTCGCTCAAATTTCTATACTGATGTAATTTGTTGTATATACAGCTTTATGTCAGGAAATAGAAACTAACTGTGTGGAAATGGAAAATGCGTATTTATTGTATAAATATTCGTTGCAATGAAACAAAAAAAACCCATAACTAGCTCAAATGCACCATTCATCACAGTTTTATAAAGTTATACTTCCATAAAGCTAATAAAATTTTACATGTTCTTTACAGAGCAGCTGCTTTCACCTGTATTTGTTTCCCTTGCTCAGTGATCTTGCCAAACATGTTACACTCCTGTCTTGCAATTTAAGGTTAGTAGTGATAATTACCCATAGTTTTCATGGCCAAAATTATTTTTATATTGAGAAAGATTTTTTGCAGTTAAACATCGGCAATTAATTCACTTGTAAATTTTAGTATTCTTTCTTTCTTTATTAGTTGTTTTGCTGTCATTAATTCCAAGGTGAAACAACCAGGCAAACCCAAAATTTGAAACCAAATTAAGCCTGGTTCTTTAGTATTTACTCCTGTTCACTTCAGGCTAGTGTGTCATCCAAATATTTTACTGACTATGGCCACAGAATTCAAAGAAAATGATAGCAAGTTTAAAAAATTTTGCATTGATCAGGTGGCCATAGCGTATCTGACACAAGAAGACTGAGTATTTTAAATATTTGTCACTATGACAGGGTTCTGATAATAATAATCAGGGTAATTTAATTGAATTTCCTAATCCCAGCTACAATCTCCAGTGACATGAATTACACCAAAACATACAAATATGTGTACCTAAATTGTATTTTTCTGATTGAAGCATTCATTTGTGATTTGTGTTCCTGTCTCCTCAAATATAAATGCACCACTTTAATAGGAAATAGTGACCCTTAATAAAACCAGATTGACACAAGTATGAAATAACCATGTTTTTTAAAAAAACTTCACTGCAAAAAACTCTGGTAGATGAGTGTTTCAGATATTATTGCATTTTCCTTGGGGATTTGCCCACTGCTTTGAAGAGTATTGCACAGCAGTATCAGTGAACTGTAAAAGGATCAGCAACAAGTTCAAAAATACTATCAAACTAAATCTTAAACCCCCTGACATTTATCACCCAGTCCTAATATATAACTAGATGTATCATCTCCAGTTTTACTTAGCAAAGTGATATGTTTGTATACTTTACAACAAAATGAGCCAGACAGTACCTTTGAGCAGATGAACATGTTTGTGCTTGTCATTTTTATCACTACTTTAATCTCAATCCTCAATAATCCACTTTGGTACTTCTGGAAAATATATTTCAGCTTTCAAAATGCTGATTCACTGACTTTGCCACCTGTTTCAGTACACATGATGCATTCAGTACAGCAAAGCAAATAGAAAAAAATATTGACACCTGCAGTTTCCAAGCAAAAATATTCTAAGTATACATACTTAAAACAGAAAAGATCTATTTTATTTCCATTATTTTGGGTGTAATTATTACAGCTAGCATCAGGGAGACACTGGCTAGCTCCAGCTGATTATGTGCCTGCATGTATATCTGACATGCACAAAGAGAATGTGAATGTGATTTTTTTAAGAAAACAAGTGTAGTGTTAGCCTTCTGGTCTTTAAAGTCTGTGCTTACGTGCACAAGAATATTAATATTCTGCAATGGAATGACAGATACTCTATAAGTCAACTGAGATGTCTAGTCTGATTACATTTTGGCTTAGAGTAAGGTACAAGCGTCACAGTATGCATGTAGATGTATGACATGCAGTTCCACTTCTGAACATTTGTGAGCGACTTGACGTGACAAGAACATAAAAGAATGAGGTAAAACTGGTACATCCATTTTCCCCTACATATTTTTAGTTATTACTCCCAGCCTTTTGTTACAATATATGTCACCTGAAACTTAGCACTTCATTAATTGGTATCTATGGATGACACACTATGCCAGATCCTCAGCTGGGAATTCAGTAAAACTCTCCCATATTTAGTTTCCAACAATATTTTTCATATTGACCTGAATGGTAAAACGTTGCTAGAAAAATTTATGATGGAGCTTTTACAAAGTCGAGATTTGACCAATCATTCATTTACCTTCCATGGTTTAAAATTTATATTCTTATAAAAAGAACTTTAAAAAGCCCAGATATAATTCTTCTCTTCAAGTCCAAGTCAATTTCTGGTTTTGTGTATTTGTGTAACATTTAACATTCTGTTTTTCAGAACTCATGCATTATGATTTCCCCACATAATTTGGGAAAAAGTGCTCACAAATAAGACAAGATTTGAACATTTTGAGGTTTTAACCTTTTTATACAGCATTGACTCCTGACTCAGTTTTGTTGGCATAAAGCCTGAGTATAATGACGACTAGAAAAAACAACAGACAAAATGGGATTGAGCTAGACTAATGGAATTTCATGATCAAGAAATATAAGCCACAGCTGGCTGGATTATCTAGGAGATAACATCTTTGTTGGTTAAATGTTTAAATTGTAGGTGGTACATTACAAATAACAGAACTTTATTATTGTTTCATACAATATTGGAGGACAAGATTTATTAATTGAGTTGCTTAACAATGAAGAAAAACTGCAGTTCCATTTACTTAAGTTTTGTCCCTGGAGAAAGGTTCAATTTTCAAGATTCTGGATATTTATTTTTTTTTCAGAGTATTATGATAATACTAGTCCTCATTTGTGATGTTCAAAAATAGCATTATAATGTTTATGAAACTAAATCAGCCAACCTCGACAGACAAATGAGTAATTCAGGGATTTTTTATTCACATCAGTTTTAAGACAACTGGTGTATAACTGTAATGCACAACTAAGCTGCATTACTTACAAAATTATGTTTAACTGAAAAGATTTTCTTAGACTGAAAACTGTGTATTTATGCATATTCAGATCCCATCTTTTCAGGTCATGACAGCTTTTTACTTTTAATAGCAGTCATTATGGACAGCTACTGGAATCAGACTATATAATATATGTAATGATAAATAAATCATAGTAGTTGTTGTGTAGAAAAGTTTCTACAGCTTTCAGAAAAGTAATATTACTGTTAAAAACCTTGACAGATTGAACAGTGCAACTTCTGCAGGCTACCATGATTCAACTTTACTTTTTTTTTAAGTATTATATTACTTAAGATATTGTGGAGAATTTAAGTAACAGTCAAAATGAAACTTAATGCAATCCAGTTCAACTTATTAATGTTTATATTGTCTTTTCTTGCCCTTAAGAATTAATTTTGTGAACTGAGACTTCCTTAACATGGGCCTGATGAACTGTAACCTGATATCAGGAATTACTAATCAAATCATTGTATTTTATATTACTTATTTAATATATTACTATTAATATATTGCCTATTATTTTCCACTTCTTACAACACACAGGGAGATAAAATGTTAATTAATAAAATAAAAAGAACTCTTTTAGGACAAAATAAAAGGAAAAAATATAGATATTAATAGGATGTGACCAGACAATATTTAGCCTTTATTTAAATATATATTTATGCAATTATTTATTCCCAACTGCAAGCTAAGGTCTAACAGCATTAATTTTGTGCTGCTCTTTATGTAAAAACATTCATATACCAGCTTAACTAACTCTATATCCTGACACATTATCCTGGATGATAGTATATCCAAGCTTTGCTAGATGGATATTAAAAAAAAAAAAAATCATACTCCTTTTCCTTTTTTTTTTTACTTTTTTTTTTAATGTGTAAAGTGTTAAGGAACTGTAGCTGCTTTAAACTGATATTTTAGCTCTCTATATTTCAAAGATTTTTAGAAATAGATTATTAAAATTAACATCAGAGATGTATATATGTATACACATTATATATAGCCATATCTTACACATGAACACATCATATATATATGCGTGTGTGTGTCTGTGTATACATGTATACTTGAAAAAGAAAGCTGACTGTATCCATCTGAAAATCAAATATTTATACACACAAATCCCTTAATGTCCCTTAAATTCTAAAAGCATATTACTTATTTGATATAGCAGTTTAAGGTGGCAAAAAATTGTACGTTACTAAGTGAATTGCAAATGGATTTATGAATTCAAGAACTTGCTTCTACTTACTCCTGGGTAGTCCAGAGAGATTTAGTCAAGGATTGAAGCCAAATTGATGAAAAGCTGGCCAAAAATAAAACCTCACTCTCTGCCTCTAAAAGATGTGGATTTAGACCTTTAAACTTCTAACTGAGATGTTATGTATATTACACTTTTGTCTACATGATAATACTTTATTTTTTGAGTTTGCAGGTTTTGGTCCTTATGTGGAAATTCTGTCTACTTAAACAGGGGAATTAAGATGCAGTACAGTAGAGATTTTCTTCACACTGAAAACTAATATTTAGAGAATATTGATTTCTGGCATTAAGTTGATGGTAGTGAACCTGTTAATTAATAATTAAAAGTGAATAGTTCATTAATTACTCATTAATATTTGAATATTTTGTTGTTGTTGTCATTTGTAGAAAGAAATAACCTTTATTGTATCACCAGTCTCTCCTTTTGCTGGGCTATAACAAAATCACGATCTAAACAAAAGGAAGTAATTTCCGATTGCTTTTGCAAGAATGTTAGTTTTATACTCATGCAATAATAATAACGTTGACTGAGTGTACAAACTGTCAAATACTGAAGTTGGCTGAAAAATTTATAATCTGCCTACCAAAGCTAAACCAGTTTTATATCTTAAGAAAACACCAAAATAGAAGCAAAAACCTCACAAAAAGGAAATTATACTCTTCAGAACTTATGCCAACAAATGAAAAGGAATTCAGATATTGAACATAAAATTTGGATAAGAAGGTCAACATTTATTCTTATAATTAAATAACTATTTATATTATATTATATTATATTATATTATATTATATTATATTATATTATATTATATTATATTAATTATATATAATTGTTCTATATTTATTATATAATAAATATATTTATTGATTATTCTTGTAATTAAATTTGAGTTCACAGAAAAAAAAAAAAATTGAACAGAAATAAACCTGCTCTCCTAGTAGATTAGAATGCTGTAGTAATGCAGCAGATGACAGGTTAAAAAATGGTGTTTAAAAAGTCAAATATTTCACAAAGGTATTTTTTGGGAAATGGGGTAATAGGCTTTCCCTTTTTTTGTCACCACATCTCTCATCTCCCACCTACTACAGGCAGTCACAAAATAACACACAAGACCAGGCTGCCCAAGTTCTAACTGTAAAATTTTTATGTGTTTTGCATTTTGAAGTATCATAGTATTCTCTCCTGGAAGGTAATTAGGATTTTTGGAGAGCTACTAACATGTAACTGTTTCAAAAATAAGACAACCAAGAATGTTCTATTTCCCAACACTGTTACAGGTTATATCCTCAGTATCACAGACTTACCTGTGGGTGAAAGAGAGGAAATTAAATGTAATGCTCTTGTAAACTGTGTTAGTATAGAATGAATTTGTGTAATTTTTAAATGGCTGAATCAAAAATACAAATGTATGATACTCCATGCAAAGATATACTCTTACCAAAAAGCAAGGTACCTACTCAGGTAACGAAGTATAGGTAATTCAGAGGTCAATGTACAGTCTCTAGAAATAAAACACAATGACAAAACCCCCCCACAAATAATATGTTAGGGTTTTTTCTTACTCAGTATCTGACAATCTACCATATGAGCTACCAGAGAAATAAGAAATCTGATAGTTGAAATTCCACTTTCAATTCCTATTCCTTTTGTAATTAAGCATTAACAAGTAAGTTGTATTTTACTGAATAGGATACTATACAAAAGGGCTTGAAATGGGCCACAAATCAATCACAAACCTGCCCTCAGCTGATCATATTATAGGGGCCTTTTACAGCTAGATGTCAGCTCTGAATGTTGATTTCCCAACCATAGCTTGCCAAGAGCTACATGTTCTTCCCACTTATTAAGTTACATGAAATTGAAAAGATATAGGTCTGGATTTCAAATCCACTGATCTGTAAAAAAGGTAGGAAGAATTACATTATAGGAAATCTTGGTACTATGGTTTATTATTAAGGTTATCCATTACTTCCAAATATTTCAAATTCTGTCAGACTTACAAGTAGACAGAAAACTTGCATCTTTCAGGCTTATTTCTCTTTTTCTAGTTTTGTTTTTGTTTTTTCTTATCTGAGAAATGCCTTTATCAGTTCTAAGATTCATATTAGGATTTTGTTTGTTATAGGTGATGAGTATGTGCCAAGAACATGCCTTTTTCCTCCCTTTTTCTTATCAACCACCACATTTGGCTAACATATAAAACAGAAAGAAATTATCAGGGTACTATTAGGTTATTAGCTAACTCAGAAAGGTCTGCCTGCATTACTTCATGGAAGTAATGGCACTGGCACTGCTGAGATTTATGGGCTAACATCAGATATAAGAACTGAAATGAGGGAATTTATTTTGCAGTTCATTTCCATCTGTTTTCTTTCAGTGATGAGAAGCCAGAACATTCAATACAGGAAGATAAGAATTTGATCAAAAGTGAGAAGTATAGATTGGTACAGAGAATGCTGAGACTTTAAGTGGACTTTGGTTATAGTGGTTTAAAACAGCTGCACCAGATTCATCATAAATACTGAATGTGTGTGTATATGAAGAAAGTATTTAAGCAGGCTGAAAAAGGGAATAGTAATGAATAACACTCAGAAAGAATAAATTGTGATCATGGAAAGAACATGTTCTCTGACTGTTGGTTTTAGTTTGTTTGTTTGTTTTTTATTTTTTCCCCATAAATATGGATGCTGTGAGATGAAGATAAAACAAGGTCAAACATGTTGCACAAATGAAGAATATTGTCAGTAGTCAACTTTTTGACATGGATGAGATTACTAAGATACTATTTGCTTTTGATTCAATGAGAAGTCAAAAGCTTATTGGTACCAAAACATGAATCAGTTGCACGTAACATTCAATTTCCGTAGTGATTTTGAGGCGGAAAATGTATTCTGATAACTATTTTCATGTTATATCCTGTATCTGTAAGATCAGTTCTTACCTGTGGCAGTCACCCAGGAGCATTGCCTTCATATCTGGTTTGAATTTCTGGTAGTTCAACTGTGAAATTGAGTCCAGACAGTCTGGAACCTGGACTAAAGGCCAGGACATTTGTAACCACATAAGCCAAGACTGCCTCAGCAAGCACAAAGACACAAAAATAATTGTGCCTTTGTCTTTTCTGATCTTAGAAATTGTGAAAAGGTTAGGAAAATTAGTGTAAAAGGCACATAAAAGAGCTTAAGAGCTACTGCAAGTGAAATACAGCCAGAAACTGTACTGGGAATATGGTTTCCCTCAAGCAAAATTTTGACATTTAGAAAATTCTTCCTGTTTGTTATTATGTGTGCCCTCCCAGGACAAGGCTCCAGCTGCTTCAGATCCTGGCACTAAGTGGAACAGTACAGCAGTATTCATACAGCCATTCCTGGTATTACAATTTTGTGTGCCAGAATTCCAAATCAGTTTCAATTTTACCAAGTTTTTCCTGGTTTCCTTGCAAGCCCCAGTCCCAGAAAATGATGAATACATATTAGGGAACTGCTTAAAAGTGGCTCACAAAATTCCACTCTAGCTGAAAATAATGTCTTGAAGACTACAGTGAGAGGTAGGATCAGTCACGTAGATGAATCTGGAAACAAGTTTTTAAGAATTATGAGAAACGTGGACACAGATACCTTTTCTGGATTTTTTTAGAGAAAAATACCTTGCATGCTCTTACTAAATAAGAACAAAGCCATGGTGGGTTTTGTGCTTTCTCATTTGAGTGTGAAGAATCCTACACATGAGTATGGCCCCTCCAGCATCTCTACCTATAACAGTCTAATTTTGTTAATCTTTGCTTCCATGTAAACATATAAGAAACCTTTAAGGACCCAACTATGATCACATAATTAATTTTATGTGACAAATACTCATGTAACAGCAAAAATAAGAGATTTGTTGTTGTAGTTAGAAGGTGAGCTGGGCTTTTTTGTTGTATGTATATATAATTATGTCTCTAGCACTTGCATTTTGAAAAAGATTAAATGATAAAAGCTTTTCTGTATTTCTGCAGGCTAGAAAAATAATCAAGGCTTCTTAGTTATCCAAAAGGCAAAACAATCCCTTGAGGAAACATAGTAAACAATGTAATGACTTGTGAAAGCTATGATTTCAATGGATCGTTTCATTTTTGCCTGAACTGCTCTTTCATGACTACTCTTCCAAGCTTACCAATTTCAAGGTCGACCTTTTGATAAATGTAGACAGCTGGTCTTCTGCATCATATTAGAAACTAGTCTTGTGAGTATATATAGATACTATTATACAGTGATCTCCCTCCAAAATCTTTAAAGTTATTGCTGCTATTAGAGGGTGTGAAAAAAGTAATATAGAATGAAATCTGAGTAAGTAAAAAAAATATTTTTCAATATATGAAAAAAACCTTATGCCTAAATGTGGCCACAGAGCTAGAAGGTAAGTGCAAAAAGCAAAGTCAAGCAGAAAAAAAACTTATTGGACTATTCCTTTAAAATAAAAGAATCCTGATTCATCATTTAAAACCAATAGCAAAACCAAACTGTTCTGGTTTATTGTATTTTAGATTAGGTATGAGGTACATATAGTTAATGATCAAAGAGCTTTTACTTCTATTTCTACTGAATATTTGCATCTTAGCAAAATGCAAATGTATGGATGTGTTAGACTTTGCAAGACTGTCAGAATACTTACATTTTAGTAATTCAGAATAGTTTACCTCTAATAGATGCACCCTGGAAAACTGTAAAGCATTCACTTTTTAAGGAAATTGAAGATCTTTCCTAGTAGCAGATCTATTCAGGAGCAATTATTTTTTAAAAAGGAAGAGGTTTCTCTTTTGCCAACTAGTGCTCACTTCAGAATGCAGTACTCTTTTTAGAAATGTAATGAGTCACACATTTAATATTAAAAAAAACTAAAAGGATATTCAGTTAACAAGGTGGTTATTTGTGAGAACACACTGAAGATCTAAAGAGATAAAACAATATCGTAAAAAGGAATAAACAAAACAAAATCACATGTGTTATCCAGAATTCTTACAATGAATGAAGCTACAATGTCTATTTGAACTCTCTTGGTTTATTAATCAAAACATGTTTGTACGATGTCTTTAAGCCTTTCCATATAAATATTGTTAAAATACATTGAAAGACATGAGAATGGTCCACTGAATATCTTATTGGAAACCTTTTGAGTAAAATGAGCTAGAATAAAAGAAGAAAAACCGAAATTATTTTAAAAAACATATGTATTTTTCCAATTCATTCTCATTCCAAAATAACCCTGATCTTGTTTGACTTAAGGTACATTACAATACTTAGGCTCCTGAATTCAAAATTAATATATCCTTGGCTACAGTTCACATTTGGTGGTCTGTTCTTTTTTGCTTGCTTATTTTTAAGCTTAATTAAAAATATCAGTGGTTTCAAAAATGCAGTTAAATTGCAGACATCCTGTTTCAGAATTAAAGACATACGATAACCGCAAACAAAGGGTTCTGCTTGCCAGATATAAATCTATTATGCCTCTCAACAACAGCAAAAGTGAAGATCCCACTTCATCCCTTCATTCTATATTTAGAAACCAGGTGCACTTCAACATGAGGCAGCTTAATCCCTTTTAAAATGTTAGAAGTTGGAATATCAAGGCTGTCTGAAACTTGATTTATCAGTGAGCTCTTGCCACTGTGTTTTTGACCATTTATGCTTTAGAATCAATAGAGACTTTTGATTTCCCATCAGAAAGACATTCATCTTTCTATAGCTCAAAGATCTCATATTAAAGGAAGAATTCAGCTGCTTTATATTTAAAAAAAATGTGCACACCTCTTACTCACACTCACAAAACAAGTAAACTATAATGCTGAAAAAATTTTTATAGAATCTACTTATACATTTTCTTAATATTTTTATTCAATTATTAAAATTATTGTAACACTCCCTTATAAAAATTTAGAATTTTCAATTGAATTTTACAGTATTACTGAAATAAACAGCTGTCATCTGAAATGATGCAAAAAGCACAAAGTGTTCTGTATTGTTTCTGTGTTAAAATGCCCACCTTTGTGTTTCTCCCAGCTTGCAACATTGTTGCAAGATCTCAATTGTGTATATTTTCAAATCAATGCCTGATCAATGTCACTAATTATGTACTTAAAATCCCATCTGCCTTTCAAGTTTTTATTAGCTATACATTTAGCATCCTGCTCACACAAGATATTCAGTAATAAAGCTATTTTGTTACATTTGCAAAATTTTAAAAGAGATAATTTCAACTTACCAACAAAAAAAAAGAAGATGATTAAATGGGAATAATATTTCTCCAATTGTATTACCCACCATTCTTGGCCCCTATTAAGCAAAATATGCTCTTTCAGTCTTCAGTGTTGTTTTCTTTTTTTAAAAAAATTGAATGTTGCAGTAAAACACTAGCCTAGCAAATATGCAAATGATCTTAACTAAGTCCTTCTCATTTTCCTGGACATTTAGTTTCTCATGGCTTATTTTTAATAATTATTTTTCATAAAATTCCCAGGTAATGGACTCAAAATTCTGTTCTGGAATTCAAGTCTTTAAAAGTCTTGAAGATCGCTATTGAACTTTCTGGTTCATTATAATATTTGGAGAAGTAATAATTGTTTTGAATATAATAAATTACCTGTCTTGAGACACATTTGTTAATGTAGGCAACAATTAATAATTTGGATTTTACTTTGGACTTTTATTTTGCTTTTTCCTTTAAACCTACTTCCTTAAGCAGGATTATTTAAGACTACATTTCTCTTTGCTTATCTTTCTGTCCCAAAACAGGGGAAATTAGCCTTGTGGCAATGATTTTGTGAAATACACTCACAACAATGTAGAATTACCATAATTTTTTTTTTTTTCTGTTCCTTTGCAAGTCATACTATTTATCGATGACCTCTTAGTGTTGTGCAAATGGTAGAGGGAGTAATGTATGAGCAAGACATCCTGCAATCCATGCATGCTTCAGGCAGACAGCAACCTTAGAGTGAATTGATACACAGGTATCTGATAGCAGCACCATTTCTATTTGAGTTAATTCTCTGCTGAAGGATTAGAGAATACCTCAGCCAGAAAGTAAGATAAATTCATTACAAACACTCAGTTTCTGACCCCGAGTGTTTGCAGATCTGACTTTTGCAATGACTATCACTGCATACCTGCAATTCTGGCATGTTAAGACACTGGAAAGTAAAACACCCAAATCACCTTCTAGAAAAAGTCTGATCTGAGACATATGCATGAATAAATAGGGTACCCTTCATTTTCTTTCTAGACACAGTCATGATGAAACTAATGCACAACTGCACTTCAGTTCTCAAACACAGAATGAAAGCCATATTAATATGTAGAATAAATGACTGTATAAAATGGAGAAGCTTCCACCCACAAAAACAAACAACTCCATATGCAACTCACATGAGAACAACAAAAAATGTAATGTTCTTATTAAAACAAACAAAACATCAGTAGTGCTGGTAGTCTAGGAAAGTTCACATACCATATAAAGAACAACGATTTTTTATATCCCAAGATACTGAAGACTGAGCAGTTTAATTTACTGATGACGTTTTATTTTCATTTAACATGGTTCATAAGCTATAATCTACAATTACCAATGTGACACTAGGAAGAGACCACAACAACAGAAAGAACATTAAATAAATTATTTAAATTTTAAAACCTTCATGACACTGTAATTTAGGTCTCTAATATTTAAAACTGAAAAAACTATAAAATCATACAAAGGAGTTGGCATGCCACATTCATGGAAATTTTAAAACCCACAGGTAAAGGCTTTTTGGAGAATAAACTGGTTCATAAATTATTTAACTGTAGAAAATTGCTAGTAGAAATATCTTCAATCCTACAAATGATAAAAATATTATTTTTATTATATGTTCTATTGATCTTAAATGGTGTTATAGAAACTAAAATTTGTGTTAATAAACTTAAAACAGAATTCTTAATTTTGACTAATAATAACAAAGGAAATTAAGAGGCAGGCAAAAAAGTCTCCCAAAAAGGGTACTTCCATAAGGGACTTAACAATATTTGTAAAAATTTCTATTAATTTCATCCAAATCAGTTCTACCCACTCTACCTCACTACTGATCATCACACCACAAAATTAAAAAAACAACAAAACCACCAAACTAAAAGTATATTATCGCTTATATTTGTACATAAAAGTCCTTCTGATGTAGTTACTTGACATTTTTCTACTGCTTTAAGCCATTGGGAAGAGGTGTGGAAACAACTCCCTTGAGAGTGATGGAAATCATAAATCATAAAGTCAAGTACAAAAATTTTCTTGGAAGTTCATATGGCCAAAGCTGCACCATCACACTTTTGTGTGATACTTATACCAGAAGCAATGACAGACATTTATTCCAACATGGACAATGATGTTAGTGTGCTGTTTTATTCTTCTCTGTAGAGCTCAGAATTTTGTTGTACCCTCGTTCAAAAATCTACATCAAGATACAACCTCTCTGGTTATCAGTCAAGGTACTGCAACAGGGAAATTTATTGAAGAATGATGAACAGACTTCATTGTTCATTGAAAATCTGAAGAAAATAGAGCAATAAATATATATTTGGTTTATTTTACACTAATTTTCATGACCTAGAACTAGTTTCTCTGTCTGACAAACTCTATACGCAACAGGTGGTAAATGAAAATTATTCTTATGGAAAATAAATTATTCCTGTTTAGGATGAAAATAAAAGGGATGTAAGACTGCTAGACAGAAACTGCTGTTATTCATCTGGCCACACGAGCACTGAAATTTATTCAAAACAACTAAGTAATAGAAATTTATTGCTAATTTCACTTCAAAGTCCCAAGTGGGAGATGTTTGTGATAGAAATCTTAAAAATGTGAATGAAAATGGTATTGCATATGAATAAATGCATTTTGCATACACAGTACCGTTACCTAGTAGATCTGTGTATTTCACTTATTCTTTATTATTACAATTATTACTATATTCTTTATCATTATCCCATAGATGGATAGAAATCAAAAAGCTGAGACATGTCAAAGTCACTTTTCCCCAGAAAGTTCTACTTTATACATTCGTCAGCTAAATATGATGAGTTTGATACTTTCTAAAGACATGTGTCAAGAGTGCCTGATGTATTTTCAACTCTTATCTCTTATCTGAAGTGGCTTAGTTCATGGTTTTCTGTATCTTTGAGATACCTAAAGATGTAGATTATAATGTAATATATAAATTCAATATAATTTCATAAAAATTATTACTATATTTATATTAATTATCTGCCTATATGACACTGAGGGAAATAGTGACTAGGATATTCATTAGAATAACACCATTTATAAAGCTTTGAGATTAGGAGTCCTGAGGTCTCCACGCAGTCTAGTATGGCGTTAACATTGCAGTATGAGCAGGATTATGAAAGGGAAAAAAAGTATGTCTTCTATGCCAGAAAGCTGGTCCTTAAGAAGCTAAGGAAAACTATTATAAATCAGATGTCAAAAGAGACATCCCTTGTACAAGTCTCTGAACTTTTCGTAGGGGTGTGGCAGGAGGAATATTTTCTATTGTAATAGCATTCTCCTTTAAAATGGGAAAATTTCATAATTCTCTAAAGATTGGAATTTATGACACGCAGTCTTATTTTGTACTGCAGTGAAATTAGTCATTATTACATGACATAGAAAATGTTGTACTTTTTTTAATTTAGGAAATTTTTCAAAATCTGGTTTTATCCCATCTAGCAATTGGTGCTTTTTAGGTTTTTTTAGCAGAAAATATTTTAAGCTCCTTTACCTTTGACCCAAACATACAAGAAAAAAATTAAGAAAAGCAGATCATCACTTATGATCTATTTCTCCATCCTGTAAAATATTAAAGAAGGCACGATGTTAAATTCTTTGTTACTGTGAAGCAATTTTGGGAGTCAAATTCTATTTTGACTCTCTAAAGACACAATAATGATTCAAATTTTGGATAGAACTCAGCCATCATCTAAGATTTCAAAAGTATATTGTCTAGAACTATCTAAACTCAGGAAAACAAAATGGTTATGTCCAGATTTCTATTTTTTATTCTATTGACTTTAACAAAAAAGGATAGTAGACATGTTGTAGCCAACCTTATTTTTGAAGTAAATTTTTATTTGATCTTTTTCTCAAGCCTGTTCAAGGTTGCTTGTAAGAGTATTTGCATACTGTAGTTCAACCCTATTTTTTCAAAACTATTGGTCGTATTTTTTTCCATCCCCATAGCTGTATTTCAGGTAGGAAAAGAGTCCCAAGCAATTTCAGCAATGAAGTACCCTTATTACCATTTTTTTTACTTCTGTGAATTTCACCATGGATTTTTCTATTCCAATGATGAAATACATGAAATAGCTGGTTGAAACATTTTGTTATGTTTTGTTATTCTTGACTGAATTTTGATGATGAGGATGGAATTAGGTTTCTTGAAATAACTGTACAAATATTCCTAACTCCTTGTAAATGTTCATGAAAGCACAATGGGCTGATAATATTTAAAATGTGAGCGAATCTTTTATACTATTTATTCACTCTGTATAAGAGTAGTTTCTTCTTTCTTCCTTTTTTCTCATTTTGCTTCTCACCCCACATCTTTTTGCAATATCAGAATCACACCATATACACATATGAACAGAAGATACAGCAAAACAAAAACAGGATTCAGATTTTGACATTTATGCAGTAATACTGCTTCAAATTCTACCTTTAATAACGCTGATGTACTTCTGAGAACATCTTAAAATTGTGTACATGCAACATATGCATGTGCAATGCCATATGCAACTTTCCTATGTGCCCAATAGTATTTTTAAGCTGTCTAATACACTTATTAAAAACATTTTCTGTAGAAAAAGTAAAATAAAAGTAAAAAGCTGTAAAGTGATATTAGAAAAAAAACCTGTAATTAATATGCTGAGAGATCCATGGTAATGTTCTCACTGAAAGATATAGTTATTTTAATAGATACAGGAAAGAAACCAACCAAACAAAACCAAAATGATTTCTTCCTCAGAAACTGCATGGTCCTGGACTTTCACTGGACAGCAGTACGTGAGTTGGTCCTTTATGCAGAAATCATGTAGAAATCCTTATTATTTTTCTTTAAAAGCAAAAGATTGAGATTGTTACTTCTGCCTTTTTCCTTACATACATACATACATTAAATGCAGGTAAGTCATAAAAATATGTCATGATGTGAGATGGTTCAACTTAGATTTGCTGTTAGTTTATAAAAACATAAGGATGACTACCAGACTCAACCTTTTTTTGTTCTAGTTTCCTTTTCTTGTATTAAAGCAAAATATCAGCTTTAATAAATTTTATTTGCATACTACTGAAATGAAGGGGGTAAGCTTTTCCTAATTATGCTTTGGTGACATACAGTCATAGCTGAAATTAAGGTTTTTACTTTGTCTGCCATTTTATATTAATTGTTAGCATTACATTATGAAGGTTAAACGGCTTATAAAAATTGATGAAAACAGACCTTCTTATTGTGTGAGAAATGCTTTTCTCTTTAACTGTTGACTTGATGTTTTTTCTTTACTGATTTCTAGAATGCATTCATCCATTTTGACTACTTAGTGTGAGTTTTCAAAAAGCGATTAAAGTATACTGCTTTATAAAAAGAAAAACAAATATGGAGTTTGCAGTACCATACTGAATAAACTTCCCTTTAAATATTTTTTGTAACAAAAAGAATATATCAAATATACCCAATATACCAGTTCAAATATATCAAAGAATAAACCAAAAGTATACATGTATTACATAAAGCACAGGATACTCAGTGTAATGGTAAGGTAAAGGTAATGAAAAAGACAAAGAAGTTCCATATATACATCAGAGGAAAAAAAAATCTGTTCAGGCATTCAAAATTCCAGGCTGCTTTTGAAAAACTGGCAGGGTAAGCTGACAGCATAATTAAAATACATGGGTTTCTTCCTACTTCAGGGAGAGAGAAAGCTGTAAGCCAGTTTTTTTGGCTACTTAACAACTTCTATATTCAATTTTCTTCTGTCATATTTTGATCAATTAATTGTGTGTGAATATGGGGCAAAATAATCACAGCCAAATCCTTATCCAACTTATTTAGCTGTCCAAATATTAAAGCTACTCCAATGGTATGTTCACTCTCGAGAAAAACTGTACTCTGCATTTTTTCTTGCATGGTTTCAGAAGTTCATTAATTCAAAAGAAGGCCTGTGTTCTTGGAATAAAGGCTCATGGTATGGTGATTCATAGTGCGATTAATGTATCTTTCCCAAGGGTATTGGAATGGTGAATTAGAAAAAAGGAAGTGTGTACAACTAGCTTGACAGCCCACTGCAGACAAAACCAGAAAATGCTGAGCTCAACAATGACACAACCTTCTCTCCACCTGGTAAAAGGCTCTTTCACAGATCCTGGCTGGGAGATAACACACAAAGAATTTGCAAATAGAGCAAATCCTCTGCAGTGCCAGACTTCAACTGACTACTCATCATGTAAATTATTGGCAATGACTGGACAGAAACATATTCTTGATGGTCCTGATTAGGTATTGGTATTTAAATTCCTATCACTATCCCAGGCAGGCATGCTCTGAATGCTGACTGCTTTTTCCCTTCTTTTGGAATGCTTCATTTCACCCTAAAAAGCATTTTACCTTTGTTCTTTTTTCCTTTTTTGTTTCATTTATTCTCTTGTGGCTAGATATGTAAAAAGAGAGCACCTCCCCTGAACATTTTTTGTGTCACCTATTCTCACTGGCATAGGAAAACAGCCTAGGATTTCAACCAAACTTTCAGGATCCAGAATTTTACAGCACAGCTCAGTGGTAAAGTATAAAGCTATACAGAAAATAAAAACTTTTTATCTGTTCACTTATGCACTAGTTTGTTTGGGTTTTTTGTTAGTTGGTTTTTGGGTTGTTTTGGGGTTTTTTTTGTTTTGTTTGTTTGTCATTTTTTGCTAGAGAAGAAGCTAAGGAGAATTGTTAATTTAGTTCAATTCCTAGATTAATCTCAGTCACAGATTTGTAGAATACACTTCCTATTTGATAAGTATGACCTCTGCTCTTTCCTCTAAATAGTTTATAACTCACCTTGTTAAAGTATTTATTTCACTTAGTTATATTGATTACCATATCTCTTCATAATTGCTTTGCCATGATTATTCACATTTTCACAATCTTCATGTCATTATTCATTTCATCATAAATTATTTGTGTTTACTTCTATATAATCAACAGAAGTATTGAATAAAGGCGGCCTTAGAGTTTCCCTTGAACTTCTGTGAAAACACCTTTATATAGTAATCATAAATGCATTAGGAGGTCCACCAGTTAGATCTCAATACATACAATCTGGACTGCATTGATATGGTGCTATTATTTAAAAGTAAAAATTCATACAACATTAGGCCAAAAGTCAAACTCTATTTATATTAAATCCTTGAATTTTATGTCTGCTAAGCTCAAATAATTAAATTGGGTTTAAAAAAAAATTATTTTTCCATTAAAAATGTTCAACTGCTATTAGTGTTTGGGGTTTTTTTTACTTAGTTCTTGTTACTTAATTTTTCTATCTAATTTTCCATTATTGGAAGTAAATCTGATGTCAGAGTACCTACTTTAGCAGTTAGCAGGAGTATTCATTAGCTGTGCTTGAGTACTGAGTATCTGAAAACTTCAGGGAATCAACGAACTAGTAATAATTAAAACTTGGAAGAACATTTAATGAGTTACTCCTGGATGTTATCACTTTCCCTAACTGCTAATGGACTGGAATTTATTTTTTTTTTGTTATCAGGGTGTTCAACCACATTATCTTTTTGCTTTACAGAGAGAAAGCTAAACCATATTCTCAGTTAGCTGTTTTACTAATCATTCTCCGCTATTATCATTTTTACTATGTCTTCACATAAAGTACATAATGTAATTTTATTTTTTAGGCTACAGTTTCCTCTCCTCAATCACTTTATCTTTTCCTACTGATTTTTTCACATTTAGTAAACACAAATCTACATGGTTAAAGAACTATTTCAGTGCAACTTCCCACATTCCTGGTAAATTTCCTGCTATTTTTAAACCTTCCATTACCAACAGAAACAGTGTAGGTGTATATGCATATTTAGTTAATTTCTTTATTAATGAAGGACATAATTTTGACTCCCATGTAAACTGTGTAAAAATACTCAACTTTTTTCTATCTAAAATGTATAGAATTTTCCCTAATTTTGGCATTTTAAGAATCAAGCATATTATTGTATTGGAACCACAATTTGCTTGTCCTAAATGAATGTTAGGAGGTCACAGTCACACCCAACCACTTACTTTGGCTGCAAAAAAAGAGTTGTTTTTATTCAAAGTAGAGAGTGATCTATATTAAAGGCAAACCCACTTTCAGTTATCACACAATTTCTTTTAAAACTCTAATGATGTCTTCATTGCTTCCATAAAATCACTGACAGCACATGTCATACCTTCCTAATAACAGATTTTTTTCCTAGTCTGTATGGTTTAGCAATCATTTCTTGTGTGGCTAAATGTTTTTGTTTATAACCATGACTAAAATATAATATATATATTATATTATATATTATTATATATTATTATATATGACTAATATATAATATAATATAATGACTAGCTTTGTTCCATCCAAATAAAACTTTCATGTTTCACTTTCACTTTTCACATATATACATCTACAAATATAATCAGGTTCTGCATGGGAAATTCACAGGAAAGAATTAAACACAAATTCAGTGTAGAAAATGTATTCCTGGTTCCATAGCAAGTACTGAGTTTTTTACTCTCACTGAAAAATAAAGAATAAAATATAAGTAAAAACTAATTTAATTAAGATTAATTTACTGAAGACTGAAGAAATTCTCATCTCACCTCATCTACACCATTCCATAAAATTACATCTGAATGAACCAAAAGGTCTGCCTCTGTGAATTCTACATTTTAAAAGACAGGCAAGCCTGGGAAATCTCTCTTGCCTTCCAGATTTGACAAGGTAACCAGGTGCCAGTGGGCCAGCCCTGCTCTGCTGTGGTCGGGCTGGACCCCAGCGGTGGCTGGGCAGGGGATGGGAGGTCACAGGGCCCTGGCTGCTGACATCTTGCTGACACCAAGCCCTGTCCCCCTGCTGCTGACCCATGCTGAGCTGGGGTCCCCTGGGCCCTGGGACCGGCTCCAGACTGGGCCAGGCCCCCTCCACCACAGCCCCAGCGGCTGCTGGGCAGAGAGAGGGCCCCAGTGCAGCCTGAAATCCATCACCATGACTGCTTCAGCCACAGCCCAGCAGAAACCATCATGACCATCTGCAGGCCTGGGTGAGATATTAACCTTTTCACTGCACAGAGGAGACCTGCAGACTTCGATCCTCTCTGAAGGGAGAGAGAAGGATAGATGTGAGGATATGTACAAGTCAAAATGAAGACACCAAGGTCAGTAAAGAAGGAGTCAAGTCCCAGATAGAAGAATGATTAGATACCCTGGTATTGGAGTTGAAAGTCTTTTTTAGTGAAGCCATGGAGATGGCCTAAGATACACAGGAATATCCCCCTTAATTCATGAGGAAGTATAGGGGAATGGAGTGTTCAAACTGTAGGTGTGAGCAGAGGTATCCACTGATGAAGCAAAGCAGATGCTGAAAAGGCTGTGATCCCAGGAGAAGCTTGAACACAGAAAAAAATAAGAGTAATGAAAACCCTTTACCATCTGGGAAAGAAGAAGACGTCTATTCCCAGAGATAATTTCAGAAATAGATTAAAAGAACCTTTGCTTTTAAACAGCTCATTCTTAAAATAATACCCTGTAAGTTTACATGACCCATTAACTCAGCTTTGGAAAAGCTGTGAAAATGGGAGGAACTTCACGATTGCAGATTTTTTTCCAGGCAGCTGCTATTAGTGGAAATGAAAAGCTACAAGAGAACTGTTTCTTGTGGAGAAGTCTCAATGGCATGACAAGAGAAAACTCCTCCCTCTACAAGAACTGATGAAAGACTATTGTAGAGGTAGTAGCTTATTTAAAACCCCAGGTTTTGTCTCTTCTGAAAAAAAAAGCCAGGCAGGAGGAAGAAAAGTGTTCTGAAAGTTTTATTCTGATTCTTCTTACTCTTTTGGTTCTGTTAATAGTATTTTCTTTTTACCTTTTAAGTTATGATCCTGTTTTACCCTCCTCCTAATTCATATCTCACATGAAATAAATAAATAATTCTAGTAAGTGCACTGGCAATTTTAGCCAGCACTAAACCTACATTATTTGGTGCATTAGCTGAGAAACGAAAAATTAGGCAACCTAAACCACCAGAAAAAATTAGTGTTTCCACCCGGTTCAAACTGAAACCACCACACTAGCCAAACAATCTGATCATATTACTAAACAATGACAAATGAATAAGACATTCAAATCTCTAATCTTCTGAATACCGTGTACCTGAGGTACACAGAATGAGAAAGCAGACAGTCGCAATCTTCTAATTAGGCTACGTGCTGTTTTGAATCTACATGAGTTCAAATGGTACCAGATGAAAGGTGATAAGCATTTCTAATATGTGCATACAGTACAGTGCAAAGCGAAGAAAATTATAAATCTAAAAAATGCATTTTAACATGGCACAAACAACTTCATAGCACATGAAGAGAGCGACTTGGAAAGAGCTTTCAAACATTTCTAAGGAAGACCAATATGAAGATGCTAACTTTGATGATAATATATGTATTATTTAAAATTCTAAGAGCATATATTACTTCAAACTAAGAGACGTCCTTTCAAGGTATGTAATTTCCATTGATATCACAACTTCATTCAAAATAGCAGCTCATGCTTATCAAATCTGCACATTAGGTTAATAAAATAGATTGGGATATTCCTTCTTCACTAGAGTGTTTCTGTCTATCACACATAGCAAATATTCAAGTAAATCATGGAGGTTCAATAACAGAAATTATTTTGGCAGGACGAAATATTCTTAGGATTTATTTTATATATCTCTCAATTAAATACAACAGTGGACTACATGAGGGAAATTTGATATATTTGAATGTCTCTAAGTAACCAGCACTAATATTGTGGCTGAATTGTTAGGACTAGATTTTGACCTAAGACAAAATATTTCAGTGAAGTTTCCTAGGATGGCATCTTTGAAACAGTTTATTAATCAGATTTGGCATTTGTAATAATTAAACAGAAGTCAGTATCCAGAGATGCTGCTGTCTATTCAATAAGCCCACAGAGCAGCTCCAGTGCTCATGTTGTCAGACAGCTTACCATAGGTTGGGAAGTTGAGATTCATAACTTCCTTGAGCTGAAACTGCACTTGCTCATGGTTGGTATACAAACAGTAATATATGCTCTTGAATACTTAAACTGTTTTCATTTCAACCCAGAATTAACAATTAACCAATACAATTCACTCACCCTCTCTTCGATTAAGCTTTGCAAATCCAGGGCTGTGACTGCTAGACAGCTCTGAAGAGCTACTGAATGATGACTGAGGCAAAGCAGAAACCAACTGATCATCACAATTATCTGCAAAGAAAAATATCACATACAGGTTAATCCAACAGACACCACCTAGTGGAACTGTAACAGAATCAACTCTGCATCTGAGAGCAGCATATCTCAAAATATTTCCTCTTGCTGTACTACATGTAGAAGTACCAGTACTGAAGCACAGGTTTTGGGTTTTTTACCCAATATTTCATGAGACTAACAGATGATATTTTATCATATCCTTTAACCAGCTGTTTTTACCCACTTCTAACTTAACTTCTGAGATCACACCAAGATATGGTTCACGGTTCACTCACTATGAACAGCAAGTGACACGTTCAATTCTACATTGCAGCACCAAGCTACAACCTCACCACATGCTTTTTATTTACTTTTGACCTGATGCCAGCAATATCTTTGCAATCACTTTTGACGTGCAATCACATTTACAATACATACAGCTGTTTCAAAAAAAAAAAAGCCAAGCAAGCTGAATGAAATTAACTAAAAAGTAATTGCATCCCTTTTAAGCACAGTAAACATAACAAAATAGAATTTTTTTTTTGCTTTGCAAAGGGTATATGTATTTGATATAGACACAGCAAAATAATCATTATCCCACAATGATTAGTATGCAAGTCCTAACATCCTACAGAATAAAACCTGAGCATTTCAGAAAAAGAAGACTTAACTGCAGTTCACAATCAATTGTGCAGAAACAAGCAAACGCTAATCAATACTCTAGCTTTAAATGCCTCTCCAGCTGAATTACTATAAAGGATATGTCTTCATTCTCCATTTAAATTTGAAATGTATCAATTAAGAATCAATATCTGATCTAGTTTAGTTGAAAGAAAATTAACTTTAAAAAACTCAAAAAAGTGCAGCAATACTGGGGCCAGCATCTGTTCTTTACAGAAAAGGAGATTATGTCAACTTTTAGATTTTATTAAGTGTTTCTTGTCAGGAAAACCACATTCTTTGGATGCAACTAATAAATGAAAAGTCATAGGTGAATTCTTTTTCTTCCAACCCTTCTATTTGTCTGCTATGAGGCTTCACTGACAAAAACTATGAATATTAATGAGTACAAAATCTTTTCCTTACCTTAATTAATAATTGTTTCTGCTGTGTAATTATAGGTATTTCTAATTAGCAGCAAGATTTTTATATGAATGTCCCAAGGGTATTTTTTGATTGCATTCAAATTTTTTTTTTTTAAGTTGTTTAATTTAGATCTTTGAGGCAAGCTCTTTCTACAGGAAAGGCCTAGTACAGGCCTTGACTGTTAGAGTTAGAAGTTCTCTCTTAAATCCCATAAATAATATCCATTCACAACAAATAATAGGTTTTATTAATCACTCTTGATAAAGTCTCATATGCCATATTCTACCAGAGTACATCACTCATAAAAAAAAGAAAATAAAATTATTCTTTCTTTCATAACTTTATTTAGTGTTCTACATCTACACAATAAAAAGGGCAGAATTTTATGCCTCCTCTTTAGTATCTAACTACAAACTCATTTTTTCACTTTATTATCCACAGATTAGATTTGCAATGGTGAAAGAAGCTGTTCTACTTGGGACTAATTGTCCAACTGGTAAGCAGAAAAAAGAAAAAAATGAATGTCTTATGAGCAAATGCATTCCACTGCTAAGTCTTGGAAAATGATCTCATTAGTGAAAGGATTCTTTACAGCACAGAAAATAAAAAGAACTTATTAGGTATAAATTGCATTTGACAGAGAATATGATGATGCTGTGTTTCACACAGGGAGCTACTCACACTGCTGGTGGAAGGGAACACTTCAAGTGTCACTGATCCTTTTTCTACTGACAAAGCCTACATTGTAAGTCTAGATACCAAGATGAATATTAAAAGAAGAAAATAAAAAGGCATTTTTACTCAAATCTGTCTGCATGACATACAATCACAGAATCATGGAACAGTTTGAGTTGGAAAGGACTTTTAAAGGTCATCTAGCCCAACCCCCTGCCATAAGCTGGAACACCTGCACTAGATCAGATTGCCCAGACCCTCATCCAACCTGATCTTCAGTATTTCTGGGTGTGCAGCATCTACAGCCTCTTTGCGCACACAGATCTAGTGTTTGACCACCCGCATCATAAAAAATTTCTTCCTTCTAACTCATCTGAATCTACCCTCTTTTGTTTCAAAATCATTACTATTTGTTCTATTGCTACAGAATTTCTTATTAAGTTATGGAAAAGCCACAATAAGATCTACATGGAGCCTTCTCCTCTCCAGGCTGAACAATCCCAACTCTCTCAGCCTTTCCTTATAGAAGAGGTTATGCTCCATCCCTCTGAATATTTTTTCAGCCCTCATCTGGACCTGCTCCACAGGTCCATGTCTTTTCTGTGCTAAAAATTGCAGAGCTACTTGTAGCAGATTGTCTCATCGCTCTCAAATGCCTCATATTTTATATGTTGATCTTCTGGTGAGAGGTGGCATGTGTTATGAAATGAATCATCAGGAATGAGAGCATGCCATTAATACATAGAAGCACTAGTAGATAAACAACAGCAGGCACACTAGTTTTAAATCACCCCTGGGTATAAGTCTTCACAAATTTCAATTCAAAATAAAATAAAAAAGCAGGTACATTTCCACTGGATGGATGATACATCTGCCTCTGTAATGAGAACTTCTGCCTTTTTTCACCTTTTTCACCTTTTTTCTTTTTAATGTACATGCTGGAAAGGAATCAATGGTACTGAATTATTCCACCCAGATGGTCTAATACATGTGTGTTTGTGAAACACACATACTGCTTTGAGATATTCCCAGAAGAATTCTATGAGCACTTAGCATTTGTCATATAATAATTTATGTCAAACTCGACTTGGAATAGAAAGGCACATAAAATTTTGAATATTAAAAAAAGGTATTATCCAAAATCAAAGAGTCCATAATAAAACTTTTTGCCTTTGCACAATATGAGAAATGAGCAACGTGTCACAAGTAGATATACCCTGAATAATTTTACATTTCTTCTGTAACAGCCACTATGCCTTATTTCAGGAAAATTATTTCATATGAACTTCTGCTTTATTGCTTAGCACATGTAGCTTAAAACATATTCTTGTGGCAACTTCCATTGTGCAATTTAACTCAAATTTAGTATGAATTCCAGAGATCAAAATGCTCTGTTGAAATTGTCAAGAACCAGATGGTCATTATCAACTAGCTTCTCAATGTAAATAAAAACAAATTAAAGAACAGTCTCTGCAGAGTGAGAATTCTGTATGCTTTCACTTACATTGGAAGACATTCTACGTGATGGAAACACTGTTTGAATTCAGTGCTTTCTCACACGCTACCAGTGACTCTTCATTTGTCTTGGACAGCCTTTCACTCTACAACAGAACACATCTCACTGCTGAAGGCAATGTAGGGCGTTCTAGTGACATTTCACACAGCTTCTCTAGCCTAAAGGAACACTTAAGAAGTCTATTCTAACATGAGATTTAAACTAGGAAGTTTTAGTTAAAGGTTGTCCATCATATAGCATTTATTACATTTTTTGTGATAAATATATATTTTTTAAACAATACATAAGGATATCAAGGGCATAAAGAAACCCTAGGTTTCTGTAATATGCACAAAAGTCTGGTAACAAATAAGGTTTTCTGAAAGAAAAATATATGAACAAAATACATATTACCTGTTATTCAAGAAAAATTATTCAAGTTATATAAGGCATATAATTCCATATACCACAATTCCAGTGTGAGTTTAATCAAATTTATACAGCAACTGAGGCATTTTAAAGTAATAAAACCTTTAAGTGATGTATGAATAAATGATGCCTATCATTTCTCTTCCAGCTTCCCATTATGCATACTCAGAGTAAACCAAGAAATTTTTAATACACAGGTACTATAAATTACATAGATAATGTCATAGGAACTACAACAAAGGAGTTTAAATAGGATATCATTCTATAATAACAACAGTTACAATAACTATAGTAACAGTTATCACGACTATGTTTAAAACATTATGGTTAATCAAATAAATTTTGTTCCTTCCACCAAAGCAGTTGTTTGCTGAAATAAAAAATAGTAATAAAAAAGCAGAACACTGGGACAATCTGAGATTTATTTTTTCAGAACACATAAGTGTATATTTTATTTTCCATGTAGTAAAAAAACTCATTTCATTTACAAGCATAAACCTCCTCTTTTCTGTGAAAATTTCAAGAATATACAACACTGATTTTATTTTGAATGTAACAGTTTATCTGAATTATCAGCTTGGTTCCCAATAAAGACTAACAGATTTTAATGCTTTTCAGTTTGCGTGCAAATTTAATCTAAATAAGCAAATGCTAACGTATAGTGCCTAGCTACTACAAGTCAATGTGAAAAATAACATTCTGTTCATAATTACCTAAAAAGTACATGCATTACATTGACACATTGACTTTACTCATGACATATCTTAAACATCCCAACCCAAGAACATACACAAATTAATATATTAGTATTTAACTTTTTTATGAAATTATTTTCAGCTATTATATTGTTGCATATACCTTTTTTTTTCTTAAAATTCAATTTAATCCAAAGTCCCTCAACCAACAAGAACTACCAAGTCCTTAATTAGCTATTAAACTTCTCAAAAGGCAGGACAAAAGTAGCATAGAAGGTAAACAAAGATTGTGATGTTTGGCTCCCCTAGAAACCTATCAAGTTCTTTGGTTTTATGAAGGACTCAAAGACAATATTGAGTACCTGAAGAGCAAAGCAATGCTAACATTAAAAAACAAAACAAAACAAAACAAACAAACAAAATTGTTCCAGTTAACTACATGAAAATAAAACAAGAATAAAAAAAAACAAAGAAATTTTTGCAATCTTTTCTCAAGTAGGGAAAACTAAATACCTAATCATCAGACACACAGAATAGCTAAGAACATCTGAAAATGCAATCATAGTGGTACAGAAGAGAAGAGATAATAGAAGTGTAATAATGTTCATCCTTCCCATGCAGGTAAGCCCTAAGAAGGATAAGTTTGCTATCAAATTTTAATAAATTAATATCTATCATGAAAAACCTTATGAAAAGGAATGAGGCTCATAAAAATAAAAGAAATGTCATACTCTAGCAACAAGACTTAGTGCTTCCTAAAACCTAAAAAAATGTGCCAAAAACCTGCCCTCCAACAAATCTTTGGTTCTGTCATGTGCACTTCAAAGTTTCTTGTCTTGAAACTGTGAAGACCAAATATTTTCTAGCCTGTCTATGCTTTTCAACGAAGAGACTTTATTTTCCTCAGGAGTGCGCAACTATGTCATTTTACCTAATAGAATTTTTAAATATGTTAATTGTGGTAATTTAGTCCTTGGTCAGTGTGCAGGCTTGTAATTAGTTTCAAAAGATTCATTGAATTTAATGAGATTCCTGTGACACAGATAAAAAGAGATTTCACCTCTCATTGTTTTCCTGAGAGGTATTGACCATTATGCTGGTCCCAATCTTAGTGAAATCTTCATCAATAAGAGAAATGAGGAGAAGTCGACAGATTTACGGACCATTAGACCTTCACAGTTTCAGGCCTTCTAGCTACACAATAGGCAACGTCACTAAAGATGAACCCAGCCTGTCATTACTGCTGCTGCTATACGCTTATGCTTGCATTTGCTTCCTGGGTAACTTATCCTTGTTCAGAGAGCCTAAAAATTTTTTTATCTTAGGTCTACTGCTGGCTATTTGTAACTGGAAGTTTAAAAACAACTCACTAGGAAAGTTGCACTGTTTTGGTCATGATTCTTGCTAGCCATGAGGGTTTTCCATTCTTCAGTTCAGTTTATGGAACATATTAGGCATTTCCACATAATTACATTTCAGCTACATGTAGTAGCCACATAAATCCATCATGCTCTACTTCACGAAGGTTTTCTGCTGCTTACTTCTTTGAAAGATGTTAACCTTTCAAGCAGAAATTTTAGTAGTGACTAGCTCAGGCTGGTTTTCTTAATTTATTTTTTATTTAAATGCAAGTTTTCATTAATAAATTTCACTTATTTCTTGGAGGTGGTGGAGAGAGAAGGCAGGGAGCTGACTGCACAACATAAAAAAATAAGGTTTTAGGATTTTGAAATAGTTTCTCTGCAAATGTAAAGACTTTATCAAGGAGATAACCCACATGGCAGGGCTGATGATTTTCTTGAATTTGAAACAAAGTCTTCCAGTTTTCTGATAAAATTTTTATCTTTTCCAGGTAGCAGTTGACACAAATTTAGCACAGAATTCTGACACTTAGCAGTCAACTGTTCCTTTTATATTCACATCAGGTATGTGATTTTTACCTTAAAAAAATACATGAAATGCTGTATTTGCTTCCTTTCAAGGAGCCATCCCTTTTTCACACTTGCAGCTATTTCACGCCGACAAGAAATCAAGCCCAGCTAGTGAGTACAAAAAGGCAAGTTTCTTCTGTGTCCACAGACAACCTTGCTGTTCTTCAGGGACATGAAAGACTTTTTGTGACTGAACACAGCAAACTTAAAAAGACAACCCAGAATAAATAAGATAAACACTGCAGTTATATAGATCAGAATTTAATTATACAGGAGTGGAAGGGATACAAAAAAATGTTTCCCTACAGACATTTGCAAAGGTTCAAACCTTGCAATGTATCTTCAATTGCTGGCATGGTTGTTATACAGCAGGAAATTATGTTTTTCTTAGATTTTTATGTTTTTATTTTTAATTTTTGGTTTTTATCTGATTGCATGGTATTTTTGTTACATATATTAGGGAAAGGGAGCACAAAAATCACAAAGAGTTCTGAAAATCCATAATCAAGTGAAATAAAGGACTTACTTGGTCTTAGTACTCAGAAACCACTCACAAGACAGGAACTCTACTATTAACTGACATTAAAGAAAAATTAACCAAATTAACTCCCTCCTGATTCTCTTGGTCTTTTCCAGAAACTTTTAGACAATGATTCAATGTAAGGCAAATATTATCACTAGAACTTAACTCTTAATTTCTTCTACCATTTGAAACCAGAGAAGTTCTTATAATAATTTCCAAGATGATTAGATAAGGACTGTATATTTTCATGATTCCAATTATATTTTTTATTTGTGAATTCAGTGGTGAAAGAGCATATGGTTCAATAAAACATTAGACTACGCCAAATTAGACCTGAGAGGTGATGCAAGAAATGAGTGACTTCCAGTTAGGATCTTCTTCTTCACTTTGAAGAAGCAAGACAAAATTTATTAATTGAACAAATATGCTCCAGTCACACTTTTAGATTAATTTCTTCAGGATGTATCCTACAGTGAATCAAATAGAAGGTCTTCTACTAACTAGATGGGCAAGTTTTGTGTCTTTTGACTTAAAAGGCTTACTTCTTATCAAAAAAGAGTCAGAGTGGCAAAATTATAATAAACACAATCCAAAACATCATAGAATCACAGTTTTGTGGGTTCTAATGGGCCTTATTTGGTTGTATAAACTCAAAATAATATTAAATTAATGTTTCTATTACTGAAATATCATGCATTTTCTCTGAGTTTTTTTTCTTAACATTACTACAGGTTAAAAAAAAGCTTTTAGTATAAAAAGAGCAATATAATAAGTATTAGTAAGTATGGTTTTATGGGTAAATAATTTAATTCAGTAAGTCTAATAAGGTTTTTTCTGGGAAAAGCTATGAAAGACTAATGCACTTTCTAATGTCAGTTGGAAGTTTCTCAAGCATGCATGGTAGAAAAAAGATAAGGTATTTAGAGTGAATGAAAATAGATACATATATTGTAAAGGAATTGAAAAAATACTTACAATATAGAATTAAAATATTTCACGTTGAGTGAAAGTACATAAACTTTACCATCAGCATTCACTTTTTCCCATGTCACTGTGCAATATATGAAAACTAATTTTGTAGCACCATGAAATGCTCATTGTCATGAAGTACGTCTGACTTTCTTGATGGATGATTAAATTTTCACCATCTTAGTGTTATGTCATAATCTATTAAATTTGGAATACCTTATAAGAAATTAATTTAATCCAGAACAATGTAATCAGATAACATACACATATTTTTGAGATCAATAAAAGACTATTTACCACAAGAGAGGATATTACATACATCTTGTTACCAATAGTATGTAGAAATCATTTTTCTTTTAACTAAACCAGCAGATGTAGAGAATTCACACAAAAGGGGGAAACTGTTTGTTTGTTTTGATGAAAGCTTTGACTGTGATTTAATTACATCAAACATTGCTCAAAGGTAGAGGTGTAACTTTTCTTTAAAAACTCTTTTTTCTGTTTCTCTGTTTCTGCTGCATTTCTTCTGTATTTTTCTTTTTTTCTTGGATTTCTCAGCCTCCTTTGGACTGAATTCTTTTGGGATCCTCTCTCGTGGGAAGCCCTGCTTATCTCAGTTCTTATGATTCAAAGAAAACTCCCGAGTATGTGTATGTGTATATATATGTAAGATTTTACAGGGAAACATCAATTAAATTCAGTGCCTAAAAAAAAATTCCAAAACCCTCCCTCATTTAATCCATGACTCTGGCAATAGGCTCCTCATTAATGCTTCCAAAGGCATAGTCTAGCTCTGCTCTACTTGAAAGTACCTGAGAACCAATGAAACTCAAGAGGCCCAAGAATGCTGAGAGCAGTATAGATAAAATCCTTGTTATCACAATGTAGGAAAAGAGGAACAAAGTGTATGTACTTATTCATTTCAGGATTAAAAGGGTCAATACCAAATTGACTCCTTTACAGACTATAAAAATTGTCTCACTAGTTCATACCTGCACACACTGTGTAACAGTATTTTATACTTGTAAATTCCACTTATAAATTATATTTTTACTGCTAGGGAATAATATGTTTTTCCAGATCTAAGATTTTGAAGACAAAATTTAAAGTTTACCTTCAGCTGTAAACCTTTGGATCTTGCTGTCTGGTCTCCATACAAAGGAAATAATCTCCTTTCTTCACTACCAGATGTATTATTCACTTGAACTTTCAAGTGAAAGTTTACACCAATGGTGATAAAATTACCTCAAGAATTCATTAATAAAATAAATTCTTTTAGTCTTATCCCATAAGCCTTATTTTCCACACTCTATATCACTTTGAACAGTCAGCATTTGCACCTTTTTCTTGAAGGAAAGGTACAAGCATAAAAACTGTTAGCAGGGGTCAATGCTCTGGGCTGAAAGAAAATTTTCATTGATTACTTTTATATACCATGTTTGTCAAACTTGCTTCTCAAGGCCCAATATGGTATTCCATGAGACACAGGGTATGCCTCCAGCCATCCTGTGGTTATTTTCACCATTGTGAGCATACAGCTCTTGCCTTGGTAGGTCTGCAGGAGTGTGACGTAACCAATCTACCAGGCTTTCCCTTATTTGTATTTTGACCTGAGCTGATCTTGGTTCGTTACAGCATGGTGCTAACAGTCCCAAGGTTGCAGGATTTGATCCCTATATGGACCATTAATTTAAGAGTTGGACTCAGTCCTTTCCAGTTCTGAATATTCAGTGATTCTGTGACCACTGTCTACCATACCATATAGGCTTTAGCTGGCCTGATTGATCACAGCACGTTTCACAATTATGGATAATCTGGGGGATAGTGTCCATGGGTAATCCACCCCTTGACCACAAGCCCATCTGGTGACCGCATTTTTTTCCTGATGACTGGAGGTGTCATGGGCCCACCAAGTCAGAAATAATTCACCCTTCTGTTGCCAGTCCAGATCCTCCTGAGACATTTTAATCTTGGCAGCTCAATCTACACCTTCTTTGATGTTCTCCAGCAGCCCAACTCTTGGGCACATGTGTATCTCATGAGGTACTTTTACACAACTTCTCTATCCAAGCAGTATCATCATGCCACAGCTCAGCAGTTCAGGTGGGTTTGTCTCTGCACCCCCAACTGGTCTTTCTCCATCATTCCAGGCACCTCTACAGAGCATTCGCCACCATCCTCAAGTCATTGTAGAGGCAGAGCACTGGCCACTTCTCTTTCAGCAATATCTAATTCCAGGATTTAAGCTCTGACTTGATCCACCTTGTCCCTCAATAGCTTTTGTGACTCATCACATATGACATCCATTTTTGATGCATCCCTACAGTAGGGCAAGACCCATCAATTCAGAGAATGTATGGCTTTTCATTTTCAGGAAGCTGATTATATTGTGGGATCTCCTCACCATGTGTCATCCTACCCTCCTCCTCCTCTGATGATGATGATGATGATAGACCCAAATTTTTGCCTTCAGGCCAGTTAGTGATGACTTCCAAAATCCCTGGGAGATTTGGGTTTCCTATTTCAGCTCACTGTGTGAACAGCACAACCCACTTACTTCACATCACATCAGTGTCACAATGTATGGAAGGGACTTTGAACATACAGCCTAACATCTGCACTCAGGCTTCCAGGAGGAGCTTTGCTACTGAAGCAGTTTGAACCCCTTCATAAGATGGCATTATTTCTTTTTCATTTGGGGCGGTCTCAGATCTCTGGAATCCACAACTCCAGAACCCCATGAGTCACCCTGGAATCTCCCTGGATATTTTGCCAGTCTGCAGAAGGGTAATTCTCCCCAGCTGCAGTGTAGACCACATTTTTTGTATCTTGTCCTTTCCTGACTGGCCCAAAGGCTACTGCCTGAACAATCCCCCATTAATTTGTTCAAAAGCTTATTGCTGTTCAGGACCTCACATTCTTTTTCCAGGTCACGTGAAAGAGAGGGTTTACAATCTGACTATAATCTGGAATATGCATCCTCCAGACTGCTGCAAGGGGGAGAGGAAGGCAGAAGGGAGCAAGCAAGCAGAAATGTGGTTTGGAGAGTCTCAGTAGGAACACTAAACTGGGGAGTACTATTCCTAAACCATGACACCAGTTTATTGCTAAAAACTGAACTTACTGGAGAGGTCCCTTCACCTCACTTTCTTTCATGACAAAACCAGCCTTCAGGATTTTAATTGTCTTCTCCCTTTTCTCAAAACCTTCCTCTGCTGTGTTGCCACACACCACAATGTCATCACTGTACTGCAAGTGTTCTGAAGCCCCACCCTTTTTCCAGTGCAGTCTGGATCAATCCAGGGCAAATACTGGGGCTGTGTTTCTGCCCCTGGGGCAGTCAGTTCCATGTGTACTCCATGCCCCTCCAGGTGAAAGCAAACTTAATTCAGGCCACGACAGTCCACTGTGAGTTTCCATTGTCCATTGGACTTACACACTGGCCATACAGGACTGATAAAGGGTGAGCAAGGCTTGCTGACCACTCCCTGGGTGCCCAGCTCACAAATCCTCTCATGGGTGGGGACCACAGAGTCCCAGCTGGTGCAGTGATGTGGTAGGGATCAGTACCTGTTGTTCTTCAACCCTCAGCAGTCCCACAGCAGAAGGGTCCTCTGAGAGACCAGGCAAGGTGTTCAGCTGTCTAATTTCCTCTGTCTCCATAGCAGCTATCCCAAAAGCCTAACGATGACCTTTTGGGTCTCTGAAATACCCTCTCCTGAGGTAATCTATGCCAAGGATCCATGTAGCTTCTGGGCCAGTCGCAGAGGGGTGTTTTTGCCATTCATTCCCAGCCAGGCTCACTCAAGCTTCCAGTAGAGTCAGCTGTTGGGATTCCCTTGTCACCCCAGAAATAGAGATGGATTCTACCCCTACATGTCTTGATGGTATCAGGGTACTTTGTGCTCTGATGTCACACCCTGCATGACTGATGTGCCAGGGCACTGGATCCACACAGTCCAATAGATCTGATTCTCCCTCTCCTCTACCTGTCTGGAATCAGGGCCCCTTTAGTTCTGGTCATGGTTCACTTCTTGTAAATATAAACTGATGTCCCTTCAAGATAGCCATTAATTACATCACCCCTTCTGTCTGAGGGAGGACTTGCCCATTGGACACTGAAGCGGCATATATCCAAAAATTTCCTGTGGTACCTGTTCTTCACTTCAGCTCACGTAGCCATGCTGTTAGTGGAGAGGTGGGTTTTCCATCACACTTCCTCATGTCCTCTCTGTGGTCATGTGGGTAAAGCCACCTCATGGCATGGACCTTCTCTCTCACAAGCAGGGGGTGCTTGCTCTCAATAGCAGAGCCTCGTCCATGCTGGCAGGGCATTGGTCATTTCCTCCCTAATTTGCTTGCGTCTTTTGAGTCTGTCTGCAGTCTTAGACGGTCTTTTCACAGACAAGGTACATTTTGGTAGGGAGGAGAAAAGATGATCTTCACATTCCCAGAGTCAGGTAGTCAGCTGAAGCATTGTTTGCTCTCCTTCCTTCATTGATATTAATGCTAATGGCAAGGTCTACAACAATGGCACACTCTACAAGCTTTTGCCCATGGATGTACACTGTCTCCTCACCTGTATCTACAGCAATCTACAGTTTGTTATTTGAATCCTTATAGATTACCTCCAGTACAGCTAATTCTCTCAGGTACTTTCCTCCACTGTGCTACAACAGCTTGAGTGCATTATTAGATCACCCTTGAGAGAATACCTTTTTCTTATGCTTGACACATATCCCCTCCAACGGCTGAGAGTTTCTATCCTCTTCCCAATGCCTTTGTTAATGTCTACATCCCAGGACAAGGATCCCAGTTGCCTGGCTTCACTACCATCTAGTTTCATATCATGGGCCATGACGTCCCAGCATCAGGGCAGCCAGGTCACCTGGTGCCCATTCAACTGGCAGCTGAAATTTATTTACACATCTTTGAGCTCACCCAAGAACAGAGATCAGGCGACTACCTGTTGCCCTGCCACTTCCTCCTATTCTGAGGGCCTGCTTCCTCTTTGTCCTTCACTAAGTGATTTGTTCCTGAATTTTATTTTTGAATAGGGGCAACTGCTGCTGGCATGGGTTGTTCTTGTGATTCAGCTGCAGTTTCAGTGGCCTTGCTGCCTGTTGCTCTCCTTTCCTCTCCTCCCCCTGAGAGTGCTCAAAGTAACAAGCAGCGTCTGATAAGTAGAAGACACAGCCCAGCAAGTTGTATAGCTTTGCACCTCTCTGGAGCTGTCACAGCATTTATCTACTGGATATTCTGCCATTTAATCAGGGTCCTGTGGTTTTTCAGGGGTGAACTTCTGAACCATTGGAGCAGAACAGTCCTTCAAAAGCTGACCCATTTTCTTCCACCTCCCATGCCACTCATCTACCCTCGAGGGCAGATGTCTGAAAGACCCTCCTAAAAATCTCTTTTGTCACTATTTTGTTGCTACTAACATGGGTGTGAACTACACTCAGGAAACCCTGCAAACCTAGCAACAAGAACATGCTTTCTTTAACATGAAAGAGAAATTCAAAATCCTCAAAAGCTGTTTTAACAAGCTTGAAGGAAGAAAATGGGGGTGAAAGGCTGCAGAAATTCATGCTCCACTGTCCACTTTCCAGTGGGTACCTTCCAGTGGTTATTAATAAATTCCCAAAGGTAACAACCGAGGTAACAACAGAGCAACACTGAATACACATTCGAAATTATTGCCCCTGATATTTTCATGTCACAAGCTGGTATCACACAGTGAAGTAAAAAAAAACAACTGTGATCCCTCTCCCTACTCGGAAAAGAGCAGACATATCAAGATTAGGTACCCATAACTACATGAAGAGACCAAGCAACATTGTGACCAGTGACTGGCTCTAAACCAACAAATTATTAGATCAAATTTGTTTCCAATCTGCTCCGGAAACAGACACAAAATAAAGCAATAAATAGTAACAGTAACAATACTAACCACGTGTACAAGAGAAGAGAGCAACGATTCACACACAATAGCTCACCCTCTGTGGAACCTCCTGCGAACACTCAGAAACTCCCTCTGCCAGGAAGATGATGTGAGGTGGTACAGGATAACCTCTGGGTCCTGGCCATGTTCCCTCCTGGCAAAAATTAATCCACTCCTGGCCAGAACCGGGATACCTCATAATAGAGATGTTTCAGTTCCCTAATCAGTTTAATAGCCCTCTGCTGGACTTGTTCCAGGAGCTTCATGTCTCTCTTGTTCTGGGGAGCCCAGAACTGGACACAGCACTCCAGACGTGCCTCACCTGGGCTGCGTAACAAGATCACTTGCCATGACCTGCTGGCAATCCTCTCCTGAATGCACCCCAGGATCCCACTGGCTTTCTTGGCCTCAAAGGATACACTGCTGGCTCATGGACAGCATTGTCCAACAAGACCCCTAGGTTCTTCTCCACAGAAATGGTTTCCAGCAGGTCAGCTCCCAGCCTGTCCCACTTTCATATCATCAGCAAACTTACTGAGGAGGCAGTCTATATCTTCATGAAAATAAATTTTATTATTAGTAGCATGTAATTTTTATCCCAGCTTATGTTGTAGACAAAACAGGACTAGGTGAAGTGCCTGTCTCTCAGGCATCCTTCTAAATAAAGCTCAGTCCAGTGATCTCACCTTAGTTACACCTACATACTACAAGACTGGCATTGAGCCAGTTTTTGTAGAATTTAAGATTTCCTATATTAATAACACAGAAGGCAATTCTTTAATCAAAGTTTTACACAGCAATACCTCACATGACCAAATTATTCAAATATATAATATTAGAACTGTTTTTATCATTTTTTTAATTAATATGTCACTTACTCCTTCTGATTATTACTAAATTTTTAAGTTGAAGAATTGATCTGAATCCTACAGCCTAAGCTGATGTCCTGCAGTAGACCAAGCCCATATGATGTTACACCAGTTTGTCTTCTTACATCATACCTAGACCTTTATGAAGGTGGTTTCTGCCACTAAAAACTTCCATGACAACTTTGTAAAGTCTAAATACAATTCCTCTTCACTGATATGTTTTTTAAGCACTTTATAACTTGCAAATGCTTGTAAGGAATACTGTAACTGATATTAAGACCTTTCTAGAATGCATGGACATGGATGGACCTCAAGGAGTAAAACTTCCTTTTTTTGTAGTATCTGAGATCTACTGAGATCTGGTATCATCATGTATAACAATGTAATAGGCTGTCTGCTTCACTGGCACTTTTGATTAAATCTGGTATAATTAAACACACAATGGAAACCTAAAGAATAATGAAATTAGGAACATCAATGAGAAAAGCATATTACATTTAGAAATATACAGTGTTTGATTTCACAGGGATAGCCATGCAAACTTACTATACTGATTTTCTAATAAAAATGTGCAGTACTTTGAAAATAGGAAATTTTAAGCAGAGGTAATATCTCCATATAACTTTCATATTTATCTTTAATGTTGTATAAGGGTACAATTACAAAAAACAAAACAAGCAAAAAAACCAAAAATACTTACATCAGAAATGTTACACACTCTTAACAAATCTTGAAGCTTTTGCTTGCACACCTCATTGCACTGCATGCTACAGTGCATTCTCAATGATTATGTTTTGCTGGAACATACTTCTTTTTCATTTTTGGTCACATTTTCCCACTTGCCCCTTCAACTAGAGTGAAGTCACACACTATTACATTTTGCCCGCTTTGGAAGAACTGTTCTGGGAGCTTACATTCCAAACAACCTGCATAGACAGATAATGCCTAGTTCTTATCCAGGTACTTTCAATAATATTGAATTCACTTTCAATTAAGAAAGAAGATAAAGAAAGAATCTGTGAAGTTTCTTCTTATGAAAATTGAAAGCCTATAACATCAGACAAAACCCCGTATTTTTTGATTTGTCTTTGTCTTCCAATTTTTCCTCAATTACTTTGCTGTTCAGTCCCTATAAACCATAGTTGCCTGTTCAGGACTGTTTGTCACAGAAACACCTGCTAGGAAGAGCTCCTCCATTAATGAACACACTGTGGTGCCATCATTTGAGTACTTCACTATTTCTTACAGGCAAACTCATCTTCCAAGTCTCCTACAGAGTCAGAAAGATTTAATTTTTCCTCCCATAAGTCCTTCTATTCCTTTCCTGAGATGACCACTCCTCATACCTAAGATAATTTTTGTTCCACTTCCTTAAATATACAGTCATATGTTTCCTAGGCTGGCTGACATACCTACTTTGCTAGCTAGTGAATAGCTCCTTGCTCCAAAGGGATAATACCCCCTCCAATATCTTGGACTGAAGTGTGCTACACATCTTTTGCATTGGATGAATTATTTAGTATTTATCAGTCTAGCAGGGAAGATTAAAAACACCAAGGTGTGACTATCCCTTTAATCTGTTTGGGGTGGGATAGAATTTGAGGTGACCTACATTATGCTCCTTCACACGCACACTCTAAAACGTCCTACAGGTTTTGGCTGCAGTCCAGTAAACAGAGAAGATTGAAGTCTTTGTTGAGATAAAAAATATTTGAGTAAATGTTGTCTTTTTTCATCTTTCTCTTCCCCAAGAGAAAATACTCTACAATAATATAACAAATGTTAAAATACAGGATTCCACAAATAAAACTCCTTAAAATGAAGACTTCCCAGGGACAAAACCTAGCAATTTCTTCTGTGAGTGGAGATGCAGAGTGGATACAACATTTCTCTAAGTAATATAGAGAAGTTTCTTTTAAATACCTCAACAATTATTTCCTCTCTGAAATAAAGCAAATCAATATTTTACATGAAACCAAATAGACATCGATCAAATCTAAGACAAAGAATAGAAGGAATAGCAAAATTATCAAGGGTCAAATTTCCACCTGTGGTTCAATGATCAACTTTGTCTCAGGAAGAGAGACAAAGGAAGATACATTCCTTTCCATAACCTGTTAGTTTTTCAAATTTACTCCACTTGGCTCAATGCTAAGCAGCAGAAGTTTCATTTCATGACATATTTCTTCAGGACATTTCCCTGAAAATCCTCCCAAATAATTTTCTCTGTTAAAGTGAATTTTGGCACAACTCTATCTGAATATCCAGATACTACTGCAACTGTTATTACTGCTAATAATAACAGAAATACTGAGACAAAATTATTTTTAAGACTTTTGGATATTTATTCTTATAGAAACCACAACTGCAGAATCTCTTATAAAACTTGTGGCATTATTGCTTGTAATGAAACAAAGCGGAGGGAACTACACCATACATGTAAGTAAAAAACAGAGGACTAGAAAATTTTAAGATATGGTATCTTAGCCTTATGACTTACCCAAACAGTGATTTGGGTAAACATCATCATCAACCTCATCATTATCTGAAGGAAGTCAGTCCTCTTACAATAAGGACTTTCATTTCTTCACTAGTTAGTTGAAGCTGCCCATGTATCTGGCACTGCGTTAAAATGTAGCCTAAGAAAAACACTGGCACAATGCTTTGCAAAGTCAGTCTAGCCCAGAGAAAGGACCTCAACCACCTTATGTTATATATATTTTTCCATTACTTTAGCACTGTGAATGGAATTGAATACAGGAACTCCCTAATACATGTCCAAATCACTAAACAGTGCACCTGAAAATACTTGTTTTATGGTATGTAGACATACATTTAAATTAGGGCTTAAGTTTATGAGGATAACAGTAGTCATCCTCATAAACTTAGTCATAAGTCATATAGAGTCATATATGGCAGAGTGAAAGGAAAAAAAGACTACCATCAGTGTTGTACACAGTCAATTCTACATTTTCCCAAAGCATACTTGTACAAAGAAAGGAAATAATTTCTTCATCCTTTTTTTTTCCTTATGAACACTTTAAATAACTAAATTATTAAGCAGACCTTTCAGAGATTTTTTCAAAGACTCATTCCCAACCAATTTAACTAAAGTGACTTAAAGCATGTCAAATAATGGGCAGCTAACTACAAAAGAACAAATCTGCAATGTACAAAACACGCCTGTCTTGTGGGGTTTTTTTTGTTTGTTTTTAACTGCATTTCTAAGAATAGATGGCAGAGAGATATAATGTAGAATAGAACTGAATTTCAAGATACTGTTTCATCATCATTTTAGTATCATTTTTTGACATGACTAGAAGAAAATGTATCCTAGATACCAACATTTTTTGTCTCAGAAAGTGATGAATACAGGATTCTGACTACAATAAAGTTTTATTGTTAAAATTCAAATAGAAGCCACACAATGGGCAGAAAGGTAGTGGATGGCAGCCCGTTTTAAATGATGGGCTTCTAAAAGACTTCTAAAGTGACTTGGGAAAGAACAGCCTTACAATACGGAACTGCTGGTTGATTGGTTGGTTGGTTGAGATTTGTTGCACAAGTTCAGTGGAAGCTAACTGTGTACATGGAATTTCATTTAAACTGTAGACTAGGAAGCACAGTGGCATAATGGGATTCCAGATCAGCCTAGTCTCCACTACATTTATGAAAATATAAATGAAACCTCTAAAATTATATGTCATCATATTCTGAGAATTTTTAATTATTTAAACTTAAAAGTGACATCTCAGACATTTATTTTCTGTTAGCAAGTTATCTCCTGCATTTCTTCATCACATTATAGCATTTGCAGATTTATATCCCCTGGAACATATAATTTTCAAACTAAGTTAATTCTCACCCAATCTCATTACAAGAATGAAATAACCAGAAACAAGTGCCTCAGATAATACAGCTACATCTGTGTTGATTAAAGGTAAGCAAATCAATTCAAAAGCATTGCTAATTTTTGGTAATTTACTCTGCCTGCAAAAACCTTCAGTGTCAAAAATCGTGTAGGCTCTCATTTAACATTCATACCAGCAGTGTATGGCTAGAACTGACATGATTTAGGACCTACTATAAAAGCTCAAAGTCATGTAGATCCCCCTAAACAGGACAATTTTCACGTCACCAATTCACCAATTTCACGACTGCTTTAAATTATGAACACAAGAATAGTTATCTGTCCTAAAGTTCTACAGATTTTTGTGTTTTCCCTCACAAGAGATGAAAAGCACAAGGAAAAAACAGAAGTCATTATGACCTCACTGACTTTTGCGTAAATCACATCTTCCTTTCAATCATCACCTGCCTTCTGCATCCACATCTCTGAGTGTTATTTTCCCAAAGGAGAAGTCTTACTGTCTTTACTATCTTGCTAGATTATTGACAATATTTTTTTTTTTTTTAAAAGCACTCAACATCAAAACTCAAAACACTAGAACAGTCTTTTGATTTCAGAAATTTAAGGTGAGACTTTGTAGTGCTAAAAGTTAACAAGCCTTCACTCATAATTATGTTAGCATACAAGATTAAAGCATTTTGGATGCAAAACTAAGTTATGTACAACTATATGGGGGAAGGTTGACTTTATTGATTTCACAGCAATTCTTCCTTAAGATTACACTTACATTAACTGTGGGATCACTATAGAACTTCCAAAACATAGGAGAACTTTCTTTTAAGTATGAAAATACAGTACGTGCTGATAAAATCAGCAACATTAAGAAGGAGGCAATAGTATTTCTCTGAATTGTTACAGCTGGATTTATTTGCAGACTAGTAAGCTTTGCTCTTTTTAGTGTATCTAAATATGGGACATATCACAGGTGCTTGGGATTAATACATGATCCAGTTTACCATGGGAAAAATGGATCCAAGTCCTAAATTCTGCACATAAAATATGTAGTAATAAGCCAAGCAATAATGAAGATACTCAGCTACGAAACTAATTTTCACTCCTAGCTACAGTACTTGGTTTAAATTCTTCAGTTTAATTTTTTATTTTTTCCAAAAATTTTGTGAATATTTATCCCTTTTTCACAAAGCTGAAAATAAAAATTATTATATTACAGACATCTTCTATGGTTATTCAAAGAAAAGAATTTCATGTTTGATATTGAGGAATTTTACAATTTTCAGATACAAAATAAATTTGAGGTTAGCACATGGCTTATCTTATGTAGATTTCCACCATCACATTACACTTTAATGTAACTTTGAGGCCTCTTATAAAAAAAAAAAAAAAAGTTCCAGCAGTTATGAAAGGTTACAAAGACAGTAAGTAAGGAGTAAAGTTCCAAACATTTCAATAAAGAGGGATTATAAATCTTTACAAGAAACTACTCAAAGCTGAAGCACTACATTGAGTATGAATAACAGAATTTACTGAAGAACAGGAAAAAAAGAATCAAAGGGTAGCAGCATTATGAAGAAAAAGCAGTATCCAAGCAAACTTTTATAGGTTTTTTAATTAACTGAAAAAAAATATTTCATGTATCAATTAATTAGCTCCACAGTAAAGTATTCTGAAAAAGAGATCATTCTATAATTAATGACAACAAAAAATATCACTTAATACAACATATAGGAAAACCTTAATTTTTATTTTTCCCTTGCATTAAAATGTGGGTAGAGTAAAAAATAAGTCACAAGGCAATAATTAAGTCTAGTAGGTAATGAAGAAATCCTAAAAGAGTACTTTACTATATTTATATGATACAGGGATAATACAGGGATTTTATTATCTCTTTGCAAAATAAAGTAGTATCAGTGCCAAACTACTAATCTGTACAAACCTGGTGTCTGCAGGAATCACAAATCACAGTTAACTGATGATGAAAAGCTTCTTCTCTACCATACCATAATGTATGTACCATATGTATGAGGTGTCATGCTCAGTGTAGAAAGCTGGGGAAAGAAATAGGAAGAATTGCCTTTGGAGCAATTCTCTTATCTAAGCCACCATTACACATGGCGGAACCCTGCCTTCCTGCAGATGACAGAACATCTGCCCGCCAGTGGGAAGCACTAAAGTTTTTGTTTTGCTTTGCTTGCATGCATGGCTTTTGTCTTTCCTATTCATCTCAACCCATGAGATAAACACTCAAAAATCAAAGGTTACATCCCAAGTTTACCCTCCTTTCATTTTATACCAAAGAGTGCTTCTAAATGAAAGAGAATAGCCAAGTTTTTCTGTCTTACAAGCAATAACAATCCTACAAGCCTCTCTATGCAAAGAGATGCACTGAATTTTCAGAACAACTTGGAATTTGGTAAGCTACCAGAAAAAAGTGATAAAATCAAACAAGAGATGCATGATTGACAGCAGAAATTCTATACTGTCATCCAGCACTGGAAAGAAGGAAAAGAAATAAATAAAAAAATCTTCGTTTAACCCACAATTTCCTCTAGTGTTAACATTGTTACAGACTGATGGAAAAGTATCAGAAAAGTTTAAATAGTTTTATAGTTTACATCATGTTTTATCTTCCTTCAGCTATACACAGATTAAAAATATACTTGATTCTATGGATTATAACTTTGAATATATTGAAGTATCAGAAGATTAACACTCAAATATTGACATTGCTTTTGGAAGCAAAGTGTGTTTGTATTTAGTCTGATATGTAATTACATTATAATTTTTTTTTTCATAAAAAAAAATCTTTTTCTTTTCCATACAAGACAATTCTAATATTGGAATTATAATAAAATAGGATTTTTAAACTTCATAGATAGGTACCAACTCACTGTTAAAAACTGAATGGGAATTTTTATTATTACTGATTTAATTCTGTGATTTACAGAAAGATTAGTTTATTCAACCATATACAACTCAGTGGATTAGTTATCCACTGGAGATTTGTTTTTAACTGATATTATGAGATACTTTTTGACTGTTTAATTCTGCAGAAAGGCCATTTAAAGTTTGTTTCAAAAACAGGGGCTGCTATAATCATACTTTAGAAGAGCTTGTGATAAATTAACAATTATTCCCAAAGGCAAAATTCCACCACTTCTAGGTTTGTAAATACTAAAACTATTCACTTATAATTCACTTACCATTTCTACTGTTTCTTGGTAAATCTGGTTTTAATTTTAAAAGGTATGACTGGGTCTCAGTATTAAAGAAATGAACAGAACATAAAATTGCCCTTTTCTTATGGTACTGCTATAGGACTGTTTTGTTAGTCAAGAACTCGGTGCAAAACACACAGGTTTTAGTTTGCTTTTCTTTTTACTAACTTGAATATTGACTTGAAATGAAATCATAAATTCATAGTATTCTTGGTTGGACACAGATGACCTTCAGAGAAATATTATGCCAGAAGTAGGTATCACCACACTGTAGAGAAATTATTTGCATGATAAAATACAGATTCATTGCAATTACAAAATAAAACAAATGCACTTCTGATATGCTTAATGCAGAGGTTGTTCTGCACCAAAATTTTTCTATTCACATTGCTAAAAATATATCAGTTTAGCACAGCAGGTTTTAACTGAAATCTTCTATATTCCTTATTATCCTTACCCTTTCCTGCTCTTGCTCTCTTTCTCTCTCCTCTCCTCATAGATACTTTTTGGGTTGATTCTGGTTTTGGATTGATTGATTTTAGAATTTAGTTTGCTTTTCTCAGCATGTCTGAACCATCTAGCAAGTAGCAGTGACCTTGCCAATGAACACTGTCATGATTTTGCTCTTACATTATTTGCTTGTATTTCCTGATACCTTTGCAGGTGATTCTTTAAGTGACCATAAGACATTCAATCATGACACAAGTGTTCAACCAAATCTTATTTGAATGATCTGTCTTTCTCTATGCATCAAGAAGAATTTATTTGATTAACAAAATGAATGAAGAAAGAAATGGGAATTCCTTTCTCTAGTCAATTGATTTTTTTCCCCGTCTGACCATGGGTGAAAAGTATGTATGAAATTAAAATATTCAAAATTCACAATCTCTGTGAAACAGGAGCCTAGAATAATTAAATTATATTCTGTTTTAAACAAAAAAAAAAAAACAAAAAAACCAAAAAAAAACAAAAAAAAAAATCAAGGAGCAGTATTACACATCCATATTTTTTTCTGTCATATTTTCTTATTAGACTACTTTACTGATATGGTCAGCAAGCATTTCAGAATTCAGTGCTTTACACGGATATATACTTCCACTACAAAACAAGGTTCTAATTAAGAGCACAAAGAGACTTTAGAAGGGTTGCGAATCAAGTTTAAGTCATGTGATTAAAATACTCTTGTCCATCAGTGAAGAGAATTTGAGTCAAGTTTAATTGATTTAAAGGTAGTATATATTTTAAACAATACCAATTTTACAATTACATAATTAATTTTTTGGAAGGTAAAAAAAATAAAAGTTTTCAATCTAATCCAATAATGGCTTATTTAAAGTGAAGTGGTGCTTAATACTTTTGCCACAGTAAATCTAAATCCTCTCAAGTGGAGATGTGCACAACCATATTCAGGAAACTACAGACTGTCCTTGCTCAGTCTGCAATATTCATAATCTTCTCCTTCAGAGCAACCTCGTAATATTTACAGTGAAAATTAGTAACAGCAAATTAGAAAAAAATCACAGACTTATATTTATTTACCTACATTGAAGCAAAACTGGCCAGCAAAATATCTGTCCATATTCATGCTCAGTTTACTTTTCATGACATTTGCTTCACATAGATGCTTCACATAGATTCACAAACTGCTAAAGTCTTGATGATTCCTTTCTGCACTTAAAGTTTAACCAGGAGCTGATCCTTTCCATGGTGTTCTGGTGCAACACAGACCAAAACTGGAAGAAATTTCTCTCCTATTTAGTTCACAATATCCATTACTGTGACACCTGACTGTGTAAATTTTCAAGATATTTAGCTTCACAAAACTTCTGAGACATACCAGATGGTGTGAATAAACAAAGAAAATGCTTGGTTGCTGTCTCACAAGCAATATGCAACTAGACAGTTATTTTCTCACAACTTATACAAGAACTTAAAAAATCTACATCGAGAGTTATAATGTTTAACTTGGTTCTTTACAGAAGTAAGGCATAATAATTCTGTAACTATTTCTACAGTGTGTATTACTATTTATGTCTCTCCTTTATTCTGCTGTCCAACTTTTCTTTATGTTTCCTTATTTCAGCTCAATTTTAAGAACAGGAGAGGTTGTAAAGATAGAAAAGTTCTTAAAAACTTTGAGATCATAATAGAAAGGTTTTATTAAGGATGTCAGATGGACTTTCTTCTTGTAAGGCACCAGAGAATCCACATGATCAACTGCAAATAATCATAAACACAGATAAATGCTTGCAGTGGTACTCAAAATGTCTCTTATCAGTTTATATACATTCAATTTTACACCACAAAATACAAACCTATGGAATAATGTGAATCCATATCAGTTTATATACATATATATATATATATGTATAAATCCATGGAAAGGTGGCTTGTTTAGTGCCAATATTTTCCTTTTCCTCCTCATACAGAAACAAAATTAGTTCATTCATACAACGTATCTCACATGTACTTCGTTGAATTAGAAAACCCCTAGGTATATGGATCAAAAATATTTTCCATTTTAAATAAAATTTTTAAATCAAATTTTAATCCAAGTTTTAAATAAAGATTTTAAAAATAAAAAATATTTTAAAAAATTAGATACATAAAATACAAACCCCTAGAAATTCAGTTCCACCTTATTTCAGCTTCATTAATTACTCCCCAACCCATATATTTATTAGAGACAGAACCAAGCCACACTATGACATATCTGTATGCACACATTTGCAGCCTTTGAAGAATTAAAATCTTTAATCAGCTGTTGCCAACCTCATCCCCTTACAGAAACTCTTATTTGTAGAAGTGTAATGATTTTATTATGATCAACTCATATCTGTTACTTTTTTTTTGTTTGTCATATAAATTTCAGGTTTTAATATGAGGGAGAAAGAAAACTTGATAGACTAGAAAGAAAACAGAGGTTCTTTACTACTACATTAGAGAACAGTATATGTGCACATAGCCATAGTCGTGTAAAATCAGTGTGTGTGCAACTGAAGAAATATGCTGATCCATGTCTTAAATACTTGGGAAAAAACAAAGCTGGAAAAAGCTCTATCAGATTGAGAGGTTTCAAAAGTTTTGACTGCCTATGAATAAGCTTTACATTCATCATTTCAAAGAATCCTAAGAATTCTTTAGCAGGAGAGTTCATGGTGAGCCTGCCAGGAAATAAAATTTTTAAAACAAACAAGCAAGAAAACAAATGAACAAACCAAACCAAACCAAACACGAAAAAACCCAACCAAACAAAAAAACAAGCAAACAACTAAACAATTAAAACAACAAGAACAACAAAAAAACCCCAAAAACCCAAACAAAACAGAGATACATATGGGAGGTGGATAACTAACCCTTATTCCCCAACATTTTTTTATAATTGTCAATACTTAGTGCACTCTGCTAAAACTCACTCTAAAGCAGGTCAAAATTACTTTTAGGTGTTTTAGCATTTTAAGGTTGAAGTAAAAATATATGTTTTCTCCTTATAAAAGTCATAAATATTTACAATCTGAAAGCTTATAAAAGTTTTAGTTGACCACACAATGTCATCAAGTTTACTTCCTTCCTTCCTGTATTTTTAATCAGGCTTGAGAAGGCACTATGTTATTTACAGTATACTAAACTTTTTCTTTAGGTAAGTGAAAAACCAAGCAAACAAAACCTTAAGTCAAGCAGATAAATGTGTACTCTGATGATATCAAAGCAATATATGATAAATAGCAAAGAAAGCATATCTTATATAAGTTATCTTAGTGGACTGACTGTCATATAAAGGCACATTTTAATATAAGCCAGTGGCAGTTCTTTTCCATCTTAAGTCAATGAGGTACTATTATAATACTCATATTGTTGTCTAATGTAACAGTTAGACAAAAGTTGTTACAGAGTAAAAGTACTCTAAAATTGGGAATGAGCCAAAGTAATTTTCATAAAACTATCATTACATTTAATTGCTTGTATTTATTCAAAATGATGGGCCATTACTGTTATAATGCAGCACAATTTAATAATTTTCTTTTAAGTTTATACAAACAGAGAGAAGTCAAAAATTTGGTAATTCCAGGCAAATGACAAACATACTATTTTTCCCTGCTTCATCTAGAAAAATGTCTATCTACTGCTATTCTAACTATTTAAAGTTATTAATGTATGTTATTTCAAGATCTACAAATGTTATTTCCAGATCTACAAATGTTATTTCAAGATCTACAAATGTTATTTCAAGATCTACAAATGCAGATACTCAGAATCAACTTTCACACTTTTTTGAGATCTATGCAAGATTTCAAAAAGACCTAATCAGCTGATTGACATAAATTAGTAACCCTTACCACAAAATCCAGAGGCTCTAAAAATTTCTATGTAGGAAACTGAAAGAGAGACCTATTTTTAAGCATTAAAATAAAGGTGTTTAAACAACATACTACACAATTAAAACATTTCTACTGGGCACAACACATTCAGGCGATTAAACAGAACTTACTGCTATTAGATTGGCTTTTGTTTGATGAGGATCTAAATTTTACTAGCTACTTCTATTAAATGAAAATCATTTATTCACTTGTAACAGCTCAAATACATTACTTGATCTAACCATATGAAGAAAAGCAAAAGAAAAGCCAACAGTACAAAATTAAATTAGCTTTTTCCCTCATAATAAAGTAAATATAAAGTACATGCAAAGTATTTTTAGAAGCAATAATCCCAGAAAAATTTCCAATACTCGTATTACTTACACATTTATCGGCTGTTACCATCTTATTTTATGATGAAATTTAAGAATTAATTCTGAGTACATTTGTATATTTTAACATTCATGATTTTGCGTATCACTATGTCCAACGAGTATATGGCGCCTATGTTTATTGATGAGACATTCTACTTCCACTACATACATCTCATTTCCTCTTGAAGTATGAGCACAGGCTGAAATTGAAATTTCTTTGCTTCCCCAACGAATATAATATTAGCTACTAAATTAAATAAAATTTTCTCAAAACTATTTTAGAAATGTGACTGATGACCAAAGATACTGAAGTGCAATGCAGAACATGAACAAGTGAAAAACAAAAAAAAAGTCAATACCAGTGTATTATAGCACCCCAGCTCTGTCCAGAAGTCTTTGTCTCTAATTCTGAAAACTGATACAAATTACCACAGAGGCAAATAATAGCACCATAAACTAATCTAACAGGGTGAATTAGAACTGAGTAAGTGGACAAAACCTTGTGTAGTAAAAATACAGAAAGGAGAGGATAAGAAAGGTTGAATTGGTATAAAACTAGTAGTAAAAAAATCTGTAAATCTGACTTCAATAAAAGAAGAAAATTTAAGGAAAGGAAAGGAGAAAATTTAGGAAAATTCTGAAAGGAAAGAATATTTAAGAAAATGAAGGTAAATCAAAAACTAGATCAAATGGAACAAAGTTTATCTCATGCAGATCATGTCAAAGTAATCTGTGCTTTTCTGTGACAGGCAATTTTTAGATGGAAAAGCAGTGGCTGATTTTATCTATTGTTATATAGGAAATTGTTAGTCATTCATGAGTACATGAGAAAAGGAATTACAGACTGCATAAAAACAGGAAAATGGTAATATGAGATACTTAGAAGGGAAGAATCAAACCAACCATGACTTAATGATGACAGAATCGAGAATTCCTTAATTTCATTAAGATCATGAAACAAAAACTACAGATATATTTATGAATTCATCTCTCTGTACTATTAGGTGTCATCAATACAGAGCAGAATCAAGGTATCAAAAGAAATAGGTAGGTGATGGCAGTGTAACAGAGAATGAAGTGTGGCATCAGAAAATACAATGTCATGTACCTGAGAGGAAATAACAAGAATTTCGGCTCAAGTCTGAAGCTTATTAGACAGACACAACTGAAGTGTACTAGTCATAATATGTCATAGTATAGTCATAATATGACATAAAATTACTTACAAGTGTGAACAATTGTAAAAAAAAGCAAGTGGATGCTTAAAATTTATCATATTCAACTGCTGTCTCAACATGAAGAATTACAAATCCACGCCCCAGCCCCAAAGAGATGGATATAAGCAATTTACTGTAGGCCAGTCTTAGTGGATAACATCTTATCCACAACCTTCAATCATCTGGACAGACAAGAAAGAAAAAGAGAGCAGAAAATTGTCAGATGTAAGGTTTCTTTCCTTTTGTTCCTTTTTACTTACAGAATTTTTTTCTCCTTGTAAGTTGCTAGGAAACATTAACAAGTAGGTACTTAAAAAACACAGAAGTGGCCAAGCTCAGGGGAGGAGGGCATCTGGTTGCACTTCTCTTATCTGGGAGCTTCTCTCCGAGGGCCAGAGATACCATGAGAACTGGGCTGGATAAAGACAGGGCTGAGGCAGCTGCTGGCTCTCTCTCTTCGGAGCAGGACGGTCGGAGCTGCTGCTTGAGGATGGGAATTTGCTGCCACAGCCGGAGCCAATCCTAGAGCTGCTTCTTCTGCTGTGGGGTAAGCCTCTGCTCATGAGAGCAGCCACTGAACTGGGAACCTACTAACACCTGGCTCACGAAAAGAGGGACCTATCCCCGTCTGCTCAGGGGCCCTGAGCTCACCTCTCCCTGTCCTGCTCAGAGCCGGGCTGCTGCTGCCCCGCCCCCGCCGCCCCTTCAGCGATGCTCCGAGCTTTCGCTGCACTGTAGCCGCACACTTCTTGCCTGCCGATACTTCTCGCCAGCCCAGCTTGCTGCTCCCTAGAGTCCTGCGGGGGCACCAGGACCGGCTGTCCCAGAGGGGTTTGTGAAGCGAAGCCTCTCTCCCGTCCCTCCCGGGACGTCCGGGCCGAGCCGCCATCACCGCGTGTGGGCCCAGCCCGCGCCACAGCGCCCCCTGCCGGCGCGGCGGAATCCCCGCCCCGCCCGGCGGCAGCAGCAGCGCCCCCTGGCGGCCGTGCCCGGAACTGCAGTGAGGGGAGAGCGGCCCGGAGGGGTCACTGGGGCCTGCTCTGTTCGGTGTGAGTGCCAGAGCTGCTGCTGTCTGCTTTATTGTACACACCAGTAAAGAACTGACATTCCTATCCCCATATCTTCACCTGACAGCCCCTTAATTTCATAATTATAATAATTCAGAGGGAAGGGGTTTACATTTTCCATTCCAAGGGAGACTCCTGTCTTCCTCTGCAGACACTCGTCCTTCAAACCAAGACAAAAATAAATCCAGATTTTTTTTCACTCTGGATTAAGAGTAGAAAGGTAAAAAACTCCTTTTTCAAGGGTCATTTTCACATTTTTTCTTACACATTCACAAGGAAAAATACAGTAGTGGGATAGAAAAGAAAATCCAGTGTTACTGATTGCTTGTTTTCAGATGAATGATAAGAGTTCCATTGAAATAATGACACAATATAAAGCAGCAAAATATACTGATGAAACCAAGCTTTAAAAATAAACTCCAAATCTCAAATAAAACAGATAAACTAAATTTTAAAGAATTTGCCTTTTAGTGAAAACAAACATACGTACTGTTCATTTAAAGTTTGCAAGTGCACTATAATTGAGGGCCAATGAGGAAGATTTGGACAGTCAACCTTTGGAGTTCCAGCTTGACTGCTAATGCTATCATAGTTAGGCAAGTACAATGCAAGTAAAGCTATTTAAGCTGCCTATGTGAAATAAAGAAAAACACAGGTAATGAACAAGGATACTCCCTTTTAACCTACATCTGAAGGAGAATACGGCAAAATTATGATGAGATCTTTCAAGAAGAAATAGAAATATTAGACAGGAAAAAGATCTTTACTACATTCCCATATATTTCAGTAGAACTGAAACACTGTGTTGGAATAACATTGCAAAAATACCACATTTTAAAAATTGGTTTTAAAGAATGAATAAGGCCTTTGAGATATAATTTAATTTTCAATTTACTTGCAAAATAAATCTTGCAGTCCAATAACTCTTTTTTTAATAATAAAGATTATTTTGAAGAAAATTTGCCTTCATGGTTGTAAAACCAGTGTGCTTTGTTAGCTTATCACATTCCTTATCATTATGTTAATTTTTCAGTAGTGAAAAATTGAACCTACTGCATAACAGCTATCTACTGTTGTGCTTACTCAAACTATAAATAAAAGGATCACTTTAGGCTGAAGATGTTATCTTAATCTCTTGGCAAATACTGAGATCTAAAAAATACAGCAGATAAAAGAACTACAGGTTCTTTTTTTTTTTTTTCTGAGGAGTATGCATTGTTTGACAGAATTAGTTCATTTCTTCTTTTGGCCCTAGTTTGTCAAGTCTTTCTTCACCCTCTTCAATGAAGGAAGTCTTTGCATGGAAAGGAAATCCCTTGCAGGACATTTCTATTTAGTACTGCCTTCTCACATTTCTATACACAGCTGTAAAAATCACTGTGGAGACAAAAAGACTAGGCTGAGCTGCCTGTCTTAGCTTATTGGTCTGCTTAAAGAAATGTGATTCACCTTTAAAGAAAACAAATTGAGTGATCTAATAACACAGCAGAGTGCCTAGAAACAACTAGGCACTGCATTTCATTACTGCTTAATGAATTTACCTACAATTAAAGTAAAACTCATCTTGTCATTACACAGAATGTTCCTGTTCTAATTATTAAGGTATTATCTATCCATTTTCTCTTCAAGATAGTGCCTAATTATAATATCAAAACAAGTATTTCTTACTGTTAGATCAATAATTTTAACTTACAGTGGGGGCAGGTGGAGTGGCAAGGGAAGCAGCTGTTCTGAGGGGCATGATTGAATACAGCACTATCAGGGACAAATCTAAAGGAGGTCATGGCTGTTTTTTCTCCTCTTCACATAAGCCAGTGTTTTCGCTTTGTTCAATGGTGTTGCAAAAAATAAATAAAACTTCTACCAGTGACAGAAAAAGACATGTTAAAGTCAAGCTTTCTGTTATTTGGAAAGGCATCCCTTCTTACAGATGCGAGCTCAACATATAGAAGCTGCGAATGACACACCTAAAAAAAAAGAAAATGTTTGTGCGGGATGTTTGGCATTTGTATTTTAACTGTAAATGCATTCAAGAACTAACTCTGAAACTTACCCTGAAGGTTAACAATAGATATTTTTCTGATCATCCTTAGGCAGGGTCTGCATCAGTATCTGCAATTCAATCACTTGTGTCCTGTGTTAAATTCACTAAAGTGAATATAAATGCATAAACATCAATAGGAAAACCATGTTAAAAATGAGTACAAAATAAAGGGCAAAGAGAGCTCAGCAGAGTGAAGCACATAAAAAAAAGGCTAATGTATGTTAGCAACTTCATTAAAAGAAATTTTAAAATCATGATTATAAAAATAATAAGAAAGAACTCCACTGGCTTGTGAAGTAATTGTTTACATACAGATTTGTGAGTACAGTTACAAGTGCTATCTTGCCACCCTAAAGATACTGATATTATGTATAAAATTATTAACTCCTGACAAATAAATGTTAAGTTCTTTCTTAGTGGTTTGCTGCTTCTGTGGTTTTCTTTTCCCCAGATTTTGAGTTACCTGAGAATATAATCAATGTTACCTGAAGTTTCCCAACAATAAAACCAACTCTCAAATCAAAATGAAAAAATAGCTAAGATTCACAATCATTGTGAGATTCAAATCAAGGGAAAAATCAGGCAATATATTTATCACTGTTGGACACTAAATGAGTCACACGGATGCAGTTCAGGGTGTGGTGAAAGAAGGAGAAAACTTTATTTTTTCTTTCAGCATTTATAGGTTTCTGACCACGACCAGGGATTGGATAGTCAGGTTAACACCTTCCCAACTGCACTGGCTGTGAGAGATGTCCATCAAAAGGCATATCTTTAATGGAATGTATAAACATCTATGTTTATAGTTACTTTCCTGGGAAAGTGGCTAGAACTTGTAGAAAAACTATATCAAGGGCCTGATTCTCAGGGCGACATATATTCTTGCTCTTTTACAGGTGCTGATACCAGCTAGGTTCCTGCTGAAATCTCTCCTTAGGCAAGGACAGACTGGGAGCCCAGAATGGGACTCAGACTTAAAATCCTTTAGACCCGCACACAGTTATTTCATGCCTTAGTTAACTCATTATTTTATTCTCTTCCACAATTACAAAGATTAATTCTTTAAAAAGTCATTGGAAGGACTTCATTTTGTGCAACTGCAACTGTTTGAATACTGGAGTTACACATAGAGTGTACAATATCAAAAGCCAGCATAAAAGCCACACAAGGTAGCAACACTGTGCATGCAGTGCTGACATCCACAACCAACCGTTGTGAGTAAACCCAACTGCTAAAACACAGATGATGTTTCACAGGCGGGCTATCAGCAGTACACAGGTTTAGTGACTATTAGGCTCTTCTTTTGTTATGAGGTGTTGCTTCAAATATTCAAATATATACACTACTTTAAAGTTTGAAGGCTCCATCTATTCATATCCCTATGAAAACTGCACATTTCTCTCTAATAGTAAGAAACAATAATGAGCAGAGTGGCCAAGGCCTATCATGGCAGCCAAATCACACGTCAGAAATAGAGATAATTCCAACTCTTGGAAAACTTACCAGGGAAACAAATGAGGCCATGGTAAATGAAACAACCAAGTATCTGAATTTCTGATGCCTGCAAAAGGGAATTGAGGGAGTTTATGAAATAAACTCTCTTGCACTCTGGTTCTGAAAAACTTTGTTTTGACTGATCATATAACATTATTTCATATTACAGCAAACTCCACCATTGTAAAAGAAAGACCTAAACTTAAGTCAATTTTAAAACAACTCCACCACACATAAAAAAAAAAAAAATAAAAATTCTGCATAGAAGTGTAAATATTTCTAGAGTAAATGAATTAACTTGCAAGTCCTAAAAAAATCTAGGCCAGGCATTATTCTTCAATTTTAATATCTTTTGAAAACATAGTAGACTGGGCCTCTGTGTTCACATTCCTCTGTCTACATTCTACATCTTCAAACATAGTATTATATGTAAGTTGGGTACAAATTCTGTTTTAACATTTGAGTCATAAAATCAGACTTCTCAACTACAATAAAAAAGCAGTTATCTACAAAGCTACACAAGTATAAAAGTAGAAAGGGGAAATTCAAATTCTAAGTGGTCATCAGTAGTAAATTTGTGATTGAGAAATGATTTAGTATAGAGGGCAAGAATGTATTAGAAGGGATTCAACAGTCTAGGAGCAAGACTGCCAAATACATGTCTCCCTACTGTCTTGCAGCAATCCAGGAATACCAGCAAGATGCCTGGGTCCACACTTGGGCAGCAGAACTGGGAGGGCTGGGAGCAGAACTCAAGGGTGGGCTGAGGTGTGACCACTCACAGGGCTAGTACTGGGGCAAAAGGTTAGAAGGCATCTGTAAAGAGGCATCTATGCAGACTTGCTTTAAAACCACTTATTGAAGTGGGATTTTGCTCACTGTGCTGTTCATTAATTATATTTTTATATCTCTATATATATATATATATATTTAAGCATGAATATGTGTTTTACATGCCTTGACAGATAAAATAAAAAATTCCCAATAGTAGTTTAAGCGGAAGACCACTTACTATTTAAAAAAAAAATGGTTTATTTTCTTCTGAGTCATGCAATTAGGCTTTGAAAATAAAATTTCTGTTTCGTCTGAACGAATAACACAATTCTTCTTTCATAAAAAATCCATATTCTAATATTAATACTGATCTAGCACAGTATTTCTTCTGTGATGACAGATTAATTGCTGGAAAAATGACAACTGATTATTTGCTTAGAATAAATTTAAGTGGATCAAGATACTATCTGTCAAATATTTTTGGGCAGACATTAAAAGATATTATAAAATAGATCACTATTTATACTCTAAGAAGGTAACACACTGAGTGATTACCACCTGCTGCTATTTTCTACCTATTTACCTGGTTATGTTTTATGAAATATTACAGCTTAAGAAACATCCAATATTTTAGAATGTTCTAGTCTGAAAAAAAGATTTTGTACCAAACAATACCTGATTTTCTGACTGAAATTGTCCATTACTGCAAAAGTGGTTCTTCCATATTTTTAGCAGTGGGGTTCCAAAGTCAGACAAACACCATCTTCACCATTACTTTCTCCTACACACAGCTCTTAACTGGCAAGAGGCAGGGTAGGAAGGATGACAGAAACATTTAAAAATTCTCATAAGTGTGGGTCAATGAGGTTTAAGGTTAAATTTATTACATTAATCCATCATGAATTACTGAGAAAAGGATCTATGTCTAGTCTGGGATGTTGTTTTCCAAATGTACTTCTGCATCAATTAAAGCCCCAAAAACAATATAAATAGTTCAATATATATGCAATCAGTAAAGGATAACATATGAACAAAAGTTCAGGTGTGAAAGATAAATCTCTCATTAAAAAAAAATCTTTTGAGACAGCATTGAAGCATTCAACAAGATAAGGTTATATATAACTATAAAAGCTAGCATGTAAATATGAACATCATATTCATAGCACCGGTAGATTTTTTAATAATATCTTTAAATCTCTAATATTCAAGTATGCACTACTGTGCACTGAAACTTGACATAATTTGATTCTACTCAACATATGTTTTCAACACCTGCGGCATTATCTTAGAAACACTTCCACTGAGACATTACAAAAATACATTAGAGACATCAAAACAGAGACTATTCTCTTCAGTACCTCCATCACATTTTACCAGAAATGAGAGTTAGATCAGAGAATTCTCTGTTAGAATTTCTCAATCTGCCCTTGTGTAGAACATCCACAGAGAATATACTACCATCCTTCCCAAGAAGCAGAATATTGTCAAATTTCTATGTAGTCACGGCAGAGATACAAGAAGACTTATTTGCCATGTTAGATTCCTCACCTCTACCCACCCTACCCCCCCTGCCTCAACATGACACAAAATGGTGAAAAAATGCTTGTTTTTTACTCCAGTTTCCTAAGTATAACAGAGATAAAGTTCAGCATAACTGTGAATCCATCATTCACCCATCACTCTAAATCTGGGGCAGTCTGACTGGGTATCTACCACTTCTGGGCTATAAAGAGCAAACTGGCAAAGAGATGTAGACAATTTGCAAAGGGTTTGAAAATAACAACACCTCATTGCAGACAGCACAGAAATGTACATATGGGTACTTGCACATCAATCTTCCTTTTCCCCAGTCTCTACCTCTTAAATTCTTTATTTTCCTGTCCACGGAGAATGAATCAGAACACAGTAAAGCACAGCTATACAGCATAAGTATGATCTATGAGGTAATGACTGTCCACAAAAGTCAAAACAAGTTGAGTAGAGGTGGGGTTTTTGAGCCCTTGCAAAAGAAAAACGAAGAAAAGAAAGAAGTCATCATACCACAAGCACATTAACAATATATGAGGAGTAGATGCTAAAGTGATATTCCATAAAAAAACTTACACATTTCCTATCCAAGAAAGGATTCTTCAGGAGAATGCTATAACTACATTTAACCTGTACCTGTGTCTAGGTTAGAGTTTTACACTTAATTATTGTTATATGCACTTCAAATTTTACCCAGATATAAAAGCACATTGATAGTCTCTTACAGTAAAAGTGGGTAAATCAAAACCTAACAAAGGTTTGGTAGCTGACTGATCTATTACTGAATTCCTTCTGTATTTTACTTGACATCCACATAATGTTTTTACAGAATATACCCAGAGAAAAACCCTGTCATAGTCTTCTCTTGTGCCAGGCTAACCACTGCTATCTAGATCTTCCAGAAGTACACCAGGAAATGAGATTACAAAGCACCATGCTTCAGTTTGTCCTTTTTGCAGGGGGAGAAATGTATTCAGTGACACATATGTATGTTTACAAATACATTTTATGTAAGAGTAAGCACGTTAGGAGTAAAATTCTAGGTTAGTATTTGCAAACAAGTTTTAAGTTTTTTATGAAGTTTTAATCCCTCCTGTCTTCAAGAGTTTGGTTCATTCTCAGTCTTAATTACTGGAGGACATGTCTACTTTATGGAAAAGTAGTCTCTGAAACAGACTTGGCTTAAGGACAGAAATGTAATCTCTGATGGGTATGGTGAAGCACCAGAGCCTGGTGGTGTGGCGTAACTGAAAAACAGCCCTAAAATTTCCACATTCAGGCTGATAAAACTAAGAATTTACTGTAACATACTTTATCAGTTGCAGGGCACAGCTCAGCAATCGTCAGTGTGCTCCATTGCATCCAGATAGTCCTGAAAGAATTGAGTTTTAAGGGCTATTTCACCCTTGAAAATTAAAATCAATCATCTTGATAGTTTTTTAAAAGAAGTTACCATTGGCTCAGAAAAGCAGCAGCAGTTTTTTGCTACAGGCATAGAAATTCCCCAACCACAGGAGCTAGCTAAAATTCTAAATGTCTTTTTCTTCTCATATTTATTTTTTGTCAAGCAGGACAAATGAGTAATTCTTGTTTGTAATACAGTTGTGTATCTGCATCCTCCAAACAAGGCATAGCGAAAGGACTGGTACTTAGAAAGGGAATAAAGAGACCAGTTATATTCAAACTATGCAGCATATCACTGTTGAATGAATATTCAGCTCATTCTTTTTAAAGCTTTTATTTAATATTTATTTAGGCAAAGCTCCCATTGATTTCCCTAGGAGCTTTAGTTATAAGAAAATAAGGACAACAAGATTCAGTGCTGTTTTTAATTGAAAGAAAAACAAACCCTCCCCCACTGCAAAAAAAAATCAAACACAAAAGACCCCTATTACTAAAGATTGCTTATTCTTCTAAAAAAGGTTTAGTAAATCTCACTATGATTACAAAACTATTGCAAATTAGACTACTGCATAGAAGATAGGCTTCCTGTCATTGATTGGAAATTACAGTGAGAGCCACAGTTTTACTGGCTTGAAGCTTAAAAAAAATCTTACTAATCTAAGTAACAGTCAGTCCAGGAGGTAGAAAGACTTTAAAGTAACAACAAAAGTACGAGGATATTTTTATTTGTTTTATTATTGTTTTATGAAAAGAAATGTTGTAGAGTTCTGGTATTTTTTTCTCATAATAGATTCTATTTCACTCTATGCTTTCTTTAGAAGAAAAAAAAAACAAAAAACCTACAGGTTTTGACAAGACCAGGTTTAAAATGGAGCTTTAATCATGGTTTATCAAAGGGGTGGAAAGATCAGACTGTCTCAGATGGATAGAACAGTCAGTTTCAGCTTATTTAATTTAATGAGATTGCACTTTACCAGAACATTGTGTATGGCCAAAATATCTATTTCACATTTTCAAGAATTAGAGACAGTCTCGCCAGTAGGATATTTCCAGCTCCCCACTTAGTCCCTATATTTTGTCTAGGACTAGCAATACCAGCAGCCTTAGCCCCTGGGAAATCAAGGAGAACCTTTGTTACCAAACACAGAAAAGGGAGACTCAGGGAGTCTCAACAGCAAATTTGAATGACTCGCCAGGTGCAGCTGGTGATTACTGTATAAGATAATCAATACAGCTTGGTATGCTTTTTTCTAACACTTATTTACAGTAGAATATTTTGACAGAACTGGAACCCATCTCATCTAGTGCAGATGTCTACAAAGCATACAGATGACCTAGTTACTTAGACTCAGCCATAATCAGTAGTGAGCCAAATGGCACTTTCATACTGCAAATTGCCTTTGCATGTGATTTCTTCCTTCCTTCTCCATCATGACTGCTTCATGTAAGATATACTTTTTTCTTTCTTATGACTAAATAGGGACTTAGCTAGCTCAGATGCAAATATCTAAGTTTCAGATTTTTAACTTAAGACAGATAAATCCCAATTTAACCGTTTCTGCAGAAGAAAGAAGTTAATCATATATCTCAAAAGTAAGTAATACTTGCAAATAAATGAAACAATTAAATTCTCCCTTCTCCTGCTCATCTATAATTTTATTTCTAATTCCAGAAGTCTTCGAGCTTCAAATTGGTATTTTTTCATCAGTACTTTATAGCATCAGCTGACCTCTACCACAATTAGTAATCCTGAAGAAACCAACTTTACCCCTCCCCTCAAAATTTTCCGATAGACTATCCATATTGAGCACACCCAGTCTAATATAACTTGGGATACAGCAGAACGTTGCAGGTGAACTAAACTAGTGTTTCGGGCTCCCTGTACGCAACTCAGTTTGTCTAGAGCATCACTTTTATAGTGCATGCTCCCCTCAAAAGATTTTACTCTTGCTGTCTTGTTCAAAACCTCTGCGCCAGGCCTTCTTTAATAACAACATATTCTGTTTTTTCTCCAGGCAAGGCTTATTATATTATATGGCATCTGAGTAATAATATTTTTTGTACCCTGTTTAACCATGATGAGACTTTTGTTCTTTAGAATTTTCTATAAAGGTATTCTTTCACAGTAACTCTGAACAGGTCAAGCAAATACAGATGGGGATTTCTTGTAGGAAATATTAAACATAATCAGAAAAAAAATTATAAAATCTTATTTTTAGAAACAACTAAGGTTTTGAAATACACCTTCTACTTAGATTTCAAATAGGACAGAGAAACACCTGAAAATGTGCAAGATTTTTCTTCAGCTATTGCCTGAAAAAAGAATGATATTAAGTAATAAAAATAAATTTGAATATTCCAACATGCTGTTTCTAATCTACTTTTCCCCCAAGACTCCATATACAAATATTTTAATTGATAGAAAAATATTGTAGAAATAAACAGGCACTCTAACAGCAAGGAACAAGCAATAACTTATTCTTGAGCTCAACTAAATAACAAGCTCTACTTAACAAAAAGTTATTAGACCCACTACCCAGCTGGATAGATTTTCTAACCATATTTCTTCTCTGTCCTTTGAAACTTAAAGCCCTAGAGACAGTTGTCTTCACTCGTTTATTGAGTATGATATTTAAATAATAATTCTGTTGTTCCTAATTTGAATCTACTTAAAATGAAGTTTCCAGGATTTCAATCACTTTTCAAATTATTGCAGTAAAAATGCTCATTAAGTAGACTACAGACAGTATAGTTTTTACCTCAGATCCACACAATATTTTGGTTACTAAAAAATAGCATACCAATTTGTAGTAAAAAGTTCCCTCTGAAAAGCAAAATAATCGGACATCAATCCTCCAGTTTCACAGATATTCTATAAAGTATAACGTTAATCTGTAATGTATACTTGCACATATATAAAACACACACATGACATGTAAGTAAGAATAAAAATACATAGAATAATGAATAAAATACATAGACATAAAACATTGCAGAGGTAAAATTTCAGTAAACTATAGTTGGTTAAACCCTAGCAGTAAACCCTAGCAGTAAAGATCCATCATTTTTTACAAACAGAGCAAAGCATTTTCATCTCAACAGCAAGCTGTTTCTCCTATATGTTTTATGATGTTTCTCAAATTTAAAAAGACAGCCCTTGTTAAAATGATATTTATCTAATATAGATCAGTATACTGAGAAAGACATCTCTTCTTCAATTTTTAATCTAGAAGTTACACATAGGCCATGACTGACAAAATTACAAGTTACAAAGAAATTTTATATTTAAGAACTACCAGATCAATTTACCAAAACACTTAACAGTGCAAAATACAAGCAATTGTACAGAAACTCATCATAATAAATTTTTTCACTATTGTTTCTACTTTTCCACCTCTCTTCATAAAACAACTGAAAACTCAGAGGGAAAAGCAAATTTTAACTTTTCACTTTAGAAACATCTTAAAGATAATGTGTACTTCTGAAGTCAGTGACAGACACAGACATGATTAATTTTAGTACTTGTTATTTCTTCACCGTTTTTAAAAAATTGCCTGGAGTGTTCTAGGAAGGAAAGCTCTTTGAATTAGTGATGGCTTTAACAGCTCCCACCTCTGTTATCACCTTGTTAGTTGAGAGCAGCTAACATTAAACATTAAAAGTACTGAGAAGCAGTTCTAACTTTCCCACAATCCTTGTGTGATACAGCACATTAAACTCTCAGATCTACAAGCAGCACCAATGCACAGGTTTATTTGTGGGGGAAAGAAAAGAAATATTTGAAAGATTTAATGCTTCTTGACTATTCAATTGTTCTTTGATTTGCTTGTTTAGAGTGTGGAGTTAGCAGGATTGAGAAGGAATATTTGGCCTATTTTTTCTCAGCTAAACTTGTTAGAAGGTGAGCTTGTTGAAGTTTTTTTCAGAAGACAAATCAGTAGGCAGAGTACTGGCAAGAATATTATATGAGATCTGGCTGGGGTAGAGTTAATTTCCTTCACAGTATCAAGTACAGGGCTGGATTTTGGGTTTGTGTTGAACACAGGGTTAATGATATAGAGATTTTTTTTTATTGCTGAGCCAAAAAACAGCCCAAATCTTTCCTGCTTTTTGCAGTGCCTCAATGGAAAGGAAGTTGAGAGTGTATGGAAGGCTGGGAGGAGACAAAGCCAGGACAGGTGACCCAAACTGACCAAAGTGATACCCCAGACTACATGACATCATGCTCAGCATATAAAACCGGGGGGTGGGGTTTGAAGGGGTGTGGGGGGGCATTTGGAGTGATGGCATATGTCTTCCCAAGACACTGTAAAGTGTGTTGGGGCCCTGCTCCCCTGGAGATGGCTGAACACCTGCCTGCCCACTTGAAGTGGTAGAAGCATTCCTTGTTTTAGTTTGCTTGCGTATATGACTTTTGCTTTTTCTATGCACAGGACAGAATTTCAGAACATACTGAGTTGGAAAAGACCTACAAGGGTCATCAAGTTCAACTCTTCTCAATCCACAAGTTTTCTATCTTTTACCCTTCCTCATCTTTACCTGCTGGTGGGGAAATCACTGAGTGGCTATGTTGGGATTGGTTGATGGCTGGGGTTAAAACACCACAGACCTATAAATATATGACAAACTATTTGTTTTTGGAATGCAACTGAGAAATATCTGGAAAGAATATTAAACTTGAGCTCTATACCTTATATACAATGATAAAAGCACACATTGTTTTGTGAGACTTTGGCAAAACATCTTAGTCAAAAGTTGTCTTTCTTGTGTATGAACACAGATGTAGGCTTACATACTCTTATGTAGGAAAGAAAGAAAACAGAATGGCCATGACTGAATATTTATGAAGACATGAAGAAGTTTGTGTTTCCTCTGGAACTTCTGACTGGCATTTAATCAAAATTTCAGTATTTCCTAACCTACACAGCAAATATAATAAATAATTAACATATAACCTACTGCATTCTCTTCTTGTGGTTGATTCTATCATACTTGGAGAATGTTGTTACTTGTCTCTCACTTTCCTCCAATCATGAGACCTCCAATCATAACCAAGTTTGCTTCATCCATCCTGCTGACTGGGCTTAGGGAAAAATGTATTCATGGGAATTTTAAAGCTAGAGCGATGGGATAGGAATTGTTAATTATACTCAGTGTAATCAAGCCAAGGCTTTTCTGTGAATTCTAAGCCTTTAAAGTCTTAAAAAAAAAAAAAAATGATTGATTTTTCTTCTGGTATTAGTTTAGATTTGATGTTGATACATGTTTTTGATGTTACTGTACAAACAACATGCCAAATATACCAGAAATGTCTGTAATGTTTTATTCATGTAAATAATTGCCCAGAGATGGCCTGATCTCTGATGAGGTCTCCACTGCTCTCCCATAAAAGAGATAGATGATAATAAGCAGAAAATAAATATTAATGAAACTAAAAGAAAATTAAGGAAGTGACTACCTTCTCCTCCCTTCCAGCTCACAAACTAAAAGTAAAAGAATTATGTTTTAAATTAAATTGTTTTTGATAAGCAGCACTTTAGTATATTTTTAATGTGATTCCATAAAATTGTCAGCTAGTCTACAGAACCGTTTGGCACCAATGACTAACATCAGAATGGTATTAATTTCAAAATTAATATACAATGTTTTCCCTGTAGCAAGTAATCCCTTCCGAGGGGATAATACTTCATCCATACTTGTACAATGACTTGCATCTGATGATATAATCAAGGCATGTGTTCACTCCGTCCTCTAATTCTCTGTCATTCTCTGTCAACTTTAGAGAGGTCCTCTAATCTAGCATTAACAAGAAATTCCTGTTATATAAAACAAAATCAACAGCAATCGTAGTAGTAGTAGTAGTAGTAGTAGTAGTAGTAGTAGTAGTAGTAGTAGTAGCAGTATTAGTAATAATAGCAGTAATAATAAACAACATTTATGCATTTATAGAAATTGTGATCATAGTACACATGTGAAAATCTGAATTCTTAAAAGCTTCTGTAAAACTGGGGAGTTTTAACACAGAGAAGTAGGTATGCAGAAGTGAGAATTTGCATGGAAACTCCCCAATTCCTCTTTATTTTCATTCATGTAACAATTTCCCTTAATAATTTTCAGTCACAGCTGACTTGATGTGTATAGAGGGTTTAATTATGTTTTCTGCAACACTTCAGTTTTAGAGAGTTTAAAAAAAAAAACCCTGCACCTACTGGAGTACCAATTTCTGGCAGGTTCTTAAGTGATGATTTAGTAACTTGGTGATTTACAACAGTAGAGACAGTTACCAATAAAATAAAAACGTCTCATAGCTCCAGTGGAAAAAACTTCCAGCAGTACTAGCTTTAATCTTTCATTTAAAACTCACACTTGACCTTATACAATTACTTACTAAGGCTGTGCACTTCCAACTTCTTTCAACTACACTGGAAATGCAATTCTTTGGGAGAACAGAAGTATAGGAAAGCTCTAAGCAGCACTACTACAGAACTTTTAAAATATTCAAAATTTCAGTACCAATTACTACTTCTCTTGATTGGAAGTGTCAGTGTTAATTTTCAGGGGAAACAAACAAACCACAAAATAAGACCCTATAAATAAAATTTCATATTTTAGATTATAAGGTCTGTTAGCTCCCAACAGCCTAAGAACTTCCAAATCATTTTACTCGGAAGAGGACTACTGCGATTTCTTTAAGACAGAAATAATTTTGAACACATCCATTTTTGAGCTAAGAAATTTTCTTTGGACAACTGGCTTAGTAATATTACCAGTGACCCTTCAAGATGACATTTAAAGGCATTTAATTTTTTTTTTCTTACTGGCCACTGGCATTAAAGGCAAAATCTTAAGTATTCAGCATCTATTACTACAGAAAAAAAACCATAAAATTAAAACAAGAAAAGTATATTAATATAGATGAAAAATTAAAAACCCATCCTACTGTCTTTGATGATTGGCAGCCTACTGGAAAACCTAGCCAACAAAATTCATTCAAGAAAATCAAACTTTACCAGGTTTTGTAAATGTGTTTAAGTACATTAATGCGAAAAATTGATGCACCTACTGAAAAGGATTTCAGTTCCAGGTTAACATCACGAGAAGAAAGGAGTAAAGTAAGTTCAAGCAGGTAAATAATGGCTCTTGCATGGATCTACCATAATCAGTAATTATGAAAAACCCTTTCTCCTAAGATAATTTTTTGAATTTAACACGCTAACAAAATTCACACCATAATACTTCAGATGTAAACTATCTAAAACAAACTACTCCTACAGAAATTTTCACTTCCAAAACAATATATAGAGGGATTTTTTTTTTCCAGATTAGAGACTGAAAATGAACAGTATGTGTTAGGTTGGCCAAGCTCTCTCCGTAAGTTATTGTTCATTGTTTAATTTAAATACTTTAATTTATTCTTCCCACAGTAATAGTATCTTGTCTGTAGCATGGGCAGAGTTCTTGTATTTTCAATTCAGATGAGTGTTTTGACATAGTACTTAGGATTCATTCCTTAATAAAAATACTTTGCATTTATAAATAATAACTTATATGTGAAAAAATCTGTTCATTCAATTCAACCGTTGGACACAGGATTTTCCCCTGTTTTTTAGATGTATCTGGGAAAGCCAGTAGTAAATGTATTCCATACTTGATTTGTTTTATCCTTCAGAATTCTATATTGGAAAGAAGCTTGAGCCTCTTCCTGAAACCTCGCTTCCTAAATTGTAAGAGTGACCTCTAGTGCTTTACTGTTCTGCTGTGTGATGCAAGTCTTTTTTGCAATGGTTTTAATATGCCTCCCTGTAAGCAACTGATTTAGTTTCGTGCATAGTGCCAAATGCTATTAATGTGCAATTCAATTATCATGGTCTTGTGAAAATGGATGTATTCATAAACTGTACAATGCAGAATGATGAAGAGAATTAAAGCTGTGACTGGATTGCAGCAGGGTGTTTAACAAGAGGAACTTAGTATTCATCTTTAGGGCTACACTATGCACTTGAGTATCAAATGAGATATCATTACTGAATGACAGCACAAGATCATTTTGGTGCTGCAGTGTGAATGTCTGGCTCATGGGAGCATGTTTAGCTTGCAAACCATCCATATGCAAAACCCTAGGCTATAGATCCATTGAACATTTCAAACTTCTCTGCCATTGCTCAAATGTTTCTAGGGAGCTGTCCCCTGCCACTGGGCTGTAAGGTTATTCCTGAACATTCCTCATTGCTTTGGCATGCACTTTCTTCTCATAGAAGCATTTCTTCAGCCCTTCCCATTCTTATGATGCACAACCAGTGCCTTAACAGGAAGGGGAGAAAATATGCTCAGTTCAGGTTATGAGCATCTGGCATTTAGGCTACTGCACTACCACAGAACACAAAATGAAATCCTTCAGCTTGTTGAAGATGAATCAAATGGAACAAGAATAACTCATCTCTATTACTGAAATAAAAAATATCTAAAAATTAATTTCTTGATAAGTTTTTTCTTTTCTAACTTAAAGATAATTAACCTAATTCAACACTGGGAACAGGGATTTTCACATACATACATAAACATATATATGTGTGTGTGTGTGTGTGTATCTGTCTATCTATCTGTCTATCTGTCTGTCTGTCTATCTATATGATTTCCCTCCTAGAGAGCAGATTGTCCTTAAAACTGTAATCACGGTCTTTTTTGTGCTACCACTCTAGTGGCTAACTCATTTAAAAAAAAACCCAACAACTTTCTATTGTAACTGTTATCATTCTCTTCTGTAGTCATGCATGAACAATACTCCCTAAGCAATCAATGCAGAGACCTTAGTCTTGCTGTCCACATTTTTCCTTGTGACATTGCTACTGCTTTTGAACTGCACTGTGATTGCCATTAAAGTTGAGTGCCAGCTTAATCCAGGATATACAGATACCAGCTTTCAAAATTTTCAAATGCTAAAACCCAATACACAATAGAAATATTGCACAATAGAAGTCTGCCAGTAATTTCCACGTAAGACACAATTCCTTGGAAAATACTGCAGTTCAAAAGAGAAAACAAAAATGAAAATACATCTGAACATGCATCCCTTAGCAAAACGCTGTTTTCAGATACTCTTATACAGTAAGCTTTATAAACAACATTCTGTACATAGACTCACGGTAAAAATCTATAGAAGAGTTTTAGAACATTTTCAGGCTAGCAGCTTGCTGTCATGATTTCGATGCATAAATGTTTGTCTCAAAAATTATATTTATTCTAAATGCGAAAAAAGAAAGAAAGAAAAAAAAAAAAAACAGCCAGAAGTTTTCAACACTCTCTGGATCGAGTTTTAAATCATAGGCAATACTTACATTTATTTCCTGCCACTGCTGTATGCTGGTGATGAACAGACAGGATAAAGAGCAGCTTCAAGAAGATTTCAGTGACAGAATCCATGTTCACATTCATCGAGGCACCCAAAAGAACCAGAGTATTCGGAAACAGCTGTGCTGTACTTCAGTTCTGCTCCTGCCTCTTTCCCACCGCCTCTCCCCGCCTCTTCTCGCAGAGCTTCCCAGGGGCCAGGCACCTCAGCCAAATGCGCTCCGCATCTCCTGGCACACGCGCGCACACCTCCGGCTCTGCTGCTCAGTCTCGCAGCAGCAAGCCCTGCGGAGCAGGAGCGAGAATATCTGCCCGCGCTGCCACAGAGCGCTGGGGGCTGCTGGGCGGCCCGGCTCCGCACGCCGCTGCTGCTGCGGGCGGGCGGGCGGCGCGGCGCTGGCCACCCCTGGCGGCGGCAGGTGGGGGCCGAGCGGCCCCGCGGGGACGGCGGGGGGGGGCGCGGGGGGCACGGGAGCGAGCGCCGCCGGCCGCGCTCTGCCCGCCCTGCCCTGCCTGCGCCTGGGCACCGCTGGCTCTGCGTGCTGCCGAGCCTTTTTACCCGGCGTGGTAATTCTTTTTCCTTCTTTTCCTTCTTTTAATGGCCTTCTTTTTTTTTTTTTTTTTTTTCCCTTTTTTTTTTTTTTTTCTTTTTACACTTTCAGATGCAAAAGCGTTGCAAGTTCCGCTCTCTTAAAGGAAAGCGATTTGCCTGTAGCAGAGAACCTAAGCCTGCGAGTAAGATGAGCAGCCTGCCTTTACTTGAGAAGTGAGTGATTGACTGCCCCTCAGAAAAAGGCGCCACCACTGTCCCTGGAGGGCTTTATTGCTATTAATGCTGGCATTAAAGAATTACATCCTAAGAGTAAACACCTAAACATAATATAAATATACAATTACACCTGGCTTTCCCAAAATACTTAACCCCCAGGTACCACATGGAACATTTTTCTTTCGATACTTTCACAAAGATCTCTTAAAACTGTCCTATTGCTTGTGCTTGGGAAATAACTTAACTTGAGAAAGAGCTTCAGAGGAATTTTAAGTCATTATATTCAAACTATATCCTCAAATGTGTGCTCTGGGTTTGGGTGGTTTTTTGTTTGTTTGTTTTTTTCTTGTTTCTTTGTAGCTGTTGTTTTTGGTTTTGTTTTTTTTGCAAAACAGGCTGAATTACTGTACATGCTAACTCTAGAGACATTATTTCTCAAGTGTGAAAAATTTAACTGTGCATTAGCAAACGCCTGACATTACTGAGGGTAAAAGCTGCATTAAAGGACCACATCAATGACCCCATCATGCTGCTTCTGCAGTGTTCACACTCTATGAACTGTCTATGTCTGGGCAGAAATTACTATGACAATACACAACAAAACTGTGTGTCTTGTGACTGGGAGGTGTATAAAAAGCATACTTAGCATTTGTATATTCAGCCCAGGGGTCCAAACTTTGTCTTCCTACTTCATGTTATCTAGCACTCCTTTACACCAACGGGATTTTCCATCCTAAGTGATACTGCTGTCTGTGGGTCAGACACTAGGTACAATGTTGCTGAATGTCCCTCTTCCATGTTGCAGATGCTATAGAATTTTCTGCAAATTGCCACTTAGAACTGTTTGTTGTCAAGAATAACTGTGGGGATAAAGGTGAAACGTGAGTTAAGCTCCCAAAGCTTCTGAATTTTTGTTGCTTATTTAAATCTGCTTCCTCACTCCTTGAAGGATGCTCTTATTCATCAACAGAAATAAGAGTAAAAATGTGTTCTGGTGTCATGCTACCTAAGCCAGACTGTGTTAGGTGTTACATAAATGTATTTCAGATCAGCCAAAACAACTAAAAATAAAAAATTTGAAATGTGATTAATGCAGGTTTTTGTTACATTCTTTTAAAAATAGCAAACTAGCATGATTAAGGAAAAAAAAAGGCCTATTTCTAAATTGCTATATTAGGTAGAAAATTTGAAGTGAAGTTAATAATCTATTATGTAGCTGGCCTTCCACTTCTCTATGTCAACTTTTATTTGAATGAAAATGCATGGAGAAACTGTATTAAAGATTATGTGAATCATAACCTGCCTTCTAGCTCTCCTAAATCATCCTTTAAATTCTACAGTCTGTTCCCAGGGTTTAGTAAAACCATACAGTCATTTGTCCAGAAGCTGGATTTCTTTGCTATATAGTTCCTTGAGTTAATATTGACCTTCTAACTAAATTAATATGAGCATAAAAATGTTCCATGTGCTGCATCCCATCTCTAAAGAATATCCCATGAGATGGTCCTTGACTCTGCAGCTAGACAAAATTTCATGCTTAAAAATAGGACAAATATCACATAAAATCTTGGCAAGGACTTTCAATGTAATAATGTTCTTTAGGATTAGCTCTAAGATCTCCAGGGCACTGAATCAGGAAGAATTATTATTCTGGTAATGTAATGTAAATTCAGTAAAAAGGACAATGCCATTGTGGGTAAATATTTGTCTTATAAAATAGCTTACAGTCACCAAAAAGGAACATCTAACAGACAAAGGTCATAGGATTTTCTGCTATTTTTTTTTTTTTTTTGGACTGAATTGCATGCAAATATACACATGGATACAATTTACTTTTATAATTATGGAAAAGCCAGTCTTGGAATAAAATGGTATTCCGAAATATGTACATATGTTTCTGTTTGGACAGACAGAATTGCAGCAGTCTATACAGTATGTATCTGGAATATCAAGATAATAATCTATTTATCCAGGGATGAATCTATGGTATTTGGCACTGGTAAAGTACAAAAAATAGCATAGCTTGACTCACGCAGAATATTGCAACCTCCTCTTTGCTTCTGCATCATATCTTCCTCCTGCATCCATGAAATATTTCTGCTCATATAATCTTATCTCTGTATGCCAGTATCTCAATTGCCATTTCTCTTCCATACAGCGTCCAGCGTTTTCAGTAACTTCTGAACTCCTCTTTATGGAACCCAGACAAGTCTTTCTGTTTCTTACAAGTCTCTTTTCCCATGGTAATTTTAAAATTTCCCCCACTCTTCCAGTGTTTTGTGTATCTTCTCGTATTTTGCTTTTGAAATTTTCCTCAAACACTAAAAAACTTACTCATTTTATTTGCCTTTAAAATGTATCATGACCATTTGATTTGATAGAGGGTCCTTCCCACTTGATCTTCATATGTATATTCTTTAGCAAGACTATAAGTTCCCCCAAACAACTGTGTCTTGTTACAAATTCATCCTTGCAGCTAAAACAACTGCAAAATTTAGTTGTTCAAAACTTGAATTGGTTGATCTGGGTATTGCCAGCCTTCACTTACAAATGAAGGACCTTGTAGTGAAGTCCTTTTTCTTATCAGACAGAACCTAATAGAAATTATTCCTCTTTAAAATTACTGTGACTTTTTGTTTATAAAGAAGAAAATTTTTTAAATACATGGTAACCATGCTCCTGGAACTATTGTGATATGCTTATTAATCGTAAACCAATTTTTAAAAAAAAGCTATGAGCATTTTCTTCTGCTTCTAGTACAAAGTCCACTTTAACAACAGGACAATTGTTTTCAGTGTATCACAGTTATTCACTACACATTATTTAATAACAAAAAATAATAATTTGCTTGCAAAGCACAAAAGTAAAAGTATGAAAAGTCGACAGCATTCATACTGGCTGACTGAGAATATTTGTTTTATTCCTTCCCAGCAAATTCCTCATTCAAAGATATCAACCAAATTAGAAATTAGCTATTAACTTACGACCCTCTTCACCTCACCTTTCACTAATTCAGCTCCATCAAGCCCACATTTACTAGACAACTAGCAGTGACACTGCAACTTTGTTTCAGGCGACTAGAAAGAAAGATAAAAATTTTTAAATATTTGTGTTCGTCTTTTCCTATTTAGTTTTCTTGGTCCTCTGTCTGCGTCATGGCCTTGGTTAACCCTCCTTCTAGTGCCACCTGCTGCAGTTGTATTGGAATTACAGGCTCCTCTTTACAGCTTCTAGTCGTATAATGCAGCTGGAGAATGTATCTTTTTAATGCAATCGAATTCTTTCATGATCATGTAAAACCTGCTTCCCAGTACTATTCCCAGCTCTGCAGAAAAACACTGCTGTAATTGTCTGCGGAGACTGCAGAGAGCAGAAATGCTCAAAGACAAATATAAATCAAAAATAAATGAACAGAACTGCATAATGCCAGGTACACTAATAATGATATTTGTAATATTTTTATGCCATTTTTAAAGAAAAAATAAAATTCATATCTACCTTATACTGATACTTGCATTTTTTTTATCACAGATCTCTGTTAGGTATGACATAGAGTAAAAACTGATTTTCAGAAAGAAGGGTAGCATAACTACTAGTCTTAACAATGTTTTGGGTTTTTGTTTTGGTTTATTGTTTTCCAGTAGGGTCAGGATAGCACAGTTTATTTTATCGCAAAGCTACAAATTTCTTTTCAGGCTGTATTTGTTAAAAGGGGAGGGGATGGAAGCCATCTGTGTATGGCTCATTTTACCACTTATTGCAACTACACTCACTGCACCTACACTAATGACTTCATTAAGGATTTAAAACCTACTTTTTTTTCTCAGACAAGACACAGTACACAAACCAGAGCAGACATGGCTCCATGCACCTACAGAACAATTCATGCCTTGAACACTGTTGTAAATCTGTGTTTGAAGGTTGTAACAAGATAATGTGGCTACACAGAGAGTTCTTTTGCAACTGCTGTCTGACCATTCAGGTTTTTCACCTGAAAGAGTGCTATGAAAATCCTGGGGACAACTTTTTTTCAGGGTTTGTGAAAATGCTTCCTCTTAGCCCTTGTGAATCTTCTCATTTCATAGTCAAGAATTTTATTATTTCCATCATAAACACTGTATTGTGCCTCCCAACACAGGAAATAAATACTGGAAACTGAACTTATACACAGAATTGTAGAATCTTTACAGTTGGAAAAGACCTCTAATATGATTGTGTCCAACCAATATCTCAGGACTGACATCTATGCTTTTAAATCATGGCCACAAGTGTCACATCCACATGCCCCCTAAATTCTTTCAGGTATGGTCACTCCATCATTTCCTAGGAAGTCTGTTACATTACAATGCCTGACCACTCTTTCAGTCAAGAAATTATTCTTAATATCTAATCTAAATCCCTCTGACACATTTTGAGGCCTTTTCCTTTTTCCTGTTGCTGGTTACCTGGGAGTGAGAAGAGGCTGACCCCTACCTAGCTACCCCCTCTTTTCACGTGGTTGTGGATAAGGTCTCCCAAGCCTCCTTTTCTCCAGGCTAAACAACCCCAGTTCCCTCAGCTGCTCCTCACAGGACTTGTGCTCCAGACCCTTCATCAGCTCCATTGCCCTTCTCTGGACATGCTCCAGCACCATAATGTCTTCTTGAACTGAGGGGCCCCTGAACACCAAATTTGAGGTGTGGCCTCAGCAATGCCACATACAGGGAGAGAATCACTCTGACTCATTCCTGCTGGCCACACTGTTGCCGATACAGGCCAGGATGCCATTGGCCTTCTTGGCCGCCTGGGCTCATGCTCAGTTGCTGTTGACTATCACCCCCAGGTCTTTTTCTCCCAGGCAGCTTTCCAGCTTCACTGCCCTCAGCCATGAGCACTGCCTGGTGTTGGTGTGATCCAAGTGCAAGACATAACACTTCACTGTGTTGAACCTCATGCTGTTGTCTTCATTCCATTGATCCAGCTTGCCCACATCCTCTGTAGGGCATGCCCACACTCTAGCAGATCAAGACTCCTGCCCAACTTGGTATCATCTGCGAACTTGCAAAGGATGCATTCCCCTGTCTAGGTCATTGATGAAGGTTGATGAAACAAAACTGGCTTCAAATATTTTCTGAATATTAAATATTTAATTGTGACAATAAGAAGAATTGCAATAGCAACAGTAAAATAAAAACAATAATAATAATAAAAAACCCAACAATGTTTAGTAAATATTTTTAATGTTTCACATGTGACATGGGTAGTTTTTAAAAGGATATTATACAAAGTAGTTTGTGGAAATAAATGTGTGAATAGTAAAAGGAAGCAAGAAAACAGTGTTGAAGGACTTGATGCTAAGGTGCTTTGGTAATTTTGTTCCTAATTAGACCATATCTTGAAGGATAGAATATCTAAAGGCATGGAGATTAGAAAGGCACAGTGAAGGCATAAGATATAATATGAATTTATCAAAGGCAGATCATAGTACACAAAGCTCATAGTTCTCTTTGATATCTGATTCCTTCCTAAAGGAAGAATATAAATTCTTGACATTGGATGCATATGAATATGATACTGTTATGATGTTTCTTTGATAATGTAAAAAAAGATGGAGGATAGAAAAGTGCATGTGCAATGAATCAGAAGGAAAGGCAGTAAAGGAAGGTGGAAAAAGCTGTCATTTATGTATAAGCCTTGTTTAATGTATTCATTCATGGCTACAGTGCAAGTAGCAGGAACAGGCTCATGGGGCTTATGATCTGGGAGATTTTTAGGAAAATACACTCAGTGTAGGAAAGGTATCACACAGATGACCTTCCCAAAGAAAAGTTAGAGGATATGCAATAGTAAAATATGCAATAATGTGCATTATCAGAGGCTGATATTGATGACACCAGCTGTTAGTTAGTTTTTTAGTTGAAAGCACAAGACCCTAGCTGAATCAGCCAACTCTGACATGAATATAAGTTTAGCTCGAACCACCAAAAATATAAAGATCAGTTGTAACCTGCACAAGGAACATATCTGAGCTGGGAATGGAGTCAGACCCAAAGGGTCTGAGCAGAAATGAACAAGGGATCCAGAGACTCCCTGTCCCATGCTGTGTACCAGTGTTTAGAAACATGAATTTGAAAATCTTCAAGACTGGTGAAAAGCCAAGAACCCAAGACCCATGTCTTGGATTGGGATGCAAAACCCCAGATGCTCTGCAAATCTCTTCAAGAATTGGTATAATTTTGATTCCTTTGCCAAAGGAGTCAAGTAAATCTTGAAGACTTTGGGCTGTGAATTTTTTTCTATATATATTCCTTCAACAGAAATAGAGAATTAAGATTATTTTCTTTAGTATTTTATGAAGACTAACTTAGGCCATTGCCCACTGAGTGTTTGGGTTGGTATAATTCTCATTCACAGCTAGCATTCCTTGGGCATCACATAGGGACCTTAGTTGCCTGACGGAAATCTGGAGATTTCAGGCACTTGAAAGTCAGGTGAAGCTGCCTGCTGTGTAGTTGTTTGCTCTAATCATGCCCAAAGATACAACTACAAACACAGTTGCAAATAAGACTACAAAGCATCCAGCCTTGAGCTCCATTATGTCTGTCTACCCAATGTATGAAAAGTGAAGCTCAGCTCTGTATTTCCCTGTTTAAGATATTTCCTGTATTTCTTTCTATATCAAGCCTAGATTTCATTGCCAAGAAAGCAAGAGTCATGAAACTATGATTCCATAATGAGCCTGGTTTTATTTCTCTATGCAAATGACAAGTCTCCTTGAAACAGGAATATACTCTCCTTGAAGAAGGAATATTAGGAAGGTAAACATTAATAAGTTGTGTATTTGTTGTTTAGTCATTTGTTGTAACTTTTTTTGATTGTATAAAAATCAGCACTACAAGACTTTAGTTATATGTAATCATTTCATGTTCAAAATCTATCAATTCAGTGAAAAGCAGTCAAGTGTTCAGTTGTTATACAACAGAAGATGTAACTTATGCAAGTCTTATTTCCACCATGTTAGGAGAAAAAGGCATATAATATGTCTTCTCTATCTTAATTTGTGTGAAATTGTTCATTTGACAACAGAATTAGGATACAGATCTGGTCCTTTGTTGAAGCAATGTTGTAACAGAGAGGTAATACAAAAGAAGAAAGGTAGTAAACAGGTTTCTGCAAGTTGAACAAGATCAAAAATATGGTACTCAGCTTTTTCAAAAATGTGAGTATCTCTGAATTGAATGGGTAGGTCTCACCTGCACTGTCAGCACTAAGAGTAAGCTGCAAATAACCAATGTTTCATTGATCTGGACTGCATTTTACAAACCAGGGTCAGGCTCTACATACTTAGGTTAACTGTTGTTGACATTGTTTAATGCATTGAAACATACGCACAATACTCTAAAGGGAAATTGCTTAATTCCTTCCCCACCCCCCCCCACCCCCCCATTTAGATATTATTTTGCAGGCATCAGAAAAGGGAAAATCATTATACTCTGTATGTTCTTATTTCCCTTTCCTTTGTTATATGCCAATTGGGATTATACATAAAGTATCCAGCCTGAATATTTTTCATATATGTGTATATGTATTAGTAATATAAACATCACATGATACAATGAGCAACTCTCAATATACCAATGCCTAGCTGGCAAATATGATCATTATCTCTCCAAGGTGTATGATCACTTTGGAGGTGTGTTTCAGGTAGGTAGTCTTTCTTTATTTCGTTGTGAAACAGACACTGAGAGGAAGAGACATTTGGGATATGAATGGTGACAGAAAGATTAGCAGCCACATGAGTAGTCCTCCCTATCCATATCAGTGAACAATCAGACTCTTGCAAAGGCAGTTTCATTCTGAATGTAAAATGAGCAATTTTCTTGTCTGATGCTCTTTTATATAGAACAAAAAAAAAAACCAACTTACTCTTGTGCCTTTTTTATTATTACAGACTTGACTGGACAAATTCACTCACTCGTTTACACTGCCTTTTTTACTGAATAATGCATTAAGGACCCAGACCAGCTCTTGTCTGAGAATGTGAAATCCTTGGGAATTATGTTTTTCTGTGTTTGATCACTAGGGAAATCTTGTGAAATACAACATCTCAAAGTCCTGGGTTGACAAACAAGATGCAAATGAATCAGAGGTGCCTAGCTTTTCCCAGATTTTACTCCATCCTTACTGCCAGCAAGACTTTTCACACAAGACTGGAAAAAGAAAACTAAGAAAAACAAGTAACCAGTAGTTTTAATACAGTGTCATGTAGTATTGTCCTGTTTGCTCTTGTGCTCAATACTTACCCTCTGCACACTCACCTTTCTCCTCATTCTGAAGTCAGCACCTGTCTTTATATATGAGTTGCTCATGCTGTACTGCCACTGCAGTTTGCTTAAAACAATGTTAACTTCTCAGTCCAGGCTGGTGTGTTCTGAAGCGAGAGCTAATACTCAACCTGAAAGCAGCAGAGCATCCACTAAACATTATACATTGCAAAGCAAAGGAATGTCTTGAAAGGAGTACTGCAGAGGCTAAGCATCTGTATCTTTGCATTAGGAACCAAGATTCCCATCAGATCCTCACACTTGATGTAATTACAGGGAAGCTTATATTCTTTAGGCCTTCCATTCTCTCATTTATCCCTCCTGAAACAGTAGATAATGCCCTGGGTTTTCCACAAACCAAGGTTTAATATTGATCTTTCTCTCTGCTTTTCCCGTAGAAGGGAACAATTTGTCTGTAATATAACCTTGATTGAGCTTTGTGTGCCCCTGTCAATATCAGAAATACTGCTTGTGCCATTTAAAAAACTAAACAGAGTTAGGAAACACGCAGATTTTAAGCAGAAGAAAGTAAGTAAGCAACTGACAGACCGACAAGCATAAACATTAATTATGTCATGCTGGAGAGAAATGCAAGAGTACTACAAAATTTGCTACAGTCAGCCAAAACAATCAGGTACAGTTTTATTCTTATTTATCATAATCTCACAAGCACACATTGACGAAGACTGGACATGTATTTCTGAGATTAAAAAAACTGAGAAATACAGAAAAAAAAAAAGGCAGGCCTTTTAGGTTTACTCCTATTTACTCCTAACTTTACATCACTACAGCAACACAACATATCTGTTGCTGCCTTCTGCGGAAACTCTCCAACTTTAATGAAAATTAACAGAAAGAGGTTCTGTACTTTCTTTAATCCCCAGCGCTGTTTTCTTATATATAGTAAAAGCAACACTGTGAAAGTCGTCTATACTACTGATACGAACTTTCTTCACCTCAAAACTTCTTTCCTTTCTTCTGAAACCTCTTAAAAACTTTAAATGCATAGTCCGTGTAATACAAATCACTATGTTGAAAATCTGACACAGAGATTATAAGAGGGTAGGGCTTTTTACATTTATAAAGTCCTTGGTTAAAAAAGTCTCAATGTTGTATGCTGACAAATCTACTTATTAATTTGTATGTTGTACCTGATCAGACATTAATCTCATATATGTCATGTTCAATATGTTTTATAGTTGTTCTCTTCTTTTGTTATTTCATGCTTTAATAATAGGGAAGAAACAAATTAAGTATTCAACTGGCTTAGCTGTCTGTTAGAATGCAACTTCATCATGCACATTCCGAATGCAAATGATAATAAGCTATTTATTTCTTATATAACCTATATGGGAAACAGGGATAGTTAAAACCTGGGACCTTATATTGAGGACAGAGTAATGAGATTTAACTGATTTATAACTTCATCTGAATAACACTTACTCTTTGCATTTGATATGTAGATAGAAAAGAGCTATTTGATAACTAATGACACCTTTATATGGATTTGGTTTCAAAATTTCCAGTGAAGTCATATTTCAAGAATGTATTCATTTTTACCTCATGTAGTTTACTTGCCAGAACTTTGGAATACTTGCAAGCAACAAAAACAATACAAAACTGCCTCTCTTATGTCTGTGTACAGGATATTTCCAGTATTCCAGTCTCAGTCACAAAGCTATCAATGGGTGTTTTATTAAAACAGAAAACAGAGTGAAAGCAGAGTAATAATAAAAAACATAACCTTTTATACCTAGATTAACATCTTCAGAACAGGTGCCTGTGATTTTATTTCTGTTTACCACATATGACATTTCATTTTTGTCTTGGATATCAAGGAATTGATATATTCTTGGGATTTTGACTAATTGAAAATAACTAACTTCACCTTGGCTTTATATGTGATTTCTCAGCCTTTGAAATTTAGTTAACTTGAAAATGTCAGTCATCTTTAATACAAAGGAAGCATAAGCCAATAATTTTGATGCTAATCTAATTCAGGATATTGAGTATTCTTTGTTGGCACAGCTTTTCTGAATAAGTCTGAGACATTTAGGGCAAGATCAAAAGAAAGGCAGCAAAGACTTATGATTTAGGTGCTCCATCCCAAATTGCAGAGCCACCTACTAGTCCTGTTATCGTCTTTAATCACCAAACTGCATCTGTGTTCCTGTGCTGAGGAGCAAACCATTTTTCTCAAATGTGGTGACCTCCATAATTACAGCATTCATCCTGATGCATCTTTCACAGGGCAGTTAGAGCCACTGTCTGGTGAATAGATAAGGAATTTAATTACTTAATATATTACTGGCAAAACCACCCAGCTGTCGTGTCATTCTATCTTTCCTCTTTCACAATGGCCTAAATATTGCCCCATGAGTGGCAAACACCACACTGCCTCAAGCGAAATTGAAGTCATGTCTCTCAGCTTCTTAAAGGATTGATTTTCAGTGGTAGAAAGCAGTCTTTCCCATTTTCTGAAGTTATTCCATTGTCAAAAAAGTAGTTTACGTTTCCCTGGCCCATAAAAAATGAAAGAAAAAGCAAGCTAGCAAATATTACAGCTTAGGAATTGGGAGAATGCATCTGAACTCCCCTCAAGCATCACAGATTCGGTCTGTCTTCTGTGACGTGCCTGTTGTATGCAGAATGCAGAAACAATCCTCAGGGTAAGGCTCCAGGCTTGTTAATTAGCTTTCATATGATGTCAGCTGTGAAACTGCGCCTTATGCCTTTCCTAGTTCCCTCCCCTTTTTAAATATATAGATAACTGGTATTTTCTCATGTCTGCAATGTATATAAAAAGAAAATATTGTTAATTATGAATTTCATGGATAATGCAATAGTGAAACCATTTCAGTGTCAAATATAATTAAATTTAGTAATGCATCTTTCAGAAAAAATGCTTCTTTTTTGTGGTAAAATAGATTTGGATTGTTTCATTTTTTGTTTTGTGGTTGTTGTATTTTAGGCATAGTTATAAAAAATTAGAAAAGCTGGTAGGAGGATTAATTTATCAGAATATATATGTATAAGAAGTTGCCTCATATTTATGGGACACAGTACTTGTGATAAAAATTTGTGTCTCATGAAGCAACTTCTTTGAAAACTTACACCTTAAGAAGCCCCAAACTGTATTTTATGTTCAGTTTTCTTAATCTGTTCACTTTTCTCTTCCCTCATTTACAAGTTCTTTCCATTGGTTTGCCATAATGGATACTAAGAGCTGTTGCTGTTTTTTCTTTATTACTTTTGTGGGTCTCTCCTGTGTTTCAGAATTATCTTCAAGGGAATTAAGCTCAATAAATAGTGTAGTAATACATGCAATAGTACTATCACATGGAAAAACAAGAGAGGAGCTTTAAAAAACCCAAAACCTAAAAACCAACCAAATAACAACAACAGAAAAAAAAAAAACAAACCAACCAAAAAAATCCCAACCAAAAACACACCAAAAAAAGAACAAAACTCTGCAAACGAGACTGCAAAATCCTGCAAAATGTAAATTTCTTCTCATTTATTAAAAAAAAACACCTAAATTTTATTTCTGTTTTGTTTTCTAACAATTGAATCTGTTAAAACACTATTAAAATCAAAAGCTAAGTACAGAAAAGCCTTTATAAGATTTTAGGTAAAACAATGATTAGAACAATTGTAGCTTGAAAAGTAAAGGAAGGAACTAACAAGTAGCATTCATGGCCTCTCATGAATTTGAAGTCCCATCTTTCCAAGTAATTTGAGCACAAAAGCTTTGAACCATCTAGTGTAGGTTAACTTTCAGGGCTGGTAGTTCTGATTCACAGGTGGCTCCAATTCTTTAAGGGTAGGCTGGTTGACAACACAGAAAAATCATGGCTGTAAAATGTTCTGTAGAACATTCTACATTCTACCGTAGAAGCAGGGTACAGGCTTCTTGGGGAAAGGAAGGCTGGTAAATAATTGAGATTGAAAAGGAATCAGGATAGAATACAACTAATTTATAGAATACCAGAATACCAGGTTGGGAGGGACACTAGGGGATCATCTGCTTCAGCCTTTCCTGGAAAAAGCATAATCTATAGACAATATGGCCCAGCACCCTGTCCAGCTGAGTCTCAGAACTGTACAATATGGGGAATTATTCCGTGTTCTCACTGTAAAATATTTTTCTCTTCTTTCTAATCAGAATTTTTCCAGGTTTCATTTGTACCTATTACCCTTTTGTTTTTCCATGTGATTTCTTGTAAAGAAAGGATTCTCTATCTTCTTTGTAACCACCCTTTTAAATACTGGAACATGGTGACAAGGTTTCCCCTGAATCTTTCCTCAAGGCTGAACAAATCTAGTCCTCTCAGGCTTTCTTTACATGGCAAGTTTCCCAGTCTTTTGGTCATCTTTGTGACCTTTGCCTGGATTATCTCCAGCCTGTTTGTATCTCTTTTGTATAGCAGAGATAAAAATTGAAAACAATATTTCAGGTATGGCCTGACAAGCGCTGAATAGAGCATGGCAATATCTTCTTCAACTCTGATGCTGATGCAGACCAGCATCCCATTGGCTTTCTTTGCCACAGCAGCACACTTTTTGCTCATATTGAGCTTGTTGTTAACCAAGTCACTCAGGTTCCTTTCCACAAAGCTACTGCCCAGCTGGATAGATCCCAGCCTGTACTGGGCTTCTGGATTATATTTTCCCAGGTGCAAGACCCTATATTTGTCCTTGTCAAACTTCATAAGGTTCTTGTTAGCCTGCTCTTTCAGCCTATCCAGGTGCCCCTGTAGGTGCTGAAGTATTCACTTACCCAGTCAATTTTGTAGCATCACCGAACTTCATCAAGGTACACTTGATCCCATGGCCCAGAGCTCTTATTAAGATATTAAAAAGCTTTTGTCTCAGTTTTGATCCTTGGGAGATTCACTCAGGACAGGTTGCCAGTGTGAAAAAGAGCTACTTGCCTTTGTTGACGGATTACTGAGTAACAAGACTAGCACCGCTTTTAAAAAATTGTCTCTTCTGTTACATGGTCTGTTCTACTTATTTACTGGCATTTTATGTATATTCAAGCTCTATAGAAAGCACAATTGCTCTTAGTATCTTGAAATAAAACATGCAGTTTTATTCAAATCCGACTATTATGTCGGATTTGAATAAGAAAAGAGGAAAATAAAAAAAAAATGAAATGTCACAAATTATATATGAATCAAATTGATATTTGTATCATGATGCCTAATGTAACCAACATATCTTTTTCTAGAAACAACCATTTCCAGAATGTAAGAAGAATCACGTTACAAAAACACACAAAAAAGAAATGTCTGAAAGGACTACATAGCACCACTTCCCTCTCTTTCTTGAATTGAAATCTATTAGGATAACTGCTCTGATTTGAGAATTGTCAGATTTGTAAGCATGGGTTTTGTATTATTTGTTTTATAAAACAGTTCCTTTCATCTTCAGTTTCTGTCATCCACAGACAAGGATACTTCTCTTGTTCTAGCTTATTCTCTGTATAAAATTTGAGTCTCTAGAGGTCTTAAGAAATTTTAATTCTTCAAAATCTGTAAGAGATCTGATTTATGAGATTTCTCAGGAAGTCACAGGGCTGTGCAATGAGTTCAGAGCTAGCAATGTCTGATATTAGTAGATGCAAAGCCTGTTTTCCAACACAGGTTGGATATAATAAGAAGGGGGGGAGTGATAAATGTCCACAATATACTGCAGAAGGTTAAAGACCAAGATACAAAGAGATGTATGAGAAAGGCATCTGGAACAAGCAAAAGCTGAAGCAGATTTTGTAAAAGTCATCCAAAGGAAACTAAAAACTTTGTACCTAGTAGGAAAACTCTAAGCTTGGAAGCAAGTTTTCCACGAATCAGTGCTCCTCTATGGAAGTTCATGAAACTCATAGGTGAAAATTTGTCTTTGCTTTGGAGTACTAGTGTCAATAGTTGCTGCACTCATTTGTACAGCACAGGCTATAGAGAGCCCCAGCTCTTGAGATTTCATCAGATTTGTTGTGATTATGGTTCAGTACTAGGAGTGTTATCCTAACTGCTGCTAAGATCTATGCCTGAATATAATAATGTGAAGATGAGAACGTCCCAATTAAGTAAAGAAACATTTCACAAAAGTGTAACTTCTTATTCCAAAGCAGTTATTTTCCTCTTGAAGCAAAAAACCCATTTTGCAAAAGTAGCACAATGTATGAAATATGATTATCCCTTCCACAGAAGAGTGACATTATTGTGACAGTAATCCTTTGGTGACAAAATACATTGTTTCCCCAGTTGAACACTTTCAGAATGCCTAAAATTCCAATAAATTAAACAAATTAACAGTATTATTGAAGAATACCAGCTACATTTCCTTACTCTTAAAAACAAAACAAGACAAAACAAAACAAAATAACAAAAAAGACCTTATTTGTTTTTAAGAACCTGTTTTCTCTATGACATCTTTTTTATTTTATGACTGACCTTATTTAATCTTCAGTAACTATTCAAATGACATTATCCTTTAATAATAATTGAGTGGCTGAAAAAAGTAACTAAAACAGTTTGGGGGAGATGAAAATTTATGGAGCTAAAGTATAACCAAGCATTCCTCATTTCCAGAGATAAGGAAAGGTTTGCACAGCCTTTTATATTTCTGAATCATCCTGTCATCATTAATTCAAATGTGCATAGCCCTCTGTAGAAAAATATTCAGAAACTGAAGGCAGCAAATTATTCCCAGAAAATAACACACTGAATTCATGTAAGTATATCCTGACTTTACAGAGAAATTGTGAGCATACATTTATAAATCAGTGGTCACTCACTGCTGGAAGTGGTCATTTAAATGGTGCAAGATAAAGATCCTTGTGTTAAAGCCATCCACTGCTGGCGGTACCTGGTCTGTTCTGTACAGTTTTTATGCCCTCTACTCCAGCTTGGGTGTGGACTTTCCTAGTTTCTGAATACAATCTGCAGTGATTCAGAAAACAGATGCTGTAAATGTGATGTATCTATTTTTACATGATCACCCAACAATGAGAAAATTGTCAGGCCAATGATGTGTGTTAAACTCTTTGCTTAAACTATTGAAATACAGTCCCATATATTCTGCATATTTCCAGAGATTTCTGCTCCTAACTTTACAAGAGAGTAATTAATGTTCTATTCAGGCCATCAGATATCTTGGTTTTGAAAGTCCTAAGCAGTGTTTGTTTTCTTCCAGTTTATCCTCTTTTCCACACTGTGAAACTGTATTACTGAAGTCATTCAGATTGCAGTGAAGGTGTGCTCTGTTTTCTGCCTTTGAGATAGCATTACAGTTAAGGCATAATCCTATGCAGTTATAAGATAGTATCCTGCAGTCAGTTGCACCCTTTTAGGTGACAAATGACAGAGAAAATTTTTTTATCCCCTAGGACAACAGCTCTATGAAAGATTGCTGGCTGTGGCATCATCAGAAGAAATACCAGAGGTGGGATTTTTTTTTTTTACTTTTTTTATAAAGACAAAAGTCTCTGGAGAAAAAAGATAAAATTAAACAAGTCTTTTGTGACCAAGCTAGGTTTGATAAACAGATTGTCTTTCTTGAACATTTTGATTTGTGCTCCTACAGCATATGAATACAGGCTTTCAAATTAATACAAACAAACAGGAAAAGCTACATTCATGTTTAATATTTTTTAGTTAACAGTTTATACTTTATAGGTTTTTTCAGACTTCATGTTCTGTGTGGCCATTTGGGAGACAAATGCTTGAAATCAGGCACAAATTTTTCTCCTTTGTTGACATCTACATCATTAATTGACCTAGTTTCTTAGTCTTGTGAAAATAATTCCGAGACTTGGAACTGAAGTTGGAATTTTCAGAAAAAAAATGAAACAAAATAAAAACAAACACCTCTGACTTGACACCATTTCATTTAACAGCAAGAGTAAAGTTCTGCTCTTATTAGTAGTTATCAAAATCCACTATCCATCATGATTCAACAGAAATGCATTCTAGCTAGACTTACAATGTTTTCTGCATTTCTTGCACCAGTGACTGGTATACACATATTTCATTGAAATAGTGAACATAGGCTAAAGATACAGAATATTCAACTCAGAATAATCTGAGTTGAAAGTGAACTTTTGAAGGTCCTTTAGTCCAACCCCAAATTCATGACGAAAATTACTTCATGTTGTTTGACTTCAAAATTCATATTATGATATTTATTATTAAAAAAATAAAGGAAGGCTGTGAAAGCAACCTACTCTGCTTTAATTGCAAACCTGCTTTAGTGGAAATGTCACATACAGAAGAGCCAAATGATGCATAAATATATTCATTTGACTATGACAGAAATGAGACATTAATTGGAGGAATGAAAGAAGAAATTCATTTCTGGACCTTAAATACTTCAGGATACAACACTATGTATCACATACACTGTTTTTCTTTGCCTTTATCTTCAAGGAGCTCCAAATACTTGATATGATCTAGAGTCTAACCCTTGAGTTTTAGCCATTGCCTTAATTTCCCATAGAACTTTGTGCCACAGAATGATAACCTGCTGAATGTGTGCCTATTGTGAAGAGAGTCAGAGATACAGGTAATATTCCTGCAATTCCTATGTCTCCTGCAAGTATGTTTTCATAACTGAAACATTGAGGGGCACTTACTTAAAGACCCTTCAGTTATATTCTCAGTTTTCTCATATTGGCAGTCAAAACTGACACTGGGTTTCATTACAGAAGTTGTTCTTTTGATAAATTGCTCCTGAGTGAAAATAGGAAGAGCAGCAGAAGAGGAGGGATCGTAAAATAATTAACGGGGCATTTTGACTGAAGATTTGAAGCAATCAAAACCGCGGGGGGCAAAGCCATAGCTTGCTTGGTTTTCTTTCTGACTTTTTTCTTAGACCTAGAGACTCTTACAGTCTTCTAGCTTGTGACTCTGAGTCTGGCAAAGAGAAGTTGAGCAACAGAATTCAGAAGGCGAAACAAACACAAACAAAAAGCCACCAGCTGAAACCACAAAACAAAACATGCAACATAGCAATGTTTATGCTGATTACAAAGAGTAAGCTGATTTATTGTACAGAAATCTTCTAACCCTTTTCACTTATCAAAAAGCAGATATTACAGTCTGGGGCATTCCTTGCAGTTTTTCCTTTATTCATATTCTCTGACTTTTGCCTACCTTTTTGTTTAAATTCTTGCTTTGCCACTACCTTTCTCTCTATCTCTTCTACCTCCTTGTCCTCTATCCTGCCCCTGCTGGATTTGGTAATGAATTTACCATTATAAGATACAGTCTCTTCTCTGCTTCAGAAATATATGCAATATAGAATACAGAACATAAAGGTAACTAACCATGAAATATGGAGGTAAGCAGCCGCTATGGTGGCGAGAGACACACAGTGTTAAAGTAATACCAAAAAAGACATCTAAGGTGATTTTAAGAAAACAAAAACCCTGCTGAGGTAAAGAGATGTCTCAGATCTAAACATTCATCATCATGAAAGTAATGAAGGTCCTTTAAAGGATAATTACAGACCCTTTTGAATACTTAAAGCCATGTTAAGAGTCTGAGAAACATTTAAATGGCTTAGCAGAATCATTACAGGACAAAGTATATGGATAGAAAGAAACAAACTATCAAGACTATTAGGTTCATTAGAGCTAATAATACATACTTTTTTTCATAGAATATGTATCAAAAATACTTACATATTAATATATATATTGATAAAGTTTGGTCATGAAGGAAATGCCACTTAAACGGGTTACTCCAAAGGTAAATTCTGTGGAAGTAGGATGCAAAATTACTATATATTCTTCATAGCCCTGTGTAAAACAGTTCTACATATTAGGTAAACTGAATGGGGGTACTTATAGTCCTTATTCTGTCCTGTAGTGCATGCTTAAGAGAGGTCTCAGAGTATCACAATTCTGTAATTCCTGTGCTCAGAACAGACACGCAAATTAAGTAAACAGGGTTTGTTTGTTTGTTTTCCAAAACACAAAAGAACTTCATTATGACTATATTTTTATATATATATATATATATACACACACACCATTGGCAAACTTGTGAAAAACTAGCAGTAGTTTTTCTAAAACCTATACTCAGGCATAATCACTTGAAATTTGTGATGTAAAATACTATGCGCACAGTTTCTGTAAATTTATTTATGCATCATTTTCCTGCTCAAAAACTGAAAGAGAAATAGACGTATGATTTTAATTTCAGAGCATAATTTTGCGCTCTAAATATGTGATCAAACTCTTTGTTTTGTAGAAGCTCATCTTTGTAAAAGGAAAAAGATAAATTCAGCCAGCTGCATCTGACCTCTGATTACATGGTGATGTCCTTATTCATATTTGTGAACCTATAGAATGACTCTACTGTACAGTTTCATGAAGCCACATCCTCTGAAATTAGTAATAATTAGGATTCAAACATTGGTGCTGGAGTAGATATTTACATGCAAAAAGGTTGTAGTTTTGTTTTTCAATAAGCAAAATATCTACAAGGATCTCCTTTTTATCCTTATTTGCTCATCAGTAATTACTTCTAGCATTACTATAGCAGGCAGAAAATTTTCAAATTGCTCATGAATTAATAAACCAAATTAATTTTTTTAAAATTCCCCTTTAAATTGCTTTAAAAATCTATAGTGATCCATTTTTTCACATCAGAATGTTCTCAAACTTATATTTTGAACCACAAAAACACAAAAATGTGTTTTATCCATTGTAGAATGCTAGTGGATTTCTACTTTTTCTTTGATTTCTACTTGTTCCAATACATGGAACGAGGTAAATAACATTCAAAAAACTCAAGTAGCATGCTTGAACCTGCTTTTGAGATTAGGAAATAAACATCTGGATATATAGATAATAGCTTGTATGGACACAGATTTGCAGCTAGCCTCAAGATATTTTTCACAGTGTAGATATAATCAAATTAGTAAGTAAAGTTATGAAATATTTTT